>NC_056511.1:42256853-42265565 GCF_014905685.2 Nematolebias whitei
GGGGTACACCCTGGACGGGTCGCAAGTCCATCACAGGGACACATAGAGACAAACAAACATTCACTCACTCACTCACACTTAGGGACAATTTAGAGTTACCAATCAGCCTAACATGCATGTTTTTGGTCTGTGGGAGGAAACCGGAGTACACGGATAAAACCCACGCATGCACGGAGAGAACATGCAAACTCCACCTAGAAAGGCCCCCGGACCGGGGTTTGAACTGACAACTTTCTCGCTGAGAGGCAGCAGCTCTACCAGTTGTGCCACCGTACTGCCCTGCTGTTAATCCATTTATTTTAAACACAAACAAACAAACAAAAAAGTCATAAGGGCAGCTCGGTGGCGCAACTGGGAGAACTGCCGCCTCTCAGCGAGAAGGTTGCCGGTTCAAATCCCAGTCCGGGGGCCTTTCTAGGTGGAGTTTGCATGTTCTCTCCATGCATGCGTGGGTTTTCTCCGGGTGCTCCAGTTTCCTCCCACAGACCAAAAACATGCATGTTAGGCTGATTGGTAACTCTAAATTGTCCCTAGGTGAGAGAGTGAGAGTGAATGGTTGTTTGTCTCGTTTGTCTTTATGTGTCCCTGTGATGGACTGGAGACCTGTCCAGGTGTCCCCTGCCCCTTGCACAGTGATGGCTGGACGTGGGCACCAGTGACCCATGAAGCCCAAAAAAGAAGAAGTGGGTAAAGATGATGGATGGATGGAAGAAGTTAAAAACAGTGCCATGGTTGTAGAGGTGGTTTTTCTTTTCAATGTTCCCTTATTTGATTGTTGTATTAATAAAGTTTGAATACGTCAACCAATAATAGTTGGTACTAGAAGTCCAGAGATTGGCGCTCTTTGTGTGGTGCAGCTAATGCTAGCGTGCTGCGGTTGGAAAAATGACAGTTAATTTGTTTTGCATCTCTGAGTAAACTGAGTGATCATGCTCTCTCGTTCATACTATTTTTGGATTAGCTGCGGATCAGCGTTTAATTCAGCCTAATCGGTGTCAATAAAGTACTTATTAATCCGACTTTTGTTTAAAAAGCAAAAAAGAAAAAAATTAAAAAGGCAAGAAGTTTGAGTAATTTCTCATCAGGAATTTGATGCAGTTTTGTGTCCTTGTTCAGATGTTGATGGCAGCAAGTTATCTTTTTAACATTTCCACACAATAAGCATCCATGCATGGGGTTTTAATCAGTCCCTTTGTTCATGTGTCCTTGGCGCCACCTTTTTAAATTGAAAATGTGTTTAATTTAGCTCACACATTCACACGTCTTGGCTGCATACTCTAGCCAGCCGAGGGACAAGGTGAAGACTAGGTGACCGGTGGGATGACAGTTTATTTCACACCCGTTTTGTGGTCAAAGTGGACCTAAAAATCAGAAACAGTTTTCCAGCATTCTGTTGCTGCACTGAGCAGCTTTTATAACATCAATGATTTGTTAAACATCTCAGTGATGTTAATAAGACGCACACACGGAGCTGAGGGATGTTGTTAGCTGTTGAGATATTTCTGGAGCAAAGCGAAGGATCACATGACAGACCGTCACTGCTGTGGAGCCATAATACAAGTGCAGCTAATAACAGGAACTCTCAACTGCGTTAAGTGTGTGAATGAATGGTGTAACTGGTGATAAATACTGCTGGCAGCTCGTAACAGCTGGGTATTACTTAGAACTTCACAATGCTGTAAGCACAAATATGCTCAAGCTGGTTGAATTATAACCCTCGTATATAAAGTTTTAGCACATAATCAGGAGGTCAACATAGTACTCAACACTTCCTAAATGTGGAGTTACTGTTCTAAAGAGCCCAAGTGGTACTCAGACCTCCCACAGACTAACAGTAGGAAGACATTTTAATCCTGTCTGCATGGCGAGCAGGGAGGAGACAGGGCAGCACCCGTCAGAGAGATTTTACTCCACACCTACAAATCTTTTGTGTTCTCGTATAATGATTTCCTTTTGGGTCACCTCTCCATCCTTTCAGGCCAGTGAAAGTGGATCTGTCCATGGCCTCTCCATTACATAGTCCATCAGATAGGGAGCGTTAGATAAGTCCCCCCTGTATAATAAATGCCTCACATTTGAGCTCCACAGGTGGGAGCGATCACACAACACTGTAGCCAGGGTTCCTCTCCTGGGACAGCTTTAACAAACACCTACACCTGCTCTTCGTTGGGTGGGGGGGGACGTGTCTACGTGCCTGTTTACGTACTCTCTGTCATACTTTCTTTTGTGAGGCTGTTTCCTGTGACTACACTTTTGATGCTCGATGAAGGCGAAAGGTTAACATGCTCATGCTTATTCAGACCAGGAAGCTTTCAGGAAGCTTTATGGTGCAAATCGTGGACGAGTTGACCCCTCTCCCTCCTCGTCTCACCTCCCAGTCCTGCCTCGAAGGTTCAAAGTTCACCCATCGAGGATGGGTGCCTAACGGAAAGGCGGACACGTGCGAGGAAATCAAAAGGAACGATGAGAAGGGCTGGCTTCTAAATAGACAAGCGATCGTAAATACAGGGAAAAGTAAATTGTGGAAGCAAAATGTCAGGCCGCCTTGTTAGCAGGTGTAGTGTTTCAAGGCTGTGGTCTGAGTTGGAGGCTTTGGAGTCATGAAGGCAACCCTAGCTGTGAGTTATGTTTCCCTCGCTGCATGGGTATGCTGTACTTGTTCCATCCTTGGAGTTCAGCAGCAGTCAGTGCTGTGGCTCAGCACATGTTTTTCCAGGGTGACATTGAGTTTGGAGATCTTTGGTCACTCAGGGTGGGGGTCATTAGGGTTGGCACTTTGACAGTTTTTTCTCTGATGTGATGGGAATGCAGAGACCTGCTAGTGCTTTAGGTTTTTACAGATGTGCTGCTCCAGATGCATTTATTTAACACTACGTGGCAATAAAATCCATCGAAATGGTTAACAACTAATCAAACTGGCTGGGATTTTTGTTTTTGGTTCTATTAAAAAGGCAGTTAAAAGCTTTTTTGTAAGTAATAATTATAGATTGGCTTCTTACCCACGTCTTCCTTTTTGGGTCACATGGGTCACTGGAGCCCATATCCAGCAATCACTGCAAGAAGCAGGGGACAACCTGGACAGGTCTCCAGTCCATCACATGGGACACAGAGACAAACAACCATTCACTCTCTCACTCACATCTAGGGACAATTAGAGTTACCAATCAGTCTAACATGCATGTTTTTGGTCTGTGGGAGGAAACCGGAGAACCCGGAGAAAACCCACACATGCACGGAGAGAACATGCAAACTCCACCTAGAAAGACCTCGGTCTGGGATTCGATCCAGCAACCTTCTTGCTGAGAGGCGGCAGCTCTACCAGCTGAACCACCGTGCTGCTCAACTGTTTCCTTTTTTCCCCCCTAAATTTAGCAAGATGTGGCTCTGAGACGTGGTTTGACATCTTTGCCTTGTTTGTGGTTTTACGTCTAATCAGACGCCTCAATTAATTTAGAAAAATGGCAGTTTTTTTTAAAGAGATTCTGTCGTTCAGATATTTATTAAGTGTAGTTCTTTGAAAAAGTTGTGAACAATTAATATCTTACCTGTTGTAGATAGCTCTATGAAGGAAGCTGGTGAAGATTCTCAGTCATCCAGGACATGGTAAATTCAAACAAGTTCAAGACAAAAACAACTGGACTTTATTTGTAACAGAAGACATTTCGCTCCTCATCCGAGAATATTTCTCAATTCAAAGAGCAGAGCGTGCGGGTTCAGGTTATAAAGCTGAGATAAGATACACACATACATGTGCAGATTGACCTATCACACCTTACAGTAGGGGTTTGTTAAAGTCTTTGTTAATCTAATTCACAGATGGGACCCTCTGGTCCAATCTGATAGGTGTGAAACTGACCGGGTGTCAGTCCTAAATCTGTGTTATAAGTTTTGAAAGTTGAAATCTGAGCCCTCCTCCTCTGTTTGGAGATGCTTTCTCTCTTTTTACACAAATTGCTTCCTTCACCCCCCTCTCAAACCATCTGTGTTCTCGGTCTAAAATGTGAACGTTTTGGTCCTCAAATGAGTGTCCCTTATCCTTGAGGTGCAGGTGAACCACTGAGTCTTTCCGTGGTTCACCTGCACCAGCGGGGCCACATCTGTGAATTAGATTAACAAAGACCTTAGTTCAGATCTTCGATCTTATTACTGTTTTTCTTTTACATTTTATTGTTGGATGTAACTGGGACCCTGTACACAATCTCATTCCACCACATGTACCACATGAGATGCGAATGACAAATACATCTCTTTGACTCCGACTGATTTAACAAACCCCTACTGTAAGGTGTGATAGGTCAATCTGCATATGTATGTGTGTATCTTATCTCAGCTTTATAACCTGAACCCCACACTCCCTGTTTCTTTGAATTGAGAAAGCTTCTCGGATGAGGAGCGAAACGGCTTCTGTTACAAATAAAGTCCAGTTGTTTTTGTCTTGAACTTTTTTGACTTCTCCATGAAGGACCTCAGTTTGGAGCACTTCTGACCAAACTGACAAGCTAACAGTTAGCATGAGTAAGACGAGACCAAAGTGGACTACAGGTGATGTTAAACAACTCTGCTCTCTAAGATCAGTTAGCTATGGTGGCCATCTTGAATCCGGTTGACTCTTAATAGTTAATCAGTCGCAGATGGACATCTAATAATAACAAAATCCATTTAGTGATTCATGAAGTAGTTTTGCTAACAAACACAGGCAGATACACAACTGCCTGCCTTAAATACAGTATTTTCATTAAACTGCCTTCTTTTTTTTAAAGATTGTAGTTGTTATGTTTGATTGATCCGGTGTGGGAGAGGGGGGTTTGTTCTTTGTGTTCTCGTTTTATTTTCTGTTCCTATGTTAAAAATAAAAAAATTAGAAAAAAAAAACAACTTTGAAAAAAAAAAAAAAAAGAGTGAAGTTGTTATAAAGTGACATCAAATAAAGGTTGAATGAATGAAAATTCAACGTTGGTCTTGGCTCCACTTAGACCAGCTTTTAAATGTTCTAAGCGCTCGCTGTAAGATATAAAATGTTTATAACCTTTTCACTGAATGTCCTATCAAAAGATCTGAACTATCCCTTTAATATCATGCAGCTGCAAATTGTTTCCCTGCTGTGAGTTGGCACTTATTTACAACATTACAATAAGTTTAAAAACCTTTTCGGTCGTATTATTATACAGTATTTTAGCGTTTGTATAGAAAGGCGTAAGTGGTAATATTTTGTTCCTAGTTGTTGTTGCCCTGGTTTGTATCCAGCAGCACTGAAAACAAATATGTCCCTTTATCTCCCTCCGTTTCCTCCTCCAGACACGTTCGCTGTAACCTGCACACCTGGCTTTGTCAGCGTCTGCCTGCTTCTTCGGTCCCTTATATTTTTAGATCTTATCTGGTTTTGTCATGGCGCTGCAGAGTAAACAAACGGTTTCGATAGCTGCAGGCTGTTTGGTTGGAACTGCAGGGCCTTTCATCACAGAAGCTTTTTTGATTCTGCCAAGAAAAGTTGAGAAGCCAGCAGAGGGACGGAGCTGCGCACGCAGGAAGAAGATAAAAATGCATGAACGTAGGAAGAAAAGTGTAAAGATCGTTGCACCTGTCACAATTCTTTGCAAACTGTGTGAGGCTTCGTGCGTCTGCTGAACAAAGTGGAGATCTGGCAGGTCAGATCAGAAAGAAACCACACACCAGATGTAACCGCTGATCAATCACAGCGTATCATTTATCAAACTGTCTAAAGGTTTTTGTGTTGTAGATGCACTTCCAGTGATTGAATTAAAATCCATCTCGTGCTTCATGAAATGTTTTTCAGCCAAAAACACAATTTATTACCCACTTTTGGTCTTTCGGCGATGGATGATAAACGCTGTTCGTTGTTTTCAAATTTTGGCACAGAAAATTATTTTGATTTAGACCGTTAGCAAAAAATAAAATCGCAAAGTAAATCACATAAATATTGGGGGTTGAAACGACAGGATTGTCCTGTTGGTTTGAGCAGAACATTTTGACTAAGTGCTGCAGGTTTTTCTGAATTTCTTGGAAATATTTCTGTAATGACTAAAATGTTACCAGTTCTTTACGTTTGTGCACGATTCTCATGAACGCCAGCAATATAGGATCTATTATTACATAATCCATCCATCCATTATCTTTACCCGCTTATTCCATTTTGGGTCACGGGGGTCGCTGGTGCCCATGTCCAGCAATCACTGTGCGAGGGGCGGGGTACACCCTGGACGGGTCGCAAGTCCATCACAGGGACACATAGAGACAAACGAGACAAACAACCATTCACTCTCTCACTCACACCTAGGGACAATTTAGAGTTACCAATCAGCCTAACATGCATGTTTTTGGTCTGTGGGAGGAAACCGGAGCACCCGGAGAAAACCCACGCATGCACGGAGAGAACATGCAAACTCCACCCAGAAAGGCCCCTGGACCGGGGTTTGAACCAGGGACCTGCTCGCTGAGAGGCAGCAGCTCTACCAGTTGCACCATCGTGCTGCCCACTATTACATTATGAGGAAGCAAAATTATGTTATTACGTTTTCAGTTTTATAAATAGCTTTGGACAAATTGAATCATCCTTTTTTTTTTTTTTAACAAAAAGCCAAAACTGATGGATGTTAATATTTCTTTACATCTGATTGTTTCACAAAATTGTTGGATTAAAACCAGAACGTTGGCTTTCAGAAACATTAGTTTTATTCTCCTTCACAACCACTCACTGGAAAAAGTTGTTTCTTGTTACTCAAGCAGTTTCTTTGGCTAGATGATTATTGCCTCGTGTAAAGTGATAGTTCAGATTTTTATTTATTTATTGGGGTTCTGTGGAAGATTCCACATAAGAGAAGATTCCTGTGCTTCAAAGAACCTCAGTTTATCATCACCTCCGTTTAAAAACACTAGCTTTTACCCACATTATACAGTATTTCTGCAGACTAACAGAGCTAGTATTTTAAAAGGTTATTTACTATTAAATGGTAACCCCATCGAATAAATTTGGGCATTTTTCATATTTTCACAAACTTTCATAAGATGTGGTTGAACAATGTGTGAAAATGGGTTTAACAAGCTGATTGATATGAAATACTGAGGACAAGATAACGCCAAACTGATCCTGCGTAGCTAGAATATAAACGCAGCTTCTGCACTGTATGCTCATTAGATCCCAGAGCTTTGTCAGGTAAGTATAAACGGGCTCAGCTTGCTGTAGCTGATGACAGTTTTGTGTTTTGTTCACCATCTTATCACATGTGCAACCAATTATACTTACAAACATGCTGATGATTGGTTCTGTCCAGTCTGTCAGTAAATAACTTACAGAGAACCTGAAGGAGAACGGGATGATGTAGAAGTCTGGTTTTGCCGTCGTGGCTTTATCGCCGTGTGTAGGATTTTTTATTTTTTTAAGTTGTGCATGAGCCCTATGTGGAGGTCACTGCTCGTTCTCTCGTTTGTGGGGGTAAGGTTTGGTGATCAGCGATGCTTGCTGTAGAGACGGGGAGTGTGGGAACCAACTGACCAGTGTGCAGGGGATGGGGGTGGGGGTGAAAGATGAGGTAAATGCCCAACAATCAGCATGTTGATGTCTTCACTGAGTGGCCTAGTTCTTCTGGGGGCTGCAGGTCACTGGGTGTCAGGGCAGTGCAGGAGCACAGTACCGACTTGTTGGCTGAGCTCGCTGCTAAAAATAACGTGGAATCAAAAGAGAATTTCCCGATTCTTAGACGCACCTCGCTAATGGTTCTGCAGTAGAATGCATCACACGCTAATTTTAATGTCAGACTTTTAAATTAAGACCATCTTTTTTTATGAGAAGTTATTAAATACATTAATTATTACATTATGCACTTTTATACCAAACATTGCAATGTCTTGCACTCAGAGTGTAGTGTAGCGTTTGACTCTCAGCTACTACCAGGTCAAACATATCTGGAGAGTTGACTGAGAAGAAGCCAATCATTGAATATCTGTGCTGGACCTTTGCTGGATGGACTTGGAAAGATAAATCAGATGAAGACGTCTGTCTGTTGTTGACTTTCTGGAAGTTTCAGTAAAATCTGTCCAGTGGTTCTTATAAGATATTTTGGTAACAAACAGATACACACAAACTTTTTTTATTTATTTATTGAATATCATTTGATTTCCATGGTCAGGATGGTTGAGTGTTGCTGTTTATTTTGACACAACAGCAGTCCTGTGGCTGAACCGTCGATGCTGCTAATAAAAAACCAGTAACACCACTAAACCGCAGGAAGAGCAAAAGAACTCAGTGCAGAGGATCCATTTTGATTAGACAAATGTTACTACACTTTATTTTATTTTGGGGGAGTGGTGGCACAGAGGTTAGAGAAGGTCCCTGGACCAACAACATCAAAAAGTGAGTGGAAAAGGTGAAACACCCACACCTGCCTCCACCCTCATTTGCCCCACTCTGGGTCCATGAGCAAGGCCCTTAACCCCCACCATCTGCTCCCAAACAGGTGTCTCTTGAAAAGGAGTTCTCGTGATTCGATGAGACTACCTGTATAAATGAAGGATTTTATTTATTTATTTACTTCTTGCTATTTACCGGTACATGATGGATGTCTGTGACAATGAATTGTTAATTTATTCAATACAAATGTTGGATTTTATTGGCATACAGACATAATTGACCAATGCATCTAGAGTTAATCCCAAAACGACATCAGTTCACGTTTGCTCTTCCAGTGCAGCCACATC
>NC_056511.1:42265965-42271905 GCF_014905685.2 Nematolebias whitei
GGGGGTGGATGGGTTGAATGCAGAGAGCCAATTTCACCATTGTATGGAAACATGCAATGACAACAACACATAGCACATTATTATTATGAAATGCTCTAAAAGAGCACATGTCATGATTTCAGCTCTCTGCCTTGGCTGCTCTCAGCCACCTGCAAGCTCTCTTGGCCACGCCCACTTCTTTGCTGTGCACAGAGATCAGCTGATCAGCTGCTGCAGGAAATTTACCCTGCAGTATGGGCTGCACACGGGTGCAACAGGTGCTAAATACTTTAAAATAATTCATTTTAAATAAAAATTCCATGCCGATCGTGCGGCTCATCGATCAATCAGCCAGTTGTGTGTCATTTCCATTCTTACTTTAAAAAACCGCGGTACAGCGAGTCCACGAAAAACGAACCCCGAAGTAGCGAGGGACTACTTACTGTATTTAATTGTTAACTGAAGAACCATAATTGAATTGGATGCGTAGCTGAGATCCACAGCTTTAGAGATATCTACTTTTTATATACATAATGCAACTTTAGCAAGTACCGGTAAAATAAAACATCCATTATCTTTACCCGCTTCTTCCTTTTTGGATCATGTGGGGTCACTGGTGTCCATATCCAGCCAGTGTGAACAGGTTATTAATAAGAACGTAAAAAGGAATGAACTGAACGATTACAATAGGCCTTCTCAGCGCTTCGCTCTTCGGGCCTAATTAAGCATAGTGTCAAGAATAGGTATAAGGAAAAGTTTGAATAAAAGTCTTTGTGGCATTTTTAATGGCTAACTTTGGCAAACTTTTCTGTTTGATCCTCTGAGGAGCTTCGCTACTGAATTTTGGACCAGCTATAGATGATCAATGGGGTTCTAGTTAAAATAGGTAAACGGTTAATCATGATGGTTGAACATCAACCCGTACATGGGTAGACACCAGCCGTCTGAACTGTTCAAAGCAAACTTCAAGAGGTGTGCACTGGTTAAAAATAAAACTAACTTTGACTCAGCAGCTGAGTTTAAATGACCAGTTTGTTGCCAGGTCAGGGGAACCATGCTGTCTGGATCAGACATTCAGTCCTGTTTGAGTTTAAACAGCAAACCAAGGTAGGTATCTCTTACCCAGTCAGTATTTCTGACAGGCCCTGAAGTATTCTGACAACTTCAGATGAAAGAAGGCATGACAGGTGTAGTCAAGGTCTTTTAAGGCTAGTTTTCAGTTCCTCTCTCTTTGGTGTGCTTGTATTTTAACAGCAGCAAGCTAAGTTTTTCTGAGCATTCACTAATCCACCCTAATATACCCTCTTGATAGAGAATATCACTCTGTTCTTTTAACGTTTGCTAGCACGACCACTTCATACGATCCTGCCTTCATTGTATGTGGGACGATGCTATATTGGTCTAACATTAGAGATTAAAGTCTTATTCAGCCTATGCTGCCCTTCTACCCTGTCACAAAAACACACGCTCACAGCGCAGGCTCGTTTGAAAGCATGACATGCCCTCACCAACAGGCGTCGGGTTACGTGGGCTCGGCACCGAGCTATGGCCCCGCTGCAAATGAAACGTTTGACGAGAAACTTTTATCTTGCACGGTGCAAATGTTCTCTCATCTCAGCAAGCGTACACGCACTCTGCTCTGACTGCTGGTCGTCAGAGGGCCATTCTGTAAAAGTTAACCATGTGACAGAAATAGTGCACAGCAGTCTTTAATGTTCGAGGCTCCCGGTGAAAACACAGGCTGCTGGTGGGACTTCTCAGAATAAATTAAGGCTTATGTGGCCAGCTCGTATGTTGCTATAAGAGTAGACATCCTTGACTGTTTTGAAGCTGTAACTAATCAAACGCAGTGTGGAGGAATGTCACTGCGGTTAGCATCCTCTATGAAATGCAATATAATTACAGCTGAGCTGAACCGTGTTCATTTTCCCCTCGTTTTAGCCATGTTAGCAGCATGGCAACACAATGGCAAAACATCCTCGTGGACCTTTCAGCCACAAAAACATTTATGTCTCAGCCACTTTGTTCAGCTCATTGTTCGGGGCCATGTCAGAGGACAGCGCAGCTGAGTTTTGACACAAGACTATAGGGTGGTTTCATTTTTGTCAGCAAACTTCCTGCTTGACGTGCTGGATAAACTATAGATGCTCAGTCGTGTCGATACAAAATTCCAGGTGCCTTTTCTCCTGTAAGCGTCATTAAAGTAGATTTAAAGCAGAGACGTACATTGAGAAAAATGCACCTTTCTTGTCTTTCCATTCTCCCAAGTCCACAGCAGTATATTGATTATTTGTAACTATTTTCTTACAGAAACCCACTTTAAAACGGCCTAACTATTCTGTTAAAAAAACATAATCGCATTAACAAACAAAAAACATTACATTTTCAAATTTTTGTTACATTTTGAAAACTCCCTGTTTTTGAGTTTGAATACATGTATGAGTATGGAAAGATGTCATATAGACAGTGGTGAGACCAGCTGTATGGTCTGGAGACAGAGACATGGACAAAAAGACAGGACAAAGAACTGGAAGTGGCAGAAACGAAGATGTTGAGGTTCTTCTTAGGAGTGACAAGGATGGAGAAGATCAGGAATGAGATCATCAGAGGTACCGCACAGGTTGAACAACTGGGAGATAAAGTTAGAGAGACCAGACTGAGATGGTTTGGACATGTCCAGAGGAGGGACAGTGGGTATACTGGTAGGATGTTAGAAATGCAGCTGCCAAGAAGAAGACAAATAAGAGATATATGGATGCAGTTAGAGAGGACATGGAGGTAGTTGGAGTGAGGACAGAGATGGAGGAGGACTCTCTGGTGACCCCTGAAGAGAGAAAAGCCAAAATAATAAGAAGAATATGTGTATAAGTATAAGCATGTATGATTGTCTTGAGATGGACTAATGAAATATCTAACAGGCACACCGCCTATCATTAAATAAGCTGCGGTTAGCTTGACCTCCTACTAATTACTAAATTAATGGTCTATCTACAAAATTTGACAACCAAAATCTGAAGTTCTTTATAAACAAGTTTTTGTCCTTTAATGATCTCCTAGGGTGCAACAGTTCAGTTAAATTTGTTCAAACTAATTGTATTAACAGTTGCCATTGACCATGGTCAAGAAGTTGTTGCTGCGGTTGTCGAAGCTAGGCCTGTCGCAATAAACGACAAATCAATTAATCGCATGATGAATAAAAATTATCGACCTCGTTTTAATTTATCAGCTTCATCATTTCTTCTTGTCTCTCTCTTCTAGTAGACGCTGGATCTGTTTTAACCGTCCAAAATCGCGTTTTTGAATTGTTGAAAGCAGCTAAGCTGAGAAGCTAAGCTACGAGCTAAGCTAACAGGCCGACCTCAGGAAAAAAACCTCCGTCGTGCCAAAGCTCCAAAATTCACGATTGAAACCTGTGCCTTTGTGTAAATAGTTGTTTTTCTCTGTAAAAAGAAGCTGAGAATTTTTTTTTTAATTTTAATTAAAAGCTATGTGTGAAATATGCTATGCTAAAGAACTCAGACCACACTGAGCGTCCACCATTTTGAGAACCGGCAAAAAGGAAAGAGAGACAGCCCATGTCACGTCAAGGGGCCTCCCTCCCATTTTTCTTAAAAGAGACACGCTGCTCGCTCCCTTGCTATCCATCCTTTTGTTCAAACAGTCTTATACTGCAAGATACTACACTCAAAACAAATTAGCCAACATTTCTTCTTAAATTTTACAATAATTACTAATTATTGTAAAATTTCAAACAATATTACTGTTTATTGCAATAAGTTCTGAGACAATTAATCGCCCAGCAAAATTTGTTATCGTGACAGGCCTACTCAAAGCTAATAAAACTGTTTAGACAGATCATTTCAAAGAAGTGGGTGATCAGTGTGGACAGACTCCAGAATAAAAAAACAACAACTATGAAGCCACACTTCATTGATCCATCAAAATATACGCAGAAAACATAATATAATATAGTGCAGTTAAATAACACAATTAATCTGTTTGTACATATTTGTTTTACTCACCTGACACGGAACAACATAGCACCAAGAAAACTGACATCTTTTTGCAGATGGTAGTGTTGATGTTTTGTTTTTTTTTATTAAGGAAGAGAAAGATCAGGTACATTTTGGCACGTGGGAAGCACGAAGCATGCTTTGCGTAGCCTGAAGACACAAAACCAGATATCTTTTTCATCTGGTATCAGCTACTATCGGTTTCCAAAACAGCCTGCTTACTGCTCTCACTGTAACGAGAGGCTTTCCCTCTGCAAAAACATTCATAGTTTTCCTGCCAAGGACTAATATTTTCCTGGGTGAAGTTGGTTGGGAGATTCCTGTTTTTAAAACATTTGCCATCAGTCTTCCTGTCCCTGCCTGTCTCTTCCTGAGAGACAGTTTAGCTTTAATGAGTGGACTCTTCTGTTTCTTGGGGGCAACCGCCCGAGTGCAGCTGTGGATGAAACTATCTGGTGCATTTGGCACCGTGCCCGTCTTCGGCCTCAGTTTCTTGGGAGGAGGGGCACGGGGGTGGAGGCCAGTGCATTGGATGTGCTTGATGTTAACTGATGGACAGCAGACAGCTTGCTACGTCTCCGGAAAAACAAGAGTGCTTTCCTAATCTGCTTGAACTGGAATCTGTTGAAACCGAATGCTGGTGGAAAAAGACAGGGACTTGAAGTGAAAGTAACTCAGTGTTCAGTCCTGCATATTTCATCCCTCATGTTATTTTTTTCTTGTGTTCACAGAGTATAATCTGCCTGAATGGTTTTCATGTTTGTGACGATGTCAAACAGCAACATGACCTCTACCTTAACATTTAGTTTCCTCCGTGTCCTCTGTCATTATGATCCATCAGAGGGTGCTGACAGACAAAACACCCATATCATTTGATCCCCATGAGCTTTCTGGGGGTGTTTAAAATTTTATAAGTCATCTCGAGTGTCAACTGAGGCCACACAATTTATCAAAAGGCTTAAAAAGAAGCTTTTGGACAACAAGGGGCCACTTCATAGTCATCTAAACTATTTAAACTAGTCATCACACTGGCAACGCTGTGACTAATTGTAGACCTCGTCCTGAAAGGTGAAAGACGGGTGATAATGTTCTTTCTGGTGTGTGTGTCTGTCATGCTTTTTGTGTGGTTGTAGCTGAGAGTCATCCCCAACACATACTATGAGCACTAACTGATCGCTTGAGAACTTTGTTTAAAACATATCCAGGTCACATGTCCATAAGGCTGAATTCTTGTAAAGAATTTATACACACATGTCACATGTCACATTGCATTAGGAAATCTGGAGTGGCAGAGAAGTATGCTAGACTGGTACAGGACATGTATGAGGACAGCAGGACAGTGGTGAGATGTGCTGTAACTTAAATTACCAGTATTAGGTTAGCTGCCTGGATTTTTATAAAGAATAAAATAAAAATCTAGGAACAAATAATTCATCCATCATCTTTATCCACTTCTTCCTTTACGAGTCACTGGTATCACTGTTATCACTGGTATCAGGACAGCAGGACAGTGGTGAGATGTGCTGTAACTTAAATTACCAGTATTAGGTTAGCTGCTTTTTTTTTTTTTCAAAATAAGAGTGGACTTGACACACAATTGGCTGGAATGATGGATGAGCCACACGCTTGGCATGACATTTTTATTTAAAATAAATTATTTTAAATTATTTAGCACCTGTTGCATCTTTGTGCAGCCCATACTGCAGGATAAACTTCCTGCTGCAGCTGATCAGCTGTTCACCGTGCAGAGTGGGGAAGTGGGCGTGGCCAAGAGCGCTTGCAGGTGGCTGAGAGCTGCAGAGGCTGAGGGGAGGCAGGGAGCTAAAATCATGACATTCTGTGCTCTTTTAGAGTGTTTAGAGTTTAGAAACATTGTTTAGAATATTGCAAAAGTGTGGGACGGGTTTAAATGCCTTTATATATATATATATATATATATATATATATA
>NC_056511.1:42272005-42279623 GCF_014905685.2 Nematolebias whitei
TTTAAACCAAAGACACATTTGACACACCACCACCGTTGTTTTTGAATACCACGGGATGGGGCCGATTGTTGCGCAATCCCAGCATTTATCTGACTTGTGACATCAAGGTCTTTGTGGTGGGACTAACACTATTAGTCTTGAGTCGTTTATATAATTGTTTGCTCTGAAAAAGGCTAGTTTAAGCCACAATTAAAGCAAGTCAGGGGTCCTCAAATTACACATCACAAAAATAAGAGGCTGTGTTTATGTTTTGGAGAACATAAAATAAAATAGGAACTACAGTTTGACAGCACCAGCAAACAAACAGCTGTGCCTTCAGATTTCTGTGTTCTTGACCACTTCTGCGTAATGTTGTGTAACGCTGTTTTCAGAGCATGTGAATGTGTAGACAGCGAGAAGGAGTGTGTGTGTGTACATGCACGCTGTCCAGAGTCTTGACATTCCGATATCAAGTTTTATGTTTGTTCCAAAACTGAGTACGAGCAGGACAAGAGTCCAGCCAAAATAACCGAACACCTGGGAAAGCCATTGTTGAGTCATCAGTATTTATTCGTCTTTTTTCTTGTTCTGGTTAGCGGCCTCTTCTCTTATTTTCTGCAGTCCTTCCGTATGTTATGGTGCTTGTATGAGAATGGACGTGATAAAGACCACGTTTGGTTTGGCTGCTGGACGAGATAAGACTCTGCAAGTTACCTTGTGTGTGGTTTACGCACAGTTTGTTTTGTCAGTGCTGTTTTCATGCCACCCTGATCAACAGCATAGCAGAGTAACTGTACGGGGCTGGGTGGCAATAAAGGATGGGGATGAAAGAGAACAGATTACATATTCAGCCAGCTTATTCACAGGAAGTGAAGCCTGCAGACTCCCTTCGAAGGACTCTGAAAAAAAACCTCAAGATTACTCACAGGTGCAACTGTGAGAGGCTCCATCTCCTCTCTGGCTCTCTATGCGTGTTCTTTCTTCCTGTCGTTCCATTTCAGGTCCTGGTGTTTCGCCACCTTCAGCTCTGTGTTTCTTATCAATGGCCTTCATCTCTCCGGTCATGGCGCGTTTCAGCACGTAGGGCCTTTGTCTCTTATCACCTACCTGCACTACTTATCAGTCCTCCTTTATGCACAGGATTTTTCTTTTCTCCTTTGTCTGCTGTCGGCATGCTTTTATTTTTCTGCAGCTGTTCACAAGTCCACCATAAAGACGTTCTGCTCCGAGGTCCGTGCTGTTTTCTTCCCATTCAGACTGAAACGGGGCCTCGTGAAGCTGGTGATGTCATTTTGTATTCTTAGTGACTGGTCGGATAAGGGCTGTGGGGAAACATGCTTTCTCTCAGTGCATGCACTTTAGAAAAGACTTTAAAACATTATAATATTTTCATATAAGGTGTTGCTTTGTTTGCTTTTTATTTTTAACAAACATATGGTTATTTATTTCATATTTCATGTTATTTATTTCATAACAGCAGAGTTTGTCACTCGTATCACTCACAATACATCCAAACTGGCAAAAGTTGGGTGTATTTTTTTGGTTATTGCATTTAATATAATCTGCCCTGACTGTAAATGTAAGTTTAAGATAGAGACTTTTTATATTCCTCAAATAATTATATAGATTATGACTTGAGCAACAACAACAACAAAAAGATTATATTGATGCACAAGTTGTTTGGAAGTCCAAACTAGTTGAACTGTAGCAGTTAGCTGTAGTACTTCTGGTGTAGTAGTGGCTATGAAATTCTAGAGATCAGTTTTATACCTCTTCCTACTTAAGGTTATTAATTATTAACTTAAGATCTCGCCACGATGACGCCAACAGGACCACATCATCTGCAAAAAGCAGAGATGGAATCTTGAGGCCACCGAACCGGACTGTCCCCACCCCCTGGCTGCATCGAGAAATTCTGTCCATGAAAGTTATGAACAGAATCGGTGACAACGGGCAGCCCTGACAGAGTCCAACTCTCACCCTGAAGGGGTCCGACATACTGCCGTCATCCATCCATTTTCTTCCGCTTATCTGGGGTCGGGTTGCGGGGGTAGCAGCCTAAGTAGGGAGGCCCAGACTTCCCTCTCCCCAGCCACTTGGTCTAGCTCCTCCGGGGGAATCCCGAGGCGTTCCCAGGCCAGCCGAGAAACATAGTCCCTCCAGCGTGTCCTGGGTCTTCCTCTGGGTCTCCTCCTGGTGGGACGTGTCTGGAACACCTCACCAGGGAGGCGTCCAGAAGGCATCCTAACCAGATGCCTGAGCCACCTCAACTGGCTCCTCTCGACGTGGAGAAGCAGCGGCTCTACTCTGAGTCCCTCCCGGATGATCGAGCTTCTCACCCTGTCTCTAAGGGAGAGCCCAGACACCCTGCGGAGAAAACTCATTTTGGACGCTTGTATCCGAGATCTCATTCTTTCGGTCACAACCCAAAACTCATGACCATAGATGAGGGTAAGAACGTAGATCGATCGGTAAATTGAGAGCTTCGCCTTTTGACTCAGCTCTCTCTTCACCACGACAGACCGGTACAGCGCCTGCTTCACTGCAGACACTGCACCTATCCGCCTATCGATCTCACATTCCATTACTTACGGCTTACTGCCGTCAATGCAAACCAAATTCTTGCACTGCTTGTAGAGGGACCGAACAGCCCGTAACAACGGTACTCCAATCCTACACTTGCGAAGCCCTTCCCACAGTGTACACATGAGTCATGAGGAACATGGTCAAATTCCTTCTCCGAGTCCACACAAACAATACATAAACTGGATGAGCAAACACTCTAGACCCCTCAATGACCCTAGTGAGGGTAAAGAGCTGGTCCAGTGTTCCATGTCCAGGACTGAACTTGCATTGTTCCTCCTGGATCTTAGGTTCAACCAACGATCGAACTTGATTCTCCAGTACCCCTGAATAGACGTTACCAGGGAGGGTAACAGGAATGATGCCCCTGTAATTGGAGCACACCCTCCGATCCCCCTTTTTGATGAGGGGAACCACCACCCTGGTCTGCCAATCCAGTGGCACTGCCCCCGATGTCCATGCGATGTTGAAGATCGGAGAAGTATTCCTTCCACCTCCCGATGAAGAGAGGAGCTGAGCTGTGAACTAATCACCACCTGGTTGGATCATATGGTGGGGGAAGATGACGGACAGACCTGGTAGACCCAAGTTTTCCAGGGTTTTGCTGGGAACTCCAGGAAGAAGAACCTGTGAGAAAGATATTCAACTAGCACTTCTGGGAGAACTTTCACCAAGTTGATGTGAGGAACATTGAGTCCAAGTAGGCCATGTTCCACGTCTCAGTTGTTGAGGCGGCTGCCTTGATCTGTGGCCGCAAAGTTGTCGGTGCTTCTTGCGGTGATCATCCTCAAACTTTGTGGTGATTTGACTTGATCATCTCCTAGGAGATTCTGGCTACTTTATCCAGACTAATAAATTATTTACAGAACTTCTTTAAATTCAAGCCAATTGCTTGAAAATGTTATGGTAGAATAAAAACTGCCAAAATAATTACCCATTTTAGTTGTTTTACTTTAAAATTACTTAGTTGTGATATAAATTTTACAAAGAAAAAAAAAATCAGTTTTCACAAAGTTCTTGTCTTCTAGTAAAATCATTCCATTGAGATTCTGTGAGTTGTCCTCTTCACATGTATCACTGATCTCTGCTAAGTCTTCCATCGCATTATATCATAATCCACTCACTGTTCAGTGAAAGAGTTACATTACGTAACTCTAGCTTTGGAATATATATGATCATAATGTAAAGACATTACTGCAGCTTTATGGTTCCACTGATGAAAACCCCTGATTAACTTGGTGTGCTTTAGTGTTGGTTGTAAACTGCAGATTCATCCTTATCTGTGTTTCCACACCTTCAGTTCATGAACAGAGTAAAATTTCATCACTGTCATTGTGAGAGACCTACTTGACAATTTTTGGTAGTGCACTTCTTTCTTTCTCTATTCACTAAAATGTGTAGTAACAACTGGTCAGATGATGTTAGCATTCCTGTTTGTGGCTTCAACTTTCATTTTGTTTTGATTGCCTTAATGCTAGTTTCTCCTTCCACTTGCATGCCAGTTCAGGTTTGTGCAGAAGTTTCATCAAGTGGACATTTGAAATGTTATTTTTGACCCATGAGACTTCAAACGGTTTCCTGCACTTTTTTATAGAGCACATGATAACAGAGTCACCACTGAAATGGCATCAGTCATGACATTATCAGTCAGATTTATTGCCTCTTAAAGACAGAGATTGTGCTCTGGCTCAAGATAAGCCCTCTTGTTGACTCTATGTGGAGGAGTCCATTTTTGTAAACATCGTGAAGGGCCTTATAGTGGAAAAACAAGAGACTGGTGCATCCGGAAAACCACAGATTGCTGTTGGTGATCAAACTGGAAAGGGACATAATGTGTTTAGTGATGAGATTTAATAGTTATAATCACTGATAAACAAAGGATTACTTTAACATTTGGGCATCAATCTGGCAGGGATTGGGCATGGAGGCTGCACAGCTGCAGAAAGAAAAGCATTGCAGAGAGTAGTGAAGGCTGCATAGAAGTCTGTTGGAGTCAGCCGCCCCACCATCACAGACATCTACACCTCCAGATGCAGGAAGAGGGCCACTTGCATCACGAAGGACCCCACTCACCCAGCACACACACATTTTGCCCTGCCCCCCTCAGGAAGGAGTTGAGGAGCATTAAGTGTAGAACCACTAGACTGAGGAACAGCTTCTACCCTGAAGCTGTTACACTCGTGAATCTCTAACCAAGATAGTCACTGTGAAAAAAAAATCACTGTGATGTTACTTTGTTGATATGTGCTGCTGATTATCCATGCTGCTGATTTATTTTATGCTGTGTTCATTCGTACTCATCTGCTCACACAGACTCGTGTTCATGCTGCTGTTCGGCGTGTTGTTTTTGTACTATTAGTGTTTAGCGTATTTTTAGTTTAAGGTTTTTCTTAGGTCATATCTTAGATTTTATTACTGTTTTTCTTTTACATTTTATACTTTTGTTGGATGTAGCTGGGACCCTGTGTACACAATTTCATTCCACCACATGTATCACATATGATGCGAATAACAAATAAAGGAACTTTGACATTGAATCTGATTCAAGTTGCAGATAATTAATTAAAGGAGCTCTGAGTGCTAACACATCCTGCAAGATCTTGCAGAACCAAACGGCTGTAACTTTGTCTTTTCTCAACATGCTGTGAACTTAGTTTAAAACT
Organism: Nematolebias whitei; assembly: GCF_014905685.2. Taxonomy (NCBI): domain Eukaryota; kingdom Metazoa; phylum Chordata; class Actinopteri; order Cyprinodontiformes; family Rivulidae; genus Nematolebias; species Nematolebias whitei. The sequence goes on from NC_056511.1 coordinate 42,277,231, forward strand.
CTGGCATCGTGTGATATACATTCCTGCAAGTACTGCCAGATCTTTAATGAAGCAAAGTAATTTATTTACCGGTATTTATTTTTGTGCTGCTTAGATTTTCACACATGCAAGAAGAAAGAAGAAAAAGTGATACAGGAAAAAAAAAAAGCATCTTTTCAAAAAAAATTGTGGGGTAGCTTGTGATTCTCCTTGAGGGTCACTCAGCTTGACAGACATGTTAATGATTCATCCTCCTATCCAGTCCTCTCCCACTTTAAGTCTGATTGGCCTGAAGGTCCCAAAAGACAGCATGCTTCTGAACAGCTCCAACACCAAAGAGCACAGGCGCTCACCTGTCGCAGGTCGCTGCCGCAGGCCAGACCCGTTGCGTGCAACCACCTCAGCCTCTAATTAAGCTCCTGAAGGAGTGACAGCCTTTATTAGGAACAGAAATATAAGTCAACATGCAACAATCCACCTCCCGGTATTCCTGCACTCTTTCTACATTAAAACTCTGAAAACCAAATAAAAAGGCTTTCCAATTATGCTTTGATTTCACCATCATGAAGTGTCTGGTCTCATTACACACACAAGTACGTGTGTGTGTGTAGATTTGGGGTTCTGTGGAAAGTTAATGAAAACATAATATCTGTTGTACATAACTCTTTGAACAACCTGAAATATGAGAAATAGTTTAATTTTGACAAGATTAATGAGCTACGGTCTAGCCTGAGCAGGACCAAGATCAATTGGACTTTTGGACTTTTTATTATAGTGTCTCATTCATATGCTTTTTTATAAACAGAAAATTAAAAACTATATAAATATGACATAATCCATCTATCCACCCATTTTCTTTATTGTGGGGAGCTGGTGTCTATCTCCAGCAGTCACTCTGCGAGAGGAATGGTGCAACCTGGATAGGTCGCAAGTCCACCACAGAGACATGGATACACCTCGTGACAATTTAGATTTACTAATGAACCTTGCATGCATGGTTTTGGTCCGTGAGTCGATAGCAGGAGAATTCACCCAGATAGAACATGCAAACTCTACCCAGAAAGACCACAGACCAAGAGACAAACTTACGACCTTGCTGTGAGGCTGCCTCCACCACATAGTTGTTTACAAATACTTTTAATCATAATCTAATCATATAATAATTAATGTGCAAGGGAATCATATTTCTGCTGAAATAACTGAACATGAGAAGCCAGACAAATTCCACAAAGCAGCACATTGCTGTAATCAAGCCAAGACTACGGTATATAAAAGCATGTCTCAAGATTTATTTTAAACAAGATGGGATTAATGTTAGAAAGTCACCTCAACTGAAGGAAGCAGGATTTGACTGTTGTGTTTACACAACTGTTTAGATTTAGGGGAAGATCAGTTATCACTCCCAGATTTGTAATTATGTTTTTCTCATTAGGGACAAGGGAGGAAATATCAATGCAGGGGTTATCCTGTGGAGTTTGCATGTTCTCTCTGTGCATGTGTGGGTTTTCTCCATGTACTCCAGTTTCCTCCCACAGACCAAAAACAGGCACGTTAGACTGATTGGTAACTCTAAATTGTCTCTAGGTGAGTGGGAGGGTGAATGGTTGTTTGTCTCGTTTATCTTTATGTGTCCCTGTGATGGACTGGAGACCTGTCCAGGGTGTCCCCCGCCTCGTCGTGCACAGTGATGGCTGGACATGAGCACCAGCGACCCCCACGACCTGAACAGAAACATTCATATACATTATAAATGCCAATTAGTAAAGTTATCTATCTAAGGAAGGAAGGAAGGAAGCCAGCAGATCCAAGGATCCAAGAATGGAGCCTTGTGGTACCCCACAGAAGAGCGGCAGCTGTAGAAACAAAGCCTTAAACTAACAAATTTAAGAGTTTACAAAATCGACTAAAAATGAACAATTGTACCTTTTTTGAAACTGAAGCTGTTTTAAGAGAGCAACAATCTATTTTCTGGTCTTTGCCTTTCTCGGACTGTCCACGATCTCATCAGTCTGGTCAGAATTAAACATGTAGTTGAAGTAATTCCAAGAGCTATCTTCAACAGGTACATATTAACTATTCATACCTTTCCCACAAAGCCCAACTTAAAAAGATCTAAACTATTCCCTTAACTCAGAGAAAGGCTGATGCCAATGAAGGGAGATGACTCCTCCAGATGATCCAGAGCGTGGCAGCTGGAATTGTTATTTTTTTATATTGTGGTTGTATGTAATGAGGAAAACACCCTCGACTTCCTTCTCAGTCAAAACAGATTTGCCACTTGGTTTTTATAATCCCTCTGGAAGTTTGAAGTTTATTCCATTGAATTCTACCTTGGTTCTGTTGAACGTTAGCTGAGAGGAGAACAGAGATTACATTGTTTTTTTTTCTGTTTTGAAAGCTTGACATTAGATTTT
>NC_056511.1:42289623-42367118 GCF_014905685.2 Nematolebias whitei
TTGCGATAAGATGGTCTCTTTGGTACGCCCCCTCCTCCATTGCCGGCCCTCTTCCTTGTTGACAGTCGTGTCAAACTGGTTGAAAACAACAAAGTCCAGGCTCAATAATCCAGGTATACAATCCAACTAAGATATACTCTATTAACACAGATAGTGTAAAATAATATGGTATATTAAACAGCAGCCTAACATGAGTCTGTTGTGAGCAGATGGGTATGAATACAGCAGCTTACCTAAAGGTAAGAAATCAGCAGCATGGATAATCAGCAGCACAGATAAAGTAACAAATCACCAATTAAATTGGTATTACAATGATTATTCTGGTTAGGGATTCGCGAGTCTTAACAGCTTCAGGGTAGAAGCTGTTCCTCAGTATAGTGGTTCTATACTTAATGCTCCACAACCTCCTTCCTGAGGGGAGCAGGGCAAAAAGTGTGTGCTGGGTGAGTGGGGTCCTTCATGATGCAGGTGGCCCTCTTCCTGCATCTAGAGGTGTAGGTGTCTGTGATGGTGGGGAGGCTGACTCCAACAGACTTCTGTGCAGCCTTCACCACTCTTTGTAGAGCTTTTCTTTCTGCAGCTGTGCAGCCTCCATGCCACACGTTGGTGCTGGAGGATGCTCTCCACTGCACACCTGTAGAAGGAGGTGAGGACTGAGCTCCCCAGTCCAGCTTGCCTCAGCTGCCTGAGGAAGTAGAGTCTCTGATGGTGGTTGTGAAGGCAAACACAGGTCTTCAAGCTGCTCTATAGTAGCACTACTATTATTCATTAAAACATAAACCTTCAGTCCAACAATTTTCAGTCAGGTCATCTGGACAGTTTTTTTTTGGTGCTGAAATGCTTCACCTTCAGGAAACACACAACAAAAAACTGATTCTTCCCCCAACAGCTTACTCCAATGTGGAACAAACCAGTTATGTTGGTGCTAAGATGGTCTCTTTGGTACACCCCATCCTCCAGTGCCTGCCCTCTCGCTCGTCGACAGTCATGTCAAACTGGTTCAAAACGAACAAAGTCCATGCTCAATAATCCAGGTATACAATCCAACCTTCAGTATATTTTAATTTGTACTACATTTATATAATTTGATTGATCAGACAGAATGTTCAAACACCTGATATGAGAGTCTGACTTTCATCAGTCACTTTGACACAGGTGACAATTAGCCATTGAAGGACTGTCAGTGCTGGGCATCTTCCAGTTGACTCCAGTGGAGTCAAGATTCCTAGGTCACCTTTTATGTTGTGTGAGGTCACTTTCTATTATGTCCCCTGCTAATACACACACCATCCCAGAGACTCAAGAAACCATGGCTCTTCCACCCTCAGGGGCAGAGGAAGGAGACCCATCAGAGGAAGTGGAGAGGTCTAACGTGAGACTGTTGAGTGACTCAGAAAGGTTTCCGGATCAGGTTGCGAAGCGTACCAGGTCTGTATTGTGAAGATGAGTTGATTTGTCTCACTGAATGAGCTTTGCATCCATCGGTAGTGTCATAGTGTTATAGACCCCTGAACGTGCCTGCAGGCTTTAACCGTAGAATGCCAATGTTGAAAATTTGAATTCCTTTGTGTTGTAGAGGAATGTCATTCATGACTTTTTGACTTGAAAATAGATACTCAGTGTCTCAATATTTCATGGCATTATTCTCTTACCAGAACGTGTTGGTCAAACTTTGAACTAGAGAGTTCAAGGAGTTACATTTTTTATCTTTCTTTAAAAGGGCCCTGACACAAAATGGTACTTTATCTTTCCTATCAACTATTTTACTAATCATTAGACTGAGTTAAAAGGTAAAATACACACAAACCACAATAGTGTTAACAGAGGAATATTTTGAGGGGGTCCAGAAAACAAGATTCAGGACTGAAGCGAGTAACCCCATGATGAGCTGAAATGATAAACAAATATTTCTGCAGGAAATGACTTGTGAAGTTTCCTGGAACTGACCGGTTTAGTTATTTTGTGTTTGATCAAAGACGGCAGCTAAATAGAAAAGGCACACTTTCCATCTGGGACATTCAGTCCTTTTTTCAGTGGGGAACACTACCGATGAGCCAATGATTGTAAAAAGAAACACATAAATTTTGGTCTGTTTCCCTGTGATTGAACAGAAAATAAAAACTTTTCGCTGCCTCTAAGAATTTGAATAAAAACTGCAGTGTTGTGTCTGTTTGCCTTTAAGTTTTCACAATAGGAGAAAGTGAGCACAAGGAGATGAACAGCTGCTGCTGGCATTTTCTGTACCTTACCCTTCTGACCAAGGTCTCTTCTCCTAAGGAACTAGTGGAACAGTGCCCGACTGTGGATTTGGCTTGCCTCTAAATCACAGACAGTGAATATCCATTTTTTTTTCTTCCCAGAACCGATTGATCTGTTTTGTACTGGAGCAGACAAGCAGTCCAGCACTGCCAGGCAGCAAAAGTACCAATTTAAAGCTACCCTATGATATAACAACGTTGTGGTGATGACAGGCCACGCTGTTTTCTTGGCTCCCCCACCTTTCATCCTACAGGGGCACAACAGAGGACTTCTGAAGGGCTTTTAAAGTTGGAAGAGCTACACCATAAAGTTTCTGCTGCAGTGGAAGAAAGCCTTGAGCGTTGTTATCCGAAGTTAGCTCAAAGCCTTAAGCAGACAGCGCGCTTCTGTAATTATGCACCCCTTATATTTCTGTGAGGAAATATTTTTTGTATAAATGGGTTTTTGTACAAAAGCAGTTTAGTTATATTGAGATGTTAGTGGATATTTTGGACGTTGTTCTGTCCAGTGTCTTTAGTTTCAGTCCATGATACTGCAGAGGTCATCGATCAGACTGGACAGTGTGCAGCTGCTGGGGTTGCACAGCTGTGTGAAAATGAAAGCCTTCTCGCAGTCATGACTCAACTGTACTTTGTTAGTATCAGTGTGTGAGGTGTAAACATACTGTTACCGAGCAGGACATGTGATATATGTGTTTACAAACCATACAGACATTTATTAGTTTACACGTGTGTTATATATGCTCATGCTAGAGCTGACCCAGCTTCTGTTAAAGTTGATTAGTGCTGTTTGTCATGTATGCATTTGTTCTGTTACTGGGGATGTAGCTGTTGAAGGATCCTTAAATTGTGGATTTAAGTGACGTGCACAAAGCAAAGCTGTGACTGAAATACGCTAACCCATTCACTGCAAAACAGCTGGGTTCAATTTTGTTAAATTTATGTAGATAGCACCAAATCAGAAGTCTGTCAAGAAAACTTTAGATTACAAGGTAAAAACTGAAGTAATGAAGGGTAAAACTCAAATCCATTAAACAGAGAGAAACCACAACCAAAACAGGCTGTCAGCTGTTTTTGTTGAATGGTAGCGAGAGTAAAGAGATGTACTTTGGGAATATAGAAGGAGGTCAGAAGGCAACCAATAAACTATTGGGAGTGAGACTATATAGGAATAAATGCATTTGAATATACCATATACTGAAATGATTGAAATGAAAGCGAAGTCAGAGTGACTCCCTGCAGAAGTCAATCAGCAGCCCAACTGTTTCAAGTTTGTCATTTTTAACTTTAAGCTTCGTAAGTTAATAAAGATAATGTTTTTTGGAATGGTGACCCACAGGGTTTAGAATGTGACCATTTGATGCCTTTAACTTGTGTAATCTAATAAGAAAACGTGAGTTAAATGAGTCGTGTTATGCTGATGACGACAAACTGTTATTAAGGTTCGATAAGCAGTAATTTAATTTGCAGGCTTGCTTTTGGAAACATAGACTTTGATTATCTTTGGTGCTTTTTGATGCACCAATACCACATTTTTGTTAACGGAGTACAAGAAGACATTTGAAAAAAAGAAAAAAAATCCTGAAATATTTCAGTTGATCCAAATAAATCATATTTCTGTTTTTCTGTCTGCTTTTTGAAAGAAGAATACTGTATAATAAAAATGTTGTTTTTTGTGGGTGTGAACTTAAATACCACATTCACAAATAACATCCATCCATCCATTTTCTTTACCCGTTTATTCCATTTTGGGTCACGGGGGTCGCTGGTGCCCATGTCCAGCAATCACTGTGCGAGGGGCGGGGTACACCCTGGACGGGTCGCAAGTCCATCACAGGGACACATAGAGACAAACGAGACAAACAACCATTCACTCTCTCACTCACACCTAGGGACAATTTAGAGTTACCAATCAGCCTAACGTGCATGTTTTTGGTCTGTGGGAGGAAACCGGAGTACCCGGAGAAAACCCACGCATGCACGGAGAGAACATGCAAACTCCACCCAGAAGGCCCCTGGACCGGGGTTTGAACCAAGGACCTGTTCGCTGAGAGGCAGCAGCTCTACCAGTTGCGCCACCGTGCTGCTCACAAATAACAATCACATTTTATATTAGAATATCAAAGTTCATGCTCAATAATCCAGGTAAAAAAAAAAAATTCCTGCAAAGTTCAGTCATCTGGACGGTTTATTTATTTGATGAGACGTTTCTTCCTTCATCCAAAGGACTTCATCAGTCCGAGGAGCCACAACAAACTCAGTCCCACAAGCAGCACACTCACATAGTGGACCAACCAGTTTGCTGGTGATAAGATGGTTTCTGGGGTCCGCCTTCTCCCCCGTCGACTCCTCAGAGGCTGTCGACGGGGGAGAGGGCGGACTTATAATAAATAAATATAGTATTCTAATATTATATTAGAATGTTTCACTAAACAAAACATTGTTTAAGATCTTAGTTAGTTTTTTTTTCCCCAGCAGATTTTCCAAGTCCTGCAAATTAAAACTTTAAAGGCCACTGAGATAAGGAAGCTCTGCATAGCTACTATACTGCAGACGCCTCTGGTACTACTGGGAGTGGTGTCATAGACATTCAAAACTTGAGTGTCATTGATCTAAACCCATACAAGATAAAACTGGGTTAGGAAAGTAAACGAGCAGCACCTGTTAGGCCGTTTACCCTCCACTGCTGCAGTAAACTGTGGTACTGAATGTACTGGGAAGTGTCCAGGTGCGAGGGTTTAAACGCTAGAAAAATGGAAAAGGTTCACAGGAAGAAAAAAAAAAAGTGTGCAATGCTACTGGTGTTGCAGGAAACCCTCATCCAAGTGATCTTTGAGAATTTAGCATAATCTCTACTTTAAATTTGCTTCAACTAAGTCTGTTAAGAGAGCAGTTTTGATAAAAGTATGGAAAGTCTTTAGTCGACTTGGTAGTGAGGGTAAGAGGCGTTTCGCAGGGCAGCGGTGTCGAACCTGCTCTAGCTGAGTGGACTCGTCAGCACACTGGCTCAGACTCTGAGCTACAGGCTCCGGTGCCTTCGTGTCTACTGTCTACACTGGGAGACATTCTTAGCCTGATATCACTGCCGCTCGCTCAACAAAGACGTTGAAAGGCTATATTGAAGCAGGAGGTAGGGAGAGGGGCGGGGGGAGGTCCGAAAAGATAGAAGGACTCGCCGTTGTCAGCGGGGGGGCTGGAAGCCTTTTTAGTGCCCTGCTTGCCGAGGGAGAGCAGGTGTGAGCCTCTTTATGTGTTTGCGGACATCCTGTATGTGCGCGGGGTGAATTGATGTGCTCAAGTGTGTGCATCTGTGTTTGAGTAATAAATAGAGCGTGTGTTCCAGGCTGTGCTGAGCTGAAAGTGCACACTCACCCTACATGCTGTATTTCGAGGTCACGTTCATGTCGGAGCCTAAACAACAACAACGCAACTCAGCATGCTCTGGTTAAACTCCATTAATCAGTACAACAGTAGGTAGGTGTGTGTGTGTGTGTGTGTGTGTGTGTGCGTGTGCGTGTGTGTGTGTGTGTGTGTGTGAGGGAGATGGAGCGACTTCAAAGCAGCGTGGTAGCATTCTCTCAGCCCAGCCAGTTTACACTGCTCAGTGAAGTCTGCATTCCACTGTCTCATTTTTCCATGGCATTCCACAAAGAGCTCGGTTCTCCTGGCTCGGTGCCCTACAAAGTTTACCCCTCCTCACACCCCACCCCTGCACACACTGCATAGTGCACACACACTTCTATACACACAACTGGGCTCTCCATTTGGCTACTAAAACAAGACAAGACCCAGCTGCAAGTGAGACATCTAAGGTTTAGAGCAAGTGTAGAGAAAACTAGAAAGTTCCTGGAGAAACTTTGACGAGGACTGCCAGGCTGCTGCCGATTTAAAATTGTGATTTGACAGTACTGTGTGTTGGGGTTTGCTCTCAGCTACCACTATACCAAATTCCAGCTGAATAGCTAAAAAAAAAATGGCTGACTTATCGTAATTTTTCCTTTTTAGCTAAGGCGTCCATCTTGGATTTCTGATTTGGATTCGGTATGTGATAGGGAATGTTCTCAGCTATAACCTAACCAAATGTCAGCTCTATATCTCAAAAGAATGACAGAGTTATAGTCAATTTTGTGTTTGCTCACGTAGCTGTGGCAGCCATCTTGAATCGAAATGGCTCCAAATGTTAATCAGTTCTAGAAATGCATCTGATGATTACTTTCTGAGTTTCAAACATATCCAACAGTGAGTTTCTGTTCTCTTCAGGGACCTCTACACTCTTAAGTCATGTGTTTTGAGAGCAGCAGTTAGTGTGAGGAGTGTTCTCATTCATTTCCTATGAGGAAATATCAGAATCAGAATAAGCTTTATTATCATTGCACCGAGATACAACGAGAATATGTCCATACAGTCGTCCGAAAGATGCGCGGAGTGCACGTAGCTGCATAGGGCATCTTCGTTAGCAAAATACGTCACCATGGTAACTTGAAACGCCAATAAAAATAATAGCACACATCACAGTGCCAAGCTGGTCGTTTTGATATAACATTTGTGGGGGTACACGTTGCGGTTCGGGCCACATGAAAGTTCACGGAATAGTGTGTAAGATACGCATAAATAAAGTTAAGAAACCCAAGTTGTGTGAATAATAATAGGTGCCTTCCATGCAAGGCAATGCACTGCTCTCCTACGCATTGCAATGGCAGTCCCCAAATAGTGAAATAAATAAAAAAATCTCATGCACCGGAGCTTCATGGGAGGGCAGGAGATCCTCCGTCCTGGGTCTCCTGTTCTCATCCTGTTGATGAACATGCAAATGTTGAGCTCTGTGTCAGACTGAAACACATGTGCGCCGGTTTGTCTTGAAAAGCTCTCAGTGTACTCCTCCAACCATAAATCAAGCCTCTTCTACGCCTCCCTGGGAGCCAAAGTGAAACAGAACAGCAAAAAGAAAAACAGTTACGCTGCCAATTACAAGGTGTGTTGCAAGCAGTCTGTGGGCCACATCAGAGAGGTTCAGAGCTGATGTTTTTGTAGCTGTTCACTGATCAAGTTGCTAAATATGTAGACCGTGCCAGCATGGTTACATTAACATTTGTGTAGGGGAGGAATTAACGCACAGAAAAAAGTAAAAATAACAGATGTGTTTACTGCTCTTTGCCTCTTTGACTGTATTTCTCCAACAGTAGCTACATGTAGTTATAGGAAAGCCTCAGATGGGGATACAAAGTGACTTTTATGTACAAAAATATGTCACTATTTCTTTTTTCCTTTCCACCCGATCAGTACTTGGGTTGTATAGATAATGAAATCAGCAGAGTGCTTTCATTCAATTTGGACCCTTTGAACGTTTCAAAAATGTGTGGGAGGCCATGCTAAGAAGTTTGAGTCAATGTGTGTAATGTGCTCAGCGTCACTTTGTTTTATGTCTGATGCCTTTTATCCTGGAAAATGAGACGTAAGTCTGAGCATGTATTTACGTCACTTTTTTAGTTTGAGCTATGAAGAGTCGAAAGCCATACGGTGAAGTATACATGAGGACAGATGTTTAAGAAATCGACTGTGAGAAAAGGAAGTCTCCTGACAAAGTCATTTTTGTTTGTCGTTTGCTCTGAGCAGATGGGAGGACAGAAATGCCTCGAAGGGTATTTCAGGAAAATGATTTATGGTGTAAACTCCAACCCTGATAATCAGGCTTTAACAATTACCTGCAATCACTCATGATCACATTTGTGCCAGCAAAGGTCGATGTATTCCTTTTCCAATATTACACAAAGGCTTATACTGAAATCCATATCATTACACAACGTTCACATGGCGTTGTGCAATCAATCTTGTTTATTTTCACTTACACTTTTAGCTTCCAACCACTTATAAAAACAAACTAAAAGAGATTTTGTGTTTACAGCAGCCCTTGTCAGGTAACCTAACATCTTCATTAGCTTGGAAAGCCAACATATCGTAGTGTATTTTTTTTTTACATGTTCTGCCAGAGGCTGCACAGCTGATTAGCACTGTTGCCTTGCTTCTAAAAGGTCCTGGGTTCCAAAACCAGATGTAGTTGTTTAGTGTGGAGTGTTCATGTTCTTGTGCACGGGAAGGCTTTCTCTGGTCCTTCCACTTCCCACCACAGACCAAAAACGTGTACCGTACATTCCGGTCTATAAACCACTACTTTTTTCTCATGCCGCAGCTAATTTGTGGATTTTATCTTGTTTTTGACAGCCTAACGAGCTTCCTGTCGCCAAAAACATTTAGCTTCGTCACACCCAGGAGCTCACATAGCTGCCCCATTCACGTCTCTTTTGGGTCCTGGTTACTTATTGAGACTACCTGTATAAATAAAGATATGAAACAAATCCGATCAAATAAATTTCCGAACAGGTCACAGTCGAATCAATGAAAGGGAGAGGGGAGGGGAGAACAGGGAGTGGAGAATTCTCCCCCCCCATGCACAGAGTAACTTTTACTCCGCAGAGTACAAGCTTGCAGCAGGAGGAATATGAATAAAGTGATCAATGACTTCCTGGTAGTTACTGTAACATTTTCAAGACTGAATGTGAGACTGAGGACGTGTGAAGTTTTTCTGAAGATATTCATTTCTGACACTGAAGAAGACTTCTGTGATTTTAGTGCACAGGAGGAAGATAAAACATCAATCAGTGACTTTTCCTGGTGTTTTTTTTTTTTTTTAAACCAGCCATGTTAAAGACATTGTTCAGAAAAAAAAACATTTACTGTACGTATTTGTGTATGTTACTGGTACATATTTAATTAAAAGTTAAAAAAATCTTTCTGTGTAAATATTGGGTGCACGCTATAGTTACTGTATACAGTAGTCCCTCGTTTATCATGGGGGATCCGTACCCTGAAGACCCGCAATAAGTGAAAAAACGCAAAGTAGGAGTAGTAGTACACGTAGTAAGTAGTAGTTTATTTTCACAATATTCTAAACAATATTTCCAAACTAAACGCTCTACAAGAGCACAGAATGTCATGATTTCAGCTCCCTGCCTCCTCTGCTCTTTGCCACCTGCAAGCGCTCTTGGCCACGCCCACTTCTCCGCGCTGCACGAAGAACAACTGATCAGCTGCAGCAGGAAGTTTATCCTGCAGTGTGGGCTGCACAAAGGTGCAGGAGGTGCTAAATAATTTATCTGAAATGAAAAATACATGCCGATCGTGCGGCTCATCCATCAATCAGCCAGTTGTGTATGTCCAGTCTTATTTTGAAAAACCGCGATAGAGCGAGTTCACGATAAACGAACCACAAAGTAGCGAGGGACTACTGTATTAGGTTAATTGGTGATTCTAAACTGACTTTAGATGTGAGTTTGTGTGTGTATATGAATAGTTGTGGGTCTCTGTGTGGCTCTGGGATGGACTGGCAACCTGACTAGGGTCTCCTCAACCCCCCACCCAATGACCGGTGGAAATAGACACCAGTTCCCTGAGACCCTGAAGAGGCAGGTGGGATATGGATGGGTGGAAAAATAATTACATTGTGGTCCAAAACTACTAAGCACAACATAAATACATAAAAAATGCAAAGGATTGTGTCTGTAGTGAAATGAATCATCCATAAGACATCACTGAGGTAGACGTTTTAAATATCTTTAACTTTTAAATCTAAAAGGGTAAAAACGGGGGTCAGGGTTTTCAGTTGGGAACATTAGACATCAACGTAAATATTGTCATGCACAATAATATTAACATTTATTGTTGCATTTAAAAAAAAAAACTATAAATTTTTTTTAAAAATTAGATTTGTTATAAGAGGTCAATAAATATGATTTATTTATTTATTTATTTATCGCTGGTGCCTGTTATTAGAAATCAGCACCAATTATTTTTATTTTTGTCCAGTCATTTTTTCTCAATTAACAAAATATAACAATAAACGCTTAACTTAAATAAACATATATTTAACAACTTAAATGCCTCAAAATAACATGTAAAAGAAATTATGCATTAAAAAATAATTGTAGGCTGCGGTTAGCTGGCTGTAGCAGCTGCTGCTGGTTATCATTTTACAACTTGATAAAACGCAGGCTTGGTCCTTTGCTAATTGTATTTAAAGTAGCCAATATCACCCTAATAAATAAGTTGTTTATTAGTTATACTTTTTTAATCTTATATTCAACCTGGCCAGATGAGGAATCCCAGAGTTTTATGCAGTTTGCAATGGGATAACCAGAAGTTTTACAATGTTTCCTCTTTTTAGACTCGTTATCTTTTGTGGTTTAAGACTTTTATTTTTTTGTCTTCGCACAGTGCTTTGTGTAAAGATCAGCCCGGGACCATGAATGTCTAGCCCAGGAGCTGTTTTGGTTTGAAGTTTTATGGAAAGCTTTAAAGCTTGACAGGAAAAAAGAAAAGATGAATCAAATAAATGTATCTCGTCTGACATCTGGCCCATCTTTAGGATCAGTATGCTGTTAAAATGATGCTTCTTGATAGGATCGTTTGGACATGGCTCTAACGATGAATTGCATTTCGTAATAAAACAGTGGTGATAAAAACCACCCTTAGCAACCTGGCATGTTTTTATTGAATGCATGTGTGTAAAAAAAAAAAAAGTCAGCTGTTGGAGAACCACAGTCAAACGCTGCTGCGATGCTCCTCAGTCTCTAAACTGAAGGTGTCAAAGAACTGAAATATTTACAGTATTCTTTCTGTGGACACTTTCACTTCAGATCAACTGCAGACACATTAATCCCAAGGAAAGGCTCAGTACCAAAGGATCTGGAGAGAAGTTTTGACTAATTTATAGCTCAAACATGCCATTAAGTGGTTTAAGGGTTGGTTACCTAGGCAACAAATTTGGCTTGGACATCAATCTCTCAGTAAATATGGGATAGATTGCCGTGAACTTTTGTGAAGATGCTCAAGTGTTGCCATCTTCAAACCCATTTATTACATGTAAAGTTTTTTCATTGTTTGACAGATGTTATAAAGTGAACATCTAAAATATTAGCTGGACTGACAACATTTTGGGCTTGGTACATTAATAATATAATGCACATTCAGTATGTGCCTTTCCAAAGACAAACACACACAAATCAACAAAACAAGAGCAGTGTAAAATAAACTATTTCAAACGTGTCTAAAAAAAAAGTAGAAAACTCATCACTTCAACAAATAATTTTAGATTTTTTTAGTGGGATTCTGTGGAAAAGTTATGAACAGATATTGACAAACTTCAGTTTAAAGAAACAGTTTATTTTTGACAGGACTGACGAGCTAACGGCTGTGAAAAGCTTTAGGTTGCCGTCTGAAAACAGCATACACTATTTAAAAAACTTTCTGTTGCCGTCAGTTTCTCAGGATTATTTACGGATAGTTTTGTTGGTCTTTGCAAGCACCGTTAACGTCAGCATCAGTTAGCTGTAGCGCATCTGGTGCAGCCTGAGGGCATTTCCTGCTGGACTTTACAATATTTTTAAGTATTCATGTAATATAAATCTAACAGTAATGAAAAGGTTAGAAATAGCTTTCTCATTTACAGAGACTGTCATTGTTGAAGTGAGTTGTCAGGAGTTTGTGTTTATTATCTGTGACATCGGTCATAGAGTGTGGACGTCTAAGTAAAAGACGACAAGTTGTCACCCAGACCAGGCTAATGGCTAGCCAAACGAGGTTGTATTGTTTATCGTAAGTACAACATACAGGTATAAAAAGAGTGTTGGATCATTTAACAAACTGCAACACTGTTGAGTTTGTTGCTGTTTTCTGAGCTCAGTCAGACGCCATCTTTAGTTTTTAATTTTGCCTTGAAAAGTGATATACCGTACTTTCCGCCATAAATGTCGCACCGCCGTATAAGTCGCATCAGTCCAAATATGTCAAAAAACGTGGAAAAAACATAAATATGTCGCTTCGCCATATAGTTGCTTCGAAATTTAACAAGAAAAGTACCTAAAACAATTATTTGTTTGCTCGAAATTATAGCAAAGATGTGTCTCAGTTTAACATTTGCTTAATAAATGCACTTTAATGACCAAATTAGCTGCATTTCTCCGGGGCGGTGCAGCTAAGTTGACGGTCGCTCCAAGCAGTGAGCAGAACAAAGGCGGGGTTCTATGGCAAGCCGATTGTGTCATTAAGAGCTGGTGAAGATTCTCAGTCATCCAGGACATGGTAAATTCAAAAACAATAACGTATAAAGTAAAGCATAATAAATAAAGTCCAGTTGTTTTTGTCTTGAACTTTTTTGAATTTGTCATTATAGCCACATTTACCTATTACATGATACAACGGCATGCCTTACTGCTGCTACTACTACTCTTCTGCCATCTAGTGGCTAAAAATGGCACTGTTCTTTTTTGTTGTTTTTCAGTCAGAATGAAAGAAAACAGTCATATTTCAGCCAAAAATTGGTTTATAAATATGGGGGGGGAAATCCATAAATACGTCGCTTCGGCCTATAAGTTGCAGGGCATGTAAATTATGCAAAAAAGCCGCAACTTATATACAGCGAAAAATATGGTATTCATTCACAGAATGCTCCATTTTTAATTTCACTATGATCTTTGTAGTTCCTCTCATATTTTATTCTGCCAGCTTCTTGTTAAGGTTCATTCACCTAAAAACTTGCTCAATTGTGAATATCAGAAACTTGAACAGTTTCACAACAGACACTTTTATTCAGAGGTATAGGTTATGAAAGTGTTTTAGTCTCACAGTTCAAACTTTTCTACAGATTTGCCTAGTTTTTTTCCATGTCTGAAAACACTCATGTACATTTTGATACTAGTTTGGCCTAGTGCTTGAGGCCACAGTAGCTTGGTGGTCAGTGCCACTTCTTGTAATCCTAAGGCTGCTGGTTTGAGCCCAAGTTTGGGGAAGAAGCCATCCAGCAGAAAACAGTTGCCAAATCTTTTACATGAGTTTGCAGTTAACGAGTGAAGTCAGGGACTAACATATGAACTACATACAGTATTTAAGCGAAGTGCCACTACAAAGTCTTCAAAATGACCTGAAAATGTTTAAGTAAAATAGAAAGGTGTGCTCCATCCTAATATGATGTGTTATAACAGAGAACTAGTCATTAGCCCTATTCGCAGGGGATTAATTTTATCTAGGGACCACATGCTATTTGTAATAATTATGGAGATTGTGTTGTTAATCCCGTGCGAATCGGCCATGTCAGTAATTTGTAAAGTAAAAATTCCCCCGCAAATTACCTACTATATTTTGCTGAACTCTGAGGTCCTGTGGTAAAACTAATCCAATGCCAATAGGCATCTCTGTGATTTGGACAGCAATGCGCAGGATTCGATACGTAATGAGGCGGTTTTGTTTTGTTTAAGCAAAATCATTTAGAAAAATACAGAACAAGGCTATTTTAAATGAACGCGCTGCTCGCTTCAGCTTTTATGTTGCTACTTCCTTCATCGCAGATGACCGCAGGTGCGGCGACGCGCGCATGATCAGCTGACCCATCCATCCATCCATTTATTTACCTGCTCACACGCCCGGCCGGTGACAGCTGTCCATCTGAACTTAACGTGGCTTTTTTTTAACCTCTTAAACCGGCCGGTCAGACCTGCCTTCTCCTCAACAAGTAGATTAACACAATTTTATATTGTGCATTATTTAGTTTTCTTTGTGCTGATTCGTAAAATCACATCAAAACCTGACACCGACCCGGCCCGCACACATTATTATGGACCGGCCCGGTCGTGACAACGCAGCGCATTAACATCATATCCGGAAGATGTCCGTAAATTTCAGCTAAATCTCAGGCTTTGCTTATCCTGTGCGAATGCGCCACATAAAAAGCAGATGTTGGGGAGTAATTTATTTATTACATATGGTCGCTAGGTCAAACTAATCCCGTGCGAATAGGGCTATTGTCTTGTAATTTTTTCCTCCCTATATTTTTCCTGTAGTCAGTTCTTTATCTGTCCAATCATTTAGAGCTTCCTTCTGTGAGCGAACCCTTCCTCATTCCCTCAGCTAATCGCTTTCCACATACCTGACCTCGGGGTTTCAACAATTAGTGATTGACACTTTCAAACGTGTGGCTTTTGTCTCTGACTGATGCTGTGGAACCTGAGAGTTTGCGAGCCATGCTGTGGGCCAGAGGTGTGCTGGAGGAAGCCTGGAGGCCGTGTGGATGTGGCTCCTGCGTCCACATGGAAGAAGGATCACTGCACCACTAACAAACTGTGGGGTTACCGAGCCACTGACATGTTATGACAGGGAAGTGCTGTGTTGATGTTTAACTTTCAGCTTTGAAATGTATAGTGCTGCGCTGGCCCTAGGCTGAGTGAGCATCTCTTGTTGTTTTTAGTGTCTGTGTTAATGTCTGTGTATACGCTGGGCATTTCTGTTTGTGCAACCTCAGAATCTGTGCATTAAGTGCAGACAGGATACTGGGCTCCGTCTTGAAAATGAGTCCACAGTACTCCTAGTTTGTCTGTAGATGGTCATACTGCTAGGATTGCCCAAAGCACAGCTAACAGCAGCAACACCAGAGTTTAATCAATGCATATTTTTTGAGAGTTTTATTATAATATATAGAGTGGTTTATGAAAGATTTTGGTAACAGACACCCATGCAAACAAACATGTCCAAAAACATTATCTATATTTGAAACCTGTTGCCAGTAATAACTAACAAGTAACTCTATGTGGTACAAAGGGAAGTTAGATGTCAGTCTGGAACAGAATATATGTTTCTCTTCTTTACAGGACGAGTTTTAGTAGAATTCAGCAGTTTCAAGTCACTGACTGGATATTTAACTTGTTTGAACTCATTCAATTTGCCTTTTTGTAAAGCTGCAACCATACACCAATAAATGAAATGTTTTAATCACCTTGCAGATGTGAACAAATTGTTTGTCACAATGTCTCGATCTTGTCCTGTAAATTTGGTTATCTGAGCGGCTGTGAAGCCTTTTCTTAATCTTCTTTGGCACAACGTTGTTTTCTCAAAAAATAATCCACATGGTTTAACTCAGGTCTGCAGGATATTAGGATAAAGTGCAATTATGTTATCATTGTTGAGTACTGCAACAATGGTATCAGTTGCAATTAACCCATGCATTTTTTTTACCTTCTTTTTTTATTTTCTGTCATCACAATATTCACAAATCTTTCCACAACTTTTTGTATCTTGATGGCCGTCATCTATGCAGGCAGGAGCTGCATAGACAGACAAGGCCCATCTAATTGGCCAAATATATGATTGGCACAAAGTAGCCTGAAGTTTATTGTATCCAAGCAGTTCTTCACCATATGAATCCTGTGCATGTCGATGTTACAGCAGTGATGATTATTCTCTACATAATGTGCATCCATAGATTAAGTTGGTGAGTATGTTGACATGTTGTCCCCAAACGTCAAGAGAAGATTAATTATTAATTTGTCTCTATAGGCCTGAATCTTCCAAGCCTTACAATATTTGAAGCTGGTGTGTTTAGAACTTGCAGTGCTTATACATTGCATAGGTGTCGCATCAATTATATGTGAAGGGGATATGTCCCCCTCAAATTAAAAAAATATTAGTTTGGACCCAACCTCCCCCCCCCCCCCCCCCACACACACACATTTACCATGAAATATTAGTTCACCCAGTGCTGTTTCTATTTTTTCGTGAACAAATCCATTCCACTTGATTAATAGGAGAATACACAAACCACTAAAGTCCACTCCAGGTTTTCCTGTTTACCTACAACTCACCACACAGCATGCAGTGTTTCCCCGAGGTCACTTGCCTTGGTAGGGTGCTCACCTCTGAGGGATTTTTCGTGGACAGGGTATGGGGAGGAGGGGGAGACACCTCCATGTTGGGCACTAGCTTAGTATTACATTAGTTCCTGTAGCTGTTGATCAGGAGTGTGGGGGTGGGTGGGTTTAGGAGGCATGAGAGAAGTGAAGCAATACGTCTGTAGCATCTTAGCTAGCGTGTCTGTATTGCACACCGCTAGCTTAGCGCTACGTTAGTGCCGGCAGTTGTAGACCGGGGTGGAGTGGGGGGGTAGGATGCATGAGAGAAGCGGAGCGTGCTTTATTCACACAAGGAGAGCTGTTGGTCAGACTACTTCTTGTTGCTCTCTAAAATAGGTATTGAATCAAGTGTTTACTATTATAGGTAAAACTAAAACCCGTTAAAATACATCAGAATGCAGGAAATGGCGTCTGCTTTATTCAACATTTTCTGGGAGATTTTTCTCTCAAATCCCAACAGAGTTTCTGAAAAATTTCAATGCTGAAGAAGCTAACTATAACCAGCTCTAGTGATTTGTTGAATCAACAGCAAGTAGGCATACTTTACTAATTCAATGATGATTTGCTGAAGGACCTTTTTAAATATTGCATGATTGTCAGAGGAGGGCTCATCCTAAGGGGCCATCCTAAATTTCAGACACACACAAAAATTTAAATAGCAAATTGGTAGAAGAATGTATTTCTATGCTTAAACACCACAATTTAGCACAACGTTCTTTATTTAGCACTGTTGCCTATCACACTATAACATGTTTGCATTTAAATCTTTATTTGACATAAACTTTAAACATTAAAACGTGCTCTGCGTGACCTGTGTCCTCACAGACCTGAGCGTGCCTGTAGATTTCTGCAGCGGTCTTCCTTGTCTGTGCACTCAGAGCATCATGTGTAAATATTTTAGTTGTAAAGTATACCCGAGCAGATTTGTCAGTTTGAGTTACTGCTCTAATCAGGATGTTTTTTTAAGTTTGTTGTTAATGGTTTAAAAAAGTAAAACCTTACCATAGTCCATGCACTAATGTAAATGTGCAAAGCTGCTTGAATAAAACCGACTATATATTCAGCATTCAGCCTCAGTATAAGCAGAAACATTTGCCAAGCCTGGAAATGTGCTGCACCCTTCAAGGCACAGGTGTGGCTGTACCCAGCTCTGCAGCTTGGTGAGCAAAGTTCACCCCACCTGAAGTTTTGTGCCACGTGTTATCTAAAAGAAACAGAGGAAACACGCACATTAGGGAAGGCAACAAAACAAGCAAAAGTGTAAAAAGTGAGCAGTGGGACCCACAAAAATGTTACGCGGCTCAAACAGTTGTTCCCGCATCTGGAATTCCAGCAGCGAGCGCTTCACTCACCCCCCTGCTTCCTTTAAAGACTCGCTCCTCTTCCTTCTGCAGGTTCTTTCTTCCCTGTCTAATCCTCTTTATAGAGCAGAGACAGTCTGACAGGCCTTGACTTTTTATTGTTGGTGGGGTTGGGGGGTGCTCCTACTTAAAGAAAGTGCTCAGGAACATTTGGGTTTGATGGTAATTACTTAGGCGTCATTAAGGGATCATGTCTCCCCCTTGCACACACACACACACAAGTCATTCTGTGCAGTAACCATTACTGAATATGGGGCTGACACTGTCTATAAAGTGTGTGTGTATGTGTGTGTGGGGGGGGGGGGGGGTGCGTTGGGGGGGAAGGAGAGTGACTCTCCTTTTGTTTTTGACAGAACCAAAACTGCAATGTCTTCTGTTTGCATTGACAAGGTGAAGGTCACACTCTTCCAGATACTGTGGCACGCAGAGACATCTGACATCTCTCTCATAACTCCCTTCCTCATGGATGTGCTTGACATCATGGTTATGAGCTGCAAAGATTTCAGATTAAGGAGTCTGATCAATGATGCCGACAGCTCGAGTGAATGTGTGTACTGCTGTGTAATTTATACACACACTCCAGCAAGCTGCACTGCATCACTCACTTCCTGGCTGAAGCCCCCAGGAACCTTTTACACAGATGGGTGAGCACACGTATGTTCACTTGCAAGTGCACGCTTAGGTGGCTCTATCAACAGCAGCACAAAGCCGTGCGCTCCTGCAAACTCACAAACTGGTGTTAGATTGACTTGTTTCCTAAGTGGCAGATTGGGAAGCAACTGGTTCAGAGTCTCAAGTCATCCTGCCACCTCAGGCTCAACAACTTATAAAAAAATACACGTGACAGTTTATTGTCATGTATACTGCACAGTACACCCGGTAACCAGATTCTGACTGTTTTCAGGTAGTACATGTGGTTGATTTGCTCATTTAGTAACAAACGAACAGCAGCCTTTATTGGGGAACCTTCTTCTACAGAGAAGGATCAAAATCACACAAAAGTCTTTACCCACCCAAAGTTTTGTAATTTGCTTTCATGGAGCCATATATTGTTTTATTTATTAATATGGTCTTGAGCAGTAGGTCCTTAGACTTTATGAAGGACTTTTTGTTATAATTGTTTTTATTGTGTTATGTTTGAACATTTGACACAGTGTTGGACTATTTATCGAGCGTCCCAAGGGACAAATCAGGCCCACGGATGAGCTCAGTTCGGCACACCAATGGGCTCATTTTTAAATTTAACTAGATTTTAAACTGTAAAACAAACTTACCCCTGAATCCATGAGCTCTTGACTTTCAGTAACTGTGGGCCCCTGAGCAATTTAGTTGACTAGCCCTGGTCTAGACCCTACTACAGTACACCTGACCTTTACAGAATGCTGTTTATCACTATGAGGTCCCTAGCTTTGTAAAATAAACACAATCAATGTCCAAAAAAAGTTTTTAAGAGCTTACGTTAAAAGACCTTCAGAAATCAAAGAGGACTGGATAAAGGCTTTTGTACTTTATGTGCAAAATCAATGCCTACATTCACTAAGGCCTCCAAAAGGGAGATTTGTGCTACAAACTGTGCTGCGGGCCAGACAGAATCTTTCTGTTCTGGTGGTGTTTGTCTATATGTTTAAATGAGTTAGTGAGCATGCATTTACAGGAAATCTGTCCCATAATTGTATAAAGTAAATAGTTCTTGGTTCAAAAACCACCCGCTTCTCAAAGATCAATGTTTGCAACAGCAGTTTGTCTAAAAAATTCACCCTCTGGTGGGACTTTCATCTTAGGAGACAATAAACAGATACTACGCAAAAAGAGTGCAGGAAAGATACAATTCGTTATCTCTTCCAGAGAGGATGTATGACACTGTTGCGTCTGGAAAATCATGATTGAAACCACATAACAATCAAAGATGCACAAAATAAATAGGTAAAGTTTTAAAGTGGTTTTTGATACTGTTAATTTTCTCAAAACTTTAATTTTTGGAACTTGAAATTAAAAACTTTGTTAATTAAGTGCATCTTGAATGAAAAATACCCCATGTTTAAAAATATAAAAATTGTATTAACTCTATTAAAGAGCAGGTCTTAAATGTTTATGTTACACAGATATTTCCATTGCATTAAGAGACAAATTGAAGATAATTAATTAATAAACATGAGAGTTATGAGGGGGTCCCTGAAGCTTTTTCTCCTCTGCAGAGTGTCCCTGAACCCAAAAAGTTTGAGAACCCCTTCTACATATTATTATCACACTTCAACAGGTGGGTGTTTTACATCCACAAGTAAACAAATATAATTTTAAGAAATTGTTTTGCAATATAATTACCCACTTTTCCACACTTGCTGAACTTGACGGGTGTGTTTGTGCCTGTCTATAATTAGCTCTATTTGCTTTGTGCACAAGACAGTGTGTCAGAGCAAATATAGTGTGCAAATAGTGGAGCAAAAACAAGCAATGCACATTGTTAATTAATCCAGGCCTGAATGCAGATTGCATCTCTGTGGACAACTATAGTACAATCTGGTGGCCATTGCATGAACTGTGGCTGATTAAAGGTGGACCATCACCAAGTCTAACCCCCGCTGCATGAACTGTATGTGTTTTTGTGCAGTGAATCAACAAGTGCTTCTTTAGCAGAGGAGTCTCTGTAAAGGTTTTATGTTTAATGTGTTCACGGGTTTACTTACTGTGTACTGTGCTGATTGACACTCATAAGCACTAACCTGGCAGGCTTTCTAGGCCTCGAGGCAGAAATCCATTGAAAAGGATTTTAGCCTTCTTTGTTTTCAGTTTTGACTCGTGTGAGTGAAACACGAATCGATACACATGTTCCATCTGAAACAGCAGCCTGCTTTTGTTCTGACGGTTTTGCGTTGAGCATTTTGGCCAAGGTTCATCAGAAGTTCTACGACCTGAACAGCTGGTAATTAATTGATCGAGCTCTTTTCGCCCCCCCTCCTTCTAACTCACTGACAAAACTGCCTGGGCTTGGTTCCCTGCTGGCAGGAGATGAACTAGAAAGCTGTCTTGCTGATTATTGGCAGATGAAAAAAGGAGATCCGCAGGGCTAAGTGAGAGAGGGAAAAATGTTATTGACTTCTTACCACAGCTACTATTTATTTCCCTCTCTTTCTGTCCATGTATTTGTGTTAGAGGCTGTCTCTTGCCTGGCAATAGTTTTTGTGAAGTCTTTGATTGAACTTGATTGGAATGCCTTTAATCGAGGCTACAAAGAAGCAGAGAGACACGTCCCCGTGAGTTTTGCAACAGATCTAGATAGATGAGGGGGAGGAGGTGGAACAGAGAAGTTAGCATTGTTAACAGTCTATGGGGAACAGTTTGCGTTGCCTGTGGTTTTCCTCCATGTGAAATAGAGACTGAGCTATTTGGTTTCCCAGGCTCCTTTTTTCTCAGGGCCACACAAAAAACCAAATGAAGATGTTTCAGACTGTCCTGGTTGCTGTTTATAGTCCAGCAGCAGCACGCTTCTAACTGGTAGACGGCACCAATGGTGGCACATGGAGAGTGTTCATAGTCCTCAGACTGTAAGTGGTGTGGGCACATCGAAAATAGAATATAATGCTTGGTCTAGTTGCCGATGCAAAACATAGGTGGTTGGCCTCAGAGCCTCAGAAATCCAGAAGAAAGTAACGTCAGCCACTCCTTCTGAGCCAGCTTGGCTCAGCTTGGGGTTATTATCTCCTTTATTTTGGTGTGATTCCACAGCAGCCCCATGCATCAACTTGTTTAATATCCAAACAAGATCAAGGTAGCCTTAAAGATTTAAAGTAGCTTTTCTGTTCAATTATCTTGAATGTGCTTCATTTTCAACATTTCCTCACAAGTCTGACTCATAAACAGTGGACTACGCAGAAGTACAATTAAAAGTTGTTCTTTATTTCCTCTTTCTTTAATGCCAAGTTCAGCTGTAGGCCTCTAATTTGAGCGTAGTAAATGCAGATTGGTGGAGACAGCTGGCAGCACAGCATGCAGGACAAGCCAGGAGTTGGTACCGCTCTGCAGCTCGACTTCCTGCCAGTCTAGTTACTGCCGCATGCACAGGTCTGAAACTCTTCTTCTGGCTGATAATTTTAATCTTTCCTCAAACACCAAGAGGTTATTTATTCCATGGAGTTGATACAGTATTTGTACCGTTCCTTTAGGAGTGTAATGGTACGCATTTTTATACTAAACCATCAGGGTACAGATGGCAAGGTTCATCTCCAGAATCCGGTCCCATACCAACACCTAATACTCATACTTGTACTGGTAAAAACACCCTGATACTTCCAACTGCTACCAGTTTATGCTTGGTGACATAATTTCTTCTTCCACTTTCCAAGTAACCGAGAATAAAAATGTAAATGTGCCCATAGTTTAGAGATATTTTAAGAAAAACACAGGTGATTTTAAGACAGCAGACTATTTGCTGTGTTCTTAATAAAATGAATGTATTTTTAAAGTCATTGCTTAATATTTAAGTACTAACACATTATCTACTTGTTATTGGTACTCACTATCAACACGTACCCAAACGCAAGTATCATAGACATAAATATGTAGACACCTCATTAAGTGGGCTGGCCCATTGCAGAGATAAGTCAGAGCATCTGCCATATTGGATGTGGCAGATCTGCTGGTCGACTAATACAAGAAAATGGACTGTTCTATTTATCTGTCTGTCTGTCTGTGCATAGATAGATCTGTGGCCTTGAAAAAGAAGAGTCATGTACAGCTGTTTCCGTGTGCTGCCACTCTGAATGAAAGAGGCATCTTCTCCTATTGTTTCACTTTTGCCACATCCAATATGGCGTCAACGTACGATTCTGCACTCAATGTGGCATCTACATATATATGTCTACAGAGCTTGAAAACCTGCCTGTTTGTTTCCAAAGAGCTGTGGGGAACCTTTTTGCATTACACTTGATCTATGGCAGCACTGGTGAGCTGGGTTTATAGAAAGGTTTGGTCCAGATGAAATGATTTATGGAAAAGCAAACAAGTTCCAATTGAACACTTTAAAACCCTCGTTAGCATCTAATAAATGCTGATAAATACAAACATTTCCAGACATTCAAAAGGCTCCACACGTGTATTAAGAACTGACACTCAGGTAGCTAAGTTTGTTTGTTTTGTATTCTCACATGGACAGATGATGTTCATGTCTGTACTGCCTTTTAGTTTGTATCAAGTTTAGGTTAAATGAACTAAAAAACACTTATTTTGTGCTATCGTCTTGATAAAAACAGATGTAGTTCTCAGTTTACGACGTAATCAAACTTTTTTATCGGGCATTGTTCACAGATCAGATTTGATAAGAAGACAAATCTTGCTTTGCTTTGCTGTGCATGACCCGGGGCTGTCTATGTCTGCTTCTGGGAGGGTATTTGTTTATCTAAAATAAACAGTTGGGATTTATTTCTTTTTCCCATTATACCAAACTCTTTTTGAACTTTGACATGAAAACTGAGCTCTGAACCAAACTATGATTTGTGTTACCAGCTCACCACTTCTCTTTCCTTGTACTCCTCTCGCTGGTCATTTTTGACTTAACAGGTTTGCATCAAACTGGAGTTAATAAAAGTTGTGTTGCTGTTTTTGCATCACATCGACATAATAATAATAATAATTAAGTGATTTGTGTCCAATTATAAACACTAGATATTGCACAGTGTCACTCTTTCCATTTATATTGTGGTAGTAAGTAGCCGCCAGGTGCTGCTGTTATTTTTTCTTTTTATCTTCCTCTCCGTTCTTTCCCACCAAGTCTGCTTTCTTTCTCGTCTTCCCTCCCTCCCTCTGTCTGACAGACACCCACCAGCCCTTTGCAGCGCATTACGTCAGTTCTCCTGCCCAGGGATGCCAGCTGTTGATGTCACCCTTGGGTCTTTTTAATTTAGGGATTTCCGCTGGGTGAGTTGAGGGGGAGGCCCACAGCCACATGAAGAGATCTTTTGGGGCAGAACTAGGGCCCGGACTGGATTCATAACAGAGCAAGTTGAAAAGGGGTGGAACCGCTCCCTGTGGGGGAACGCAGTGCGATCTGTGAGCCCTAATTAAGACTGATTGGACCACACTTTATTGGGTGGTGCGTTTATTTATTGGATTTAATCTATCTGCTGTCTGATGGGGGTTCAGGAGCAAGCTGCTGTCTCCATGACCACCCTGCTGCTCCTCGTATTCACGACAGCATGTCCGCGACTTGCAAACACTGTTGCTATCCTTTGAGCTGTTAAATGCAGCCTTCCTCAGTTCCTCCCTTTCAGAAGGAATCAAATGTTCTTCCCTTGTTCTTTCAGTCCTGAAGGCTTTGAGTGGGAGTGAACATCACCTTCCATGTAATTGATTTCATAGGTTGCCAGAGTTTTTCCTCTTGATATCAGCAGTGGCAGTTCTGAAAGAAAGGCTTAGTTTCACACATAAAGGCCTCCGACGTGTGTTCTCTGATAGCGTGACAGCAGCTTTTCCAATTCTGTCTAGACTATCTCTTAAAAGCCCGTCTTTAACATTTCTTCTTTTGTTTTTCACATTGGTTGTATCTTTGTAATGTTTGAGTCGTTCATATTTACAGAACTCTACAGATGAGGTCAAGCAAATAATTTGGATATTTGACCACTCTTCATGGCAAAACTAGTAGAATTCATTTGGTTTCTTTACATGGACCTAACTTTTAAGCATAATCCACATTTTTAACAGCATTGAGGTCAGAACCTTGGGAAGGCCATTCCAGAAGATAATTTTTAGCAGATTTATCGAATTAGAAACCAGTACTAATGTATGTTTGGGCTCATCGTCCTGTTAGAACTCCCAAATATGTCCCAAGGTTTAATCATCTAGTTGTTGGTTTGAGGTAAATTTGATTAAGTTGGAATAAACCTTCCTTTAATACCAGCCTCTTTGCACAAGGTGCCAATATCACAGCATGATGCTGCCACCACCATGCTTGACAGTTGTTACAATGTGTTTTGGAATGGTGTTTTTTTTTGGTTGGCACCTTTTCAGTCCATGGTGATATAAAACTCACTTCACTGTGGACAGTGACACTGATGTTCCAGTAGTTTCAGGTTCATGGCAGGCTGGAGCCTCGGTGGTTCCTGGGTTGCTCTTAAACATCCTAAACAATTTCCTCTAAATCTTACGTTTTCACAGAGGTCTGAAAATAGGTCAATCCAATGCTGTCACTCAAATCCTTTTTATGGTGACAAAGAAAAACTGCAAGCTGCAGCCACTTATTTGGATAAGAGGAAAATAATAACAATGTCAAATGTGTGCACCCTATCCTTGTTTTTAAATATAATTTAATTAATTTATCTCCGCAGCCTATCACACTCTTGTCTTGTGTAACTGGGAGCCCACTGTGATTTTAAAACACACCTGAAGTCCTGGCCAGGACCCTGCAAAGTCCCTCCACATTCTGGCTGATTTTTACACTGTAGGGAAGCTCCCATCCTGATCTGAACGGAGAGATGTTTTCTTATTTTTCTTTTTTTGTGTGTGTGTCTTTGCAGTATCACCCTCTGTCTTTGTGCAACACGAGCGAGGATGAACGACAGGACAGCACCTTCATCACCATCGTAAAACTGGAGCACAGAGTGGCCCCCTGCCTGCCGCTGACTGAAAAGGTACCTCTCACTTCAGTTTTTGGATATGTCAACAGATAAAACTTCGACAGATCAAGCATCTACCATGAAGTCATTGTGCTTTGGTATTAAAGTAAAGCGTTTGATTGGAAATTATCTGGCAAAAGTTTATGTTTTAGTCAGGATCTTTCAGGGTGAGGTCTTGGAAAGAAGGGGGGTTGGGAATAGTTTAGTGTAACTATGTAGCAAGTGGCTATGAGCCCTGGCTGTGGATGTGAGACTTTCAAGCCCCAGCTGTCACTGGTCCGATCTGGGCCAGCCAGACACTCAGGGTTCTCCGTTTCTGCCTCCCTCTAATAAGAATGCAGCCAGACCTCCACAGATTCCAGCCACAGTGGTTTAAATGTATGTGTAAGTTTGACAGAGCTGACCTAAATCTCCCCCTGGGCTCAAGTAATCTGCCATGCACGCTGGCTGGCATCCGCTGATTTTAAAGCAGTGTGATTTAAACTGTTGCTATTTTTCACTCGTTTTTCAAGTGGCAACAAATTAGCAGGCAGGAATATAGACAGGCGGTGGCCCTTTTTTTAGCCCGTGTTTTCTTTTCCTCTAATTTGAAGCCACGTCGAGGAGCTGCCCACCACGGCAACGATGTAAAGACATTCCCACAGTTCCCCGCTCCTCTCTTCCTCCTCCCTGTTGCTCCTTCTGGGGAAGAGTGCTGTCACTCAAGGCAGACTCCAGAAAATAGTTTTGATTAAAGCCTTAATGGCAACTCTGTGTTGCCTGTAAACAAATCCTGCTCCCTCCCTCGCGAAAACATACCCTTGTACAAAAGGCAACTGCTTCCGAGCGCTCTTCCCCTCCCTGCGAATGTTCTTTGAAATCCAGAGAAGTTACGGAAGGAGGAGGAGTGTGTGCATACTTGTTGTGATCATGCGTTTGTGTGTATGTGAGGGTCTTTTGTGTTGTTTTGGCTCCCTGGAAACTATGTGTTGCAATAAACTCCAGTCCAGCCACCTGCATCCTCCCTTTTGGTGAGATTCAGTGCTTTTGGTCACGGTGGATTTACTGGAGGGGGGGTTCAGTGTGCAGCTGTCGTTCAGTTTGCGCTCGCTCTTTTGGTTCTTTTGAAGAGGATAAATCAGACGGTACCGAACGGGATGTGCGGTGCTTCATAAGCCTCAGTCTCTGGATAAGACTTGTTTACAGTTTAGTCTGACTGTAATCCATCCTGCCAATCTATAGAGTCTCTGACGGCCACAGAGGGTTCATGTTGCACCACTTACACTTAGAATAGACTGTAAAGCAAACAAAGTGAGGCTGAAAACCTTGAAGGGTAACGTTTCATTCTTGTCTTTGGTTTTTATATTGGTTTTCAGAGTTTCCTGTGTCCATTGCAGGGAGATTCCTTCACCAATTTGTCATCAGTTCACTCTATTCCTTTAAAATCAATGACAGATGATCTTTTTTATGTTGCCTTTAAACAAAGAGGAAACAGACCTTTAGATCATATTATAGATATATTGCATTAGATTTTCAAACCCACTTCTTAATTTTGTGTGTTTGTCTTGCATTTCTGAGGTATTTGAGAAAATTACATCACATCTTCTAGGGCTGGGCCATATCATATCATTCACGATAATACCAGTAAAAAAAAGCTTGCCCAGGAAAATAAATTATATCATGATATGTTAATCTCATGACGTAAGTACGTCAGTGTTTGCCCTGCCCCGTTAACAGAACCGAGCGCGCCCAACTACTGAACCAAACTGCACACCCCCCATCCGCCTGACGTTACTGACGTAACGCTAATTAGCTGTGCACAATACTAGCTTGCTAAAATGCTAAAAACAAGCAAAGCGTGGCTCAGCTGCGTCTCTCCACCCAGCTCTAAGCTGCAGGTACAGACATGCAGTGACAGCTCAACTGTCTCTCCCTCCCCACCACCAGCGCAGCTCGGCTTTTTTTCTCTCCCTCCACCCCGCTCTAAACTGCCGGTACAAACACGTGCAGCTCAGCTGTGTCTCTTGAGTTCCACAGTCCATGGACCAAGAACAGAAGCAGGTGTTCAAAGACAGAGAAGTCAGAGAATCATTCCTGCAGGAACAGAGGAAGCTGAAACACCACAAGCTCCAGGGTCAGCTGAAGACACCTTGTTACAAGTTCTGGAAGTTGTAGCTCATTTAAAGGCAACATATATTTGTTGTACGTTACATTTATGCTCAGCAGATCTTAAGCTTCATTTTATTCAGTTATTTTTGGGAAACTTCACCTTCACCTTAGTTTTTGTGGTGGATTTTGTTGATCTATATTTTGTGCAGACTTTTTCAATCTAGATAAGAGAAGGATATTTTTTGTTTTTATACTTTGAGACTGAATACTTTACTAAATAAAGTAATTTCAGTAAAATTAACCCTTGTTTGTTTTTAGTTTTTATATAATACTGCAAAGCAACATGTTAAGTTAATTTTGTCAAATGAATAACTATGATTTCTGTTTTTTTTATGTTACATCACAAAATTTATCGTTATCGTCAGAATGCTCTGAAATATTGCAATATTATATTTGAGCCATATCGCCCGCCACTAACATCTTCTCTGAATATATCTGATACTCTAACGCATATAATGTGATCCCCAGCAATGCCAGGTAGCCACTGATTTATGTAGGAAAACTATGTAGCATTAAAGTAGCCATGTTGAAATGTCACATAGACCACATACATGTCATAATAACCAAAAGATTACGTAGCAGTAAGCCAACAAAAATATTACTAAATCCCATGCTGTGCTAACATCTGTACTGCCATGGTAATTTGGCACACTTGTGGTGCTTTTATGTGTCATAGACATGACTATTGCTTGTCTGTTTCCTCTGTGCTGCACATTAGCAACATATTCATTTGTATTCTTGGCATAAGAGCCATGTAAATACAGCTTTGATGACAGCGGATTAATCAGTTGCATACTGTGTCCAGTCACATGAAGTGTACTGATATAACACCAACATTTTCTACTTGACCCCACCAACACAAACCTGGAAGAAATCGATGTGCAAGCTGCTGTTATGGGTTTTATATGGACTTAACTAGAATACAAATTGCAGGATGGAGATTTTCCACAGTAGCGCATCAAAGAACACTAGCAAGAAGAAAGAGTCTCAGAAGACTAAGTGCTGACAGAAAACTGCAGTTTGGCCTTCACCTCGTCTCATGGAAGAATTGTGGCAAGAAGGTGATGAACACCACAGATATGCTGCAGCAACTTCATACTTAACAAAACACCACACCATCGAAAACAATCCAGCTGTGCATGCCTACATCAAAGCACACATTTCCACCCTTTAACCAAAAGCACACATATACACAACAGGAACACATTAGACATACATCATGTACGTCACAAGACTTGTTTGTTTTTTTTTTAACACAAAAGGAATTTTGATATGCGACATAATAGGTGCTTAAATACAAAACAATGTGACAGTATCGGTGTTTATCATCTTTTCCTACTATTTCCTTCTCTGCTGTCCGCCGCTCCTCCACATTCAGGTTTTTGTTTGAGATGAGCAGTGAGATAAAAACTGACCAGTTCTGGGAAACCTTAACTTTGAACTTTGTAATAACTCAAATGATGGAATTATATTTTTAGCATTTCTTATCAAACGTTTGTAAAAGAGCTACTAGAAATTACGTTTGTGTGGAAAATTGCATATGCAGTACTCCCTTGTTTATCGCGGGGGTTCGGTTCCGAACCTGCCCGCAGTAAGTGAAATTCCACGAAGTAGGAATGTTATATTTATTTTAGTATTTATATTTTAAGGCTTTAGAGTCCCTTCCCACACTCTTGCAATGTTCTAAACTCATAACCTACGTCATTTTAACAACATACGTACATACTGTATATGTAGCTACTAAATTTTACTAACCAGGCTCTGCAGAACAGGAGCAGCTCGGTTCGATTCCAGTCCGACTCGGTTCCGTTGCTGCAGACGTACCCTGCAGCAATGAAGCCCACAATCAATGTTCTAATCTCTTAAACCTACTCATTTTAACAACATACTTATATGTAGCTAAAGAATTGTACTTACCAACATGTCCCCGCTCGGAGGTCCTCGTCGGTGGGTTCTGTGTGGCTTCTCTGCATCAGCTGGGCGCCAATCGATCAAAACTTTACCTCGAGTTTTTCAGCAGAAGGAAACGGGGCTTCTGGGTGGGGCCCTGTTGCCTTCTGGGAAAAGTGGTTGTTATGAGCAGGAATACAGTGGAGGGTTACTGAGAGAAAACTACAAAATGGCAGCGTCTGTTCAAAGTATTTTATTTTTTCGTTAACTTTTTACTGTACAGTATCCAGTACTGTCCCATTCATGTGAGTAATATTAAAGTTGACAATCGTGTCCTGTACAATATTTTATACAATATTATGGAATGTACGTCCACAAACTGTGATGGAGCGAGTCCACGAATGTCGAACCGCGAAGTAGCGAGTGACTACTGTATTTTAAAAAAAGTAAAATTCCTAACTATATTTTTAACGTAGCTCCTCATGATCAGAGTTTTTTGTTGTTGAAAGCGTTATAACTATTGATTACATAATTTCATTTTAAATTCATAAAACAGATGCTAATGTAAAAAAAACAGACATCTCAGAAAAGAAAAGTGAGGACAGAGATCTCCAAAGTAAAATAATGGCACATCTCTATTATTTAATCAGCGAGTGTTTACTGTGGTAATGGATTTTTGTAACACTTTTACAAATTTCACTTGTACTCAAGTTTCTCCAAAGATTTTTGAGATTTGAAAAGTACGAGAAGTATTTGGGTCTCCTCTTTGTCCACCAGTCTGTGTGTCCCATTCTTTCTGAAAAGGCCTGAATCAAATCCTTCGACCGCTCCAGTGGTTTTGCTTCACTACACAACATGACACAAACGGTAGCCGCGTCGCTTCCCCTGCCTGCATGTTGTGCTGCAGAGGAAACCCAGTTTGTCTCTTTATACAGAGGCTCTGGAAAAAGCTGTGACAGACCCTCATAGAGCAACACAAGTCCCAACAGTAAAGAAATCAAAACTCTAAACAAAACATTTCTAACTTCACCGTGAGCTGACTTTACTTTAAATATACGCCCTAATCGGCACTTTTCAGGATAATTTACTCTAGCATAAATGTGAAGTTGTTTTGTGGAAACGGCTCCTCCAAAGATGGAGCCTTTGGCCCGTGTCTGAACTTGTTAACGCTCGTGGAGCTTTTATTGATTCAGCTCGTCAGATGAAAAACCTTCTCGGCCTGATTGTGCAGTAATCCTGTTTTTTTAAGTGCGGCTTTAATGTTCACGTGTGTCCAACAATATGTGTTACTGGATAACTTTATTTTAAGCAACCTTTTTCTGTGCACAAAAACACAGAGATCAGTGGGTAAACAGCATCGATACAATTCTTTTGAATTTGTTCTATTAATAATAATCATTACTGGTGTTTTACTTTCATAAAAATGGTAATGAGTGCTTCTTCTTGTGTTACTTGTGCTTACTTTGTGGTGTTCAGCCAGCCTGTCCACCAGCTGAAGTATGTCGGGCTCATCACTTGTTTATTGTTCCCAGGAAAAAAACTAAAGACTTTATTCCTGTGATACTTTCAAAGTAGTGGACATTTTAAGATAATTTGCCTTCAGGACACCTTAAAATAACTTCCAGTAGCTTTTTGCTTTTTTTAAAGTGCCATCTCCAAGTTTTACATTTTAATTTGGATGATACTAAAATTAGTTCTGACATATGTAGGGCTTTAACTCGAGTAATCGACAGGTCGATTCCTAGAACATCTACCGAGTTTTAAAATTTCACGTCAAGTATTCGCAGTTACGTCATTGCGTCACGTGTCACATGATCTGCACCGGGCTACTAGTAGAGGCTACAAAATGGATTCCTCCCAGCAGATGGACTGAGCGGAGCAGGCCCAGTCTTGACAAACTGGTAGAAATGCATCAATAGTCTGGAAATATTTCACTAAAGATGAATCTTTCGGTTCAACTACCGTAAGGAAATAGAAAATGAATCAACTTCCTGACTGTTTGGAGCTCGTTGTGAACCGGTGTTACACCATATTCTGTGACCACCGTATATTGTGACCGTAGGGGGCGGTGTTGCATGCACTGTTGCAGGTCACAGATTATGGTGTAACACCGGGTCCAATCGACCGAAACAGAACCAGCTTCCTCTGACCTTGTTTCACAAACAAAAAGCAAAAAAATATTAATCTCTAAACCTATAAAAAACCTATAAACATATTAACCTCTAAAACTAAACCTAACGCGGGGTGATCGACCGCCCCACTGTTTTTAGTTTCGTTTTTGACGTGCCACACGTTTCTTTCACTTTTGCAGCTTAATAATAATAACTAATAGTTTTGGTTTTCCTGTGTCTTATTTGCAGTATGATAAATGGTAGGAGCATAATATACACTCCCAATGTTTTGTTGTTCTTTTTTTTTTGTAAATAATAAATGACATATTTTTGCAGTTTTATTTATTTTTTATTTTTTTGCATCTTGAGCTCCTGTGACGTCATCAACTACTCGAGTTCTACTCTAGTTTTATTATGTTAATGTCGAGTTTAAAAATTATGTAGTCGTTCAACCCCTAGAGGACAGTGGCCTGGGGTGAGATGTGCAGTAGGAGTGACAGATGGGTTGACGGTGAGGTTGGGCTCATATCAGGGTTCATCTTTGAGCCCTTTCTTGTTTGCACTGATGACGGACATGTTGGCAGATGAAGTCAGGCTGGAGTCCTGGTATACTACGATGTTTACAAATGACACTATGATGACATAGTGAGAGTAGGGAGCAGGTGGAAGAGAGCCTGGAGAGATGGAAGTACAGTTTAATGGGGAAATAAGAGAAATGGAAGCTGGTAGAAGCTAGGCTGTATTGAAGAAGGATACACAGAGGGTGATAGATGAGTCTCCTCCACAAACTGAACACCCTGCACCATGTAGCCATTAGATTTGCCACCGGAGCTTCCTTCAGCACTCATCACTGCACTCTGTATCCCCTGGTGAACTGGCCCTCTCTTCATTCCCACAAATGAACTGGTTTCTGCTGGTCTATAACACCCTAACTGGTAAAACCTCATCCTACCTCCATTCATTAGTCAATATCCGCAGTAACATGCATACCCTGCACCCCAGCAGCTACATTACCCTATCTGTCTCTAAACCGCGCACCTCGTTTGATCATTTCAATTTTCTACTGCTAACCTTTGGAACCATCTACAACAAATGGTAAAACTTACATATTTTGTCCCATTTGC
Organism: Nematolebias whitei; assembly: GCF_014905685.2. NCBI lineage: Eukaryota > Metazoa > Chordata > Actinopteri > Cyprinodontiformes > Rivulidae > Nematolebias > Nematolebias whitei. The sequence continues at coordinate 42,321,850 of NC_056511.1, forward strand.
ATTGTTTAAAAACTCTGAAAGCATCCCCTAATGACAGCTGCACATGCTTTTAGCAATTTCCTGAATCTCTGTTGTCACTCTCTTGTACCATGAAACCTGTCCTAGCTCTTTGTCGTCATTTCACATGGTCTGTACACGTTGATGTTTGATTGTCAGTTGTTTATATGTTGTCCGTCTGGTGTTCTCCCACTCCTGTATGTACTTGCTTCCTCTTGGCCATGTCATCGTTGTAAATGATCATTTGTTTTCAAGTGGTTAAATAAAGGTGGATGCCATGGATAGAATGAGTTGGAGGCAGATGATCTGCTGTGGCGACCTCTAAAGAGAACAGCAAAAAGATGAAGATTTGAATAATAGCAAATATGTCAAAGCAGCTTTTACTGTTCTGCATATTTTGAGCTACTAAAGACACTAACCACAAGTCATTATGATCCAGATATAAACACAGAAGTACTCAACATTTACTAGATAATCTGGATCAGATGCGTTAGCTAGTTGAAATATTTGTAACAACTTCCAGCCCTTTTCATCTGTCTGCTTCTCTTGAATTTTATGTGCTTTTATATATTCTGTCAACAAATACAGCTGCACTGGTTTGTCTGTTTGTGTCAGTTATCAGTCAAACAAATCTAAAATTGTTACTGAAAAGGAGCTCATTAAGTTAATCTGCAGTCACTTCCAGAGCATTTTGAAACAACCAGTGTTGTCCAACTCGCACAGATAAGTTAAAGACAATATCTGTGTCCTGGGATTTTGACTGTATTCACGTGTGCTAGTAAAAAAAAAAAAAAACTGTTAGAAAGCCTTAATTATTTCTTGAGATTGTCCATTTGTTATTGTTGCAATAATAAACAGTAATACTGCACATCCCAAATGTTTCTAATGTTATTCAACCCTAGCATCAGCAGTGTGTTTAGCTGAAACGTGCACATTGTAACTTACAGCTGCTCCTTGCAAAGATCCACAAATATAATTATATACATTTTCATTGCTCTCTGTGGGAACATCATTAAAGAAGTGAACCTGAATAATTTCTGTCACGTCATGTTGGTAACTGCAGCTACATGTCTACCTCTGGGCAACACTTGGAGATGAAGGTGATGAAGAAAGGGATGTGTTACAGCCGTTACCGGGGTTACCAGGTGTTTTGGATGGAGGATTAGAAGCTGCAGAATAATTAATCAAACTGACAGGTTTGACATGCACATGATCACGAGAGTTTCTGGGGTTCATTATGAAACACATCGGTGCTTGTTACACAAAAACAGACTCCAGTCACCTGCAGCCGCTCCTCAGAACCCCTGCGTCGATACTTCAAGTATATATGGAGCTTCACAGGTAATTGGACAGCATAATTGTAGTCTTACAGGTTGGCTTTGAACACACTGCTCTCCACAAACTTCCTAAAAATTATAGGTGTGATGGAAGCATTTGTTCGATCCAAAGAAGGGAAGCCACTGCAGCAAGCAGAGCAGAAGCATGTAGGAGGGAAAAATAAACATTGAATGTTTAATAGAACAAGCATGATTTATAGATGGTTTCTGTGTAGCAGATTACCTGAAGCTATTCTAATTCAGCCTCAGTTAACTGACTGAACTAATGTGCAAGCTTTGCTCCATTAAAAGAGAAATGCAGCCTTTTTGAAGTGGGGTTCTGTGTATTGAATGATAAATATCTTACCTGTTGTAGATACTCCTTTGAATGACTTAATGCAGTTTAATTCTGACTAGATTGACAAACTAGCCTGAACAAGGCTAAAGTGGATAACTGCCATTTTAAACGGGCTTTTATAAACCTTTACATTGCTGTCAATTTCATACTACATCATTATTTGCATACATTTTTTATTATGGATGTAACGGTACGCTAAAATCACATTTCTGTTCCGTTCAGTTTCAAGGAGCGCTCGGTTCGGTTAATTTTCAGTACAAAAAAGACCAAAATGAAGACTTACCAAAAGTTTATTTTAAAAATATGCCAAGCAAACAATACGTTTGTATAAAAATAAATAAAAGTGACCCATTTTGGTGATATTTTAAATAAACTGCACTCTTTACAATAAATAAACTATGCTAACAATAATAAAAAAATATTGATGCTTGATCATAGTGGCATACAAATATGAATGCATTGTATAGATATGGATATATAAAATACTATAACCAAGTTTTACTATGAATATTAAATTATTGGATGATGCTATAGATGTAAGAGGGGTGCGTGTAACAATAAGTTTATACTTCTACCCACTCCTTTGAACGTGTAAATATACTTTACTACTGTTTTTTTTTGTTTGTTTCTGCTTGCTTTTGTTTTAAATTTATTTTCTTTTTATGTAACTTTGTTTATTCTTTAATGATACTACGTTCAATAAAATTACACTCAAACTCAAACTCTAATAAATACAATAACAGTCAGAACCAGAACAATAAGCAGCAAGTTTACAATCTAACTAACCAAGTTTTGAGTTTTTGGCCAAAAAGACCAACTTGTCCACATTTTCTGCCAAAAGCTCAGATCTAGTTGCAGTGACATCATCTCCAGCGGTGGAGGAAACCTCTCACTAACAGTAGCAGCAATAAAGAGGTAGAGCTTTGCTAATGTTGCAGTGTGGCTGTGTTTGGCCTCATTATTAGTCACAACCTCTTGGACATGCTCCCACAGGTGGGACAGGTCCCTGGAAGAGTTCAGAGTTCACTCATCACAGATTCTTAGCTGGAGGTGATCTCTGGTGGAGTTCCCTGAAGAGGAAGAAGACTCAGCTGCTATCTCTGTCCCAGACTGGAAATGAAACACAAAGTGATTTAAAAAAAAGAGTTAATAAGATTATAATTTTTTTTTAAGTTAATTGGGTAATAATAATAAAATAACAATACCTCTTCTTTAAAGGTCATCATTTCTGTTAAGAGGTGGTTGAATTTCTCGTTTATCATCATCAGGGCAGGACTTTAATCTGGTCCAGGGCTTGTTGACGATCAGTTTTAGCTTTTTCATAAAGTGCTGCTACAACTTTGTGGCTGAAGTGTTGACGTGATGTCGTAGCGGGGCTCAATAACTTTAGATCCAGAGCTTTAAAATCTTCTACAGCTTGTGTTGTTGCTCTGGAACGATCTGAATTACCCGATAAAGGTTGTTTAAATGCTGCTGGTATCGCTCTTTTGCACCAAGCTGCTAGAAGAGACGTTCACGTTCGGATGATGTCGTTTCAAGCGCGCTAACAACTTAGACGTGTTGCTGCTGCAGATTCAATCTCCGTGAAACAACGATGACCCACAGCTTTGGATTTCTTCACTTGTCTTTTAACAAGAAAGCCGTAATGTTCCCAAACAGGAGACAGCAACGACACGCTAGGCTGCTAATGCTACGCGTGCTGCGAGACCATGGTGCCGTGCTGATACACGCTTAGGAGCTTTAGTTCTGCGGCGCATAATCTCTCGTTAATAAAATTTAATGAGTGAAAAAATAACCGAAAGGGTACGCACATGGACCAAACTGAACATGCCGTACCGAAACGGTTCAATACACCCACGGTATCGTGAGTTACACCCCTAATTTTTATAGTTGTTAACAAGTGCAAATAGCAGCAGTAAGCTAACTGTAACACTTCCTGTCTGTGACACTTTCATCAGTAATATATTAATATTTCTGCTGGTATGATCATAAAATCTAACATTAATGGTGATGCATTTGCATGAAGCTCTAATTGTTTTTAGATTGCAGTTGTTTTAAGACGGCATCAGTACACTTTGGTCTTGGCCCATTCACACTAGCTGTTAGCTTGTCAGTCAAGTTTGATTTAAACTCTTTTCTCCAAGCCCAGGTTGTTCAATGCAACAGGTAATTATATTAGTTGTTCATACCCACTCCACAGAACTCCACTTGAAAAAATATTTGCTTTTTAAGAAAGACGAAGTAGTAGCAATTCAAATAAAACTTTTCTTGGTCATTAAATTGGCCACATGTGGCCCAGACCAGTAAAAGCCATCTCACTGGCAGGAAGTATTAAAGAACAAGAGAACACTGTTGATGGAGGATTAAATTATGACTTATGACAATGTATTTTTCTCCTTGCCTCTCACTGTCTGTACGGGGTGACACTGACCTCAGGCTTAGCCCTAAAGCAGTATTTTTCATGCAGCAGAGACCGGGGCTGGAAGTGGAATGGCATCTGCCTTTGGCATCTCCTCTTTAGTTAAAGTCCAGTGTCTCCAGTTCATCTGGGACAAGCCACGGAGGAGGAACACAGGGTGAACATCTGGAAAACGATGGATATTTCAGCTTTTGAAAGTAAATGTGAAAAGCAGCAGGTACACAATGGACATTCTGGCTGGTATGAAATTCGTCAGTGTTTGAAGATTTCTGGATTTGCTATGAGTGTGCTCCCAATAAATACATTATTTTCTTGCATGTGCCAGACATTTGGGTAGTTGTCCGCAAGGGGGTGACCTGACTCATGGTCTTCTTTACTCTTTTGGCTTAGCTTCTAATAATGCAATGACAAGAAGGATGAAGTATTTGAAGCAAACAAGAGCACAGGATCATCACATTTAGTTTAGTTTCATCGTTACTGTATTATCCGCCGTATATGTCGCTCCGTCGCGTTTGTTACGCATCACCGCTGACAACTAAGAAATGTGGGCCGAACCCGGAAATGTGAGCCGGTGTTGTGCCAAAAATCGATTGGCTGCCAAATGGCGGCCGCGGGAGCGTGCAAGAGAGGACTTTAACAAGAATTTAATAAGACTAACACTTAAAAACAGTTATTTGTTTACTTGAAATTATAGTAAAGGTGTGTCTCAGTCCAACTTTTACTTACTAAATGCACTTTGACGGTCAAATCAGCTGCATTTCAAAACCCGATCCGCGGAAGCGGGCACACGCAGGGGGACAAGCCACTGCACATTTCTTTGAGATTTAACAAGATAAACACCTAAAAATAATTATTTGTTTGCTCGACATTATAGTAAAGGTGTGTCTCAGTCTAACTTTTACTTAATAAGTGCACTTTGACGGTCACATCAGCTTCGTTTCACCAGGATGGTGCAGCGAAATAAAGCTGATTCAGTTGCTCCAGGCAGACGATGGTGGCAGGTTGTGGCAAGCCGATTGTGTCATTAATAGCCACTTTTAACTATTACATGATACAGTTGCATGCCATACTACTCAAGTGCCATCTAGCAGCTGAAAATGGTATTGTTAAATATTTCAGTCAGAATGGATGAAAACAGTCATATCTCAGCCAAAAGTTGGTTTATAAATTTGGGAAAAAATCCATAAATACGTCGCTTCGGCGTATAAGTTGCAGGGCATGGAAATTATGCAAAAAACTGTGACTTATATAGCGAAATATACGGTAGATTCCCATAACCAAGTAAAACATCTCTGATAAATGTGAAGCTTTTCAAAACTGTAAAAAATACAAAATATAAGACAAATGTTTAGGATTTAATAAAGGGGGAGGTATTTGAGCTCTCAAAAACATGTCCATTGTCTCCAACCTTAATAAATGTTTGAAAAGTATTTTTAAAAGGTCAAGCGATAAAAGTTGTAGCCTGTAGTCCAGGTACCTTTTTACCCCTGGTAGCGCACCAACAAACAATGTGCGTGGTCATGTGTAGAATGCTGTTTCATGTTCTGAAAATAAGAACCGATGCTCACAAACAGGACAACGACTGAGAAAATAGTAAAGCTAGTTCTGCTCATTTAAATATAAAATAAGTCATTGTGATTGACAGAAACTCCCTTTTGTGTGTTCAAAGTAAAAAGTCTTACTTCAAGGAGCAATTTAGTCTTTTTCAGCTCTCACGACTCCTATAAAATGTAGCAGAGTAAATTAGTGGGCTTGACATGGTTGAACAGATTTGCAAAGACAAATATTTCTATGGTTTTACTTGTTCAGAATCCCCCTTTTTATCCCTTTGCACAATTTTCTCTGTTTTTCACTTAAAATCATGTGTCATCAGGGGATTCTGAACGAGGGGGACAACATCAGAAGATTCTGACAAGTAAACCGTAGCAACAAGGTCTATGCTCAATAATCCAGGTATACAATCCATAGCAACTTTTGGGTCATTTGTCTATGCAAATCTAGCAGCACGGTGAGGCAGTGGGTAGAGCTGCCACCCCTCAACGAGATTACAGTGACAGTTCTCTGTGCTCATTCCACCCTGATCCTGTTTTCTCAAAGGTTCAGCACTGTCAGGGCTCACCACGTTGTTGTGAAGATAACTGATGTGTAAGTGTTTTTTGTTTTTTTTTGTGCTCCAGCGTTGCCTTCTTTTCACTCATTGCATCTTTTTTAGTGAACGTAGTTTATTAAAGTGTTTGAAACAGGTGGTGTTTGGAGCGTAGTCACGTTTGTTCAAGCGAGAGTCTTCCTTCTCTTGTTCTTTTCACGACAATGCCAATATTGAATACTCTTGAGGATTTTTATTAAAGCTGCACAATGAGCACCTTTGTCTGCACTGTTCCTGTATCCACCTACAGAAGAAGAATGAGAACCTCACCTGTTCAATATAAGCTCATGTACTTTTTCTTCCTTTGGTTTTGTGTTGCAGCTGGTACCTCTGGCCAAAAAAAGGATAGAACCACCACACTTGTAGAATTTTTATTCAAATATGTCATTTTGTAGAGAAAATGAATCACAGTTACAACACAAAACTACTTCATTATAAACATTTGGTGATAGATACAATTAAAGATCTAGGATTTCTTAAAGAAATGCACATCACCTGCCGCCTTACATTCTAGAGTTGTAATCTGAGATCCTGTTCAGATTGGAAATGACGGAGTTAAAGCATTTCAGGTTAAGTCTTGAAAGCAATGTCATGCACCACCTTTGGCAATAAAGTGAGCTCTTGCGTGATCTCTTAGTGCTCGGAGTTTATGTGAGGGATGACTCTCTACTACTCCCATATCAAATTTTATCTCTATCTATAAAACTGACAGAGTTATACTATTTTGTGTTTGGCAAGTTTGATTAGCTGTGGCGGTCATCTTGATTTGGGTTGATTTCATAAGGTAACCAGTTGTAGATGTACATCAGGTGTTTATTTTCAGAGATTTTCATTTAAAGCTATCCACTTGTAAATGAAAAATTTTGCTAACAAACGCACAGGGGCAAAATCATTGTTTACTACCTTTCAACAATGGGGATAAAAATATTTTTGATTAATCGAATCAGAACAAGACGAATGCACTCACGTTAACATCCTCCTCTTTGTACAACAACCTCAAAAATAAAACTGATAATTAATAGTTAAACAATTCTGACAGTTTTTTATGAGCTGACTCCGCCTCCATACTCCTCAGGTTGCGGAGATTCGGTTGTTTTTTGCTGTTACCTCTCTCACACCTGCTCCTAATCCAGTTCTTATGAGATTGTTGTTCTTAAGCTCCTGTGGAACAGCAGTTTGACGCTGGATCAATGAGGCCTTGAACTTTGAACAGCCCTGCTGCAAGTGACTGTTTCCTTGAGTTACTAACCTGTGTTTTATTCCTTGTGTTTTCTCGAGTCCAGACTTGTGTGGGTTTTATTCCTCATGAAAACTCACCTTCCTTTGAGTCTCCTTGTGATTGCCTCTTGTGAAGAGCCCTACCTGGAACCACTTACCTCCTGAGCCTCTAGAATCACCTCTGACCAATCATATCCCACCCATCCATCCATCCATTATCTTTTAGCCACTTCTTCCATTTTGGGTCACCGGTGCCCATGTCCAGCAATCACTGTGCGAGGGGCAGGGTACACCCTGGACGGGTCGCAAGTCCATCACAGGGCCACATAGAGACAAACGAGACAAACAACCATTCACTCTCTCATTCACACCTAGGGACAATTTAGAATTACCAATCAGTCTAACATGCATGTTTTTGGTCTGTGGGAGGAAACTGGAGTACCCTGAGAAAACCCACGCATGCACGGAGAGAACATGCAAACTCCACCCAGAAAGGCCCCCTGGAACCACGGACCTGCTCACTGCAAGGCAGCAGCTTTACCAGTTGTGCCACCATGCTGCCCCAACCATATCCCTTTTTGTTGAATTGTTTCAACAAAAAGAACCCGTACAGAGGACCTGACTTAACTTTGTTGGATTTTTCTTCCTGGATTATTGAGCCTGAGTCAGGATATAACCCTTGACTTTGGATGTGTTCTCCTGGTTCCCGTCCTGCCACCCTCCTACAAACTGCATGTCTGTGTCACCACTCACTTGGTATCTCCACCGTTCTCTCCAGGCTGTTCTCTGCTTCAAGATCTGTAAGAAAAAGATACAAATGTTATCAGTGAAGGCCTCTTGTTCCAACAGACCCTTATACTTGCCTTATGTCACTCTTCCTTTCAGATAATCCTCCTGTGTAAATATCTCTCCTCTAACAATAAATTATACTTACTTTTTTATCAGTGTGTTGGACTCTCTTCGTCAGTTTGCCTATTGTGGGGTTAAAATAATCTGAACGTGATACAGATAGCAATCTGATGAGATCTGATGTAATTTGTGGCAAGTTATATCCACAGAGACCCCCGTACACAACCCACAGAGCACAAAGGACTTCTCTGCCTGAACTGATCTGTCAAATGCTGGTCCCTGCCTGACAAAATACATTTTATCAGTCAAATCCATTAATCGAAGACCTCAAGATGTCATAAAATCAAATACATACTGACTGGCATTTTGAATAGGTACAGTTTAGAAGAATATGTTTTTTGCCAATCATTTCAGAAAGTGAAACATTACAAAGATTCATTACACATAGTGAAATGTTTCAAGCGTTTATTTATTTTAATTTAGATGATGATGGCTTACAGATCATGAAAAGCCAAAACTCTGTGCCAGAAAATTATAGTAGTACATAATATTAAATATATATATATATATATATATATATATTAAATCACAAATATCAGGCTTTTGTGTTCATTTCTAATCACTCAATACTTGTTTGGGCCTCCTTTTGTATGAATACTACATCCATGTGGCATGGCATGGAGGTGATCAGTGGCGCTGCTGAGGTGTAATAGAAGCCCTGGTTGCTTTGGTAGTAGTCTTCAGGTCATCTCCATTGTTGGGTCAGGTGACTCACTTTCCTCTTGACAATATCCCATAGATTCTATATGGGGTTCAGGTCAGGTCGTTTGCTGGCCAGTCAATCACTGTAACACCATGGTCATTGATCCAACTTTTGGTACCTTTGTCAATGTGGGCAGGTACTGAGTCCTGCTGGAAAATGAAATCAGCATCTCCATAAAGTTCATCAGCAGAAGGAAGCATGAAGTGCTCTGAAATGTCCTACTAGATGCTGCATTGACTGTGGGCTTAAGAAAATTCAGTGGACCAGAACCAGCAGAGGACATGGACCCAAACCATCACTGACTGTGGAAACTTCACACTGAACTTCAATCAACATGGATTCTGGACCTCTCCAGACTCTGGGACTTGATTTACAAATGATGTGTGAACTTTACTTTAATCTGAAGAGAGGGCATTGGACCACTGAGCAACAGTCCAGTTCTTGGTTTCCTCAGCCAAAGACACTTCTGACATTGTTTCTGGTTCAGGAGTGGCTTGACTTGAGGAATGAGACATTTCTTTGTTGATGTGCTGACTCAGCCTCAGTCCACTTCTTGTGAAGCTCCCCCAAATTCTTGAATGGATTTTGCTTGACAATCGTCTCAAGGCTGTTATCCCTGCTGCTGGTGCGCCTTTTCCTACCACACTTTTTCTTTATACTTAACTTTCTATGAATATGCTTGGATACAGCAGATATACAAAGAAAATCAGTTGAAATCAGGTCTCTCTTGTTAATGAGTCCTTGAGGCTCAATGGGATTTACCTGTATAAATAAAGGTTGATTGATACAGATATATCGACTTTTTTAGCAATGAGCTTTTGCGAATTTCCCTCCTTATAGAGAGTGTCCAGTCAACAGTCTTCCTCATGGTTCTATAGCCTACTGACCCAGACTGAAAGACCATGTAAAGGTTTAGGAAACCTCTGCAGGTGTTTTGAGTTAATTTGCTGAATATACCCGCGACCCAAAACAGAAGAAGCGGGTAAAGATAACGGATGGATGGGTGCATGGATGGAGGGTGTGATGCCATGAGTTTCCAATATTGAACTTTTAAACAATATTTTAATTTTGTAAGACACTGAGGCGCAGCCAAGGTGTTGATGGGATCCATTTTGGTGGCCTTAGGATCACTTCTCTGCTTTTTGCAGTTGATGTGGTCCTATTGGCTTCATCGGGTCGTGATCTACAGCTTTCGCTGGATCGGTTTGCAGCCAAGTGTGATGCGGCCGGGATGAGGATCAGTTCCTCCAAATCCAAGGCCATGGTCTTGAGCTGGAAAAATGTAGAGTGCTCTCTTCGGGTTGGGGAGGAGGTCCTGCCCCAAGTGGAGGCGTTTACGTATCTCGGGGTCTTGTTCACGAAAGAGGGAAAAATGGAGCGTGAGATTGATAGGCGGATAGGTGTGGTGTCTGCAGTGAAGTGGGCGCTGTTGCGGTGAAGAGAGAGCGGAGTCAAAAGGCGAAGCTCTCAATTTACCGGTCGATCTACGTTCCTACCCTCATCTTTGGTCATGAGCTTTGGGTTGTGACCGAAAGAATGAGATCACGGATACAGGCATACTTTATCATGGTATTCTAATTTTCTGAGCTGCACCTGTACATTCATGAATCCATCGTCTTTGCCATGTGATCAAATAATTTCATAAATTATTACTAATCTAAAATGAAAATATGGTCCTTATTTTAACAGTTTTATTTAATTGATTTAATATTGAATATTGATTAACATCCTCTAGCAGTGACGAATTGATTTAATTTTCCAGGGTGATGTTGAAACTCTTGCCATGAACACATTTTGCACATAATTATGTGTTTTTAGATGCCACAAAGGCCAATTTAACTACAAAGGTATTTTGGCATAACATGCACAATAGATTACTTAAATTATTATAACAGGAGATAGTACATTTCTTTTTTCTTCTTCTTTTGGCTGCTCCCTTCTTCAGGGGTCGCCACAGCAAACTAACTCACACAAAGACTTGGCAATTGTTTTTACGCTCGATGTCCTTCCTGACACAACCACAGACCACTGAGCTACCACAGCCCTCTGTGTGGAGCAGCGAGCTGCCATCTAGGTTGCCCAAGGGAGCAGATGGTGGGGGTTAAGGGCCTTGCTCAAGGGCCCAGAGTGGGGGTGGAAGCTGGTTTGGGAGCGTCACCTTTCCCACCCACATTTTGATGTTGTTGGTCCAGGGATTTGAACTGGCGACCTTCTGATCACAGGCTCACCTTCGCTAACCTCTGCTCCACCACTCACCCAAGATTTTGACTATTTCTATTGGTGCACAACATCCAGCAACTTGTAGCTACTGACCATACAGTAAAAAAAATAAAAATTTACAAAGAATAAAAGTATCTTGGGAACGACAAACTTTTCGACCAGCTCAGAAAGTCCTGCTGTTGTGTAGTGTTGGGGGTACCATGACTTTAGCTCCTAAAGGTAATAATATATTTTCTTCATGACAGCAAAGGGTTGGTCCTCCAGTGCAATACTTTCAGTCACCATTCTTTAATCCTTTTTCCCTTATTGTCTGCTGGAAACCTCCCTTATCTTTAGTGTTTCCGTGTTTCCTCTAAATGTGTTGCTTAGCCGTGTTAGCTTTCAAAGTTAGCTGGGTGAACTTGGTGTACTCAAGACGAGTATTTGGATTTTGATTAGCTCAACAAATTGGTGGTACTGAATGCAACACACTCACTTCTGTTACAATAAATACCTGAAATACAAACATTAGAAGGATTGACTGCTCTCATTTTGTTTTAAAATACTTCCATACCACAGACATGTTGGTGCATTATATCGCGTACAGTCATATTACGGCGTGTTTGATGTAAAGTAGGTCAACAACAGAGATCAGGAGCTGAGGGTATCCAAATACTCTGATACAATTCTGATCTGATTCTTGTGATCAGCTCTTGACTTCCTTAAATACAATAACACTTGGAAAGCCTACGATAAAAACCTGACTTGAAGTCTATACAGTTTTTATTATACCGTAGTCCTTCGATTATCATGGGAGTTGCGTTCCACGCACCCCCGTGATAGGTGAAAAACCGCAAACACTATATTTATTTTATTACCTATATATATATTTTAAGACTTTATAAACCCTTCCCAAACTCTTGCAGTGTTCTAAACTCTTAAACCTACATAATTTTAACAACATACATACATATATGTATGTACTGTGCAGTAGCTACTGCAAAATTTTATATGGGTACTCACTTGCCTTGGTTTGGTTCTGGTCTGGTTCTGATCGGCTCTCTGCAGCCGTTGAGTACCAGGCACTTTTGAAGAGAGCCGGACCTTCGGAGAGCCAGCACAAAACCATGCAGTGGTCCCGATCGAGCCCAAGTAATCCAAAAGAACTTAAAAAATTCAGGTGAGCTCTGGAGAAGACACTGGACCTTCAAGCAATGCCTCCCCGCTCAAGAGGGTCTCTGGGCCGGCAAGCAGCACTCAGATTGACCGATGAGGCTGGAAGAAGTCCTGGTCCAATTCTGAACGGTTCCACGCGTCCACTGGACGCCAAAGTCACTAAGAATAAAGACCGAACATTTTAGTCAGGTTCAGATCGGATCAGAACTTTCCCTCCGTTTCAGCAGAAAGCAGCGTCCAGAAGCACTATTGGCTTCTGGGTAGTGTAGTTCTTTGACTGGCCTTACAGTATAGGCTTAATGAAAGAAAACTACATAATGGCAGTGCCTGTCCGAAGCATTTTTTAGTGTCCCAATCATGTAATATTAAAGTTGACAATCGTTGAAAAACTGCAAAAGAGCGAATCTGGGTAAGTCAAACCGCGAAGTAGCGAAGGACTACTGTATTAAGATTAGCCTTTTCAGGATGATCTGGAAACAAAGGTTAAAAATGTAAATCAGCAGCTTTGTTGTGTTTGACGTCAAAGGTTAGGGATGGAAGGTGATACGTCTGCTGTTGTGCATTCCTGTGACAAGAATATTTTGGACAAATATTCTAAATTAGCAGTAATGATTTTAAGGGGCAGCCACCCAAACAAGCCTTGGACGGCTGTTTGTTGACCGTATCTTGTCTCTAGAAGACTGGAGGTACAGTTTTAGAAGATTATCAACCTATTTAGAGACAGACAGCTGAATTAATCTTACTGTACGTCGTCAACTCAACTTTGTTTTGGGAAAGAAAAATCCCTCTCGTTTTGATAAGAGTTTGCAGTCAAGGTGGAATTTGTGGCCGTGGGTGTGGCGGTAAATGTAATGAACAGCCACGTCCTCGTAGTGGTGGGCCTGTGCAACTGAGAAGAAGAGTGCTGGGTGGGGGGGTCGGATTAGCAAGCATCAGAGACCTTTCACTGAGAGCTTTGCTTAGTGAGCAGCACAACAATGAGAGGAGTGCTGCAGGTTTCCCTACTTAATGAGAAGTGCATTCCTCTTTTTGTCACCACTTCAAAAACAAGTGTTCTTTGCATTTCGCAGCCGTGCAGTTTTTTTTGGGGGGGGGGGGGGGGGGGGGGGGGGCAATTTTGGTGGCCGAGAGAGACAAAAATCACACACTGGATCAATGTGTTTGTCCAGGTGAGCAGGTGGGAAACAAAAGTACATGTTTCTTAAAGGGGGGGTGTACAGAGAGGTTTGGCTTTTTGTTCCAACATTTTTGACCTCTTGAGCAAAAATTTGAGCTGAAATCTTCATGAAAGATGAATTGTTGTTTTAAAGTGTTCAAATACAGTTAAAATCTGTTCCTCCGTTGTTTTCTAAACTTTTCAGCTTTTGACCGATAAAGTTACAGTGGCAGTCTTATGACCTCAACTGTTGCTGCTCGAACTAAACAACTTTTTAATATATATATATGAATGTTTCTGTTCAGTGCCCTGAGAAGACTTCTGTCGTGACTTGGCGCTTTATAAATAAACTGAACTGAATTAAATTGAAAATGTATTTTATTTGGGAGGCCCAGGTATAACCACTGAATCACCTCAGTTACTATTTACTAAATTTATTTTATGCTTCCATTACTATTTATGATTTTCTATCTTCAAGGTATGTTAATTGGTCATATGCAGGTTAACTCAAGGTTAACAGCACAAAGAAATGTTCAGGATGAGAAGAACCGATTTGACTCGCTACAAACAAAGAACAAACAAACAAGAAATACTAAAGCATTCAATAAGGGTTCAAAAATAAAGTACCAGAATGTGAAAAAGTAATTACAACGTCCTAAAGAGAGCTTGTAAACAACAACATGGTAGAACAGGGGTCTGCAAGGATCAAAAGAGCCATTTCTGCCCTTTCGTTCACTAAATTAAACGTGTCAAGAGCCGCAAAACCTGCTACAAATATTATTATCAACTGGTGGCCCGTGGGCCATTTTAAGTTTGTTAGAGGGGGCTTTTCTGGCCAGTAGGTGTGAAATTATAAAACTAAAAACATCTAATGATTGTTAAAATTTATTTATATTTTTACATTTTGAGACAAAAGAAAATATTCCAACCATCCGTACAATGTCTTGTATTTTGCCAAAAAATTTTTTTTTTTTAATAAATAAAACAGTGAACTGTGCAGACAAATGTGCCTTTTTTAAATTGTGAAGTACCATATTTTTTAGACTATAAGGTGCACTTAAAATCCTTTAATTTTCTCAAAAACTGACAGTGAGCCTTGTAATCCAGTGAGTCTTATGTATTAATTCTGGTTGTGCTTACTGACCTCGAACCGATTTTATGTGGTTATTATGAATGAGTTGAATAAAGTGTGACTTATCTGTTTTGTTTCGATAATGCGCCTTATAGTCCAAAAAATACGGTAATCGAGTATCCTACTTTGAAGAATAAAGCATAAAGTTAAAGTGAGTATAATTTACTTTGTGTATTACTACTAGTATCCACATATTTGCAAAGGAATTGACAGGAAAACTGCTAAAACTAATCATTTTTTGTGGATACAGCATCCTATAAAATTCAGTTTTATGTTAGTTTTGGTCAAAGCTTGAAAGAGCCGCTGCAGAGGGACCGAAGAGCCGCATGTGGCTCCAGAGCCGCAGGTTGCAGACCCCTGTGTAGGATGAATTTGTATGAATAAGTATTTCAAAGTAGTAATATAAGCTGAAATGCACATGATATATATTGCACATTAACATAAACTACACAGGCTGTGTGACAGGTTATTGCACAGGTAGTGAGTAACATTGAGATGAATTATGATGGTAAGGTACATACATGGATATTGTATCATACATGATACAGCCACGTAGTGCCGCAGCAATAAACATATTAGGTGTCACAAGCTAATATTAGTCATATTAGTTGTCACAGATGAGGCTTGGTTCAATGTTATTGACAGTTGTTCAGTGTTATTTATCAAGAGTTCAGTAATCTGACAGCTTGTGGATAATAGCTGTCCTTTAGTCTTTTTGTACGTGATGACAGACTCCTGTATCGTCTGCCTGAGGGTAGTAGACGGAAGAGTCCGTGTGCTGGGTGGGTGTGGTCCTTAATGATGCTGCGTGCTTTACGCAGACATCGGCTGTGGTAGATGTCCTGGATTGTGTGGCGACTGCCACCAGTGATGTCCTCTGCTGTTTGCACCACCCTCTGTACTGTTTCCAGCTCTGACTGGTGCAGTTCCCATTCCACCCTGTGATGCAGCCTGTCAGCAGGTGCACCTATAAAAGTTAGGGAGGGTGCTGGTGTTCGTCTACCTCTGCGGCAGCTTTCCTGTTCCCACAGATTTTCACCTTCTTTCATCCAGTGCATCTCTCACTGCTGTAAGATTGATTGATTTTCTTAATAATTTCACCAGTCAGCACATCCAAACTCTCATTAACTTCCATTGTATCTGCGCTCAGAATTTTATCTTCATATCTGGAAGTGAAGAATCTTAACTGGTCATATGCCCTGCATTGAACACATGGGTCCCAGTTCCAGCTTTTGGAACCACTGTATCGGTAACTTGATTGTTTGTTCATTAACGCACAGTGACCCCTACCTGCTACAAACCAATATGTACCAGTTTAGAAATAGTAAGCAGGCACAAATGTTTCAGTCTGTTGGATACAGGGGGAGCAGAGATTCTCTGTAAGACTCAGCACGCCACCTTGACCAGCAGCATTGTTGATGTTCAACTGGGCTCAACGCTGTCGTCACTCCTACCAACAAGGTGTGAGTGATTTAGAGTCTCTGCTGCGCTCTCTCCCCTCATCCCGTCACGTTTTGTCGGTTTTGCACCTGGCGCTCGCGTTGCTAAGCTAAACATCGACTCTGAACCGTCGGGACAGCAAACTGGCCTCCCGACACGTACAGAGGATCTGGAAGACGTACTGTTTGCTTTGAGAGGGGATGTGTTCTCTCTTCACCCAGCGGCTGACGATTAACAGCTTGTTGCTCTCACTTTCTCACTTTTCTGCTCTTCCTTTCTCCCCTCCCTACGTTGAGCTGAGACTCCGACTGTGTACCGACTCTGTACGTTACCGCACGCACACACAGCTAATACAAGCTGCTCTAGTTGTGCAGTCCAACTGAACGTCGTCAACAGCGTCACCGCAAACCTTTTACACCCAAACAGTGAGAAGTCTACAGTGGGGATCTGTGGGAAGCACCTCTTAAAAATAGAAGCAGCTGGACTATCACCTGCTTGTTCGAGTGTGTGGATTGTAAAGTATGTCCCTTCTTACAGCAGACATTTTAACCTTTGTTTTACTGTTACTGGAAAGTGCAAAAATAACTTTTAACTTAAGGTTTCAAATGCAGCATTAGGTTTTACACAAATTTCATCTCAGTATGTTATGACCAAGACAGTGTAAATATTTATTTTAAAATAATACACTGTGTTTATAATATGGGGGCTGTGGTGGCTTGGTGGTCAGTGCTGCAGTCTTGTAATCCTGGAGCTGCAGGTTTGACCCCAGGAAGGTAAAACAAATGCAGAATATTTATGCACATTTGCTTGCAGTGGCGACCCCCACAGAAGGGCGCAGCTGAAAGAAAAATAACAATAGCTTTCAATATTTTGCTCTGATTTCTTTTGCATAAAGTTTTTTTTTCCCCTTTCACACTTTTCATGACATATCAGAAAGCAATCCCTACAAATTCAGGAAAGTGTGAAGGCAATCTCAGCTCTGCTATGTTCTTAATATTCCACAAATTATTATTATTATTATTATTAGGCCCCGATTTCCTTAATTTTGGGAAATTGGAGATGGGCCGATACTTGCATGAGAAACCGATTTGACTGATTTTTTTGTAGTTTTAACAATAATTGTCTGAACTTCATTTATGTTTCAGAGAACTGCCTCATGGTCAGTTAAAACAAATTTGTATTGTTTCTAATATATGGTTCAATGGTATGTTTTTCAATAAAATAATATTGGAAAATTGAAGGTGCATTGTGACCTTATAACACCTGACAGTGTCGCTTATAAAACAAAATTGACAATCGGCAGGTCAGACTTTTTAGAGATCCGTGATCGGCCAGAAAACTGCAATCGGTGCACCCCTAATTATTAATATGAATTATTTGAGACACTCTCCTGAGCTATCACAATGCTGTATACATCAGCAACTATTTTATTGTACTCAACTACATGAGTACTCGTAGTAGTACTGCTAGTACTTTTATTGTTGTCTATACTTTATATGTTTTGTCTGGAACAGGTCTCTCTTGTAAACGAGTCCTCTTGGCTCAGTGAGACTAGCCTGTATAAATAAAGGTTGAATGAATGAATGACTAATGTTCCCAGCCCTAATCACACCTGCTTTAGGTTGTCAGGATCATTGTTGTATCGTAGGCATGAAGCCAGCTTGGCCAGTCCTGCTTCAAATTCTTTAGAAAAAGCCATGCTGGTGCACAAGGAACCCAGGTTAAAGATCTGCTGCCACCATGATGATAAACCACCATGACTTTGCTACATTTGTTTTGTGCATGCTTAAGATCTCTCCATGTAAAAATGGAAAAAATCAAAAACCCAGTTCTATCACACTTTTATCAAGTATAATAGAAAGCCCACTGTTCTGGAAATGAGCCTAAAGACCTCGCCAGAATAATAAATAGACTGCATTCATATAGCAAGTCACATTGATCCTTTTACACACACACACACAAACAAACACTAACTTACAGAGTCGGGAACAACATAGGATTCAATGTTTTCCTCAGGAGTCACAACTGCCCCACAAAGATCAGGAGATCACGACTTTCAGGGTCTGTTCACGGTCTGACTTGATGTTTTATACTGTAACACAGGGGCGATTCTAGGATCTGACCTTTGGGGGTGCTTAGCCCCCCCCCAGTACTGACAATGTCTCTTGGCTTGAACAATGCACTCCATGGTGAGGTTTGTGAGAAGTGCAGAAACGTATGGCACCTGGTATTCCCAGGCAGTCTCCCATCCGCTCGTGCCCCTTTTCCACCACTCCTGCTCAGATCAGCCTGGATTTCCACCGCACTTCAGGACCAGTTCTGGAGCCGTGTCCAGAATCCAAAATCCTGCTAATGAACTTTTAATGAACTTTAGTTCACCATTAAGAGTGAGAGTTCTGCGATGAGTTAAACTCAAAGCTGCTCCTCAGATAATGTTAAATTATTATTTTTAAATATGAATATTTCTGTTCAGTGCCCTGAGACGACTTCTGTTGTGATTTGGCGCTGTGTAAATAAACTGAATTAAATCTGATGAACCAGATTCTACAAAAGCATCTATATTTAAAATTCTATATTTTTCTTCATCATTTGATGCATTTGAACTCATTGTGTCTACTTTTATTGTTCAGTTTAGATGTGTGGTTTTGTTTCTTGTATACAGATTATTTTATTTTAGCTTTGATTTAAAGTGTAATTCTTGTTATGTGATTTGTACATCTGTGGGTTAGAATAAAGTTGAACTAAAGGCTGTGTCTCTTCTTTAAACATGTTTGAGGGAAATATTCCTGAGATCCAATAATTTTGTCTTTTTATGATTTTTCAGCTGAGTTAACTTTAATTAACAGATTATTTAATCAAGTCAAAGTGAAAACAGGATTTCATGATAAAAGTTTGAAATCCAGCGACTCCTCCCCCTGACCAATCAGTGACCAATCAGTGTCCTGCATTCACGTTTCGGTCCCGACTCAGCTCGAACGGTCCCACCAGAGAAGCAGGGACAAAAAAAGGTCTCGAATCAGCTAAAAAGTACTGTGGAATAGGGATCTTTCTGTGGCAGGCTGTGCAGAGTTGGGACTGAGTAATAGTGGTGGAAATGGGGCATTGGATGGAACTGGGCCTGGTTGGTCTGGTTCTCGGGAGCTCAGCAGAGTCGGGACTGACCAGGCCAATCAGACGAGATCGGGCATGTTCAGGGTGGTATGGCCGTAAACGAGGAGCTCAGTCACAAATAGGACTTTTAAAGGATAATAGTAAACAAAGACTAAACATTTACAACATATAAAACACACAAAACAAAGCACAACGAGCTTTAAGCATTAACCTTTAATATAACCATTAAACATACAATGCAATTATGACAGAAAATGTAGGATTCACCTGCAGTTACCTTCATACAGATGAACATGTGGTACTTCCTGTTTATCACTGTTGTATTCAGCCGATCATGAGGTCGGCTGCAGGCCTTTATCATCTTTTACATTCGTCCAGACTCCGTTTAGTTTTTGAAATGGAATGTAGCGTGTTGTTGTATGTTGGAGATCCAGCCAACAGAGTCAACTACCATTAATGCTTTCACCAGTCGAGACCGGTGACATTGTGTTCTCACATACCGTGGTGCACACACATTCAAAAACAATGCGTGCACATTTTGCTTTAGCCCCCACTTCTGAGCATCTGTGCACACCAGGCGGTTTTATCTGCTGCCCGAGGGCAAACGCGCCGCCCTCTTGCAAAGGTGCTTCTGATGCGTCTCAAGGCGTTCCTATTAGGTCGGCGCATCTTTCACTTGTCACTTCAAAGGCAGAGTGCGAAGGTCAGGGTTTCATCGCTAAAGCATCGGCACACAAGATATGAGGAAAATGCTTTGCTAAAAATAGAATGTCAAGATGAAAAACGATAAACACTGTCCTGTGCCAGTTCTTTTCTCAATTGTTTAAATGGTCCTCGCCAACTACAGGTGAGCAAGTGTGTTGCTAATGCGATGCTCAAAACTACATTAACGGTAAATTTTAATTTATTTTCATACCGGTGCATATTTCTGGCCTTATTTTCCTCCAGCCTGCAATGCTGAAGATGTTTTTCCACAAGGGGGTAAAAACTAGGATCAAATGATGAGTGTTTAACGGCCCTGCATTTACAACTGTTCTGTATTTCTGCCTCTCCCTGATGAATGAGGCGTTCATAGGGCAGTAACTTATTATTACTGCTGCATTGGGCCTTTGATCTTCCAACAGTTTGAACCCTGGAGATTTTGGAGGGATGGCTCGTCAAAATAGCTTCGCAGATGGGTCCGGTCTTGCCTTGGATGTGTGAGAGGAGGCCTGGAGGTGTGCAGAGGCACCAGCGTACAGGAAAACCTGGATACAGAGGCATGACGCCGCAATCTGTTGGATTTCTGGTTCCTAATGCTTAAATGGATTAAATAAGTCCTTTTCTGTTTTTCTTTGTTATCGATATGGGGTGTCTTTGTTGAAATTCTTGTGCTGTAAGGTATTTTAAAGGGTCTGCACGGTTTTATTTTCAAAGGTATTAAAGGTGCTGCTTTGAGTCTCTGAACCACAGTGTGCCCTTCTTGCCAGGACATTCTTCTGTTAATGACAAAGGCGAATGGAAAGTCTCTTGGTGAAACATGAAGAGGGAAGAGGAGAAAGGAGCAGGAGAAAGTGGGAGAGTTGAACGGGTTGATTCAGGGAGTGGCAGCAGAGGCCGGCGGGTGACCCTCACCGGTCCTGTCCGTCTGACTGCCTGAAGGTCGGGTCTGTCAACTCATACACACCCCGTCCTCAGGAAGAAGTGCTGCCTTGATTCCTCTCTATCACGTCTTTTGCCTCAGTCCTCTCTGCTGCTCGCATTTCCACCTAAATCTCTTCCTCCGCCGCCCATCCTCCCATCAGTACATCTGGCACATCCCGCTTCTCATTGTGCAGTCTGAGCTGCCGGCCCTCTTTAGGATCTGCATTAGAATGTTGTTTTTATATAACAGCAAGCAGAGGCATGTGGAGCCTCTTTTGAACTGCTCGGCAAACAGAAGGAGGTTTTAAACGCTGCCTTTATGAGATTAAGCGAAACATTCCCATAAAAAAAGACATTTCTTTGTGTTTTCACAGTCCCACTCTGTCTCACCCTTCTCTTTCATTTTCTTTCCATCTCTGTCCTTGTAACTTTTACTTTTTCTTCTTCTTTCGGCTCCCCTCAGGCTAAGGCAAGGGCGCACTACTGCAGAAAGTGGAGTTGGAAGTAAACAGGTTTGTATTACCCAGAACTACGTCCACGAGCAAAACAACAACAAAAATAAAACGAGTTCCCACAGAGTTTAGATCAAACTAGCACACAGGTCTTGTACACCGCTGCAGAGCGAGTTCTGGTTTTTTCTTTGGCATTGTGACCTTGTTTAGCTGTGATTCAGGTGAGTTTGTGCCAAATGTGCCCTCCACCCCCACCCCACCCGCTTTTTAACAAGGGTTTGACAAAACACGTTCACAGGGCAGACAGCGAGGCTCTGCAGTATGAAATGCGCTGGGATACAATGAGACCATTTAGACTCAGATCTGCACGGAGAATCAGTTTATCAGAGTTTGAGCTTCAGAACAACTTCAGGTTTGATAAGAAGCAGAAACTCAACCTGCCAGTGAGTTATACAGGTGTTTACGAGCCGACAGGATTACTAACGTCTCAGTTAGTTGGAAAAATAACCACTACCATTTACTTGAACCTGCAGATGTTTCAGGAAGTACACTGAGAGCAAAACAGGGTTTAAATCTTTTAGATCAGCTGTCGACATATTGGACATTTCACCTGCTTCTCTTCTGTTTTTATTATTTTGTGTCGGCTGAAGAGCAAGAAAAGCTCAGTTGTTTTCCACAGTTGGGGAGTCAAGGCCTTTAGATGGTAAATTAAGTTTTCTGTAATGGATGTAATAACTCAGAATTTAGCGATTTAGTTTGTCGACCACAGACGATAATGTGCTCTGGTTTTCGTAATGACACAGTGAAAGGGGGTGTTTTTGTTAACAACAGGCTGTGTGCCACTGAGCCGGAGCACCCGCTTCTTTTAAAAAGCACTAAACACTAAGGTTGTTTTAACTGTGTTACATAAATCAACAGTCAAAGGTTCTTATCATCTCAAACCAGTTAAAGTTGGGATGTACCATCAATCAGCTAATGACCAGAATCAATCAATACTGAGCTTGACTGAACGATCCAGCTCTCGAAAATACTATTTATTTCAGTCAGTAAATGCACCATACCCAAGCAATAGTTGAAAATCAGACTTTTTGGGCCTATTGAAGCACCATCAATAAACATCTAACTTGCACTATAATAGTAATTATAATAATTATTATTATTATACAGAACGAAGGAGGTGTTATTTGTAATATCTGAAAAATGAAGTCAGATGCACAAGAGGAGTAATGTTTGCTAAAAGGAAGCATTTTTTCTGCTCAGGTTATTGTTTTTTTAGTATCAGCTGTTTCATAAATTCAGCCTGTGCACTTTATGGGTGTGCAAACATAGTAAAATATTAATGAGCTGTAATCTGGCTTATTAAGAAACATTGAAAATGTTTTCAACTGTGTTTTAAATGTACAAATATTTCTATTCATTGACCTGGAGGATTTGCTTTCATATTTATTTGTAGCTATTTAGTGACAGAGAAAGCTTTTTAACTTGGTGCTGTTTTGGACCAAAGAATGGCAAAAAAATAAAAAAAATAAAAAAATAAACGGGATCAGCTGCGTAAAAGAAGCTTCTTGCAGCTCATTCAAGCTCTCTACTGGAAACGTGCTGCGTCACCAAGGACTTTAACTATATTATAAATCATGTTTCACATTCTCCATTGTTATTTTATAGTGTACCAACTTTTCTTCAAGTGGAATTGTGTAGTGCTGAAACGGTAAACATACAAAAAAACATTTAAATATAAAGCGTTATTTTGGTAGTTTATGTAAAAGTCTGTTTTTAGAGCCAACACTAACATTAGAAACCTGTTTTGTCCACTTATGATACAGCTTTTTGACACATTTGTACACCATAGAGAACCAATTTCTTCTTTGTATGGGAACATACAATGATGACAACACATAGCACGTTATTATTATGTATTATTATTATATCTAGGTTACCCTCATATACCATACCGCTGTACTTATAAAGCACTTAAAAGAGCAACAAGGACAGCAAAAACAAAACAAGCAAAGAACACAGGATCCAGAGAGGTAAAGATAAGAACTAAATGACTAACATTATGGAACACAGACAAGTTAAAATCAACTCGCACAGTGTCAAAAGTCAGGGAATAAAAGTGAGTTTTTAAACGGGACTTAAAAACAGAAAGTGAGAGAGCCTGCCTGACATGTAGTGGTAAACCATTCCACGGTCTTGGACCTGCAACAGAGAAGGCCCCGTCACCTCTGAGCATAAAACGAGTTCCTGGAACCAATTAAAGCATCTGGTCTGCTGACCTCAGGGAGCGCTGTGGGACATATGGCTGCAGCAGATCATCGAGATAAGAGGGGGCAGAAGTGTTCAGAGATTTAAAAACATACAGAAGGATTTTGAACTGAATTTGAAAGTGAGCCAGGAGCTGGTGAAGGGAGGCCAGAACTGGAGTAATGTGCTGTCTTTTTTC
Source organism: Nematolebias whitei (assembly GCF_014905685.2). Taxonomy (NCBI): domain Eukaryota; kingdom Metazoa; phylum Chordata; class Actinopteri; order Cyprinodontiformes; family Rivulidae; genus Nematolebias; species Nematolebias whitei. The sequence goes on from NC_056511.1 coordinate 42,345,648, forward strand.
CTGTACCAGTTACAAATCGGCCTGCAGCATTTTGGACCAGTTGTAATCGTGGAATAGAGGTCTGACTGATTCCAAGCAGAAGTGCATTGTTGTAATCGAGCCTGGATGTTATGAACGCGTGTATTACTGTCTCAGGATTACTTTTGGACAGTATGGGCTTCAGTTTAGACAGTGGCCTCAACTGACAAAACAGGATTTAACAATCGTGTTCACGTGACCGTTAAGTTTCGTGGAAGGGCCCGTTGTCTCTCCCAGATTAGGGACAACTTGTTTCTCTAACGGGGCTAGAGAGGGAAGGTCGATACTGTGGTTCTTGGTCGTGCCATTAGGTGGAAACAACGACTTCAGTCTTCTTCTCATTGAAACTTAAGAAATTTAAAGCCATCCAGTCCCTGATGTCAACCAGGCAGTCATATGCGGAGCGCATGTGTGTGCTGGTGGTGTGTGTGTTTGCTCTGTGGAGAGCCACGGCTCTCTGCACGGCCCGTTCCAGGAGTGAATTCCTGGAGGCTTACAAGAGCTGTTGAATGAGATGGAGGGCTCGGGACAGGAATGATGGGAGGGGTGGGGGACAAGAGGGAGGCCGCTCTGCTCAGTAGGAGGGGTGTTGAGCTCTCACTTACAGGCCTGATTAAATAACAGGATGCTTTATGAAAACAAGAACATTATCTTCCTCTTAAAAGGCCAGGAAGGGCCGTCTAATTGGCTTCCCCGAGTCTCCGTGGTGACGCCCATCATGTGCAGAGCCGGTCACAGAGAAACCAGGCAGGACTCTTCCTCCACCTACTTCAGTCACACTGCCCTCAGGACCGTAGTGAAATTATAAGATATACTTCTACTAAACGGATACTATTCCTGACTGAGCTGCTTGTTTTGATGTTTTTATTTATCCGAGGACAAAAAGAATAACGGCTGAACAGGAACTAGCGTACTTCAGTGCTTATTCACTGGCATCCTTAATTAATATTTTGATTAACGCCAACAATAAAGAGACCGTGGCTCCGCGGTGTCATCAGACAGCTTCTCATGTGGCGACTTACACAACGGAGGTTTTGCAAAGGTGTGCGGGGAGGTAAAAGAGGTTGGGTTTTACGTGTGAGACCTTGGCCCGATTCCAAACAGAGATCCTGCTCTTCCTCTTTACATCTCTCTGCTTGCCGTGGGCCCACGTGGTTCACTTAATCATGCGAGGTTAGGTGCAGCTGCACATCGTGACAGTTGTGCATGTAATTAATCCAGCAGATATGCTGCACATTGATTGTTCAGGAGTAGGCTGAGGGTGTTCGTTGGGTTGAAAAGCCAATAAGTTCAGAATAAAAATGTCACAAATGTAGAAACTCTTCTGCGCACAAACATTTCCATCAGTTTCTTCTGGTCTCACGTCTATATTATTATATTTGTCTCTGATTGCAACAAGCGTGTAGAAATTTGCACGTGCTTGCTTTTTTTTATTAATAAAAACATGTGCTTATTAATTATTCTTTTACAGTCTATAAAATGTTACAACCAAAAAGTGTGGCATTTTCTGTTTTTATTTTGTTTGTTTTTTTTTCAGCTATAAATGTTTAATTTATTATCAGACAACTGGGCAGGTGACCTTTGAAACGATCTGCCAGGGTTCTTTATCTTTGTAGTGAAATGTGTTAAATGTTCTCGTCTCTGGTGCCCTCAACTGGTAGTTTCATAAAAGACAAAAGTTTAACTTTTCCATCAAAGCAACGTTTGTAGTATAACATTAACTGAGCTGCTGGCGTGAAACGAACACGTTGAATACATTTTTCTGATGCCCCTTTGTGCAGCATTTCAAATATTATAAAAGACGACCAGTCTTAAATGGGCTCCTTGACGTCAGAGCCAGGATTTTTCTTTTGAAATCAAAACTAACCAGAACTCCTGGTCCTTTTTAAACTTTGCTTCTTGTGTGGTGAAGATAAAAAGCATCTGTCTGTTTTCTGAACGTTTTCAGTCTTGCTGGTCTTCGTTGAGTTTACACAAACAAGCGTGCTAATAAACCTGAATCATTACTTCAGGGAGCGGCTCCGCCTGTCGTGCTGCCTTTCTTTCTTGACACTTTTACTGGCGTTTAACTCTCCAGTTAACGCTGGCGGTGTCTCAGTGCCCAGCGGTAGGTTCTTTGGGTTAAACACGAGATGTGTTATCGATGTTGTCACTGGCAGACACATCAAACTGATGGGTTCATCAACCCCCGGGGGAACAGCGCTCGCTGCACGGTTCTTTCATGTCCCCATCATGTGTTTAGCAAGCGATAGCGTATCAGATGACACTGCTCTGTCTCTGTCACCCTGTGCTTTGCATTTCAAATGTGCATAACTGTTTGTGGTGCGCGTGCACGTGTGTGTGTGCATTTTTGTTTCTGGTTACCTTGTAGGGACCAATTTTACAAAAAAAAAAAAAACATGCATTGTGGAAACCAACTGCTCTGGCGGCTGTTGTGACTTGGCGCTATATAAATAAACTGAATTGAAATTGAACTGAATTCTTTATGGGGACCAAAGTCAGGTCCCCATAAGGAGAAGTCTTGTTGGGGGGTTAGGTTCAGGACTAAGGTGTGAATTGCGGATGGGTTAGAGTTAGGCATGTACTAGTAATGGTTAGGTTTGGGGTAAGGGTCAAGGTTAGGCTGTGGAAAATGAATGGAAGTCAATGCATGTACAAGAGTGTGTGTGTGTGTGTGTGTGTGTGTTAAATGTGAGGAACAAGTAGGAGGAGCAGTGTGTGATTTAGGGCCCACCTTTTTAAGTTTAAAACTTTCCTGAATCTACTCACCTGCCATGACTTGCCTACCCCCCGCCCCGCCCCCACCACCAACACACACATATCTTTTTCTTTATAGTGTGTGCCCCCTCCCCCAATTACAGAGGCCCCACATCAAAGAACTCTTGTGAGTAATAGATACCAAGTAGAGCCACACCCTTCCCTTTAGCCAGCTCCGAGCTGCAGCACCCTGCAATCACACACACACACATGCATATATACGGTAATTATTCACGCACAAGCAGACTTAAATATACCACTTCAAAGTAAGGAAAACAATATTTGGTTCAAATACTGTATTTATTTTGATGTAATTTACTGAATGAAGGGAAAAGTAATTTCAGTAGGAGCGTTTTCATCTTTGACGTGTGTGTATTTTCTTAAAGATTTGTGTCTGTGTTTGGTAAAATGTTTGGAATATAACCCAAGGGGTGGAGAATTCAGCATCTTTTGCTTTGAGGGATCTGTAAATGCTTTAGTGCAACATGTCCACTTGAGTGGGGACCACGATGTGCAGCCAAGTTTTATCTGCAAAAAGAAGAAGAGGACAAAACGCACCAGCTCTCAAGTGAGCGACACAAATATTGTTGAAGAGTTTTAGGTTTGTTCGTCTGACTTCTGTTGCAGCTGGTAGATTTATTCTAAACAGGCATCAAAGTTCATGCTCAGTCATCCAGGTACAAAATCCAACAATGGTCAGTCAGGTCATCGGGGCAGTTTCTTTCTTTCTTTGTCCAGATGACCTGACTGACCATTGTTGGATTTTAAACAGGGTTTTGGACTCCACAGCAAGAAGTGTCCACAATAATATCCAGGTGACTTCACAACGCATTTCAGCTACATTATGTGCTCTGAACTGGACTCAGGTTCAAGCAAATCCTGGTGACCCAGTTTTTACTGAGAGACTGCCTTTAGCTCTGGTGGGTTCAGTCAAACTGACTCGACTATATCAGCAGTGGAAGTAAATATTTCATGTGCATGTGGCAGAAAGTAAACTTTTGTTTGTTCTTAAGTTTATGCACCTGAATTAAAACTTAAATCAGATTGAACTGAGATGGATTACTGGACTGAATAGATACTGGTAATTGAACTGGTTTTTAATGACATTTGTTTATTCATCCGTCCATCTACTTACTTTACTTTTACTATAAATTCATATATGGTTTATTTATTCAACGGTCTCAGTTTCAAAAAAAATATAAGTGACATTGTCAAATTCTGGAGGTCGGCAGTTTTTAGTTTTCAGGTCTGTTTGTTTTTTGGAGTGCATCTGATAAAACAATGAATTTAGAAACTAATGTTCTTGAGACTCGATTATTGCTGGTTGAACTAAGAATTATGATTTCAGCAATACAAAATATTACTGTTCATAGTTTTTTCACAGTTCCAAGAGTTTTGTAATGAAGTTTGTGAATCTCCATCTTGCTTTCATGTGATTTGCAGCATGTCTCAGTGGTTAGCTCTGTCGCCTCACAGCAGGAAGGTCCTGGGTTTAATCCCCGGTTTGGACCTGGGGTCTTTCTTGTGGAGTTTGCATATTCTGCTTGTGTTTTTGTGGGTTTTCTCCGGGAGCTCCGGTTTCCTCCCACAGTCTAAAATCGTGCACGTTAGGCTGCCTTCTGGCCCAGACCTTCGTGCAAAAGAGATCTGTGATCTTAATGGGATTTGCCTGGTTAAACAAAGGTTAAAAATAGTTTTAAAAATGTATCTGCTGAGATTTAAATTAGCACATCCAACCTGTTATTTTAGACCCTGCCTGCGCTAAACAGGTTGTTTCTAAAAACAAATATTTTCTGCGGCATTTGCACCAGTAGCCCAGACACAAAGACCATCAGTGATCAAAACAGTTTCCAGTTGGAGATTTTTCAAAACTCAGATTACGGTGAATGCACGTGCACTCAAAATACAGACGTTTTAGAAGCAATGACATAGCAACTTGCTTTGTAGCCTAGAAACCAAAACAACAATGAAGCCGTTCTTACTGTTTTATTTTTATTTTTTTTCCTGCTTCTGTCATTATCAAGCTTTGATTGTGTCCTGAAATGGTTTGTAACTGGGAGAGAACTGTAAACAAAATCAAAGAAGCAAAAAAAAAATTGGAGAATATTTAAGAAAGTGTTTACATTTTAATTTGCGTTAAAGTGGATGCTCGTGCCACCTAGTGGTGCAGCATGGATATTTCAGTGTTTTATTAGAATCGAGCAGGAACCTTGGAGTACTTCTTTGTGAGAAATTAAAACGGAGGTACCAAAGTAGGCTGTGATAGGTTCCGTTACGTTTTCATCTGCTGTGTTGGCAAAGGAAATGTTGAGACTCAAAGTATATTTGTTCATTATGAGGTTAATACAGTTTATATTTACCACAATTACAAGATGAAATGTCTCTTTTTTTTTTCCAGTAGAACTTGTTAGCCACTTCAGCGCTGACCCTGTTATTCACAACACATTAAACTTACGACAAACATTGACACGTCTTCGCATCTTGTCCTGCAACGAGGAAAACAATCGTCCGCCCATTCCTTCGGTGCAATAAAGACATCAGAGCAGCCAGTTTGTGTCTGCTCCATTAAGATCGCACAGCGATGCCAAGCCTGGCTACCAAACCGCACTCTGGAGGGGATGTAAACAAACAGCACAAAGAGGCCACCACGTGGCTGGAGAAGCCAGATCACTGGCTCCAGTGGATGTTTATGAGCGATGAGCTGCGGTTCAATCAAAGATTTCATATTGGTTTGTTTGTATGAGTCATTGTCTGCTGTCAGCTTGGCCCTGCAGCAGCGACAAGCTGCGGTGTCCCAAGACTTTACAGCAAAACAAAAAACGTAATATGATGAATTTTGCAGTTAAATTTTTATTTTCTTTCACAAGAAAAAAAAAAGTGGTGTATCCATGTGATATGTTCATCCAGAAACTCACAAAATAGTCCACAAATATTTCTTTAGTTTATTTTTGTTTCTGTGAAAGAAAGTCCAACAAAGTCACAATTTGTTAAAATGGCATTTTAATTAAACGACAGCCCTGTTGACCATTTCCTAGTGCTAAATGTGAATTCAGAAGTTAAGCTTTTTTTTAATTTAACCTTTATTTAACCAGGCATAAACACTAAGAATAAATTTTTGTTTACAGTGCTGGTCTGGCAAGCACCAAGGCAAAACCATGAAATATAGAAGTCATTAATAAGTAAGGAAACACAAATTACATTATCAACGGTTCATTGTCAAAGTCAAACGACAACATTACTAAGCATGGAAACATTTGCAAGCATCTATAAAAACGGCTTTTAAACGATTTTTAAAACTAAAAATTGAAACGAGTGAGGTCAGACTCAAAGTTTTGTTAATCAGATTCTAGTCAGATGGAGCAGCAGAAGCAAAGGCCACAGAGCCAAAGCCAGACGTGGTCTTTGGAGTTGTTAGCCACAAATACTGAGAGGATCGGGTGTTAGGCTTTGAAACCGGTGCTAGTTGCAATAAATTAGTTAAATATGGAGGTGAATAACTAGCAACATCTTATAAATGAGGGCAAGCCATTGAATTCACAATGAGAGAAGGCCCTTTAACAAAAGAATAGAGGTGATGATGATATGTTCTATGAGGAGCATTTGTAACAAAGCCAATAGCAGAGCGATAAATTGTACAAAGGACATCCTTACAAGCATGTCTGTAAATTGTTTCCATAATCCAACAGAGGTAGAATGTTTTTTTCCCAACAATGGTGCGTTTTGCAGTCAATGTAAACAAAGACGAAGATCGAGTTCTATCTAGATAACCAAGTTTCGCTTTAACCTTAGATTGCAAAACATTTACATGATGTGAGAAGAACAGAGCACCATCAATCCAAATCCCCAAATATTTATGAACTGTTGCCTCTTCTGTTTACAGATGTGAAGTCCACTGAGGTGGGTATGGTTCCTCCTCCATGACTGAACCACATAATTTTAGTTTTTTTGGCATTTCAGGACAAATTTAAGTCAGAAAAGACTCGCTGGATTCTAGAAAACCACATGCAAGGGACTTCACAACCTAATATGTAGTAGAACCAAAAGCATATAAAATAGTGTCATCGGCATATAAATGAATGTTCTCACTAACAGAATGCAATATATAATTTATAAATACGGAGAAAAGAGTTCGACCAAGAATGGAGCCTTGGGGTTCACCTGGCATAACTGGAAGAAACTGTGAAGTTTGAGAGTCAGTCAGCCTTCACTTGCTGCGACCTATTTGAAAGATAATTATGGACCATGTTAGCGGCTGTCCCAAAATTCTAATACTGTCAAGTTGTTTCAATCAAGTGATTGACAAGTGATGATCAAGTTGAGTTGTGTCTGTCGGAGAGCTTGGCCGCTCCAGGTGTTGTAGCAACAACCATAATTCACTTCTGCACCTGTGCAGAAATGATTTATGGTGGGGGTCTGAAGAATGTGCAGAAGCAGACTTTGTGTCTAGGAACAGTAGCTTTAATATGCCTGTTTGTGTCACAGACATGTCTGCGTTTACAGTTCGGTTTAGTTTTACCCAAATATAAATGGACTGCACTTATATAGCGCTTTTTTATCTTATCCAAATACTCAAAGCTCTTTACAACAATCTGTGCCTCATTCACCCATTCATACAGCTCTATACTAGATCTCTACAAAGCTAACTGAACAAATCATTCTAAAGAGACTAATCAGTGTTTTATCACATTCATACACTGATGGGACACATCAGAGGCAACGAGGGGTTCAGTGTTTTGCCCAGGGACACTTCGGCATGTGACTGCTGGTGGATTTGAACCCCCAACTCTTGTATTGGAGGACGACTGCTCTAACCACTCAGCCACAGCTGCCAAATATATAACCAACGCAATTTGACATATTGTTGCTGTATTTACGCAATTTTAGATCTGAACTCATGAAACATTAAAAAAATAATGTTTTTCACAATTGCGGGATGGTTGATTTTACAAAATTATAAATTCATTTTATTTAAATAAATTTTATAAAAATTCCTATTAAGTCGAATACTTATGGTTTAACCTCAAAACAAAAACATGCAGTGCTAATTATCAATGTCTGTTCAAATATAGGCATTATTTTTCATTACTTTTTCTGATTTTGTCACAATTTTTAATTCACTACTCCTGCAGCTTCAAAAAAAAGCCCATACAACAAATATGTGTGGCTCCTTCAGGAAACTTGTGTATTGACTTTTGGGAGCAGTACAAGATAGATTAATCTCAACAAACTTAAAAATAATAATAATAATTCAGACACAGCGATAGGATTTTGGCAAAATGTGAGGAAACCCCGTCCTCTTTGAAGCTCTACAGCACAGACGTCACAACAGAAACATCATTCCAAGTTTAAACGAGTCGCAGAAAGTTGGACTTTACATGAACAAGCTGGCATTTTTACACTTTTTATGGTTTTTACATAATCACTGTTTTATGATTTTTGTATATTTTTTCAATGAAATAGTCCACTTAGAGTATCATGATGTCACGCACCCATTTTTGTCCTGTTTTTGCTCTATTTTATTTTATTTATTTATTTTTTGGAAATAAATCTTACAATTCCCACAAACGCTCCACTCTTTAAACTATTTCTACATCGCAACATTGGCTTTTTGTCATCTGAGGCTGAATTTGTGCTCTACGTTTCTGTCTGTCCATCTTATTAAGAGTGCTGCAAGGGCATGAGAGACACAAGCGTGTGGTTACCATGGTGACCCTGAGCCACAGGCAGCCATTTTGAATTTATTTTGATCTTGGTTCTTTCCTTTCTTATACATCAAAATGCCAATTTAGATGATTTCCGAATTAGGCCCCAAATTATTATTGAGCTTTAAAGATTCTTCAGTTTGCGTCTAATGTGAGATTATTGCAAAAGGGCTCATTTCTGTGTAAACGTTCTTCAAAGAAGCCTTATCATTCACAACAGCATGGCAGCACGAGGGACATTGTTAACGTCAGGAACCACACCTGTCTGTTCCTTCAGGTGTGCTTGTGACTGCTCGTCTTTAGAGATATCTCCACGCCACCTGCCTCAACATCCGCCTCGTCTGAAACCGTCCTAGACAAACTCCTGCTGAACCCTCCTCCGGTGTTTTCCCACAGCCTCGGTCGAAAACACGCTCGTGTTAAAATAAGTTGCGGTCGGTGCGTTGTTTGTTAGTTTGTCGGTGATGACGTCTCTGCTGTGCTGCTCTGTGAACCACAGTCATTTCCGACGCTGCAGTTTCTGCTCGAGTGCCAAGCTGTGGATAATCGCTTGTGTCAGGTTGCTCCGCATGAGGATAAGTGTTTACTTAACCGCAGCCACGTCTGTTTCATTTCCAGCAAACACCGAGATGTTGAAACGCTTGTGTTGATAGTCCTCTTAGCTGTCTTGTCAGCGTCAGACCTGCATCTTCTTTGCCCCATTAAAGTTTAAATGTAGCTCCAATTAATCATGTAATGCGATCTCTCAGCCTGCTTCCAGACCTGCGGCTCAGTCCAGCCACATGGTTCGGCAGCCACAATCTGGAACCACTACTACTAATACGGAGATATAAAAAGACCACAGCGGTCATGTAGGAAGTGATATGTTCTCGTGTGTTTGCATGCACCTCGTCCTTGCAGAACAAGCTCAGTGCAGCGCAGGGGACCTTTTGAACCCCGGGTAAAACAAATTCCCACATGTCAAATCTTCTTTTTTCTCTTCTTTCTCCTATGTGACCACACCCCATTTAGGCCCGTGCATGCACTGCAATTACTGCTCTGATGAAACAGGGTAAAGGTTGTTGCAACAGAGCTGCAAGCCACTTGACCTTCTTTTGACTTAAAAGGCTTCAATTGTGCTTTGACTACAACCTGCTCCTGCGGGACAACGTGATCATTTTCTAGTCATCGTCTAAATGTCTTGCTTGACTGCGTGGGGACCGTTTAGCGCTGGCTTCGACCTGTGACATTAATAATGGAACTAACGCCTCTTCATTAGGCGTTGGCAGATGTCAGACGTTTAAGAGCATGTGATGAGACATTGATGAAACGACGGCTTCTTGTTTGCTCTTCATCTTGTGCCAAAGGTTTATCTGAGCTCTTGTGAAAGCACGTTTATGCCTAAAACAGCAGGTGGAAGCAACGAAGTACCACCGGCAGACAGCAGGTGCGACAGAGTAGATGACATAAACCAGCTCCTGTCACTAAAACTAACCTGAAAACTGCACATGATGACTGCACAGTGATGACTTCAACAATCAGGGGGCCGGGTGGCGCAGTGGTCAGTGCTGCGCTCTCGTAACCCTGAGTCTGCAGACTTGAGCCCAGGTTGCGTCAGGAAGGGCGTCCGCCGTCAGGCCCAAAAAATAAATTTCCAAATCTTTTATGTGAGTTTGCTCGCTGTGGCAACCTTTGAAGAAAGAAGCAGCCGAAAGAAAAACAACAACATTTGACCCATTCATTGCATTACAGATAAATTTGAGATAGTTTTGATGCCAATGTCTACATCTTTTAACTTATGGTGTGTATTGTTAGCTAACGCTACATGCTAGATGTGTAATAAATCAGAGTTGAGCTCGTACCTCAGTTTTGGGCTCACTGTTTGCTACGGGCCCTACACAAACCTTCACTGCGAAAAGGCCTGAATCAGATTCAGCTTTGTTGTCATTGCACCCAAGTGCAAAGTAATTACATTTCATTACAGCCCGTCCAAGAGAAACATAAACAAAAAAACTTGGGGAGACGGAGGTGACTGAGGCGCAGCCTTTTGTTTTCAGATAAGGAAAAGAAACGCAAGGAGGAGTGTAGGTGTAAAAAAATAAATAAAAATCAAATCTCGCACTGTGTCCTATTTGAGACACAATGTGAAAGTTGCAAAAAAATGACCTCAGCACATGAAACAGCAACATACTGATGACATCATAATACATTTATGCATGAGGAGGCCGACGAGAGCAGTGAGTTGTCCGTGGACACTGCCACGGACAACTCACTGCAAAGTTCCACAGTCCTGATAAGAGATGGCACAGTGTCTATCAGCCGACTCAACTCTGACACAGATCCACAGATGTCCTCGGGAGGGGAGCAATGGGGGCAACCAGTTTAAGATAGCCGGCCAATTCAAGGCCGAGTGGGGAAGCCATATTCAGATAATTATTTTGGGTCAGGCAGCCTCTGCTTGAATTTCCATGTCTGCCTTCATAGTTCTGCTGGTACGTCTCACTGGTGATTCCAAACAGCCAAATGTTGTGGTCACGCCACCAGACCGAGCTTGTAGCCTTCTCCAAGGTCGATTCCTTCCCGCCAGTGAGTCCCAGGAGCCGCAAGTGGTCTGCGAGTCTCATAAATCACGTCCAGCTTACGGCTCCGCTCATGCAGCTCATGAGTCTGAGAGCTTACTGCTCGGTACGTTCCTTCATACAAGGCAGGCAGCCTCATAATTGCCAGAACCGCTGCCACCGTTTTCTGAATTTGTCGATATGCCAGACACCCGCCAACTCCAAAAAGCAGAAATCCAGTTATCAAAAATCCAATTATGTACGCGTCTTCTACATCCTCAATGGACAATACAGACAGACACAACATCTTCCACTGCTCCCAGGAATCCATAGTGTATCGGGCTGCGAGTGTCTCTTCAGGGCATGAGGGCTCTCCTTCGCCCTGTCTTCTCATAGAGAAAATTTTATCATTTGTTTTGAGAGACCAGCTGACCAGATCCATAATTTACAATTCGGAGGACGTGTAGTGAGAGGCTCCGATAAGAATCACAAGACAAAGAGCAAAGCAGGAGGGAAGCAGGAGCAGGAGGGAAAGTGTCCGCCCTTTCCTGCTTGCTCTCGCTTCAGCTGCAAGCTGAATGCTTTGCTAATAATGTATAAATTAATGGCAGACTAAAATGATTACTAAAGATCTGGGTGGAATTTTTTATTGCATCGAACACTGCTTTTTACAAGAGGCTGTGTGTTTGTGGATTTAGAAACAATATTTAAAAAATACCTTTGCATGTACCGTAACTTAGGCTATGTTCATAATGAAGGCATTGTGTCCCCAATCTGACGTTTTGCCCAGCTGTGACCATCTGATGTTTCTCAAACCGTCTGTGATGGTTCAGTGCAAGTATACAAAGTTAAACTCGTACTAGATATGAGTTTGGCTTTAAAGCTGCTGTCATTGTAATGTTTGTAAGATCAGCTGAGCTCGCGTCACATTAAAGTAACATTTTCTGTGTGGAAAAAGAAGCTTGAGAGCTCCACATGGCAGATTTTCTCAGTTTGATTGTTTTAATCAACAGGTGTGTTGTTTTAGGCCTCAGAGGAGGTGTTTATCCTCCTTTATCTAAGCGTACGTTTCATGTCTGCGCAGCATACAGACAATCTGGATTATTGAGCATGCATCAGGATAGCATACAGACAAGTTTACAAATGACTGCACTAGAGTTGATTCATTTATTACTTAAAACTTAAACTTGTCCTTTTGATGGTAATAAAAAAGTGAGCAGCAAAGAGTCACATTTAGGCTTAGACTTAAAGTTTTTTATTTAAGCTGTTTTACTGAAGCAGATGTTTTTATCTTAAAAAACAAAACAGTTCCATGGCAGACAGTTCAGCAATCTATCTAAACCATCAATTGCTTCTTCAGTTATGAAAATATTACACAAATTATTTGGGGGTTCAGGAACTAAATGCAAATATTATGGAAATAGTTGCGTCTTACTGGTTGAATAAGTATAATGTGGTGAGCGTACAGTATGTGCAGAAAAAAGATTGATTTGTTATGGCTCGATTCGTCTTGCAGAAAAGGACACCTTTTTAAATTGAGTTTTGAGAAAACAAATTAAAAAACTCTACACAACTTACTATTTTTATTTATTTATTTTTTCTGTGTTGGTCAAGACAAATCAAGACACATCTGGATCCGCTCGTGACATCAGGATGATCTGGGTGTCAAATTGTAGCTTAAGTCAAGAGTCTGAAAACGCGTTGTGTTTATTTTTACCAGCTAGGATATAATCCCTGACTTCATGTGACTGGTCGCATTTTTCACCGTGCAACGTTCCCTGTAGACGTTGTTTTAAGATCGCATGCTGTAAATCAGGATAGAACCGAGGAGATCAGCAGCTTTTCACGGCCTAGTTGTCTTACAAAATTATTCTTATTTGCATGTTGTGCTCATATTGTTAAACTGTCCGTTATTTCCCTACTTTTGTTTTCACATGATGAAACATTGCTCTCCTGTTTTCCAATTCTGCAGTCTTTAGATTTATTAGAAAACAAAGGTATGGATCGGGCTTTAGGGTGCGCTGTGGTCCCAAACCTCTTCTGAGTGCACGTTGCCTATGAGCTCTGAGGCCATGGCAGGACAGGACTGACATCTAGTGCTGATGTACTAAAATACATATACTAATGTGAGCAGGGTACTTTTTATAAACTGATGCTTTTAGACTATTAATGATATTGTTCATATTTATAGAAAACACCTAAAAATTGACACTGTGTCATTTTGTGTCCTTCAGGCTCGCATGGCGCTGGATAAGGGCGCCAGGGCTGTTATCTTTGACGTCAGCGACGACACCAACGCTGCTGCTGAGGTGAGCGTGCACGGACGACCACACTCACTCGCGGTGCTGCTCGACACTCACAGTGTTGTTTCTGCTTCTTCTTCTCCGCTCATCTGACCACCCCCCCCTCACACACACACAAGTTTTCACAGTTTCAAGAAACGGACTCCCTTCCTCGTCCAGTTGTGCTGGTGAACGGTGAGAATGCAGAGAAACTGATGGGTTTGGTCAACAAGAACGAGGAAGCCAATGTTGTTATTGAGATCAAGGTGGAGCCCAAGTGGGTAAGCACTGGTTTTACCTCACACTCGACTTTTCTTCACTGGCTGGAAGAAGCAGACAAAGTTAAACCACTTACTTTGGGAAATTTACACAGCTTCTTTCTTCAGTTACATACAATGACAATATTTACTGCGACTGCAAAACACTAAACTAAAACAAGGAAGTAGGGAGAGAGAAATTGATGAAATAAGTCTATTTCTGTTGATTAATGAGAAGATCGTTGTGGTTTTACATCATCACTGTTTGTAAACAAAATATTGATGATATCTTGTGCATGTAGCGTTTTGATCGACCTTCATTTTGAGAGATGCAGTTTATTTTCAGCAGGACTAGCTAAAGGCTAGTCTGCGCGCAGCTAAGACCAGGGAACTGCTTCTGTCTTTAAACAGCTCAACAACAACAGCATGCTCCTCTGTTTGCTTTGCAGCCACATTATGACGTGAGCATCCTGCTCACCATCGTCCTCGTCATTCTCACCATCGTCCTAATCTTTGCTCTACGCTACAAGTGCAAGCCCAACAGAACCTGGGTGAGTGACAGCTGCAGGATCAGCTTTAATATGCGCACGCTGTTTTCCTGACTTTCCGTGTGCCGCGTGCGCAGGACTCTGTCCATCAGCAGACCATGCGGGCCATTAGTCGCCTGGAGACCAGAACCTACCGCTCCCAGGGCTGCTCGGGCTCACAGCGCCACCACGGGGCCTGGGGCTCAGCCAGCAGCTCCAACTCCAGCCCCGTCTGTGCCATCTGTCTGGAGGAGTTCCAGGAGGGGCAGGTAGGAGGAGAGCCACCAGCATGCTGTACTGGTAGCTTCAGCTGGTTCTCATTGTTCTGTTGTCTTTGTTTTAACAATGCCAGAACCTGAGGATCATCTCCTGCGCTCATGAGTTCCACAGAGAGTGTGTGGACCCCTGGCTGCTGCAGCACCGCACCTGCCCCCTGTGCATGCACAACATCATGGGTGAGGACCAGCATGCTTATGTTCTGATAAAACCAGAAGGAACGCTGGTTTGATGCATTTACTAACCAACATTTGTACAGAAGCTCAGTAAACTCAAGTGTGTGGTGTTCTTGCAGTTTAAAAATGTTAAATTTTAACATATTTGACATGACTGATGAGACATTGATTAATGAAAAATGCTTACGATGTATCCTGTGGATGTTTTGCTCCACAGGAATGGAGCGCCAGTCTCAGAGGAGCAGGCCCCAGCAGAGTTCAGAGCAAAGCCAGAGCTTCCTGCACCCGCAGCCTTACAGCAGCTCGCACAGCCACCCCTTCCCCCAGCACACCATCCCCTTCTCCATGAGGCCCCATTATCCCCGTGGGCCCTCTGGACCCTATCCCAGTCTGGGCCACTACAGCGGCTCCTCTCCTGTGGACAGTCAGACGCTGCACTTCCTCCGCAGCAGGCAGCTGGGTGCAGGCTGTGGGTTCCACCTTCCTGTGGATGTAACAGGGAGGTCCCACAGAATTGGAGGGAACTGCAGGACTTCCTCCCACCACTACCCGTCCCGCAGGTCCTGCCACAACTACCGCTCTTCTTGTCCAGCCCAGCGGACCTCATCCGGCTCAAGACCACAGCACAGTGTCTCCGTCCCACCGCAGGGCCGTGGTGCAGCGGCCCACAGCCGGCAGGACGAGGGGAGCTGCTCTGGTGGCAGCTACCACACGGAGCGCAGTGGCTACATGGCCGATGGGCCGGCGAGTGACTCCAGCTCAGGACCTTGCCAAAGCTCCTCCAGTGACTCGGTCCTCAACTGTACGGACGTGTCCCTGCAGGGAGTTTACGGCAGCTGGTCCACGTTCCGTAGCTCTCTGAGTAGTGACTATGATCCATTTGGGTACTACGGGGCGGGTCCTGGGCGGTCCCCGCGCAGGAACAGCCTAGAGGCTGCTGCCCAGACTCGACCCAGGTCTCTGGACTCTGTGGTGAACAAAGAAGGCTGCCTTGAAGAACAGCCACAGACTGTTTTCAATCACATCCACTACCATCGCCACAGACACCACCACTACGAGGAGGGGGAGCACAGCCAGGGCCTGACAAGAGGCTCAGATGAGGAGCAGGGGGCCGGGGCTGCAGGGGCTGCCCCCGCTGCTCACGTCCTAGATAAAGACTCCCCTGTGTGTCCCCCGAAGCACAGCCCTTGCCACTGTCCCCAGCCAGAACCCACTGACCGGCCCAGCCCTGGAGCAGAGTGTCAGGACCCCACGGGACCTCCTGTTCTCGTGTCCTCAGTCCCCTTACAGCTGCAGTCCCACTGCTGCCACGGACACCCGCCTGCTCCTTTGGGACGAGTGGCAGGCTGTTTGCTCGAAGGCCCCTCTGTCCGCTTCCATCAGAGCCTGGACCTGCAGGACGACCGCAGCATCCACATCCACTACGGGCAGGGTCCGGCCTTCTGCTGCTCTCCTGCGGAGCTGCACCCGGCCCTGCTCCCCGTGCCTCTCATTCTGGACTCGGCAGGGATGGAGGAGTGGCCCTGCTGCACCGGGGCCCACGTCGTGTGGCAGAGGCAGGTGCAGCAGGCCCACTCAGAGCCTCAGCTCATGGGGCCCAGGACAGCAATGGACAGGCCGCCCTGCAGGTTCCATCTCCAAGGACCCGCCGCTGACCGCAGCACGGACATTTGTTTATACTGCCAGTCATTACAGCACAGTCAGGGTGAGTACCCCCTCTGCCTCTGACGGAGGACTAACCATGTTACAGGACATGAGGTTAGAGTCAAATCATTTAGTACCTGCTAAAGCTCAGATTATTTTTAGTGTTTTGATACATTAATCCCCACAACTGGAGGTTGGACTCTCTCTTGCTGGTTTTGGGATTTGACTCAAGCCACTCTTGTGTCCACAGGATCAGAAGAGGAGTCTGGGGTGTGAGGACTTGTTGCATCCCTGAATGCTGCGCAGGAGCCAGAACAGAAGCAAATATTCCACCAGCGCCGCCACCGTTCAGCCCCCCAGCTGCCTGCGGACGGTTCCCCCTACTCACATAACGTTTTATCTGTTTTTAGAAAAGTGCTTTTGATACCTAACACTTTGTGAAGATGGGGCCCGTCAGGAGAAACGACTCCCCTCAGAACGGGGACGAGGTCTTTCTCCTGGTCGGTTTCCTGGAGGATTGTTCACGCTCGGTTCCCATGCTCCTCGGTGACAATGAGTGAATGATTAGGGTGTTGAGCCCACATCTCTGCATCACCTGCTCCCAGAACAACTTGATTCATCATCAGAGGTACTTCCTTCTCCTTCCTTCGCTGAGTCCAGCCTCAGCTGAGAGATGCTCTTCTCTCCTACCTCAGCTCAGATTTCTTAACACGCCTCACACAGAGGGGTTTTTAAAGGTACTGCTGTAGTGACTTTTTTTTTTTTTTTTGTTTTGTTTCACAACTATGTAGCTTCCACGAACTCAACAGGAAGTTACCCTCTGGGCTCGTTCGAATGGAGAGAAAATGCTCAACCCCTCAAACGAGCATTCGCTGAGGCCGCTCAGCCTCACGTGGGCCTCGTTTTCATTCTTTTAATAATGGCAGCTGTTTTCATCTTTCTCTTCTTTTTGTAGTTTGCCTAATTTTGTGCGCTTCAGACAAATGGATCTGACTGAATTATGTTAGTCACTACAAGCTATTATGTTTTTGTCATGTGGTTACTTCATTGCTGTTCAGGCCTAATCAGAAGGGTGACAATCGAATCCACTGCTCTTCCATCTCATCATGATGTTATATTGTACTTTACAAAGTTTATACTCTCCCTTTTGTCTTCCAGAATCCTAAGCTGTAGCAAAATGTTTGACTTTACACCTACAGAAGCAGAGTAATGAGTCTGTTTAGTGTAACTGGAGTGAAGCCATGCTAGGTGGAACTAGCACTCGCAGCGATAGCTCAGTGTGTAGCTGTGGCACCAGTTTTACAAAAGCTCTGTGGTTTTTTGTTTTGTTATATCTCGTACGGGCAGAGCCTGAGAAATGTCTCAGGGACAGTCGAGATATTTTAGAGAACGTCCTCCTGAAATCAGAAAGTTTTTTTTATTTTTATAAAGAATTTGCACAATCTGGCACGTTCATTTTTAAAAAGTGAAAAATAAAACCTACTGAGGTTTAAGACGATAAAAAATCTCTGTTAGCTTCTCTGACGGACCGAAAGAAAAACAGGTATTTAAAGAAAAGTAAAGTCAACATCACTGTGCCATTCAACTTAGGATATATTTTTGAACTTAAAGGGATATTCAGGCCATTTTAGAAGGTAAAAAGAGCTAATATCTTACCTGTTGCAGATAGGTTTCAGTTTGAAGAAACAGTTTGATTGTGACTAAAGTCTGAGCTGGGCCAAGACCAGAGTGGATTGCTGCCATCTTGAAACTAAATCCCAGAATCTCGTTGTGGTTCATTCTAACGCTTTTTACTAGCCCTTTTTCAACACTGGTAATTTCTCAACACACATTTATTTATGGGGGGTTCTGTTCGTATTTGTAAGCACACCAGCAGCAGCAGCCAGCTGTAGCACTTCTGCAGGGAATTTCTATTTCTGCTGAAATTACTTTGCAATGTGAAACTTGCAATAATGTCAAAGTTTAGATAATACTGTTCCTCTGAAGCAATTTGAAGTTTAAAAAAAATGTGGTTTAAGACGGCAGAAAATCCACTTGGAAAGTGGGTCTGCTTCAAGGCTGTGGGAAGTAGGGGAGAGGAGGGTGTCAGCACCCCCTGATGGACACCAGAGGAAATGCATGTCCAAATACACAAGAACTTCTGCAGCTATTTGTTCTTGCTAATAGTCATAAAACTATTTATAAATGTCTGTATTGAGTAAGTCTCCTTGATGTAAAGGTCTGAGAAGTAGCATTTGCATTAAGCAAAATAAAAATTTAAAGATTGATGTTTTTAGATGGCAACAATTTATTTTGGTCGTAGCCGTAATCACATAAGCTGTTAGCTCATCAGTCTGTCGGAACTCAAACTCCACAAGAATCCATAAAGTTCAACAAATTAAATATTTTTCTATTTTATGTAGGCCTGTCACGATAAACAATAAATCAATTAATCGCATGATAAATGAAAATTATCGGCCTCAATTTCATTTATCGGCTGTATCGTTTCTTCGTGTCTCTCTCTTTCTACTGAAGACACTGGATGACAAAAAGCTCAACTCCGGTGCTCTTCACTGACCCCTCCCTTTCTCTTTTCTCTTTAAAATCTGTTTTAACCGTCCACAATCGCGTTTTTGGATCGTTAAAAGCAGCTAATCTGAGAAGCTAAGCTACGAGCTAAGCTAACAGGCCGACCTCGGGGTGAAAAAACCTCCGTCTTGTCGATGCTCCAAAATTCACGGTTGAAACTCGTGCCTTTGTGTAAAAAGTTGTTTTTCTCTGCAAAAAGAAGCTGAGAACTTTTTATTAAAAGCTTTGTGTGACAAATGCTAAAGAGCTCAAACCACACCAAGCGTCCGCCATTTTGAGAACCGAAAAACAGGAACGAAAGACAGCCCATGACACGTCAAGGGGCCTCCCTCCCATTTTTCTTAAAGAGACACGCTGCTCGCTCCCTCACTATCCATCCTTTGGTTCAAACTGTCTTATACTGCCATCCGGTGGTCAAAAAAATGTACTACACACAAAAATTAACCAACATTTCTTCTTAAATTTGACAGTTACTAATTATTGTCAAATTTCTAACAATATTATCGTTTATCGCAATGATTTCTGAGACAATTAATCGCTCAGCAAAATTTGTTATCGTGACAGGCCTAATTCTATGCAGAACTGCACTTCAAAGTGGTCAGAATAACCCTTTAACTAAAGAATTACCCAGCTTAAATTCAAGGCATGGTGAAAATGACAAGAGATTTTTTAGCCCACGTCAGTGGACAAAGAGCTTGTGAAAGTCGCATGGTGACTCGTAGCACTTATTAAATCCTCACATGTGCCTTAATCGTTTAAAGCTCCCAACACGCAGCTCTTACCTGTCCAACCAAAGAGGCAACGTCTTGAACACAGTGAACCCTGTGGTGCCTTCCTTTCAAGTTCCTTTCATGCTCTTATTCACAAGCGCCAACATGTTCATATTGGAGCGGTAAAGTTTGGCAATCATGCAGAATCTTTTTATTTCCTTTTTTTTTTTTTACAAATACCTCACTATGAATGTGTCAGCACAACGTTCCTTTATGTAAAGTATGAGGATTTTCTTTTGTTGTGCCCAAACAGTCACAGAGACTGATGTGGAAATGACTGAATTCTAAGCAGCACTTTGGCTTAAGCAGATTTTATATATTTTAAAAATAAAAACTCATAGTATTAGTTTAAACCTGCCCAGAAACATCAGCGCGTGTGAAGTGGCGTTTAGCGATGCCGCAGAACATCTGGTGTGATTTCATCCTGTTCAAGATCTTTCTCTTTGCGTTGTTTGTTTTTGTTTTCCAAGAAATATGAGCTGAAACTGCCTTTTCTAACAGAGTTTTAAAAATAAAGGTCCCTCCAGAACGTTAAGGGATACATCAGTATATTTTTGGATACTTTGTGTAAAATACAAAAAATAAAAGAGAACAAAACCAGAAATGAAATAGTGTTGTATTTTATATATAATAGAACATTTCAATATAGTGACATGTCACTAATATATTTATTTACTAATATATTTATCCATTTTGTCCAGGTTTGAACGAAAGGTTTCTGTATAGACTGAATGTTTCTGTATGGAAACTGACTGGTGCCATCGCAAATGTATCAACCTGTCTTCATTCCAATTATATGCAAATAAATTATTTTGAAATAAATCTTTTTGTGCAAAAGTTTATTTATTTGTTTTTGTTGCAAAATACTTTGTAGGAAATGCCAGCATCTTTAATAATTTACCCATATTTATGTGTACGCTACAAATATTTTTTCTGTCCACTTGTTCTAACAAAAACGCTGAAATACCCCAAACCACCACTAGGTGGAGAAATATCCTCGTCAACAATCAAAACACACAGAAAAAACATTTTTAGCCTGCCCAAATATACCAATGCTTTAAAAAAAAAAAGTATTTATTTACATTTTCAGTTTCTAATCATTTCAGATCCAAGTTTACTGGTGACAAGAAAAACAGAACCAGGAGACGTTCAAAAAGTTGTTTGTTAGGGTTGTTATGGGCACAAAGTGATAAGGGGCTAAGGCTCTTTTATTTAAAAACATTATAATTTTTCTTTTTTTTTTCTTGTAGTCCACAAAGGGACACCGGGAAAATATTTAAAAAATTTACATTTTAGAAAATAATTTTTAAAATGACTTTTTCTCAGTTCAGCTCAGTTTCTCTTAAGACAGGCGTTCAATCTGAGTAAAAATTTAAAGCCCGGCGTTTCCTGGAAGAATGCATATCACCCGCCACCTTTCATGTTTTGGCTGTTTTGGTCAAACCTTAAAAGTTACGTAATGCACAGTCATGAAAGTGTCGAGTTCTCAGGTTCAGAGTATTTGTTTTGAACGACTCTCGGCTACTACCACATCACATTTTAACTTGGTGTTAGTAAAACTGAGTGAGTTGTGTTGGTTAATGTTGATTAGCATTCTGAATCGGATTGACTCCAAAGGCTAATCGGTTGCAGCTGCACATCTAATGATTATTTTATGAAAGTTTATTTTATCTCCATTCAGTAGAGATTCTGCAACATATGGAATGACCACTGGTCTGGGTTGGGGGCCGGATATCCAGCAATTAAAGTCATTATGTAAATAAACCAGCGTTTAAAATGATCTGTTACCTTTTAAATTTGTGTATTTTATTATATTGAATCATATATGTAATAAACAGAACCCCCCCCTCACCAAAAATTATTATTATTTTTTTTTTAATGAATTGGGCCGGATTCAAGTCGGCCCGCGGGCCGCCAGTTGAATGTCCCTGCTCTAGGGCCCGTCTTGTGTGGGATT
>NC_056511.1:42377118-42379898 GCF_014905685.2 Nematolebias whitei
CCCTGCTGTTCTTAGCCTTATCTTTTACGTGCCGCACGTTTCTTTCACTTTTGCAGCTTAATAATAGTTGTTGTTTTTTTAAAGTATGATAAATAGTAAGAGCGTAAACATACGCCAACCGTTTTCTTGTTCTTTTTTTTGGTGTAAATAATAAATTATGTTTTTAGCTCATTTTTATTTGCGTATATGATATAGCGTCTTGAGTTCCTACGACGTCGTCGACTCGACTTTTCTCGGGTTAACGTCGACTTTAAAAATGATGCAGTCGTTTAAGCCCTACGCAGGAGTCTTCCCAAACATACTTTTAGCTGTGAAAGGCTCATCTCAGATATTTGATGCAGCTTCCCAACGATCAACACAGACAGTTTGTCTAAAACGAGTTAAATCGACCTTGACTGGGGTAAAGAGTTCAGATGAGGTGCTCTTGAGCAGAACCTGTTGCGGTGCTCTGCTGCCATGTTTGCCCTTGTTTCAACACTCAGCGTGCAGGGAATAAACAGTTAAGACTCAGTTAATGGGAACGAGTGAATCTGAGTGCAGGGGAGGTCAAATCTATAAATCCTGTCTTTTATTACTCAATGTCTCCTGTTGCTCAATGCTACGAATAGTCATGGAAATGTACTGAACTTTACCACAAAGTTTAAGGGGCTTGTTACCTTGTTTGGATACTTTCTTCTTTTTTTTGTTGTTTTTTTTGTTAAGAAAATCTCTGCTCTGCCATAATTTAGAGGCAAATACTAAACTTTTCATCTTGCTACATTTACTCAACAACTTAAACAAAACATTTGATTAAAATAATGCAAGATTTTTCCAAAAGATCAGGATAAAAGCTGAAGGGAATTCAAACCACACCTTCACCAAATGTAAAATTCTCTTGATGTGCTTTATTCACGAGGATGAGATACATTTTAAAGTGGACTGATGCTATTTTTGAGGATGTAAAACTTGTTTTAGTTTATTGTGATGTGAAGCAAAGAGTTAACCGACCCCATCAGCACCGCCCTCCATCCTGTTACCTTAACCAAGAAATCACAGTCCTCGACCTGGAAAGCGATGTCTTTCACTCCGTCTCCATGCTTCATCAAGTGCTCCCCCATTTCTGGAGAAAAAGGTGCAGGTTTGTCAAGATCGCAGCCTCTCATCTTTGACTGGATGTCAAATTTACAGAGGAGCCAACTCGCCTTCATTTCCAGGGTTTAGAGGAGATTGGAACACAAAAACTATCTGTAAGAGGAAAGGAGGGAAATGCTGGACACCCAAACACTGAATCCATCACTTCGTCACGGCATAGACTCCTACCTTATCCTGTCTGATGGCATGAGACACCACCTCACGGCTGCTCGTCTCCAAACCCTTGTAGGCCAGAGGCTGGAAGCCCATCTTATCACAGTAGAATGAAGCTGCCTGTAAAGATTTAAGACTGTTGTTACCATGAGAAGTGAACTAACTCAAATCAGTGTGAACTGTTTGTCTTAAAAAAAACTGACCTGCTTGGCGTTGCCAACCCAGAAGGTGATGTGATGAAACTTGACAAACTTTCCCCTCGCATGCTAAAAGTCCAGCAAAAAGAGTTCATTAAGTAAAGTCTGTGAGAAAAAGAGTCCTGCAGGCAGGAACTAATAAAACTTTGTCCAGAGGAGAAATGATTCTGTTAGTGTGCACATTAAAAAGCATCATGAATACACGCTCCTGGTCCAAAACTGAACAGTTAAACCTCACCTTCTCCCCTTTATCCGTGTAGCTGGTCTAAAAAGAATGAAAATACATAATTTCAAACCTTTTTTTTTTTTTTTGCAAAAACTCATATTTTAATGTCAATCAAGAGGGTTTTATTCATTCAAGAAGTCCTTATCTCTCAGCTGTAAATTCATGCAACGTCCCACAGCTCATCAGGAGTGCTACAGATCATCACAAAGTCTCTTACCATGGTATGGCGAAAGGTGGGTCTCAACTTGGACAGGAAAAAGATCCAAAAGATCAGCGCCTGGCCTGAAAGCTTCAGATAAGTACTGACCTGATGACCAGCTGTGATTGGTCCTAGAGAATGTACACCCACCTGTCCGCCTCCTCTCTTCTTGATGCACTGCGGGTTCAGCCGCTGTGGTCCGGGTTTTGTCCCTTTTTCTGGGGGTCTTTAGCTAAATCCAGGTTCTGAGAGACATGAACAGATTAACTGCAGTCATAAGGGAATGTGTCAAAGTACTAATTTACCAGAGTGAGAGCGTCATAAAAGACAAAGTTTAGAGAAGCTTTTCAAAAGTAAAACACAGATATAATGCCATTAGACCAGGTCAAAGAAACTGGATCAATTAAATTAAATTTAATGTAAAAGGTGGTGATTAAAAAACAAGTGCTCTTCCACTCGAGAAGCCACCAGATTTATTTTCTGTTGTTTCATATTTCTACCACCAGAGGGCGCAGCACCGCCCAACACAATCCTTTAAACGGGCTCATCATCAACCAGAACCAGAACCTTCCACTGCCTTGTGATCTGATTGTAGATCATTAGATCAGCTTTACTCAAGCACATTGTTTAATTTCTGCTATTGCTTCATTTTATTTGAATTCACGCTGCGAAAAACCGAATTATAGGTATTGTTATATTTGTTCACATTTAAAATTGTTATTTTGCATATAAAATTTCTTAACGCGAAAAAATAAATAAATTGCACAAAACACGCAGTATTATTTGTAACTGTCATCAGTGATAGTTTCCTTTGATTTTGCATTGATTAGATAGATAGATAGATAGATAGATAGATAGATAGATAGATAGATAG
>NC_056511.1:42379998-42401178 GCF_014905685.2 Nematolebias whitei
ATTTGAGGCATCCAGTAGAATGTTCTAATTATACAAAAACACACACACACATATGAAATAATAACAACAAAGTCCATGCTCAATAATCCAGGTATACAATCCAACATTTTTCAGTCAAGTCATATGAAATAATCCAAAAAAATAAATAAAATAAAAAAAGAAAACAAGAAGCAGAATACACAAAGACATCCACAAGGTGGTAGGAAGTACTACATCCACGATTAACACATGTCATACATACATACATGTATATATCCCCTAACGCAGGGAGCAGCCGAAAGAATAATAATAATAATAATATATGCATACACACATTATTATTGATAATAACTCTTTTAAACAAGTATTGTTTGTACATTTGTGTTCACCCAATTTACCAAGTTTCTGACACCAGTCTAACATTTTGCTTGAAGTGTATTTCAAAGTGCATAATAGTAAAAACCACTCAAACGGTTCTATTCTTGTTGGTTTGCTCCAGTAGTACTGAAGTCTCAGCTCGCGTGCAGAACACGTGAGTCTCTGCACGTAACACGCTGTTTGTGCGGACCCACTTTGTGCCGCGCTGTGATTTTCTATTGGCGCACCGCGCGAGCTCACTTCCCTCTGATTGGCTCGGCTGTGGGCGTGTGCCATTCAAGAGCTTGATTGACGTCCATTCTTACTGGCCAATACAAATACCTCAACGCCATTGGTCCACATCCCTCCCATTCCGCCTTCGCTATTGGCTGGCGTTTTTGTCACCGCGTAAGAATGCGGAAGTAGTGTAGTCTACTGAGTCACCGTTGTGTCAGCTGATGCTTTGAGTGAGTAACTCGGTTTATTTTTTCTAAATTAAGTAACTGCTGAATAATTAATTGGTGTGGTATACTATTTAGCTGTCAGGATTGACTTGTACTTGTGAACCTTTAGATTTTTTAAATCGTTTTCTGTGCTCAAATGAACGGTTTTTGCCCAGTAGCTTCTAATAGCTTTGCTAGCATGCTAGCATGCTAATGCGTTTTGCATACACCCCCTCACACACCCTCTCACACACTTTCGGTTTGTCAAGTTTTTATTTGGAGTCAATCAGTTTGCAGCAAGGCTGCCGGCGTCCACTTTCACTTCCCCTTTAAATAATGTCTTCAAACTTTACCTTTAGTTTACACCTGTTGTTTTCACATGTTCTTTGGAAATTTCTAGTCGTGTTTTGGTCAGGGGGGAAAATCACCCTGGAATCAGTCATTGCTTAAAAAAAAGTCTGAAGAGGAAGAGAAACTATTTGAGCATTTCATCGATGCCACTAACATTAGATGCGGGTGAACTGTTTGAAGAGCAGACATGACCCGAGTTCTCAGTAAGTAGGATTTAAATGATTGATGCTGTTTACTGTGTTAGTTCCTCTTACATTGTGTGATTTATTTTTGAGCAGACCAGTTTACCAAAACTCTATATTTACAGTAGTTTACCCTGCAGAACAATTAACGTAGGAACTAGTTTTTTTTTATATGTCCTTTTAATATTTTCAATAAAAAGACCAGTATACTCAACAGAGTTCAATTCAGTTTATTTATATCACCAAGTCACAACAGAAGTACCCTCAGGGCACTATTATTAGTACTATTTTCAAACCAAGTAGTGTTGTAGCTGAACATTTGACACAATTCAAGTAATGAAACCCGAATTTTGTATTTTGTCGCTTTGCTTAGTGGCGCTTAAATCCATTATTTTGAATTTATACCAGGCTGCCAGGAAGGCTCTTTATTTCCTGATCTATGTCGTAAATCTTGTGTTTTAGTGTTTTAAGATTCCAACAGTTGCCTCTGCCTCAAACCTCTTATATACACTTATAACTATAGCTGTCAATCAATTAAAAAATTGATCAGATTAATCACACTCTGGGGCTGTGTTTAATCATGATTAATCACTATGCTTAACTTTGTGAGCTTGACATGGAACTATGCAGGGTTTCATAAAATGTTGAAGAAAATGTTTTATTGTCTCAAACCAAACAGTTTTCCATACTCGGCAAGGTTTAAAGAAGTCATTCTGTTTCAAACATTAATTTATATTTGTTAACTCACATGTAAACTACAATGTTTCCTCTAATTTTTCATGTGTCTGGGAAAACACACAAGCTCCCTGAGCATCTGAGCATCCCTCTGCATCCTCTGTCCTCACTCCAACTACCTCCACCGCATCCACATATCATCTCTTTGTCTTTTTCCTGCAGCTGCATTTCTAACATTCTTCTAATATACCCACTGTCCCTCCTCTGGACATGTCCAAACCATCTCAGTGTGTCCTCTCTAACTTTATCTCCCAGTTGTTCAACCTGTGCTGTACCTCTGATGATCTCATTCCTAATCTTATCCATCCTTGTCACTCCTAACAAGAACCTCAACATCTTCATTTCTGCCACTTCCAGTTCTTTGTCCTGTCTTTTTTGTTAATGCCACTGTCTCCAGACCATACAACATAACTGGTCTCACCACTGTTTGTAAACTTTTCCTTTGACCATCCAGATTTACACAGTTATACACTGAGCACTGCTGTTTGCTAACGCAAGTGCTGATCATAAAATTAGAATATAATGAAAAAATTGATTTCAGTAAATCCATTCAAAAAGTGAAACGTATATTATTTTCATTCATTACACACAGACTGATATATTTCAAATGTTTATTTCTTTTAATGTTGATAATAACTGACAACTAATGAAAACCCCAAATTCAGTGTCTCAGAAAATTAGAACGTTACTTAAGACCAATTAAAAAAATGATTTTTAGAAATGTTGTCCAACTGAAAAGTATGAACATGAAAAGTATGAGCATGTTCAGCATCAATACTTAGTTGTTGCTCCTTTTGTCTGGATCACTGCAGCAATGCAG
This sequence comes from Nematolebias whitei, assembly GCF_014905685.2. Lineage (NCBI taxonomy): Eukaryota > Metazoa > Chordata > Actinopteri > Cyprinodontiformes > Rivulidae > Nematolebias > Nematolebias whitei. Next base: position 42,382,866 of record NC_056511.1, read on the forward strand.
CGTGGCATGGAGTCCATCAGTCTGTGTCTCTGCTCAGGTGTTCTGATCGTGGCCTTCAGCTCTTCTGAATTGTTGGCTCTGGTGTATCACATCTTCCTCTTCACAATACTCCATAGATTTTCTATGGGGTTAAGGTCAGGAGAGTTTGCCGGCCAATTAAGAACAGGGATACCATGGTCCTTAAACCAGGTACTGGTAGCTTTGGCTCTGTGTGCAGGTGCCAAGTCCAGTTGTAAAATGAAATCTGCATCTCCATAAAGTTGGTCAGCAGCAGGAAGCATGAAGTCTCTAAAACTTCATGGAAGATGGCTGCGTTGACCTTGGACCTCAGAAAGCACAGTGGACCAACACCAGCAGATGACATGGCACCCCAAACCATCACTGACTGTTGAAACTTAACACTGGACCTCAAGCAACATGGATCCTGTGCCTCTCCTCTCTTCCTCCAGACTCTGGGACCTTGAGTTCCAAAGAAAATGTAAAAGTTATTTTCATCAGAGAACATAACTTTGGACCAATCAGCAGCAGTCCCTGGCGAGACGCTTCTGACGCTGCCTCTTGTTCAAGAGTGGCTTGACACAAGAAATGCAACAGCTGAACCCCTTGTCTTGCATACGTCTGTGTGTGGTGGTTCTTGAAGCACTGACCAGCTGCAGTCCACTCTTTGTGAATCTCCCCCACATTTTGGAATGGGTTTTGTTTCACCATCCTCCATTGTGTGATTATCACTATTGCTTGTACACTTTTCTCTACCACATCGTTTCCTTCCTTTCGTCTCTCTAATAGTGTGATTGGACACTGAGCTCTGTGAACAGCCAGCCTCTTTAGCAAAGACATTTTGTGTCTTGACCTCCTTGTACAAGGTGCCAATGGTCGTCTTTTGGACAACTGTCAAGTCTGCAGTCTTCACCATGATTGTGTAGCTACAGAACTAGACTGAGACCATTTAAAGGCCTTTGCAAGTGTTTTGAGTTAATCAGCTGATTAGATTGTGGCACCAGGTCTCTTCAATTTTGAACTTTTTTGCAATATTCAAATTTTCTGAGATACTGAATTTGGTAATTTCATTAGTTGTCAGTTATAATCATCAACATTAAAATAAACATTTGAAATATATCAGTCTGTGTGTAATGAATGAATATAATATACACGTTTTACTTTTTGAATGGAATTACTGAAATAAAACTTTTTCATGATTTTCTAATTTTATGACCAGCACCTGTAGCATGATCAAATTTAAAACGGCTACAAGTCGTGGGATTAACTTACTTACCGCCTTTGTTTGACGTCGTACAACTGTTGAATTTTTTTTACCTATTCTTAATCTTCTGTTGTCGCTAGACAAATCACGTGACAGGTCTGTTTTGACCGGGGTGTTTTTTTTTTCTTCTTCTTCCACTCTGCACGCATTTCAGACAGGTTGTAGAGACTGCTGCGCTCTTCTTGTGCGCAGAGAATGTGCGAGCAGTGCGCGATTGCACAGGCGTCTAGTTTACAGGGAACATTGGTAAAATAGTAAAGGATTAATCTGCCATTAACGAGTTAATCTTTTTAGATTAATCGCATGCGTTAACGCGTTAAAGTTGACAGTATGGATGCACGATATTATCGACATGGTATTGGTATCGGCTGATATTAGCGTTAAAGTTCAATATCAGACATTGGCCATTCCATCAAAATAACTCACCGATATAAAAGACGTTGTTTGTGTATGACAACCCAGTGACGAGGACGCCTGCAGCGCCAGCACAACGTGATGATGTCACGCGCACCTGCCTGATCGCACGGCGGAGAGGAAAATTCAAAATGTCGGTGGTGTGGAAGTTTTTTCGTTGAGGATCTGATTCTGAAGATTTTGGACTACGTTGAGCCTCGCTACATCGTCCCCAGTCGGAGATATTTTTCCGACATAACCTTACCCGAGTTACAAGCCGTCGTTTCCAACGTCATAACAGCCGATAGCACGACTTGTTGGGTGAGTTTTACCACAGACATTTGGACGTCGTGTTAGCCCCGTTAGCATGATTAGTCTCACGGCACAATGGATAGAGAAAAACTTTGAACTTAAAAAGCCTGTCCTTCATGCACAGGAGTGCAGAGGATCCCACACTGCAGCTATAGGAACCTGGAACAAGCCTCCACAAGTGAGAGCATCGCAGGCGACTAATGCTAATAAATAACATTTAACACTTTTCATTTAATGTAAGTTAAAGTGCTATACATATCATATGGCTGTTACTGAATATATGTCACCAATGTCACAATTTTTGTAGCAAGAAATAAGCCTAAATAAGAGGTTATGTTCTGACAAAGGAAAGTATATAAAATATCGGTATTGGTTATCCGCCAAATAAGTTTAAACATATATCGCCCAAAAATCCAATATTGTGCATCCCTAGTTGACGGCTCTAATTATAACACAATAAAACTCAAACATTTCTCAACACACATTCATATAGCGCTCTACTACATCTCTACAAAGCTAATGTAACAAGTCGACCTATAATCAGAGCTTTAGATCACATTCATCACCACTGGGGGACACATCAGAGACTATGAGGGGTTCAGTTGCCCAGGGACACTTCAACATGTGACTGCTGGTGGAATCAAACCCCCAACTCTCCTATTGGAGGATGACTGCTCTAACCACTCAGCCACAGCCGCCCACCACTATTCTGATAAAGAGTTTAGCAAAATAACGTTAAAAGACCTGCATGCTTGCTGCAGAATGCTTTTTATGTTGTAAACAGAGAATAGAGTTGTTTTTTCTTTTTTGAACAGACACAGAGGCCAAACATGAAATCCTGGCTTTACAGAGAGATCACAACAATTCTAGTCCCCTCTAGCTTCAGGTTTTCTAGAGTCATGTAACATAAAGAAAGCCTGATTCTGCTGAACTCTGTTTGCAGTTCACCATTCAACATGCATATATGATTATCCTGGTTTAATGTGGTCAGAGAAGTGTCTAATTATTGTAGAATAAATACAGAAGTTAATGCATAAAATACAAAACATTTGCATAAGGAAAAAGTTTAATTTTTAGTCGCAAAAAATACAGCAAACAGAAAAAAACTTTACAGATCAGGATTTGAAAGACTATGAAGCGTTAAATGTCTTGTTACCAGATGCAGACTGTCTGTAAAACATCTGGCGCTGCGATGACGGCCTGCTCACAGTAGCACTGTTTACCTTCCCCACGTTTTGTCTCGTCTGTTTGTTTGAAGGTTTATTTGCTAGGAATTGATGGATTTGCATGAAAATGGTAGGAAATGGAAAATGACCAGCCAACAAACTCCGTATTTTGATATTCCACTAAACATAATGTAACATTATATATTAATATAACATAAATATTCCTTCTGCAAATGAATTTAGCCATCTGTACAGATGATGTGCTTGTAAACTGTTGCTTTAGTTTGAAAACGCATCTTGTGCGCTGAAACTTGAGTCCAGTCAACATGAGTACAGGTGACTGGACGTGAGGGCAGCTCCAGGAGTCACAGGAAAGTCGAACACCTGACCCTTGGGAGGGAGGTCTGCATGTGTTTGCTCACACCGTTGCCTCCGTGACGCAGGGTAGATGCAGTAAATAAGCAGATGGGAATGTTTGTGTTTTTAATGATCTTCTGTTGGAACGCATACTTGTTTGAGAAACGCCTGGCTGGAGGCGTTTATTGGATTCCAGGCGTTTAGGGGTTGAAAATAAATAATGGTCTAATTCTCCTAATCGTTTCATCGTGTCACTTTAAGCTCAATTAAACTGTTTTTTTTTTTTTTTTTTTGGGTCATAATTATTGACATCGCTTCATTGTCCAAATATTTTCAACCCTAAATTGATTTTCCATCTTCTAGTTTTTTTTGAGTACATTGCAACATGTATGGATGTACAGGGGTGTTGCAACAGAAAAATGTCAGTAAAAACTGAGATAAGGTTTCGGATGATGTAAATAAATATTGGCTCTTTTTATTTGACTTGTGTCAAATGTGAGTTATATTTTCACACAGCCTGACGTTACTCCGTTTGCTCTGGCTCACCGTCCATGTTGTAGTGTTCTTCTTTCACATAAAAAGTTTAAATAAATATGTGCTTGTGTGAATGCAGTTGTTAAATTGTTACTCCGTTAAATAATGTTTGAAATACTCACTTAATCTGTTTGAATAAGACAAAGTAAAGAACATTTCTTGTATGTTTCTATAATAAATGAAAATAAATTGCTGCACGATCAAATTCAGTTTCTAAATAAATCTCTGTAGTGCAGGATTAGTTACCAAATAGTTTATTATGAGCTGTCGGGTCTATTTTTTGTTTTGATTTGTACTTTTTGTGATACTTTAGACCAAATCAAGGCTAGAGATTTTTAGTATAATCAGCCGACTAATTCAATAGATCGATATTGATATCTTGACAAAAAAAAAGCAATTAGCCATGCCTGTAAATATCTTAAAGTCCAACACCCACCATTTTTTTTATATTGCATATCCCTCAAAATATGAGACGTAAAAAATACACACCTATATTCTGTGGCAAACGTTGAAAAATAATGCAAAATAGTTTTTAATTGAATTTTTTGTGAGTTTCCCAGTTGGTGCTTTGGAAACAGCCCTTCACTTCTGTAAAGGGGCTGTGACGTCAAGAAAGGACCCGGATCGACCGACAGTTCTGTGGAAATACTTGAGGGGTTTAGCATCCATTACTTCCTGAAAATCAAAGTTTTTTGTTTGGATTTTTTTTAAATTGTGTTTGAGAATGCTCACCTACAAATTATTTAAAGAGTATAATTTCTTCTAGGGTTGTTAAATATGCATTTATTTAAGTCAAGCAATTGTTAAATGAAAAATCCATATTATACAATATGGTGATTATTATGGTATGAGTGTTTTTATTGATAAAAATTGGTATTGACATGGGCCATCAAAAACTAATCGTAGGCCACTTTTTTCTTGCACCTAATGTTCTGGAATATATTTGAGCAAAAACGTCCAACTCTAATTAATTAGTAATTAGTTGAGTAAAATTAATACCACTATCATGTGACTGTGTGTATCTTAAGGCAAGTATTAACAATCGGAGGCGTTCACGTGATGGAGAAAACCGGGGGTGGCAGCTGGGATGATCAGTAACTTTTGTCACCTTTGTAACCAGAGGGACACACCTTCAGCTTGTGCAACGACTGTTTGGATGTTCAGAAAAGTTGTGTGCAGTCAGACGATTGTTAAAACAGGACGCAACACAAAACTTCCAGGGTATGAATGGTTTTTTTTTTTTTTTAAAAAAGAGCTTCTTGTGTGTTGTAGGAGTGTTGAAATCTGTCTCACCTTCAGCTTGAGAAATGTCTCGAATATCTTACTGTCAACAAAATATTCTCAAACAAGTTCTAGCAGTATGTTGTATTCTTTTTTTAACTTAAAGATACTTATTTTTTCTGAACTTTCGTAGGGTTTTATATTTTAGATTCGTATGGACAAACTGTAGATAAAGGCAACAAAAATTGGACTTTTGCATCGTACGGTGGCGCAGTTGGTAGAGCTGCTGCCTCTCAGCGAGCAGGTCACCCCAGTTCAAACCCCAGCCGGGGGCCTTTCTGGGTGGAGTTTGCATGTTCTCTCTGTGCATGTGTGGGTCTTCTCCAGGTACTCCAGTTTCCTCCCACAGACTAAAAACATGCATGTTAGGCTGACTGGTAACTCTAAATTGTCTGTAGGTGAGAGAGAGTGAATGGTTGTTTGTCTTTGTGTCCCTGTGATGGACTGGAGACATGTCCAGGGTGTCCTTCGCCTCTCACACAGTGATGGCTGGACATGGGCACCAGTGACACCTGTGACTCAAAAAGGAAGAAGCAGGTAATGGATGGATGGATCATACTGTCGACAAAGAGCTTTGTTATAAAGTTATTCTACCAAACTATTTTTCCCATTTAAATGAAGTTTTCCTTCGGTCTGATCAGCATTTTCCCAGTCACAAGTTCACAAGTTGGTTATATTAGTACAGCTGCGTTATAAAATATCTCCTTGGAACTCGGAAATGGAAGAGACAACATGACCGTGATGTCAACGTGACCAGTGAGATGTGCTTGGTAAAGATGCTAACTGTTAGCGATGCAAGCTACCGGTAACAACAGTAGATTTCTACATTTAAACACTGTAGCAACTTGTTCACTAACACAGGAAGAGGTCGTTCTGGGCTTTATATGTGACTCACTTAATGAGAAGTGAAAATAAGAGTCGATCAGTGCAGCTGTCACAACTTTTCATGTGCAGGGCAGCCATATTGGATTTAGACGTTGGGCTCAGTCGGAAGCATTTTGTCATCAGGGGCATCCAAGTTGATGGATTTTGGAAAATCCGATGGCTGAGTGGAAATGACTGAGAAAGACTTGAGATGAGTTCCAGGCATGACTCTGCAACTATTTTGAAATGAGATTTATTTAGTGATTTGCATGTGGTTTGTCCAGTGAGATGCATTTTGATCAGTTTGTGGCTTCAGCTGCAGGCGTTGTTAACCATCTGAATGAGACCTGCCCATTTCCAACGTTCTGTACTGTACGCAAATGGCTGCTCTATCTATCTTTTTATAACTAAAGATTATTGGACTTAAAATAAACCAGGAGATTAAGTGATAAAAATGTAAGCCACTACAACTTTCATGAATTGTTTAGTATTCACCACTTTATTTTTGCTCTAAACTTGGTTGTTGACAATTTATTCAAAGTCTTTTTTTAAATAGTTTTTAGGAAACTCTTTGTAAAGCTATATAAATAGACACTACCTACCTGCACTACCTGGATCACTTCCTCCTTCTTCTTTTGGCTGCTCCCTTCTTCAGGGGTCACCACAGCGAACTAAAGGTGCATTCACACCAGCCCTGTTTAGTCCACTTTAATCGAACTCTAGTCCGTTTGCCTAGAAAGTCCGGTTCGTTTGGGGAGGAGTGAATGTCCAATCGAACTCTGATGTGGACCAAAAAAGCAAACTCTAAATAGATCTCTGTTCTGTTGAAGTGAACTCTAACATGGTTCAAATGCAGTGTGAATGCAAGCGGACCGGAGACTGCTCCAAAAGCAGAAAGTGGACTACAGCGCAGGGTATTCTGGGTAAATACAACCAAAACAAACGCGCATTTCATACTTAATATGGAGCCGTCTCAGCTGCCTTGTGTGAAAAATAACATTCTCCATGGTCTTCTGCCTCATCTTCCACTTGTGCCAAGTCCATTGTTGAAAAATGACAAAACAGAAATCCTAAAACCACTAACATTTGACAGCACTCTATTTTTATTTCAAGAAGAAGAAGAAGAAGAAGTGTCAGAGATTTTCGTGTTGTTTCCTTCAGTATGCTGGTGAATATTCTCAGTCATCCAGGACATGATGAATTCAAAAACATTCAATACAAAAACAGCTGGACTTTATTGGGCGGCTGTGGCTGAGTGGTTAGAGCAGTCGTCCTCCAATGCGAGAGTTGGGGGTTCGAATCCACCAGCAGTCACATGTCGAAGTGTCCCTGGGCAAGACACTGAACCCCTCATCGCCTCTGATGTGTGTCCCATCAGTGTATGAATGTGATAAAGCACTGATTAGTCTCAGAATGATTTGTTCAATTAGCTTTGTAGAGATCTAGTATAGAGCTGTATGAATGGGTAAATGAGGCACAGATTGTAGTGTAAAGCGCTTTGAGTATCTTGAAATAAGATAGAAAGGTGCTGTATAAGTACAGTCCGTTTACCATTTACCATTTATTTGTAACAGAAGACTTTTCACTCCTCGTCCGAGGAGCTTTCTCAATTCAAAGAGCAGTGAGTGTGGGGTTCAGGTTATAAGGCTGAGATAAGATACACATACATACGTAGATTGACAAATCACACCTCACACCTTGAATGTTTTTGAGTTTCCTTCAGCAGTTCTTGGTGCAGCGCCACCACGGGGGCGCAGGTTGGCTCAACTGACTCAGTGCAGTGTGAATGCAAACTGCACCAGCTGAAAATCTAAACAAATGTTCTGAATATTGGTCCCTCAACGAACGGAGTCTACCGGACTGTCGGGTGTGAAAACGACCTAAGTCGCACAAAGACTTGACCTTTATTTTTACGCCGACTGCCCTTCTGGAAGCAACCACAGACCACCGAGCTACCACAGCCTCTGTGTGGAGCAGAGAGCTGCTATCTAGGGCGCCTGGGGGAGCAGATGGTGGGGGTTAAGGGCCTTGCTCAAGGGCCCAGAGTGGGGTGAATGAGGGTGGAGGCATTTGTAGGTGCTTCACCAATCCCACCCACATTTTGATCTTGTCTGTACCGAGAGTTGAACCAGCGATCTTCCAATCACAGGCCCACCTTCTCTAACCTCTGCGCCACCGCTCCCCTACACTACGTAAATCACTAAATTACTCAAATCAGATTGACAACTTATTGTTTGCCTGCATGTGTTGGAGCTGAAAGCCGTACTTCCTGATAGTCACGAGTGTGCGTGGGTGGAGGTACGAGTCTGCGTATTATAGTAAGGCCTCTTTCACTTTGAGGAGCAAAGCAGCGTGGGAGGGAGGAACAGAGTCGGTGCAGGAGGGAGGGGAGGTACGTCATGCCTTGGATTACAACCAGTGTGTGTTTGGGAGACGGACGCTGCTGCAACTTTGCAAGGCACCAGCTTTGAATTTAACGTTCAACTTTTCAACAAGAGGCTTAACTCAGCCCTTTGTAGAGGTAAGACGAGTTCACTTTGACCCAAGAGTTTTGTAAGGTGTCGTCTGTTCTGTTTCATAGAGCAGTGTGCAAAAGGGGGTGTGTCTGGGGGAAAAAACTGTAGAAGCGAGAAGAGGACACTTCAGTCAAAAGTTTACAGTAAAAAACCTGCAGTGCAGTTTCACAACATCCTTTTAATCGCTTCGTTGTTAAGTCTGGTCCTAAAACCAAAGGCGGTGCGTGTTCATGCTTTGTCTGACGGCAGATGGATGTTTCTAGGTTTTGTTGTAAACGTGGACTGAGCATGCTCTTTCTCTGCCCACTGAGCTTGTAAAGCCACGAAGCAGAACAAGGAAGAATGTGCAACATTTCAGCTGTTTATTTTTTTTACAGCATCTGAAGCCCAAAACTTGATCGCTGGTCTCTTTAGAAGTGATTTTAAAGCCTCACAAACTGTTGTATTTTTGTTTTTATGGTTTGGAAGTGGATCCTACACGTTATCTGTCTGCTGGTAATCTGATGAGGAATGTCGAGTTGGCATTTCCTATAAATCAGCGCTTCCAGTCAGGCCAGCTGATTCTGTGTCACTATAATGGTGTCGGAGTACACGTTTGGCACGTTCCTGCCTGCAGCTCTGTGTGCGCCGTCTTTTTACTCTGACTTGACCTTCTATTTACTCTTGTCCCAAACACCCAGCTTTACTCTCAACCTTTACATCTGGCATTTTCTCCAGAAACTTCCCCCCCCGCTCACTTCTGTAAAATAAAAGGTTCATATTCACCAGCTTTGTTTTGGTTCCAGCTGCACGCTGTGCTTTGCACCGAGAAGCTTTGGAATCCAGCCCTCGAAGCAATCACACATGCACACATGCGCAAGTCTGAAGGAGGTGTGTGTTTTTATTTTGACAGGATCTGTTGGTGGTTCGACAAAGCCCAGAAGACAGGAGAAGAGGGCGGGACCTGAAGAGGAGCTCCCAGAGTCTCGGTCTGCACCAGGGACCAGCAGCATGGTGAGCCAATCACGCCGGAGAGGATGATTTTTTTTTTATGTTGATGTCAAATCTGCTGCAGCTTCCTGATGAATTGTTGTCCCTGCGCCGCTTCCACCGCTTTACGCAATTACTAGAAAGCAGAATGGCAAGTTACAACACCGTCACTCTTTACCTGGAAATGGTAAAGTGAGGTTTCAAGTCAGAACAAGACAATAAGTGTTGCACACGAGTTTAAAACCAGAATTCTCAAACTTTGTTAGGAGAGGACTCTGTGACTAACTCAGTTCTATCTTTACATTCATCTATGTTCTTATTCAAGCATTTGTCACGCTGAAGTTACCACCTATGATTCAAAAACACACAATAACAATGTTTGCAACAAAACAAGTAATCTTCTGTATTGCAGCTCATGTCTTTTATAAATATGCAGTTTGATAATAGTGTTTAGATATTGCAATAAGACGAGATTTGATCCAGGCTGATTTTAAAGGGTTGACTAGTTTCTCTTATTATACGTGTTAGATTTCATTCTTTTACTGATTATTTTTTATACAGTCTGACAGTTTTTGTAGTAAAATGGTGTAACTTGCTGCAGCAGCGACTCCTTCTGGCTCGTCAGCGTGTCTGCACACGCAGGAGAGCTGGACGTTTGTTGTGCTCTTCAGATTCTTGTGCGTTTCTGAAGCACATCTGTCAGATGTTGCACCTGTGATGAGATTCCTGCCACATGTTTCCAGTGTCACGGACTGTAAATGGTACAAAACATGTGGCCTACGTGTGGTTTTGATGAAACTGAGAGGAAATGTTTTACTACTATAAAATTATTTGGACTATTTTTAATTTATTTATGCATCTACTTGCATTCTGAATTGGCCAAACAGTTTTTTTTTTATATTTATTTTACATTAGTTTATAGGTACAGAATCTGTTTACATGAACATTGTTCAGATAATGAGCATCTTAAATGAAGCGGCTAAATGCTCGTCATTTTGCATCTTTTGTTTATGAGCTTATTACCACAGTGTCAAACTGTTAGTGAGAGCCATTAGTCAAATGAAGTTATTTGGCTTTTTTTGTCAGAGTAGATTGCAGTTAAAGAGAAAGGAGAAGTTGGGATCGAGATGTCTTGAAAGTAAAGGGCGAATGTTTGATAGAACAGAAACAGGAAGTGTAACAGGAGGATGCGTGTCCTGCAGTTCTGGTCAGTTGGCTCCAAAGAATGTCACTGTGGCCTCTTGCCAAGCTCTCAGCCTTTCAACCAGAGCTGCTGACCTAAATGGCTGCACATCAGATCAACAAAACGTGTCAATGAAATTAAAAAGCAGAATTCTGAACACCAACCTAGAACTCTAGTGAAGTTTTTGTTTTGTTCTGCTGTCGTATTGCTCACCTCAGCTTGTATGGAGCGTTGTAGGTTGTGTGTCTGGGTGTGGTCCTAGATCTGTGTGCAAGTTCAAACAGCAACATCAGGTGCACTGAACACACCCTGGAGCACTTCTGTCACAGGGTAGCAGTCAAGGCCATATTTAAAGTTTAGATAGATGCATATGGAAGTATGCACACATCTAAAACTGTAAGTGCTTTGACATTTATGACAGATTTATTTTAGAACTGCTAATGGTGTTTCTGATGGTCTGCTGTTCTACAGGTGACATTCTCAGGTGGGTTTGTGGCTTGAGGTAACATGATCCTGTTAATCCCTTTCTGTGAGGTACCTTTTTATTTGCTTCCCAGCCTCGAGCTGTGTTTTTTTTATCCCCTTCTGGAACAAGATGGAAGGTATCAAGTTCATGCTGTTGTCCACTCTGGCTGTTCATTTGCTTGCAGTACAATATGAGCATGGAAACATGCACAATGGGGTTGTTTTTACTCCCAGTACCCGCTGTGTGGTGTAACACTACCCTGTGTGAGTAGCTGGAGTTGGTGTAGCAGCTTTGCTTCGTATAATTTCGACTTGTTTCAAAAAGATTAAATCACCTCGATGTGTGCGGATGTTTTTCTTTCTGCGTGTCGTGAGCATAGGGCGATGGCTCTCAGGGTTGTAGGTGAAGCCTGAGGGTTCATTTAAGGTTACTGTTAATAATTTGACAGCATATCTGCTTGGAGGGACCTTTGCTTTCACCAGAGTTTGACCTTAGTGTTGAAGTCAGGCTGTTCGTGTCTTGTTGCTCACCAGGTCTGATTCAATTTAAGCATTTATTACTTGGGTCATAAAAATGGTTTACTTTCTTTTTCCAATGCTGTTGGAGACGTAAACATTTGATTGTTCCCTCAGGGTGGACAGTTTTTATTATTTTGGGTTCAACTTGTTTAGATAAGTTTTTATCAGAGCATGTAATACAATACGTTTGCTCGCATATGTATGATTTACCTTCACATATGACACCCAACCTATATTTGTGTCGTTCCTGTGTGTCTGTGTCGACATGCATGTTGGCACCCTGCTATGTTGACTCGCTGCACCGTTTCCCTGAAATAACACATGAAACGGGAGTTTCACTTTTGTTGCTCATTCAAGCAGAGCTGGTGAATTTGAGTTCATGTTGGAGCTCATTTTAGCTGCAGATGTTTTTAACTGCTTACTCTGTCCAACCTGAAATGTATTACAGTTTAGCAGGAGTATAATTATGCATTTCTCCTGAATATTACAAATATAACACGCTTATAGATTTATCATCTTCTGGAATTTACGTACGAGGTGACAGTTGTCTGGAATTGGGTACAATTAATCGTTGACATTTTACAAAAACAACAAACGCATCTCGTGCTGTATCGCATCACGACAGAAAACATATTTCTACGTCTTTCTTCTTGCAACCAGTTATTATAGTACACCATGTATGCACAATAGCACATTTGTCAAAGTGTGTCACATGGCATATACAGTATCTACTGCATATTCATCCTAATGTTGGGCTCAGCTTTAATGCTCCTTTTACTTAAAGAAAACTCGTGAAAATTCATAGTGCAAATATATGTTATGTGTTGCACTATCTGTGTTCTGATATAACGCATACTAACGCCCCAATAGTAATCCTAGCATTTAATCTTCAGTTTGTATGAAACAGGCTTGGTGTTCAGTGTCCACAGATCAGCTTGAGTCCTGGAAAGTAATAACATGTATTGATTACCTCCTCTAAAATAAGAGTTTTCTCTCTGAACAGATAAACATCTTTTCTGCAGCAAAAAATATACAAACAGAAATTCAACTTTTAGACAAGCGTTGAATACTCAGCTTAATTTGAAAACCAGTAGATTCCTTTTAAAAATTAAATAAAACTTGAACTCTAACAAAGTTAAATCAGGTCCTCTGGACTGATTCTTCTTGTTGAAACGTTTCATCTTTTATCCAAAAGACTTCTTCAGTCTGAGGAGCTGCAACAAACTCAGTCTTATGATCAGCGCCTTCTCATGGTGGATCAACCAGTTTGATGGTAACATCCAGAACTAGCTGTTCACGTGCAAAAGAATCAGCCAATTGGTCATTAGTGCCTGGATGACTGCTTACTATTCACAGAGGGCTGAGTGATGCAGTAACAGCATCGTAAGACGGGGACAGTTGAACATGGAGGCGTCTGCAGTGGACAAGTTCTCCTCACAAAGATGGCTTCCTTCACTACTCTCTCAAACCAGAGTGAAGGAAGCCATCTTTGTGAGGAGAACTTGACCTTCATTAAACGGGGCAGAGGCCTCCATGTCCAACTGTCCCTGTCTTACAGTGCTGTTACAGCCCACTGTGAATAGCAAGTGGCCATCAGGGCACTAACGATCAATTGTTGGGCTGATTCTTTTACATGTGAACATCTAATTCTGGATGTTACCATCAAACTGGTTGATCCACTATGAGAAGGTGTTGTTTATAAGACTGAGTTTGTTGCAGCTTCTCAGACTGAAGAAGTCTTTTGGATAAAAGACATCACGTTTCAACAAGAAGAATCTGTCCTTTGTTAGATTTATCTACCTGGATTATTGAGCATCAGGACAAAACTTGAAATAATTACAGTTTCATTTGCATCTAAAATTAACTGTTTTTGGAACGAAATTTATGTCTGTTGTATTGTTTTTTGTGTGTGTAATTTTTAAAAATCTTTTTTTTTAAATTACTCCTTAGCATATAGTTCCTAAGGAAACCAGAAAAACTGAATTATTGAGAGCTTTGTCTATATTGTCAGATTGGGCAAATTATGGATGTTTCGTCTTTTCCTCATGGAAGTAACTTTTGTGAAAATTATTTTAAAATGAAAACAAAGACAATTTGTTCAAACTCGTTATTTATATTTTGAAAGTTTGTTTGCAGAACAACTTTGCCACATTAAAAAGTAAGTGAAACGTTTAGGGGGAGTGGCTAATTATTTTAACCACTCCCCCTAAAATGTGTAAAACCCTCAGTCATTTTCAGCATTTTAGATTTTTACACTTGTCAACTTTCTGCTGGAAGCATTGTATGGTGGAGTCTGGATGAAATCTAAATAAAAAATATGCACATTGTCCGTTCATGACAGAATTTGAAGCTAAAATCTTAAAGTTAAAGCTGTTTTGGTCAAACAAGAAAAGTTATGAATTAACTTGTGCTGTTAGTTTGTACTTAAGTATGTGTGTGTTGTGGAATGACTCCCAGGTACTCCCAATCGAATTTTAGCATATTTTTTGCTAAAATGACAGTTTTATAGTCGTTAGCTAAGATTGATTAGTCGTGACAGCCATCCTAAATTGGGTTAACTTAAAAAGTTAGTCAGATGTAGATTTACATCCATTGATAATTTTCTAAGAGTTTTGTTACATAAAAATTAGCTTACATGACAGTTAAACACACATCAAAACCAAAATTTTATTTATAAAGCACACTTAAAAAAAACAAAGATGTCCAAAGTATCGTACAATAAACCCCTAAAACAAAACGATGCTAAAAATCATTCATCAATTCAGACAAAAAAACAAAGATACAAAAGGAAGTTAAAAGTCTAAGGTGCCTAAAATCCCATAACCAATTCTTGAAAGGAGAAAAAAATATTAAAAGTGGCTTTAAATACAAAAAATAAATAGTCTTTTTCTTATAGTTACCAATATGATTTTTACCAAACTGTGTCAAGCGAAATGAAAGAAAATAAAAACTAAACCGCTGTGAAAATTCATCATGTTTAAATCAATTCAGTTCAGTTTATTTATAAAGCGCCAGGTCACAACAGAAGTCGACTCAGGGACTGAACAGAAACATTCATATCTAAAAATAATAATTTAACATTATTTATCGGAGGAGCAGACTGATTTTAATTTAACTCCATCACAGAACTCTCATCTTGAGCGAGCATGAAGGCGACGGTGGAAAGGAAAAACTCCCTCATGAGGAAGAAACCTTTAGCAGAACCAGGCTCAGGACAAGTGACCATCTGCTTTGACAAGCTGAGTTTGAGAGGAATAGATACACAATGGTAAATCCAGAATCACATGTTAAGATAGAAATAGTATGGTATAATAGTAACAATTCATTTAAGGAAATGATGTCAATTTGTCCTCCAGCAGTCTAACCCTATAGCAGCATAACTAAGGGACAGCTCAGGAAACCCAAGCCAACCCTAACTATAGGATTTATCAAAAAGGAAAGTCTTAAAACTGGACAATGTGTCAGCCTCACGGACAGAAACTGGAAGTTGGTTCCACAAGAGAGGAGCCTGAGAACTGGAAAATCTTCCTCCCGTTCTGCTTTTGGAAACTCTAGGAACCGCGAGTAAGCCTGCAGCCTGAGAGCGAAGTGCTCCGTTAGGAAAATATGGAACAGTGTTTAAACATCAACTATGCTGTGAGACTGACATTAAAGCCCCTCCTGTCAGTTAAATGAATCATTGTCGTGCTGCGGTCTGGATCCAGGCTTCGCTCTGTATACGACATCGCACGTGTTCTATAATGTGGGGTCATGCGGCTGTAGGCGAGTGGCTGTCACGACTCACCCAGGGAGCTGGTCTCTGCTTGCAGAGTTGAGGGGGCTTACGATGTGTACTATGCACCAAAAATATTTTGCGACTGTTTTGTGAACAAGGTTGTGCACGAGCAGATGTTTTGCACGACTTTTCGGTTATCGCCTGAAAGATGTGCAGAGACGGCAGAGAGGTAGACGTCTGTAGAGCGCTGTGTCACCAGAGATCCCCCAGTAGGTTCACTCTCCTCAGCCCCCCCTCTCCGTCCTGTTTCCTCAGACTACTGCATGAGACCCAGTGCCAGCGTTTAGAGATGGGACACCTTTTACCAGCTCAATAAGGTTTTCTCACCTCCTGTGTTTGGTATCAGGTGATAGTATTTGTGTGTGTCTGAGTGGAGCGTGTGTGGCATGTTGGCCTTACTGCCACGGTGCTGAGAGAAAAACACATTTATATAAGAAGATATCACTGATGGGTGAAAGAGGAGGGGACTGGGGGGAGGAGTAAGGGATGAAAGGGAGACGAGGTGAGAAATGTGAGCATGTGAACGCTAAAGAGGACGGCAGAGCGGCTTGTGAAGGGTGGAGCTTAGCATCCAGCGCCGTCTTCCTCTCTCTCCTGCCTTCTCCCCGCTCGGTCCCTCTCCATGCTCTCACTTCATGTGAGAAGGAGCATCTGCAGTGATTTCAGCTGATTGGTTGGACTGCTGCTCTTTCTGCGTTTATGGACTCCTTCGAGCTGTGCAACAAGGGCTGTCTTCAGGCACCGCCGTGCTCCCTCTCCCCTCTGGAGTGGTGGAGGGGGGGTGGGTGTGAGGTTCTGTAGTACATCTTGAGAAGAAGGCAGCGTGCAGGAGTTCGCCGGCAGGAGCAGGGCGGCCGAGGGTTTTGGAGCAGGCAGCGGTTGGAGAGGCTGGTGAAGGATGGTGATGCTGCTGCTCTGTAGGCTGCGTGACATCCGGACACAATCCTGCCTGTCCTCGACATGAGCCTCGCAGGAAGGTTGTCCTGCTCCATGCTCAGCTGCTTTGTAAGTCCACAGCTTCCTGTTTGGGCGTTTATTATTTGAATCCAGATTGTGATGGGTGTGTATCACAGCTCTCCTCTCTCCACCTCGCCTTCCTTCCAGTCAGTGGGGGAGGTGGAGGATGCTGCTTGTCACATGAGCGCTGCAGTTATTTAGTAACAACACTGACTCATGGAAACATTGGTAGTATTTCATCGAAAGTAGGTTAAAAAAAAAAACACTTGAAAGTACTGTTTAGTTCCAGAAGTCTTTGTGAAGGAGGTCAAGTTAAATGTTTGTAACTAGAAGGACATTCTGTGCCAGATGTTGCGTTCTCAGAGTGATGAATTTAGTTAACTGCAGTGGAGAATAAGGATTAGACTGCATACGAGGGATAAGACAGATGTTGAACAGGTGTTTCTCTTGCACTAAAGGTTGAGACTGCATCTAATGTTTACATCACTGACATTTCTCCGGTGCTCCCACTTAACATCTGTACTCTTTTATCTGCTTTCATCGTTTCATTTTAATTAAACGGTAAACTTTTTCACATTGACCCGTCAGTTGTTTTGTTTAATTGGAGTGCAATTAATATATATCAGACTTTTAAATGTAAAGTAAATGACATAAACTTGTGTGAGCCAAATTCATATTAAGAAGTTTTAGAAATAAACTTCTCAATCCTGAACTTTCTCCATTTGTGCAACACAATAAACTCATACGGTTCATAGTAAAGTCCATAGCCTTCAGGTTTAGTGGCGTCCTTTTAAAGTCTTAACTAGCTAACATCTGTTAATAAACAAAGTCGAGCTGAGGAGCAGTACATACTAACAATATAAAACTCACTGTGACCTGGACACCTTCAAACTCACTTACTTTTGTAGACGATTGTGTGGGAGGAGAGTTGTTAAAATTACAGATTTTTCTTTAATGGGGGGATAAATGCATGATCAGAGAAAAGAAAAAGAAGAAAAAATTAGGGATGCATGATATTGTATTTTTGGCCGATATCCGATATGTTAAAACTTATTCGACCGATGCCAATACTGATATTTTATATCCGTTCCTTTGTCAGAACGTAGCCTCATATTTAGGATTATTTGCTACAAAAATTGTGCAACAGCTGTAAGAGTTGGTGAGATATATTCAGTAACAGCCATATGATATGTATAGCACTTTAACTTATATTAAGAAGTGTTAAACGTTATTTATTAGCATTAGTCACCTGCGATGCTGTCTCATGTGTGGAGGCTTGTTCCAGGTTCCTATAGCTGCAGAGTGGGATCCTCTGCACTCCTGTGCATGAAGGACAGACTTTTTAAGTTCAAAGTTTTTGTCTATCCATTGTGCCGTAAGACTAATCATGCTAACGGGGCTAACACGACGTCCACATGTCTGTGGTAAAACTCACCCAACAAGTCGTGCCATCAGCTATTAGCTTCTCAATGACGTCGGAAATGACGGCTTGTAACTCGGGTAACGTTACGTCGGAAAAATATCTCCGACTGCGGACGATGTATTGAGGCTCAACGTAGTCCATAAATCTTCGGAATCAGACATCCTCACCAACGAAAAATAAAACTTCCACACCGCCGGCATTTTGAGTTTTCCTCTCCGCCGTGCGATCAGGTGCATGTGACATCATCGCGTTGTGCTGTGACGTCATCGCGTTGTGCTGTGACGTCATCGTGTTGTGCTGTGACGTCATCGCGTTGTGCTGTGACGTCATCGCGTTGT
>NC_056511.1:42401188-42449314 GCF_014905685.2 Nematolebias whitei
TGCTGTGACGTCATCGCGTTGTGCTGTGACGTCATCGCGTTGTGCTGCCGCTGCAGGTAAAAACAGCGCCTTTTATATCGGTGAGTTTCTTTTTTAATGGAATGGCCGATGTTAAACTTTAACACAAATATCAGCATATACTGATACCATGCCGATGATATTGTGCATCCCTAGAAAAAAATAGTTCCATTAAGATCCAGTTAAACTCTTGAAAGACTTGGCTATGGCCCTCTCTCCTAACATGACTGTAAACCTAAAGTTTGACCTTAAATGATCCCGCCAAGATGGCTTAAAATCACATCCAATAATTAGGAACCCAATTTATCTTTTTTTTTTTTTTTTTAAAGGAATACAAATTTAAGGAATAAAAATGTTTTACCAGGTTGTTACTGGGCACCTCAACCTGTTTGATATCTTGACACAATTTCTTTGTCTCTTGTTCTCTCGGGCCAGGCGCTACATAATTTATGATCCGTCTTAAAGATGTCTGGTGCTGCTGAGTCGGCACTTCTTGCTCTGCGTCACTGTCTGTATAATTTAGTATTCGTGTCCTCTTGTTGCCTCAGTGGCTCACAGCTCTGTCAGTCTTACAATGCTTTCATCATCCCGTTGTTGCTGTTTTTGGAGGGGGAAAGGAAAGAAAGCTAGATGTGCTGCTACTGGTTCATACTATCCCCGTGCAATGCTCTGACTACTCTAAGTGGAGCTATAAACAGTCTAATTAAATTGGTTATGATTGTTTTCCATGACTCGGATCATATTATGGTCAGCAGCTAAACTGTTTATAAGTGTAAGTAAACTTGAAAGCTTTTATAGGATTTTCTTTGGGCTTTGTATTCTTATTGCGTTGTTTTGGTACTTTTTGACCAGTCTGGATTTTAACTTCTTTAACCAGACAGAACCCACACATGCAGCTAACACTGAGGAAGCCATCCGCATCACAGCGTTGTGTTTAGTACTAAAACCATGTAATATGGCAAGTTTGCCTACAATCCAGTCCAAAGATGGCGATTTAAAAAAAATAATAATTTCATGCTAAAAAAAATAGCTCCTACTTTTAGGTGACTTCTAGTCATTTCCTTACTTATATTTTGTTTACGAGAATATAATCATTTTAACACTGTTGGATGCTTTTATGCGTATCAATAAAACTAATGCATGTAGGCTTTCTAAAAGGAACATTTTGGTCTGTCTTTTTTTATTTTTATAATTCTATATTTTGGGAACTACTCGGTAGGATTGTTCCTAACATGGTGGCCAATGAAATATTCATCTGACCAGAGAGGAAAAGTGTGTGCATGGAAAGATTCATCACATTCTTCCATCTTTTTATCTTGATCTCTTACCTGGACTGAACTCCCAGATCTTATGACAAACACCTTTTTGAGGTGAGATTTAGAGCTTTTCAAGTTGTCCCGTTTGTGCTCCCATTCATCCCATTCCTTTTATTTATAGGCATTTTTGTTATTTTGTGGACTTTGAGACGAGCTGGTTCTGCCTCGTTTCAAATGTCCCAACGCAACAAATCACTTTGTAGTTAAAAAAAAAAAAAAGCAAACATGTGGATGCATGATGCGTTTTCAGCAGGTCACCTTTCTGTTGCACTTCTCTAATCTGTGTAACTCGGGAACAAAGCTCTGGTCAGATTATATAAATCTGACGAAGACGCCAAACTGTTAAAGAGATGGAGGGACTCTGTCTCTAAAAAAAAGAAGTGGTGGCCGTTGCTATGGCAACCAGATACTTTTTTTTTTAGTGAAGTCGGTGCCATTCCTTTTCAGTCTCTCCACAAATCCCGTGTCTGTTTTGAGACATGGTTTTATCAAAAGTCATGTTTTCATTTTTAAACGCGCACGGATTTCTGTAAGACTTGTTTTTGTGTGTGCCGCTGTGCGATCGGTGAATCCTTCGCGCTGCAGCAAAATGAGCTCTGCATATTTTTCTCATGCGCACGCACACAATCTGCTTCGTCATGGCCGTGTTTTCAGCAGCTGCGGCGGCTCTTACGGAGACGGTTTTAGCAATGCATGTCATCTTAGTGCTACATGTGGGATCATTTCTGACGATCGTAGTTGTGTTGTAGTGTGTAATACACTCATGGCTGTTTTACCCAACAACAGTTGGGGAGGAGGTTCGGACTCAGCGGTGACAAAGCAAAAACGTGTCTGGCGCAGGACAGTCTGTGCTGCTCCTTTGAGATTCTGTTGGAAGCTGGAGCATTTCCTCCCTTTAATCGGCTGTAAGGAGATTGTCTGCAGCGGACCAAAAAATAAAGCTAACAAGGATTCTTTGCGTTTGATAATGAAAGGTTTGAACACCTGTCTTGACCAGGTTGTTCTCCTCTAACTGTAAAGATTTTAAAATTTAGAAAATATCCAAACTGTCTGCAGGGGAATCCCTGGTGCCTTCATCAGTGCAGTTTATACTTCAGTCTTTTTTCATGTTATTTTGTTCTCCTATAATTAAATAAAATGTTATATTAACTCGTCAGATTAACTGTTTTTTGTGAGCAGTACAAATTGTGCGTCGTCTTCAAAGTACGATATGTTCCTGCATGGTTCTTACACGAAAACATCAGAGTTACTTCAAAAACCAAGTCAAGCTAATGGTGCCGCCGAGTAACATCGGGTGGAGAAGGCGTTTTGGAGCCAAGGAACCTAATGTACCAACCACACCGAGTGTGTGTGCTCTAAACTCATGATGTTGTTGGTAAGCTGAGTCTTAAGTGGCAGTATGGTAACGATGCCTGAGATCTGCCTGTCATGGTCTGGACCTTGGGATTCTCTGACTGATGACCCCTCCTGGTTCACCTGCTCCTGAGGTGAAGATAAGCAACAATAATGACGCACAGCTGATGCTGGGGCTGACTCGGGTCAGAAGACTTGGAGGAATTTGCTTCAGATAGATTTGTAGGAGCTCAAAGTCTTGTGGAACTAAACTAATGATTACTGTAACTGGAGCTTCGTAAGAGTAGAACAATTTTAGGAATTTGATCGTTTTAAAAGTGAAACATTAAATGCTCGTTTCTCGTTTTCAACAATCACATTAAAATATAACTTTTACTGTGAGCATCAAGATGATGAGAAATGTAGGCCACAAGTAGTAATCGAACGACTAACTGGCAGAATGGCTTTCACCACTCGCATTTGAGTAGTAATAAAACATTAAAGTTACACAAATCTAATGGAAAACAAGAGTTCTTTTGTATGCTTTCCTTAAGCTGAAATTACAAAAGTAGCCAATATTAAATGCCTTATTTTCCACTGTACACGTCGCACCGCCCTATGATTCGTTTCAGTCCAACTATGTCTAATAAAGTAGAAAAATCCATAAATACGTTGCTTTGCTGTATACGTCGTATTTATATTGCGTTTGTTACGCATCACCGCTGACGACCCGGTAATGTGGGCCGGTGTTGTGCCAAAAATCGATTAGCTGCTAAATGGTGGCCGCGTATATCCTGTATACAGGAGGACTTTAACAAGATTAACACTTAAAAACAATTACTGGTATTTGTTGCTCGAAATTATAGTAAAGGTGTGTCTCAGTTGAACTTTTACTTAATAAATGCACTTCAATGGTCAAATCAGCTTCATTTCTTCAAATCAGCAACAAAATGAAGCTGATTTGACGGTAGCTCCAGGTGAGCTGGACGAAGATTGTCATTAATAGCCACTTTTACCTATTAAATGACACAACAGCATGCCATACTACTGGAGTGTCATCTAGCGGCTGAAAATGGTAGTGTTCAATATTTTCAGTCAGAATGAATGAAAACGATCATAACTCAGCCTAAAATTGATTTATAAATATGGGAGAGAAAAAAAAAACATAAATATGTCGCTTAGGCATAAAAGTTGCAGAGCATGCAAATTATGCAAAAAAAAAACCCGTGACTTATAGGCCAAACAAACAGTAGTTTGTACCTGTAATTACAATTACGTGAAAGAAACGGTGTTGGAATATTCATTGAACTGCAGGTCTCCCCACTCTGCAGTGACGCAGCATTTTGCCTGAAAACAACTCGACCCTATCATCACCTTGAGAGCATCTTGTATGAAAATGGAAGCGGGAGTTTATGGTGAGCATAAGGACATTAGTTGAAGTCAGCGATGCCGTTGGTAATGTCAGACAGCACTTAGCTTTGGAAGATGTTTTATGGAGTCTGAACAGTTTGGCACCCACCTCCCGGGCTGCCGTCAGCTCTGCTCTTTAGTAGAATTTATTATGGAAAAGTTGTAGAAAGAATGACTTCAGTTAAATATTTCTCATTTGTGTAGTATCTTATCATCCTATTCTTGGATCTTTGACTCACAAAATGCCTACCCTTTAACAGATGCTGTTGGAAGTCAGACGATGACTTCATAGCCCTTATTACCATTTGGGGTGGTGCCGCTCCCCCCCCCACACACATACACACACTAGCAGTATGGATAGTTGTCTGTAGTCTTAGACCTGTGTTTATTTGGTCTTTTGACATCCTCCTTCAGAGTAAGCACTTTCTTAGCTCAGTGGGGACTCTTGATCCAAGTAAGGGATGTGATTGATTAATACATAAATGTACATTGATGGACCAATCTCATTGAACTCTATCAGCACTAATATAAACTGATTACAGTAGTAGTCCCTCATTCATCGCGGGTGATCCGTACACTGAAGCCCCGCGATAAGTGGAAAACTACCAATTAGGAATAGTAGTACAAGTAGTAGTTTTATTATATACATATGTATATAGATATATATCTATCCATATCAGGGAGGGCTCGGTTCGGTTAATTTTCGGTACAAAAAAAGACAAAATAAAGACTTACAAAATGTTTATTTTGAAAATATGCCAAGTAATGAATACATTTGTATAAAAATAAATAAAAGCGACCCATTTGGATGATATTTTAAATAAAAGGCACTCTTTACAATAAATAAACTATACAAACAACAATAAAAATCTTAATAAATACAGTAACAGTCAGAACCAGAACAATAAGCAGCAAGTTTACAATCTAACTAATCAAGTTTTAAGTTTTTGGCCAAAAAGACCAACTTGTCCACATTTTCTGCCAAAAGCTCAGATCTAGTTGCAGCGACATCATCTCCAGCGGTGGAGGAAACCTCTCACTAACAGTAGCAGCAATAAAGAGGTAGAGCTTTGCTAATGTTGCAGTGTGGCTGGATTTGGCCTCATTATTAGTCACAACCTCTTGGACCTGCTCCCACAGGTGGGACAGGTCCCTGGAAGAGTTCAGAGTTCACTCACCACAGATTCTTAGCTGGAGGTGATCTCTGGTGGAGTTCCCTGAAGAGGAAGAAGACTCAGCTGCTATCTCTGTCCCAGACTGGAAATGAAACACAAAGTGATTTAAAAAAAATGAGTTAATAAGGTTATAATTTTAAATAAAATAAAAAAAGTTAATTGGGTAATAATAATAAAATAACAATACCTTTTCTTTAAAGGTCATCATTTCTGTTAAGAGGTGGTTGAATTTCTCGTTTATCATCATCAGGGCAGGACTTTAATCTGGTCCAGGGCTTGTTGACGATCAGTTTTAGCTTTTTCATAAAGTGCTGCTACAACTTTGTGGCTGAAGTGTTGACGTGATGTCGTAGCGGGGCTCAATAACTTTAGGTCCAGAGCTTTAAAAACTTCTACATCTTGTGTTGTTGCTCTGCAACGATCTGAATGACCTGATAAATGTTGTTTAAATGCTGCTGGTATCGCCCTTTGCACCAAACTACGTTCACATTTGGATGATGTCGTTTCAAGTGCGTTAACACGTTAGACGTGTTGCTGCTGCAGATCCAGTCTCCGTGAAACGACGTCGACACACAGTTTGGATTTCTTCACTTGTCTTTTAACAAGAAAGACGTAATGTTCCCAAACAGGAGACCGCAACGAGAAGCTAATGCTGCGCGTGCTGCAAGATGATAGCGCCGTGCTGAAACACGCTTAGGAATTTTACTTCCGCGGCGCATAATCGCTCGTTAATAAAATTTAATTAACGGAAAAAATAACCGAAACGGTACGCACTTGCACCGAACCAAACACGCCGTACCGAAACGGTTCAATACACCCACGTGTACCGTTACACCCCTAATAAATAAATAAATATATATATATATATATGTGTAAATATGTGTGTTTTAAACCCTTCCCACACTCTTGCAATATTCTAAACAATGCTAATCTCTAAACGCTCTAAAAGAGCACAGCAGGTCGTGATTTCCCTCTCTCTGCCTCCAGCTGTTCTGTTCTCGGCCACGCCCACTTTTCTGCTGCGGCGATATGACGCACTGCAGGAGGGAAGCTTTTCCTGCAGTTGTGTGCTGCACACAGACCTGTGCAGCAGGTGCTAAGTAATTTAAAATTGATTTTAATAAAAACTCCATGCGGATCGTGCGGCTCATCCATCAATCAGCCATTTGTGTGTCATGTCCAATCTTATTTTGAAAAACCGCGATGGAGTGAGTCTGCGAATAACAAACTGCGAAGCAGCGAGGGAGTACTGTATTTAAAACTGAAGCTACTTTAGTGTTGCTGTATTCTGCCATGATTTGCTTTTTTATACAAGTGCAGCACAGAGGAGACTGATCTCATCTGTCATATGAGTCGTTGCTCTAAGACCTTCTCAATGTTTGTTGCACTTTTTCAAAGACTGCTTTAACAAATGTAACTAAAGACCCACAACACATAGCTCTAACTATACATCATTGTGTTGTTTGTGGTGTTGGTGAAAGTCATGTACTGGTACGTAAGCGACGCGCCACGCAGACCAGTGGCCAAGTGTTGCGCTGTCACGGTGTTCCTCTGGTGGTGCGAAAGATAACGCATAGATCTGAATAACCTCTTTGTAATGGACCTAACGGTCCTTGTAACCATTTAATTTTATTTATTTAACCTTTTATTTAACCAGGCATGGTGATCACCGATCTCCAGAGAGTCCTTGGAACCGTTTGGTGTGGAAACACCTGCAGAGGCAGCAATGTTTGCAGAAGTAACTGGATGAACGTGGAGAAGTGAAACTCTTCATTTCCATGTCCAATTGGGAGATTTGATCATTTTAAGAAACATTTGTTTCGACAAATAAAAGCAGATTTTTTTTTTTTACTGTTCACCTACAGATAAAATATTCATATAATTTAAATATTTAACTATATGAAGTATAAAAACCTGATCCTTCTTCTTTGAGGAAGCGTTTCAAATCTGACTACAATGGCTTTGAAACATCCCTTCATTTCCTGTTTGTTTGTTTGTTTTTTCCCCTTGAAGTTTACCGGATTAGTATTTACTCCGTCGGAGCAGGACGCTGGCGACCTTAGCTGCAAAAGGACAGCATTGACTTGTGTTCCTTTGTCTTCCTCACTTCTGCCTCTTAAAGAGCTGCAGTCTAATTTTAGCCCCCAATCCATCAGATTAGATGTTGGAAAGACTTCTGGTCACATTTGATCAGATTGTCACGATCATCAAAAGTGACAAATTATTTTAGTTCCATTTAAAGACCGAATCCGTGCATGACTTGTGAAAAACTAATTAAGGGTGAGATTTATTTCGCCAGTTTTCTTTCTTTGTTGTCACAGGAGTGCAACACAACAAAAGCCTCTGGTGTTTGTTCAGTGCTGTCTTTTCACTCGAGCAACGCCAAAGCAATGAAACGACGCAGAGGCTTTTTTTATAATTGAAAAGATAATACGAAGTTTTAGATTAGAAAGGCTCGCCTCGCTGACCACATACGGCCGTGCGCTGCTAATTCAACTCAATTTTTTCGGCCTCCTTTAGTCAATTTTTAATCTGCTACGTGATGCCTGTGACACAGCTGCTGGAGGTTGTGAAATTTTCCCTGGCATGCGTTTCTACACCAGAGGCTAACCGTCCTGAAACGTCCTTATTTCAGCATTTAGATTTGACACTTTTACCCCTTCAGTGGTCTATAGTTTGATTCTGCTATCAGTATGTGCGTCATGGTTTTTTGTTCTTCTGTGTGTTGTATCTCTAACTCTGCTCTGTGTTCATGTCAAACAGGGTGAAGAAGGGCCCCCCAGTCTGGAGTACATCAAGGCTAAAGACTTGTTCCCCCAGAAGGAACTGGTGAAGGAAGATGAAAGTCTTCAGGTCAGTTTCTAGACACTTTACTCTGCAGACTAATAGTGCAAGAGTTTGTAAAGTGTTAAAACCAAGTTACACACCAGTGACTCGACAAGTTATACTGGCTTAAAGCAGAGCTGTGAGCACATGTGCCCAACAGTTTGACAGAACCATTCACAAACTGTCCAACAACTTAACTTGACAAACTAGATTTATATTTTTTAATAAAACTCTCCTAGACAGTCTACATAACAATTCTCAGACGACTCTTAAAGATAGCACGACATAAAACAAATAAACTCGTTTTTTTTTTTTTTTTTTGCCTTCTACTAAAATAAAATTGGCATTTGTCAAAATAGTTTTCTTTTAGAAAATAAAAGGTTTGGTTTCCTCAGATTTCTTCTAGTTTGACATGTACTGTTGTATCTAAAAAAAATATTGTGAAGAAGTCAAACAAAAAAATGTCAGTAATTTCAGAAAGTGAAACTTATGTATAATATAAAAAAAAAGGTGTAAGCTCTATCATCCATGTAGATAACAAAAAAGGTAAGATCGTGTCGTCTGGACCAGTTTCTTTAAGTGAGAAACGTTTCATGTTCCATCCAGAGGATTTCCTCAGTCTACGGCCTGCCAACCAGATCCGTCCCATAGGTAGCCTTCACTGTTGTTTCAACCCAACCTCCTGTTGGGATCTCAGAAGCAGGCTTTTAACACGTGCAAACAGAGCACACCCGTCCAAAACAATCAACCATCATGCACAACAATCACATGTTTTAGGCCAGACGGCCAAATTGCTACTCACAGAAACACTTTGAGGACAATCAAGGCCAGTGTGACTGAGGAAGTCCTCTGGATGGGGGACAAAACGTTTCTCACTTAAAGAAACTGGTCCAGATGACACAATTTAACTTTTTAGTATATATTATATAGATTCATTACATGTAATGTGAAATATTTCAAGCTTTTATTTCTTGTAATTTTGATGATTATGGTTTACAGATGATGAAAAACCAGAACTCGATGTCTCAGACAATTAGAATATTGTGTAGAGGTTCAATCTTGTAAACTCCTGGTGTCTCACCCTGATCAGCTGATGAACTCCTTCATGAGCTACAAAAGTCTCGCTCCTCGAGTCCAGCCACTCCTGAACCAGAGACAATGTCAGAAATGTCTCACCTGCTGAGGAGACAAAGAACTGGACTGTCTCTCAGTGGTCCAGTGTCCTCTCTTCAGATTAAAGTAAATGTTCATGTCATTTATAAATCAAGGTCCCAGAGTCTGAAGAGTGGAGAGGTCCAGAATCCACGTTGTTGAAGTCCAGAGTGAAGTTTCCACAGTCCGTGATGGTTTGGGTCCATGTCCTCTGCTGGTTCTGGTCCACTGGATTTTCTGAAGTCCAGTCCACGCAACATCTAGCAGGACATTTTAGAGACTTCATGCTTCTTTGTGCTGACGAGCTTCATGGAGATGCTGGTTTCATTTTCCAGCAGGACTTGGTCCAGGCCCACACTGACAAAGATACCAAAGCTGGCTGTGGAATATTCTCATTTTCTGAGACACTGAGTTTTTACAAGAAATAAAATACGTCACTTTATGAACTGATTGAATTTTTTCACGATATTCATTTTATTATATTTAATTTTTCTGCTGCACCTGTAAATCCGTAGACCCGTTGATCCGCCGATCCTTCCTGCCCGCAGACATCAACTAGAACAACTCTTTAATGAAACCAGGATGAGGAGTTACAACATTTAATCTCCTCTGGGATTAATGAAATATGCTTAAATTTAATTGAATAACAATATGTATAAAAACCTCTCCAGATATGATATAACCAATGCAGGCATGTTCCTGTTTATAGTATTTTACGTCGCTTTACGGTGTCGCTGTTTTTGTTTAGTTTTATTTATATCGTTTTCTTCCATTTAGTTTTTCAATTTATATGCTTTCTTTTTTGATCGTCCACTCTTGTCATCACTCTTTGTTAAAAACAGGTCTCTCTTGTAAATGAGTCCTCGAGGCTCAATGAGACTAACCTGTAGAAATAAAGCTTGAATGAATGAATGTGCATATATTATTCAATACATCAATTTGTTTGATAATATTAATGGCAGCAATAATTACAAATGCAAACATGAACAGTAGAGTGAGGAAGTGTTTGTCCTCCAGCTGACAAAGCCTATAGCAGCACAACTAAGAAGTAGCTCAGGAAACCCAAGACACCCCTAACTATAGTATTTATCTAAACGGATCGAGCCTAGTCTTAAAACTAGTGTCAGTCTCGCAAATGGAAACTGGAAGTTGGTCCCACATGAGAGGAGTCTGAGAACAGACAACTCTGCCTCCTATGCTAATTTTAGAGCCTCTAGGAACCAGAAATAAACCTGCACTCTAAGCACGAAGTACTTGTTGCCAGGTTTCTGGAAATCAAAAACAAAGATTCTGTGTTTTAACTCCGGTTTGTTCACAGAAGTAGCACTTTTAACAGAACGGTGGTAGCACAGAGAATTGTGAGTTTTATGTTGCTAATTACTTCAGACACCAAAAATATCAAAGCGGGTACTGTGTGGAAGATGTTAAGTTGATGCCCAACAATTTTCAGTCAGGTCATCTGGACAGTTTATTTTTTTTGCTGAAACGTTTCACCTTCCATCCAGAAGGCTTCATCAGTCAAGGAAACACACAACACAAAACTGATTCTTCCTCCAAACGGCTTACTCCAAAGTGGAACAAACCAGTTATGTTGGTGCTAAGATGGTGTCTTTGGCACGCCCCCTCCTCTTGTGCCGGCCCTCTTCCTCGTCGACAGTCATGTTCAGCAAAAAAAAAAAACTGTCCAGATGACCCGACTGAAAATTGTTGGATTGAATACCTGGATTATTGAGCATAGACTTTTTTTGGTTAAGTTGATACGTTTCATGTTAAAATGTTTTAGTTTCATGAATTTAATGTATTTTTTCCACAGGTGTTGCTCGTAACAAACTTATATAACTTGTGTGTGTTTCATCTTTTAGTTTGAGACTAAAACAACCAAAACAGCCTCTTGGCTAAATTAAAAATCCCAGCACCTGAACAACATTTAGGTCACTTAAGTGACATTTATGTTTTAGTTTGTCGTGTTGTGTCTGCTGGTTAATGGAGCTGAGCATTGTTTGTGTGGAGGGAGGAGGGATACACCCAGCTGGGGGTCATTCTCTGCTGGTTCTCTTTGTTGGTTCCCATCAAAGCTTGTTTCTACTTGAGCTGCAATGAACTCGGGGGTTTCAGCCAGTTCAAAGTGTTTTTATTTCTAAAAGGCCGTGCTATGAAAGGCTTACAGCCAAGAAGTGTGCATGGATTCAAATAGGACCAGTCTAAGGAGGCAAATATTTGTAATCTGTTTCAACACAACAGTTTCTATAGTCTTGGGCGTTCTGCCTCCATTTTCCCTGCAGTCACACCTGCAGTCTATGCATTTGTTCATGCTGGCTCTGAAAACACCTTTTTTCTGAGCACGTCGTGCATTTTCTACCCCGTCATATTTAAACCTGCCTTCCCTCTGCTGCACTTGCAGACGGTGGTGCACGCTCAGAGTTGCATGTGCATGCCCCGGCATGCAGGCAGCTCGAAGCGGAAGTCACGACTCACTAGTGTGAGCAATATTCACTCGTCTCTCTGCTCCCCCCCCCCCCCCCCCCACCCTTTTTCATCTTTCTGCTGCTGAAGGCTTCATAGAGGAAACGTGACACGGTATCTTCTGCACTTGCCGGCTGCTCGTGACTCATGCTCCTACTTCCTGAGCGCGGCTCGTTTAATGCAGCTCCCCGTCTGAGCAATGTCTCACCAGGACATGTTGGGCTTCTCCCATAGCAGAAAACCATTAGACTCAGGAGCTGCACCATCAAAGCTCCACTCACTCAGCTGTGCATAGAAAAACCATATTTTGTTTGTGCTTTCATTTATTTTTAATCAAGCGGAGCATCATCGCGGCTGTTTTCTCTCCATCAGCAGCTTATGTTTTCAGCTCTACGCCTTTGTTCTCTTGTCTCTTTAGCATTAGCTCAGTAATTTTGTCAAATGCTGATTGTTCTTTATAAAATTAAAAATGTTCGGACCGGAGGCCTGGTACCTAAATTTGGCTCAGATCTCAGACGGCAGAGTACAATGTGCTCCAGTTCCCAGGTTAAGCTGTCCTGTTTTCTCCCCCTCTGATTAGATGTACGTACATTTACACCTGAGCTGAGCAGCAGCAGGTGCGACGACGAGCAGGAAACACACATACTAAACATTTCATATAAATCTAAGCTTTCTAGAGTCTAGCAATGAGCGTTGGCTCTGACCGTTGTACTATGAGGCAGGATGTATGTTAGCAAGGTGAATTAAGGTTAATTTCACTTTTTCCTCAAGCCTTGTACGGTGCTGAAAACCTAACTCTCTTTAGATTTCTGGGTAAGAAACACAAACATAACAAACCAACTATTCAGTGTCGTTGAGCTATAGCTAAAAAGCATTTCTGTGTGTAACAGTGGAAGTGTTGGCTCAGTGGTTAGCACTGTTGTCTCACAGCAAGGAGTTCAATCCCCGGTTGGACCTGGGGTCTTTCTGTGAGGAGTTTGCATGTTCTTCTCGTGCATGCGTGGGTTTTCTCCGGGTATCTGGTTTCCTCCCACAGATTAAAAACATGCATGTTAGGCAGCCTTCAGGTCCAGGCCTCCCTTGCAAAAGAGCTCTGTGATGTCAGTGGGATTTGCCTGGTTAAATAAAAGGTTAATAAAATAAAATGACAGTGGAAGTGTCTTTTTATGCTCTTACTTTGCGCATGAGAAACCAGGGAGTGGTGGCGCAGAGGTTAGAGAAGATGGGCTTGTGATCGAAAGGTCGCCGGTTCAACTCCCCATGCCAACAACATGAAAAAAAATGTGGGTGGAAAAAGTGAAGCACCCACACCTGCCTCCACCCTCATTTGCCCCACTCTGAGCCCTTGAGCAAGGCCCTTAACCCCCAGCATCTGCTCCTCTGGGCGCCCTAGATGCAGCTCCCTGCTCCACACAGAGGGCTGTGGTAGCTCGGTGCTCTGTGGTTGTGTCAGGAAGGACATCCGGCTTAAAAATAACCGTCACGTCTTCGTGCGACTTATGTGGCGACCCCCTGAAGAAGGGAGCAGCCGAAAGAAGAAGAAAATAAATTCATTATATTAAATATTTTCACGTGAAATATCTCTGCAGCTTCATATGATCTAGCAGAGAAGATGATCCTTCTAGAGTTTTCTGTCTTTTAGACTAAGGACTATTGTTAATTATTAAATGGCTCTAAACTAGAAAACTACATTGTTGTCTGTCTTTGTCCATTCGTGTTCATTTCCATAGAGATGTTGTAAAATGTTTAAAATCTTGATTAAAATCACTGTTTACATTTTAAAGCAACATTTAAGATTCTAGTTGACATAAAAGGGGATTAAAAACAAACCTCACTGGACTGAACTGTTTTTAAGTATATTTAATCTGCTTTGTAGTATTGGGCTCTTTGGCCCTCTACACAGGATTTTTGGAGATCAAAATTAATGGAAATAATCAATTATTGTATTGATAACCATGACGGTACAGGCTAGTTTCAGCAGAGCGCTCTAGTTGTCTAAAGTCTTGATTCAACTTTTCTTTTTCTTCTCTGGCGTTTGATTCTAATAGACGTGTAATCTTATTGTGTTGTTTTAAACTTTAAATTTGATCTCTTTATTTCTTCTTTTATTTCATCTTCATGGACTTTATTTCATCCGTTGTTTTTAGCTTTTTTTAACATGTTTTTATTATTTTTGGGGATTTTATTACCGGGTAGTTGTTCAGCACTTAATCCAACGTGAATAGTTTAAAACTTTTTTTTAACTTTTTTTTATTTTTATTACTGACATTGACGAAACAATTTTCTGTGGCACAAAATATACACGATGTAATACACAAAACAAAACATACTGATCAGTTACGATAAGACAGAACTTTATTGATCCTGCAGGAAGTGGTGGCTCAGAGGTTACAGAAGATGGGCCTGTGATCGGAAAGTCACAGGTTCAACTTCCCGGGCTGACGACATTAAAATGTGGGTGGAAAAGGTGATGCACCCTCATTTGCTCCACCCTGGGCCCTTGAGCAAGGCCCTCAACCCCCACCATCTGCTCCTAAACAGGTCTCTCTTGAAAATGAGTTCTTGTGACTCAATGAGACTATCTGGATAAATAAAGTGAATAAATAAAAATAAAAAACAAGGAATTCACTGTT
Source organism: Nematolebias whitei (assembly GCF_014905685.2). Classification (NCBI taxonomy): domain Eukaryota; kingdom Metazoa; phylum Chordata; class Actinopteri; order Cyprinodontiformes; family Rivulidae; genus Nematolebias; species Nematolebias whitei. The sequence goes on from NC_056511.1 coordinate 42,415,514, forward strand.
TTAATTCACTGAGGCATGTTACTGAGGAAGAATAGTTGCACTAGAAATCATCAAACAAGGTCATTCTACAAAAGCCTTTCTTATTCTGATTACTTTAAATTAAAAGTTGAGGCTTTTTGATAAAAAACATAAAAAACGTCGAGGTAAATGAAAGTCTCGGCCTCCGTTAGAAAAAGCTCAGTCAGCCTCATTCACCACCTTGACCTCTTTTTATTTCTTTACCTTTAGAATTTATTATTTCAGAGATACTTAATATTAATTGTCCCACAAATACAGAGTAAACATGGGTCTGTTTAGTGCAATGTTTATATATTATTTGGGGCTATACACCAAAATAAATAATAAATAACCCCCCCGTTCTATTCTCGGTCTTTCTTTTGGTCCTAACCTGTATAGAAATACCATTAAATGTAAATGGTTCATTGTAGCTCTTTAATGGCAGAATATCACAAACTATAGATTTAATATGAAGTGTTTCTATAAAACATATTGAAATATCTTTATTTAACTTCAAGTTGGTTTATCAACTTTGGATAAATTTAATTTAAAGGAGTAAAACTGTCCCATCAATAATACTTTTATGTGATGGTTTGTAGTCTTTTTTTTTTATTTTTTTGCATTACAGGTGAAAATAATCTGAGCCATTTTGAGTTTGTATTTTATAATCCTACAAATCACACCCAGCTTGTCGGCCCTGTGCTCTTTAACAGTGGTTGATGCTGATAAAATCCCATCTGCTCCACTTTGAAACGTGCACCTGCTCCGTGTGAGTCAGCAACACGCGCTAGTGCTGTCCCTAAGCAACGTCCTCCTCCCTACCACTAAACAAGGTCTGAGTTCATGGTCCTCGGTGGCTTCAAGCAACCAGAACAAAACGAGTGTGAAAAACAAAATTCGCATTTTCATATAAACCCAGACTTCGGTGCATAGTGATAAAAATGGTTTGGCGTAAAGTAATGTGGAGCTTTAAATCCAGAAGAATCTTGAATAAAACCAGTGCATTTCAGAAAGTTTATATATTGACACTTGTGTGAAGCGTGCACGCCCTGTGCTTTTAAAGATAATTCCCTGCGTCAAAATGTTTTAAAAAGTACTATCGACCTCTCTTGGAAACCAATTACCTTAATGTAGGGGTCTTGTTGCAGCCACGGCTGGGACTTGGATGTGGCTGTAATGAAATGGGTGCATATAAGAATGTTAATGGAAAGTCAGTCGTGCTTCTTGTTTGCCTGTTCATTCAGGCTCAGCAACCAGCTCACAAAGGTTTGTCTGTAAAACCATGTGTTGACGCTAACTGCACAATCAAACATGTCTTTATTGAACTTTTGACTCCAAAAGTTAACCACACGAGGGCTGAAACATCATCGCTCCACCACAGCAGGTGATAAAAACAGGATGCATGGACTCAAAGGATGGAAAGACAAGTCAAATAAACGGTGCTGGAAAGATGTTTTAATCGACTTTGTCTCTCTGCAGGTGCCATTCCCAGTTCTTCAGGGGGAAGGAGTGGAATATCTTGGCAGTGCAGATGAAGCTGTCATCGCCATTTCTAACTACAGGCTCCACATCAAATTCAAGGACTCGGTCATCAACGTGAGTGTCGGACCGTAGAAACGTGCAGAGAAGCCTCAAACTTTTTGCTCCAGTGCAAATGACACAAGCGTCTGAGTAATTCCTAGTTGTGCCGTGCCACACCGCTGCAGGGGCCAATCACAGGAGAGAGGATCGAGTGCTCAGCTGGGACACACACAGGCTTTTCCCTTCCCCCTTTAATTTGTTTATAAATGTATAACTACGCTAACAAGGCAAATAAAGCAAGAGAATTTTAGACGAGGCACTCAGAAGGTAGTTTAGTCTTATTGACAGTGAAGTTGTTTGCAGCAGGCTTGCGCCACACAAGTGGTGTTTTTTCTGAACTACGGACAAGAAAGCGTTTGATGTGACATCCAAGTACCCAAGCCCAGCCCCCACTGGCGCTGAGGTCCACCAGCCCCCTCCTGCTGACGTCAGGCCTTGCTCAAACACAAACGGGCATATTGTTTATACTCCCTGGCAGTGAAAACTCCTCCTTCCTAAAGTCTTGTCGTCTTCTCGAGAGAGAGGTTTCGTAGTTGGAACTCACGGCAGGGTTTTAAACCAGGAAAGGTCTGATTACCTGGATGCTTTGGTCTAACGTGAGGGGGCTCCTGGATGTAGAGATGAACCGTGCACGAACGTCAGCAAGCCACAACCTCTCACCCGCACCTCCCTTCACAACTCACCCCTTACTTCTGAGCTGTTTTCTCACCCTTTGCCCTCATTTGTTTGTCTTTCTCTCCATGATTTCCATTTGCTTTGCACATGTGCTGCAAGTGGCACACGTGCGATTCACGTAGTGCTCTTTCCTTTTGCACGCTTTGGTGTTTCCTTTCTTTTAACCCCTCATTTCCCTTTTGTCTCCTAAAGTTTTTTGAGTTTAATAGTTTAATTTTTTCATTTCCTCCTGTCTTGTCCTCCCTCCCCTTTCTCTTTGTGTTGACTCCATGGTGTCTGTTGTAGACCTACCCAGGTGTGGACAAAGAGATCTCTGTGAGTAAAACATCTCCCTCAGCCACAGTCTAGACTGGTCCATTAGCTCCTCTTCTCTCTGCATGGTTATTAAGCACTAAGACGAGCTGTACCTACATTCAGCTGGGGGGTGATAACCTTCTGATTTTCTGCAGAACGATTGTTGGACAGGGCGAAATGATGAGTTTTTAAAGATTGCAAGTATTTTCTCATCATTCAGTGTGCGTTCAGCCATATTACTCGAAGCTTGAGAAACGGAGCAGACCTCCGCTGTTCTTCAGCAATGTGTGAGATTTAAATGCTAAGTTAAGATCTCAGAGAAGTCTGCAATGAGTTGAAAACTTCTCTTTGTCTCTCGCATGGACTGAATCTGAACCGAGCTGGAAGGTGGTCCAGTTGTTGCTGATGTTTCTGCCCTGGCAGCAGGCTGACTGCAGATGTTCTCTGCCTCCCCCTCCAGGTGCCGCTCAGGCTGATCGAAAGTGTGGAAGGCAGAGAGATGTTCCAGCTGCACATCATCTGCAAAGACTCAAAAGTTGTCAGGTAGGTGGATGAGCTCAGACGCTTCACGGTTTACTTTTGTACCCAATTCAACAGCTGACCTTTGTCAAACATCCTGAAATGTATCAGTTTGTCTTAAGCTCTAATAATTTAAGTGTTTGCTGTAACTGTTCATTTAGTGGTAATATAAAATAAACTTAAATTCAGTGGTGGTCTTTATTTTCTCCTCCACTCTTGTTCTCAGTAACGAAAGACCTGAAAATAAGTTTCATAGCTTTAAAGGTCTGCTTCTCATTACCCTTTTAGGTTTAAATAACTGTTGGCATGGCAACGCCAAGTTATTTTCAGTTCCACGTTGTTTGTTTTTGCTGGCAGTTTGAAATAAGTTTAGCAAGATGAGTAGAAAATGACTTTAACACAAACGGTGATTAATCTGTTTTATTCAAAAGCCTTTAAGTTGATGTTGAGCAAAATGTTTTGTGTGTATTATTTAGCAGTCCACCTGTTTTACTTCTGCTCAGCGTGGGAATCGGTACAAAGTTTGGTTTTGACTTCATTTTTTTTTTTTTTTTTTTTTTTCATTCTCTAATTTATGTTGCTCTCCAAGAGAATAACAAAAACAAGTAGCAGATTAAAAAAAATGGGTCGTTCACGTTTTCTCTGTAATCGGTCCTTTTTTTAAAATTCAATTTCAATTCATTTTATTTATATAGCATCAAATCACAGCAGAAGTCATCTCAGGGCACTGAACAGAAACATTCATATGTATGTATGCAAGTGTTCCCTCAGCGAGGACGGAACTAGACAAAAGGACCTTCTCCTGCTCCGCCCGTTTCCTGGAATATCTTGCAAAAAGAGCTGAAGCTCTCAACTTTGACCTCTCTAAGTGGCTTTAAAACCCCAAGTTCCTGGCAAAAGCCAATGCAGACATGTTCCTGTTTTTAGTTTTCTACATCGCCTTGTGATCTGACTGTTTTTTGCTGCTATTTCTCGTGATTGTCCTTTTGGTTGCTATTTTGTTTTTATTTGTAAAAAAAAAAAAAAGAAACTTTAATTTGTATGCCTATTTTATGACGGTCTATTGTTGTCATCATTCTTTGTTAAATCAGGTCTCTCTTGTAAATGAGTCCTTGGGGCTCAATGGGATTAACCTGTTTAAATAAAGGTTGACTGAATATACACAAAAGCCAATTAGTTAAAGTTCTCCATCTAAGGAATCCAGCAGACTCATTGAATCTTCACTTTGTCGCAGTCTCTCATCCTGAGCAAGCACAAAGGCAACAGTGGAAAGGAAAAACTCCCTTTGAACAGGATTTAGCAGTATTTAGATTTTTATTTATTATATATATATATCATTAAGTGACTATTCTTACTGTTTAAAGGCTGAACAGTCACTGAAGATCAGTTATTTTCACCAAAATGTATAAGGTTGTACAAGAGAGCATTGTTTCTAGATGTTCTATACCTCTAATCTTCATACTGGGTCCTTCACAGATGCCATTTTGCAACGTTCAAGCAGTGCCAGGAGTGGGTAAAGCGTCTGAACCGGGCCATAGCCCACCCATCCAGGCTGGAGGACCTGTTCGCCCTGGCGTACCATGCGTGGTGTTTGGGAGGCAGCGCAGACGATGAAGACCAGCACGCTCATCTCTGTCGCCCAGGTTCTCAGAGCCACAGCGTAGTTTAAAAAAAACACTGCCCTTTGGGACCGTTTTTTATTCATACCTTCGTCTGTGTCTCGTGTGTGTGCAGGGGATCACGTGCGTCACAGAATGGAAATGGAGGTCAAGAGGATGGGCTTCGACACGCAGAACGTTTGGAGAGTGTCCGACATCAACTGCAACTACAAGTATGTCGCACAAATGTCACAAACTCTTCCGGTCGTCACAGTCCTCCCTTTACGCCGGGCTGAATATGAAAGATGTGACCCAAAGTTTAATTAAACAAATATACACATACATTTGTTTTATTTTTTGTTTAAAATGCACAAACGCAACGGATAACGCTTCAAAAATGATCAGAAGGGTTTGAAGTTATTTTAACAACATAGTTTAATTCACGGGCTTCAACTTTAAAAATATACCCCCAGTTTTTTTTGTGTGTGCATAAGTTCGCACCATGTTCTCTGCAGTGGACACATTAATGTGAAACTGGTTGGTCAGTCTGGTTAGAGGACCCGTAAGAAGAACACACCCTGTGAGGGAGACACACACAGGACAGCTGACTAATTATACAAGCGTGCTGAGAGCAGTGACTCAGCACAGTGTTTTACTCTCTCACACACACACACACCTGCATGTGTGTCTCCCTCAGCAGGTGAGTAGGAACTGAAAATAGTACCATGGAAGAGGAGTGGGGATCAGAGACGGATGGAGTGGCACAGTGATGCTGAGATTCTTGTTTTCGAACTAAGCTGAGACTTATTGATCCAGCAGCGCTGTAAAATAATGCAGCCTTAGAAAACCTCTTAATTCAATTTTCAGTTCAGTTCGGTTTATTTATAAAGCTCCAATTCACAACAGAAGTCGTCTCAGGGCACTGAACAGAAACATTCATATACATTGTGAATGCCAGTTCGTGAAGTTATCTATCTAAGGAAGGAACCAGCAGGCACGTTGAGTTTTCACTTCGTCACAGTCTCCCATCCTGAGCAAGCACAAAGACGACGGTGGGAAGGAAAACCCCCCCTCATAACGGGAAGAAACCTCCAGCAGAACCGGGCTCGGGAGGAGCTGCCGTCTGCTTCAACCAGCTGGGTTTGAGAGGAACAGGAAGGAGAAACATACAGAGTGGGAGGTTCAAAATGGAGGAGAGCAGGTCCCTCTCTAGGAGGAACGATAAAAAAACATGTTAAGATAGAAATGATTATAAATTCAAACTTAATTTGATGAAATGAGGTCCGTTTGTCCTCCAGTAGTCTAAGCCTATAGCAGCATAGCTGAGGGATTGGTCAGGAAACTCAATCCAACTCCAACTATAGGATTACCTGTTGTTCCTCCTGTAGGTTGTGCTCGAGCTACCCACAGAAGCTCCTGGTTCCAATATGGATCACTGATAAGGAGCTGGAGAGTGTGGCTTCCTTCAGGTCCTGGAAGAGGATCCCTGTCGTGGTCTACAGGTAGGACCTGTTGACATCGGGGAGCAGAGCATCGTTTTCTCCCGCCTTCACTTTATCATTATAACCTTCTCCGTAACCTTGTGTTCCAGACACCAGAAGAACGGAGCAGTGGTTGCTCGTTGCAGCCAGCCTGAGATCAGCTGGTGGGGCTGGAGGAACACCGATGACGAGTACCTGGTGACGTCCATCGCTAAGGCCTGTCACATGGACACTGGAGCTAAAGGGACGGCAGCCAGCCGACAGCGAGGGGAAGCTCCTGATTCTTGTGACAGTGATTTTGGTAAATCTCGTGCAGATATTGTTTTTAACATTGCGAGTACGCCCTCCTTTACTTTATACTGCGAGTACTGCATATCAGCTCCTGAAACCAGGCAGAAACTCTTCAGTTAACAATTCACCACAGTCTCTGATTTTGTGCTGCTTTCATTCTAAACGACTTAATATGCCTAAACCAGAAAGATTCCAGATATAGAACATTTATGCTGCTTTTTGAGTATTTAATGTAACAAGAAAAAAGACAGAATCGCCAAAAAAAAGAGTATATTGTTGATTTTTGAATGAAAAAGGAAAGTACTTTACATATGAAATACTCATGAATTATCCTCCACTCTGTGAGCATCAGTCACTCAGCATCTCAACAGAAACTGACACTTAATCCAGCATTTAATCCACAGTGCGCATTTAAGATTAGTACTGAATCGTTACATTTGGAGTTTAGTTAAAAATGTTTTTTTTTTTAAGTAATTTTTATTTTCATTTTAGTTTCAATTTGGTTTATTCATATAGCGCCAAGTCACAACAGAAGTCATCTCAGGGCACTGAACAGAAACATTCATATATAAAAATAATAATTTAAGACTTTATCTGAGGAGCAGACTGCTTTTAATTTAACTCCACAGAACTCTCATCTATAAATTTATGTAGCTCCTGTCATTCAGGACTGCAAAATGTATATTTGACCAAATTATTCATTATTTATCAGTAAAATGCTTGGATAAGATATTTAACTGCAACTGAGATCAGAACTAATTTAGAATTTAAAGGGATATTCCACCTATTTTGAAGGGGATTGCCGTGAACGGTTATGAAGAATTGTATGTTACTTGCAGTCGATAGCTCTTTTAGAAACGGATTAATTCAGATTGAACTGATTAGTGTTGAACCTCACTGCTGTTGCTGGTGTTTGTGCGCGCAAATAACCACAAACTTCAGTTTACACCTGTGAACGTAATGTGAAGCTGGTGTAAAGGTTTAAGGAAAAGATCTAGATAGAAATATAGATCTATATGTATAAAATAAAGCCATAATACATTCGTACTGTAGATGTAAATAGATTAGTTTAAAAATGGCAGCAATCCACTCTTAATTCCCCCAAACTGAGATGATTCAAAAAGTTATCGACAACAGGTAAGATAATGAGTCTTCATCATTTTTTCCACTGAACTGAACCAAACTAAAAGGGCTGGAAAATGCTTTTAACTGGTTCTACTTTCACACACGGGGCTGTTTCTAGTTTCTAAAGGAGTAAATTATAAAGCTTGCATTCGTGGTTCTTGATTTACAAGCTGCTGTTTGTCAGTGTGACTTGAATTTAAATCAGATTGTGACAAAGTATAGAAGTCAGATGCAGGTACAGGGTGTTCACTAAGTGGCAGCTCATCGCTCACTGGTTTTGTGTAGAGGTGTACTTCACTTCCACAATGATCACTCGCATCTTACAAGATGACTCTTTAAAGCAATCTTGAACCAACTTTGGCTGCCTGCCTGGGAGGAGTCGACAGGACAGCCCCCAGAAACCATCTTATCACCAGCAAACTGGTTGGTCCACTAAAGGAGTGTACAGCTTAGTGGGGAAAACGGTTTACTTGGGACTCCTCAGACTGATGAAGCCCTCTGGATAGAGGGCGAAACGTCTTTCCACAAAAAAGAAACTGTCCAGATGACCTGACTGAGCTTTATTGGATTTTGTACCTGGATGATTGAGCATGAACTTTGATGTCTTTGAAGCAGATCTTCCTTTCAGCACATGTATTGACTCGGCTCTGTTCTTTTTTCTCTAGACTCGTCTCTGACGGGCGTCTCTGGCTGTGATGACAGCACGGTCCCAAAGAAGCTTCTGATTCTGGACGCTCGCTCGTACACGGCTGCAGTGGCCAACAGAGCCAAGGGTGGAGGCTGCGAATGTGAGGGTGAGTGTCATTTAACTTTCTTCCCCCTCACTTAGGAACGTAATTAATGAACACTATCTGGAGTGTTTGTTTGCAAACGTGGTTCAGATTCTACTTCATTCGCTCTTTTTGTTTACAGAGGATTGGTCAGAACTTTTGAAGTGGTCTGTTGAAGCGTTGGGATCAATATTAATACATTTATTACCAATTTATTAGCACTTATACATTTTTCTGAACAGGAAGTGCTATAGCTAGCTGTACACTATTTGCACTTGGAAATATCCAAGATTTTATGCAAACAGTCTATTGTGAAAGCCATTTTTAAATTGTATGCAAATAATCATGCAAAGAGTTGTCTATTTGATCGAATCTATAGTAGAGCTGTCATGTCTATCCTGGGCCCGGCCCGAATTTGGGCAGGGTTGGGCCATAATAATGTTCTGGGTGGGCAGGACAGGTCGGTGTAGGGCTTTTGATTGCGTCAGCGGATCAGCCGTGATCCAATTATATGGCAACATGGCTTGCCATACAATCTCCAACCGCACGCGGCCATTTCACCGCGAGCTGACCGGCCTTGAAAGAAATAAAATAAAGTTCAGTTAAGCTTCAGATGGACTGTACTGCCAGGAAGTGATCCATCGCCCAACTGGACGTTCTGCTGCTGCGCTCAGTGGACGCCCACAGCCGACGACTCAAACCAGTGGGATCACAAAGCAGACATGTCAGAGCAGGGTCCGTGTCTGAATGATGCAGAGTGCAGGCAGAAGCAGGGATTTAATGCGCTTTGACGGCCATGCAAGGACAAACACCCCCTCAGCTCCGATCTTCTTCCCCTTTTATTCAGCTGCGTCCACGACCGTTAATAACTGTATAAGCGGTCAAAGCTTAATTAAAGTTTTGTTTTCCGATGTCGGACCTGTAATTACTGTTAATTCGTCGGGTCGGGTGGTGTTCGGAAATGTTGGCTCCGGGTCGGGTCGGATTTTTTGCACCCAAATGCAACTCTAATCTGCAGAGCCACAAAAAGATCTGAACTGTCTCTGTAACGGTGAATCAGAACTGTTTGTTCTTTCAAAGCATCAAGCCGGACAGTTTGTAACGTGGAAACGTAGGACTGCTGTGTCTGTATCTTGTCTGCGTCTTTCAGCGCTGAACTACTTTGACCTACATCCGAGTTGTTTGTCTTTAGAGTACTACCCCAACTGTGAGATAATGTTCATGGGAATGGCCAACATCCACGCCATCCGCAACAGCTTCCAGGCTCTGAGGGCCGTCTGCAGTCAGATCCCAGATCCAGGAAAGTAAGTCGATCTCTTTGACCTTTCCTCAGCAGTTCTGTCCTCATTTGCACCTCCCTCCCTCCCTCCCTCCCTGTTTTGATGCAGTAAAATAACCGTGCTGAAATGGGATCGCTGCCACCATGCTGTCCTGTTCTTGCACGTCTCACCAAAAGCAACAACTCAAGCTTGTGTTTGTATTTTTCAGTGAGCTCAGTGTGTTCTGCATCTGAGGCTAAAACTGATACTTGAGTAGTTCTGTATAAATTACATGGGTGAACCCAGCTCATCATGTGCTACTTTAAGGCTTGTTGTTTTGATGAAGGTATGTACAAACACGGAGTCCTCTGCAGAAATGGGTCAGCAGCTCCCAGAGTTTATATCGGCTGTAAAGCCCACGCTACATGTCCAGAGTGATGGAGATGATCCATACAGTAGAAAGGCTCCAGAAGCCTTTTCGATGCGTCACTGCTGCAGAAAGCCTGCTGAGACTTCTGAAACCATCTGAGACAACTCTTAAAAATGTAAAAGCACTGCCTCCTGAATAATTTGTTCTGTTAGAAAATTAAAAAGCTGTGTACGGAGAAATGGTCTCCGTCAGCTGAGAAAGATATCGCCCTTCAATTCAGCTTATTTATTTATGTAGCAGCAATTAAGTCATCTCATGGCGCCCATGCAAGAACAAGGAACTAGTCCAAATGTTCAGATTTCTAAAAACGTCAACCAAAAACTGATCTCAAAAGCTCTTCCTATAAGTTTAATAGATGGAAAGCAACATCATTAATTTCCATGCACAATATTAGGAAATCAAACGGTTATTATATTAGTGTAAAATATTGCTATAACGGTTTCTGTTGCAAAATCATAAGTCTGCTGTGGTTATTTAGAGGAATGGAGGTTATTCATTCAACCTTTATTTCTACAGGTTAGTCTCATTGAGTCACGAGGACTCATTTAAAGAGAGACCCGTTTTAAACAGACAACATATAAAGTACAGACAACAATAATCCAACAAAAGCAATTAAAATTAAAATTCATTTACCAAATTTGTATATTTTGCATGCAGTTTGTGTCCACAAATATTTTTTATAAACTTTTGCGATGTCAATATTGCACACACTAATATTGTAATATTAATAAATTGTCAATATATTGTGCAGCCCCAATTAAGACATTGAACTATGAAAGAGTTCCTTTTCATAAAATGTCATACTTCTCAACTTGCATGGACTTGTATCTAAACATTTTATATCCATAAACATCCATTATCTTTACCCGCGTCTTCCTTTTTGGGTCACTGGGATCACTGTGTGAGAGGCGAGGACCACCCTGGACAGGTCTCCAGTCCATTACAGGGACACATGGAGACAAATGAGACAACCATTCTTGTTAGATAATTTAATTATCCTATCATTATCATATAATATGTAAGCCACACAGGAAAGGAGAAGATCTTTCTTAGCCCAGGTTTAATCTTTGAAGAGGAGCTGCAATGAAATACAAGCATCAAGATGTTGAATGTCTCTTTGTCTCCAAGGTCTGCTCATAGAGAAAGAGTTAACAAAAGCTTAAATACTCGTTATCAGACAGAGACGAGGTCAAGACAACGCTGCTTCACAGCTTAGGGCCTTGAAGTTTATCAGGTGCACAGGCTCCACTTCACCAAGACAAAACTAACACGCATGCTTATATAACATTTGACATTAGTAAGTGGAAAAACATCCATGACCTTTACATCCCCATCAATTCACTCTCTCACTCTCATCTAGGGACAATTTAGAGTTACCAACCAGCCAAACATGCATGTTTTTGGTCTGTGGGAGGAAACTGGAGCACCTGGAGAAAACCCATGCACGGAGAGAACATGCAAACTACACCCAGAAGGGACCGGGATTTGAACTGAGGCGACCTGCTCGCTGAGAGGCTGCAGCTCTAACAACTGCGCCACCGTGCTGCCCCATAAATATCTAATAAATAAATACATTTCTATATCCATCTTCCAAAACGTTTTTAAACTATCAGCTAAAATCCTATATTATTTATTGAGCAATAAAAATCTGGATGACCAAAAATGAATTTTCATTTGCATAAAGCACAATGTTTTCATAAAGTAGGTCCATATAGAAAGTTTATTTTGTTACAGCTGCGTTGATTTACTCGTTTGATTCCCAGCATTGCCATGTCTATAATCAGGGTTAGTTAAACAGGTTCACCCAAATTATATCCTAGAAATGTTGACGCTGCCTCCTATTGTCCTAGTTTATACCAGCTAGTGGTTATATAATCACGGCTCTGTTGTGTTTCCAGCTGGCTGTCGGCTCTGGAGAGCACCCGTTGGCTGCAGCACCTGTCCGTCATGCTGAAGGCAGCCACTCTGGTGTGTTCAGCGATGGAGTGGGAAGGCCGGCCTGTCCTGGTACACTGCTCAGATGGGTGGGATCGCACTCCCCAGATAGTAGCCTTGGCCAAGATTCTGTTGGACCCCTACTACAGGACATTAGAGGCGAGTCTGCGAGGTTTAAACTTTGGGGTTTAGGAGACATGCTGGCAGATTTTCCCCTCTGAATGTTGGATCACTAATAGATCATCTGGCCTCCTTCTGTGATGTTAAATTAATGTTGCCCACAGGGGTTCCAGGTGCTCGTGGAGACCGAATGGTTGGACTATGGTCATAAGTTTGGGGACCGGTGTGGTCACCAGGAGAACACAGACGATGTGAGCGAGCAGTGTCCCGTCTTCCTGCAGTGGCTGGACTGTGTTCACCAGCTGCTCAAGCAGTTCCCCTGCCTGTTTGAGTTCAACGAGGCCTTCCTGGTGGGTGGCTGCCTTCTGTGCTCGCCATGTTTTTCCTGACCCACTAGTTCTCTGTGACCATTTTCGTCTAGAAACTTCAAAAGTGTGAAGGCATCGCATGAAACCTTGTATTTTTCGACAGAACGTATTTTGTTCTCAGATGTTGCCCATTACTCATCTGTCACACTAACCTGACCAGAAGAGAATAAATGTGCCAAACGTGCTAACACGATGGATCGTCTCCTCCCATCCAGGTCAAGCTGGTGCAGCACACATACTCGTGTCTTTACGGCACGTTTCTGTGCAACAATGCTCGTGAGAGGGAGGCGAAGAACATCTACAAACGCACCTGCTCTGTGTGGTCCCTGCTGCGGACGGGAAACAAGAACTTCCAGAACTTCCTCTACGTCCCTGGCCATGATGTGGTAACACCGTTTTACAATAATCTACATTTTTGGTAAAGATTGTTGATGTTGTGGCCTAAATGTTAGATTCTTGAGTTCTTTTTAAATCGGCACAGAAACTAATAACCGCTTTAACTTCCAGTTATTTGATGAAAAATTTAAAGCAGATGATTAAATCTGTTCTAATTTGTCAGCTAATAACAAAAATGCAACGAGAGTGCACAGATGTAACATGGCAGACGCCATCATTACTTTATAATGACCTCCTGTGGTTGTCCTTGTCACTCGATGTCTGCCAGGTGCTGCAGCCAGTCTGTCATACTCGGGCGCTCCAGCTGTGGACAGCTGTTTACCTGCCCACCTCCTCCCCCTGCACTGCAGTGGAGGAGTCTGTGGAGCTCTACCTGTCTCCCTGCGCCACAGGAGACGAGCTCACGTCGCGCTCTCTGGACAGGTATGTCTGCACATCCGGTTTCAACTGGTCAGTTTCTTCCAAATTCAAAATGGAAGTTGACTTTTGAAGCATTACACTGCCCTCTAGTGTCTCAAATGAAGAATTGATTATTAGGTAAATGTTATTTCCACAGAGGCTTGGAAAAAGTGGCTTTTATGCACATTTTATTATCTTATAATTCAGTTCAGTTTATTTCTAAAGCACCAAGTCACCACAGAAGTCATCTCAGGGCACTGAACAGAAACATTCATATATAAAAATAATAAGTTACAAACACAAACTGTGATAAACCAACACAAAATAGCACATTCTTGTAAAGTGGAAAGAAAATTAAATATTTTAAATTTTCTTTTAAATGGTAAATGGACTGTATTTATATATCGCCTTTCTATCTTATCAAGACACTCAAAACTCTTCACAACACAATCTGTGCCTCATGTACCCATTCATGCAGCTCTATACTAGATCTGTACAAATAATAATCAGAGCTTTATCACATTCAGACACTGATGGGACACATCGGAGGCTATGAGGGCTTCAGTGTCTTGCCCAGGGACACTTCAGTGTGACTGCTGGTGGAATCGAACTCCCAACACTTGCATTGGAGGACGACTGCTCTAACCACTCAGCCACAGCCCGCCCAACTTTTATAAATAAAAGTTTGAAAAGTGTGACATCTATTTGTATTCAGCCCCTTTTCCTAAATCCCAGTGTGACTGTTGTCTTCACAAGTCTCCCAACGGAGTCCATGTGTGTGCAGTTCTCTGTATAATCAGCTGTTCTGTGGACGTGTCAGAGGTTTTGATACAGAACAGTAAAACTGCATCATGAACACCAACAAACACACCAGGGACCAAGTTACTGGAAAGTTTAAAGCAAGGTTAGGTTATAACCTCTGACTGAGCTTTGTAAAGAAGAATGGGCAAAGATTTCAGACTAGATGTGCAAAGCTGGTACACCACTAAAGACTTGCAACTGGTATAGCAACACATGGTGGATGTACTAAGTATTTACTTAAGGGAACTGAACAGAAAGACTCTACATATTTTTCTAAATTTTGTTTGATTACATTTTGAAAATCTACAAAAAAATCTACACATAAAATCCCAGTAGGGTACTTTGAATTTTGTGGCTGTAACGTGAAATAACGTGGACGTCCAGGAGATATGAATACTTTTTTATGGTACTGTACACATGGAAAAAAAAAAAGTAAAATGTTGCCCTCTGATGTCCAGGCTTCCCAAGACTCGCTCCATGGACAACCTGCTGTCAGCTCTGGAGAACGGGCTGCCTCTGACGCGGACGTCCAGTGACCCCAACCTCAATAAGCACTGCCAGGAGGGTCGCGCTGTGCTGGAGAGCCCCGCTGCTGTGGACGACTCCTCGTGTGCAGGCAGCTCGGAGGACGTCACGCCTGACACCCTGCTGGAGGACCAGTCCTTCAATCAGGGTCCTGACAAGAACTTGGAGTGTGTCCCAGAAGTGGAGGCTTCTGAAGACAGACTGGTGGAGCCTTGTCTTACCACACAGCCCCTGCCGTCTCCACCTCTCCCCTCTGTTTCTGCCAGTACAAGCGACACACACTCACACACTGCCTCTCCCACTCCAGTCCTCTACCAAGCTTTGCCACAGATCACAAACCCTCCACTCCCACCACCTCCACTGAAGGAGGCTGAGAGCCCCTGTAGGACTGCTGAGAGCCCCACGTCACCGACCCATAGTTCAGAGCCATGCTTAC
Organism: Nematolebias whitei; assembly: GCF_014905685.2. Lineage (NCBI taxonomy): Eukaryota > Metazoa > Chordata > Actinopteri > Cyprinodontiformes > Rivulidae > Nematolebias > Nematolebias whitei. Next base: position 42,430,514 of record NC_056511.1, read on the forward strand.
CTCTGCCCTGCAAGAACGTTCAACCTGCAACCAACACCCCCACCTCACTGCTTAATGGACTCTGTGATGGTCAGACAAACAGCCTCCCAGAACCTGTCATCCTGCCGGTCCTGAAGCAGCAGACTCCCATGGAGGACTCCACTGAGACTCTCACAGATGAGGGAGAGGATCCCCACACCTCACCTGCTGCTGTCACTCAGCTCCTTCCCCAGAGCCACGTTAGTGAGGAGGAGGAGGAGGAGGAGGAGCCACAAGTTCCCTCCCAGAAAGAGAAAGAGACCCTGAGGACGGATGTAGTGAAGGGCAGAGAGCGGATGTTGACGGGTTCAGTGGACTACACCCAGGTACCCACTCGCCCTCTGACCTCTCAGAGTCCGCTCTCGGACCTGTCCCTGCTCGGCTCTCACTGGGACTCTGTCCAGGGTCTGGTCCAGTCTGCCTGCAGCCATGCTGGTGTCATCCGGGCCCTGCAGCCCAACACCTACCAGGGCCGCCGTCTTGCCAGTAAACTCTTGCGTGCACAGGGCCCCAGCACTGCCGCGGGGCCCCAGTGCTGCCGCAGGGAGGCTCTGTGTTGTCCCAGCAGCCCCCTGCAGGCCGGGTGGGTGCCTGCTTCCAGGGGCTTCAACGGTCTGTGCGGCCCCACCGCTGCTGCCCTCAGCAACTACTCTCTGGCGGGCCACCTGTTTCTGCCTGGGCCCTATTCCTCACCGTCTGCTTCAAGCTCCTCACCCCCGCCCCAGACTCCCGCTTACCTCGATGACGACGGGTTGCCAGTGCCGCTGGACGCCGTGCAGCAGAGACTGCGTCAGATCGAAGCTGGTTACAAGCAGGAGGTGGAGGTGCTGCGGCAGCAGGTGCGACAGCTGCAGATGAGACTAGAGAGTAAACAGTATGACACCCCTCCCTCCGAGCCAGACGTCGACTACGAGGACGACATTGTGAGTACTTTTCACTGATGACACGTCGTCTTTGAAGACACGAGCACCTTCTCTGTCTGCAGGATGTGTAAATACTGACCTTTCTTATTTTCAAGCATGTTCTGGTGCTTTCTTCTGATATCACGCTCTGCTTTTCAGACGTGTCTGCGGGAGTCGGACAACAGCAACGAGGAGGACTCTCTGTCCACCCACAGTGAGGACCGTCTGTCTGAGGGGAGCTGGGACCGAGTGGAGCGCAGGGACACCGAGGTCAGCAGCTTTCAACCACTAATGGAGCTCCTGTTTCCACTTTTCTCTTTTTACCTTCACCTGCCTGGCCAGCAGCACTTCTGAGTCTCACTCACTGTCCCGTGTGTGTGCAGGTCACGAGATGGGTGCCCGATCACATGGCCTCCCACTGTTTCCACTGTGACTGTGAGTTCTGGATAGCCAAGAGACGTCATCACTGCAGGTGGGGCTTCTTCACAGGTTTTCTTACCTCACTAAATACGTTTGTGTCCAGAAATATCCATCTTTAATGACAAAAATGCAGTTGAAACCACAAGTTTACATACACTATTTAAAAATACACGTGTATTTTTTCATACCGACGTGAAATCAGAATAAACTTTTCCCATTTTAGGTCAGTTAGGATACCAACATTTTTTCTATTTGCAGCATGCCAGAATAATAAGAGATGATTTTTAAGGCAGTTTTTATTACTTTCTAATTTTAAACGCTGTTAATGTTTAGGATGAGTATTGTTGTTAACGTCCCAGTTCTTTAAGTACGGCAGCTTCTGTGGTTCGTTTGTACAAAGTTGTTCTAGTTGTCTTCTGGTTCTGCTTGTATCATTTGTCTTGTTATAAACATTTTAGAAACAACAAAATATTTCATTATAACAAAAGTCTTGGTTAGATTAGCCTTTTGATAATTGATTAGGAAATGGATGTGTTTTAAATTAATTTCAATATATAACACACTAAAAACAACTAATCATCCTTTTCTTGTGCTTTTTATTCTCCTTTACTCAAAAGTCAGTTGTTTTTGTGTAATAAGGAGTAAATAATCTGTTTGTGTGTGTTTGCAGGAACTGTGGGAACGTGTTCTGTAAAGACTGTTGTCATCTGAAGCTCCCCATCCCGGACCAGCAGCTGTACGACTCGGTGTTGGTGTGCAACACCTGCCACGACCTGCTCCTCGAGTCCCGCACCCGCGAGATCCGCAGCCAGCAGCTCAAGAAGGCCATCGCCACCGCCTCCAGCTGAGAGGCACGCTGCCAGGAGTGGCCCGGCTCGGTTCTGTTTCGCTCATTTCAGACCAGTGGGCCGAGCGTCGTGTTGGAGCCTCGACCCGCTGTCGTTCAGGCTGTGAGGTGACGAGGATGCGCTTCTCTGTGAAGAGACTGGAAGGAGCTGCTGTGAGCTGGAGGCAGGTAGTGGAGGAGGTTCTGGTTCCTGTAGAACCAAAGACATTTCTCAGCCCGGAGTGCTGCAGCGTCCTGCTGCCCCCCCCAAACCCCCACGACTCTGTCTAACAGCGTCCTGTCCGAAACCACCTGTCCACCCACTGTCCTGCTCTTCAGAGGACAATCGCTCCGTTCCCCATGAGTCGGGCGCTCTGAAGCCTCCACCTTCACTACTGGAGCTTCTCAACTTTAAAAGAGAACAGTCGCTGCTACAGTATTTAAAGTCTAATTTTGTATTCTCATTTTGTGCACTACTAGCTGTTGTGAATCTGACGAAGACCAAACTCGAGACAAAAGGAGAAGCCTGCTGTTTACTTCACTCTTGCATCTTATTTCCTGGAGGCAGGATGTACCGTGCTGCTGGGAAGACTGGATCGAGTCGATGTCCTCGTGGATTCAGTGGGTCATGTAAATGTTTATCGCTGCAGTGTGTTTTCAGAGTTTGTGTGTACGCACAGTCGATGCGGTTCTGTTTTTATCAGCACTTTTCCTCCAGCACAGCCACGTTGCTCCATTCTGAGGACTGTGTTCGTTCTAACAGGAAGAGCGGGGAGGCGACTGCAAAGGAGACGTTTAAAGGTGCTGCGGGCTTTTTGTGATGTGACCAAGGGAAACTGCTGAAGGTTTGAGCTGACGCTGTGTCCAGAGCGCCACTTCCATCAGACTGATGACCTCAGGCTGAGAACTGTTCACTGAACAGAGTCTGTCCGTGTCGGGGACGTCTAACTACAGTTCCCTTTGTGTCTACTGGTTGTTCCAATTGTGCCATATTCAGTTTCGTCTTTTCTGAGCCTTTGTCTTTCCTCTGGACGGCAGCAGGTTTCTGATCGGTCTCATCCACGTTTGATCTAATGGTGCAAATATTTAGCTGCTTAATAACACTGAGACACCCTAAAATTAACAAATTGTCAAGTTAGAGCTAAAAGAATGATGAGATGTTAATAAATTAGCGAACCTTCGTGGTTATCCATTGTGTAATATTTGGGATATTTTGCACGGTGTTGATGAAGTCCAGATCTTCAAGAGGAGCTGCAAAATAGTAACACAGTTATCTGATCAGTAGCGGAGGCTAAAACTTGTCACTTGGTAATTGTTGTAAAGAAAATGCACTGTAAAAGTTAAATCCCATGGGTAAAATTAAAGAATATATCAAAGGTCAGCTCCCTGTCCTCGTCCTTTATATCTGCAGCCCAAAGCATTGCAAGGCCTGAAAGTTTTTCTCTTCAAGATCAAAACGTGAATGCATCTCACCTGAAGCGTTTACTGTCAAGTCTCAAACATCTTGTGTCGGAAACTGTCAGATTTGTCAAACCTTCAATCTAAGGTTAAGAGCGACCTCGTGTGCCATGCTCAGGTGTGTGATGTGAATGACTCTCAGCGACTACCACATCTGATTTTAAACAAGGGTCTTTAAAAAGCCCTTTTTTGTAGTGGCTAATAGCTATCTTAAACTGAATATACTCAATCGTTGCTAAAAGTTTCAAATCTGTCCAGTTGTTGATTAGATATTTTGCTAACAGACAAACGGTTGATGCCCAACAGGTAATGCTAAAGTTTTAAGTACAGCTCTCATGCAGTAACACTTTCTGTAGAGCTAACTTCAGTTGCAAGTTGGTCGTACAGTGGTGCTTAAGATTTTCATCAGATTTTCATACGTCCTGAGAGTAACGAGAGCCCAGTTAAACAAGAGAGACTAAAATATTTTACTTGTTCATTTATTTATTGAAGAAAATGATCAATATTACATATTTGTGATGGTAAAAGTTTGTGAACCTCTAGGATTATCAGTTAGTTTGAAGGTGAAATTGGAGTCGGGTGTTTTCAATCAGTGGATGATGATCAGGTGTGAGTGGACACCCTGTTTGATTTAAAGAGCAGGATCTATCAAAGTCTGATCTTCACAACATGTTTGTGGAAGTGGATCATGGAGGAACGAAGGAGATTTCTGAGGAGATCAGAAAGAGTTGTTGATGCTCATCAGGCTGGAAAATGTTACAAAACATCTGTAAAGAGTTTGGACTCCACCAGTCCACAGTGTGGACAAATGGAGGAACTTCAAGAGCATTGTTCTCCTCCCCAGGAGTGATGGACCAACAAAGATCACTTCAAGGTGTGGAATAGTCAGCGAGGTCACAAAGGAGCCCAGAGTAACTTCTAACAGCTGAAGGTCTCTGTCACATTAATGTTGATGTTCACGAGTCCACCACCAGGAGAACATTGAACAACAATGGTTCACGGCAGGTTGAAGGAGAAGCCACTGCTCTCCAAAAAGAACATGGCTGCTCGTCTGCAGTTTGATAAAGATCACGTGGACAAACCAGAATACTGTTGAAGAATGTTTTTTAAATGGATTAGACCAAAATAGAACGTTTTGGTTTAAATGAAACGCGTTACGTTTGGAGAAACTGCATTCCTGCAGAAGAACCTTCTCCCATCTGTGAAACATGGTGGTGGTAGTATCATGGTTTGGGCCTGTTTTGATGCATCTGGACCAGGACTTCTTGTCATCATTGATGAAACAATGAATTCTGAATTATATCAGAGTTCTAAAGGAAAATGTCAGAACATCTGTCCATGAATGTCCAGAGAAGGTGGGTCATGAAGCAACACAATGACCCTCAGCACACAAGATGTTCTACCAAAGAACGGTTCAAGAGGAATAAAGTTCATGTTGTGGAACGACCAAGTCAAATCCTGATCTTAATCCAATCCAGATGTTGTGGAAAGACCTGAAGCAGCAGTTAATGTGAGGAAACCACCAACATCCAGTGTTGAAGCTGTTCTGTACGGAGGCATGGATTAAATATCGAATCTTTCTTCAATAAATAAATGAACAAGTATAATATTTTTGTCTCATTTGTTTAACTGGGTTCCTTTGATCTACTTTTAGGACTTGTGTGAAAATCTGATGTTTTGGGTCAAATTGATGCAGAACAATTCTAAAGTGTTCACAAACTTTATATAAAACGTTCTGTGCACATGTACAACGTGTGTGTATGTGTGTATATATATATATATACACACACACACACATTTTTTTTTTTTTTTTTTTTATATAAATATATTTTTTCCTGGCAAAAACCCATGCATGCACTGAGGAAAAAATACAAACTCAATCCAGAAAGGCCCTTGGACCAGGATTTGAACCGGGGACCTGCTCTCTGAAATGCAGCAGCTCTCAGTTGTGCCATCGTTCTGCCCACACAAACAAACAAATAAAACAAACAAACAAAAAAAATACAACATACTGCTGATGCTGGTCATAAAATTAGAACGTCTTGAAAAAGTTGATTGATTTCAGTAATTCCATTCAAAAAGTGAAACTTGTATATTATATTCATTCATTACACACAGACTGATATATTTCAAATGTTTATTTCTTTTAATGTTGATGATTATAACTGACAACTAATGAAAACCACAAATTCAATATCTCTGAAAATTAGAATATAATAAAAAAATTAAAAAAATTTTTTTTGAAATGTTGACCAAATGAAAAGTATGAACATGAAAAGTATGAGCATGTTCAGCATCAATACTTAGTTGTTGCTCCCTTTGTCTGGATTACTGCATTAATGCTGTGTGTCATGGAGTGGATCAGTCTGTGGCTCTGCTCAGATGTTCTGAGAGCCCAGGTTGCTCTGATCGTGGCCTTCAGCTCTTCTCAATTGTTGGGTCTGGTGTATCACCTTCCTCTTCACAACACACCATAGATTTTCTATGGGGTTAAGGTCAGACGAGTTTGCTGGTCAGTTCAGAACATGGTCCTTAAACCAGGTACTGGTAGCTTTGGCTCTGTGTGCAGGTGCCAAGTCCTGTTGGAAAATGAAATATGAATCTCCATAAAGTTGGTCAGCAGCAGGAAGCAGGAAGTGCTCTCCAACTTCCTGGTAGACGACTGTGTTGACCTTGGACCTCAGAAAACACAGAAGCCTTCAGTCTGGTCCAGAAAGTTGAAGAGCTTTTCAGAACAAGTACCGGTCAATCTTTCATGGAGCTCCCCAACACCATGGATACTGTAGGGAGAGAAGCACGTCTGTTGGAAAGCACGAGTCCTTCATGTCATGATGTGCGAAGAAAAATAACCAGCGGGTTCATCAGGCTGAGACTAAGAATAGCAGCAAAACAAATTCAATGAAAGAGAAACTGTTCTGTCCAGTGCTGGGCATCTTGGAAGTGGATGTCTGACACCCTGCCCCCCCCACACACACACACACAAAAAAAAACAATGCCAAACAGTATCTTGTACCACAACAACCAAGCCCCCACCAAACACCTTATTTAATTTGGCTGATTCTGCATAAGTTAGATTCAGAAAAAGTTGTTGCAGCGCTTGCATTTGCTATGTGACAAACTCATTTCTGATCACTTTGATTTGATTTTTATTTTGTCAGCCTCCACATCACCCAGTCAGCCCCAGCACTCCACCATTAGCTTACCAGCTCCATCTCTCCATCACTGACAGGTCTGACCAGTTCCACCCCAGTTCCACCAATTTGGTCATATTTTAGCTTACCGCTCTGTCAATCTGAAAACATGAAGATGGACATGAACTTGATCTCAGTAGTGTTACCTGCGGTAGCTTAATACGTTTTTTTGTTACTCTTCTACAGTTTATTGATGCTGATATATTCTTAGTAATAATTTTTATTTCTTGTTATCCTGATGCATGCTCAATAATCCAGGTAGAAAAATCTAAAAAAGTTAAATCTGGTCCTCTGGACATTCAAAAAACAAAACAAAAAAATGTAGAAACGTTTCGTCTCTCATCCAAAGGACTTCCTCAGTCTGAGGTGCTGTTTTCAGCTCAGTCTCTTAAATAGCACCTTCTCAGAGTGGATCAACCAGTTTGCTGCTGACAACCACCATAATTTAACTACACGGATTACACAGTAGAGTAGATCATTTATCCATCATCTTTAACTCGCTTCTTCCATTTTGGGTCACGGGGGTCGCCAGTGCCCATGTCCAGCAATCACTGTGCGAGGGGCGGGGTACACTCTGGACAGGTCGCAAGCCCATCACAAGGCCTGTAGATAATTTATGTATTTTTTAAATAATTTTAATTTATATTTTTATATTTCATTTGGACAGACTTTCTACCATCCCTTGGTAGTTTCTTGCCACTGAATAACATTTTCCTTAGACAGAACACGCTTATAAATCACAAGTGTTTAAAAGTAAATTGTAAATACAGAGCCTTGTGAAAGTATCCGGCCCCCTTGAACTTTTCAACCTTTTGCCACATTTCAGGCTTCAAACATAAAGATATAAATTTTAATTTTTTTGTGAAGAATCAACAACAAGTGGGACACAATCGTGAAGTGGAATGAAATTTATTGGATGTGTCAAACTTTTTTAACAAATAAAAAACTGAAAAGTGGGGCGTGCAATATTATTGGGCCCCTTGCGTTAATACTTTGTAGCTCCGCCTCTTGCTGCAGTTCCAGCTGCAGTTCCAGCTGCAAGTCTCTTGGGGTTTGTCTCCATCAGTTTTGAACATGGAGACACTGAAGTTCTGCCCATTCTTCCTGCAGAACAGCTGGAGCTCAGTAGGTTGGATGGAGAGCGTTTGTGAACAGCAGTCTTCAGCTCTTTCCACAGATTCTCGATTGGATTCAGGTCTGGACTTTGACTTGGCCGTTCCAACACCTGGATACGTTTATTTGTGAACCATTCCTTTGTAGATGTGTCTTTATGTTTTGGATCACTGGCTTGTTGGAAGATAAATCTCCGTCCCAGTCTCAGGTCTCTTGCAGACTCAAACTGGTTTTCTTCCAGAATGGTCCTGTATTTGGCCCCATCCATCTTCCCATCAATTCTGACCATCTTCCCTGTCCCTGCTGATGAAAAGCAGGCCCAAACCATGATGCTGCCACCACCATGTTTGACAGTGGGGATGGTGTGTTCAGGGTGATGAGCTGTGTTGCTTTTACACCAAACATATCGTTTTGCATTGTGGCCAAACAGTTGGATTTTGGTTTCATGTGACCAGAGCACCTTCTTCCACATGTTTGGTGTCTCCCAGGTGACAAACTTTAAACAACACTTTTTATGGATATCTTTGAGAAATGTCTTTCTTCTTGCCACTCTTCCATAAAGGCCAGATTTGTGCAGTGCACGACTGATTGTTGTCCTATGGACAGACTCTCCCACCTCAGCTGTAGATCTCTGCAGTTCATCCAGAGTGATCATGGGCCTCTTGGCTGCATCTCTGATCAGTCTTCTCCTTGTTCCAGATGAAAGTTTAGAGGGACGGCCGGGTCTTGGTAGATTTGCAGTGGTCTGATACTCCTTCCATTTCAATATGATTGCTTGCACAGTGCTCCTTGGGATGTTTAAAGCTTGGGAAATCTTTTTGTATCCAAATCCGGCTTTAAACTTCTCCACAACAGTATCTCGGACCTGCCTGGTGTGTTCCTTGGTCTTCATGATGCTCTCTGCGCTTTGAACAGAACCCTGAGACTCTCACAGAGCAGGTGCATTTATACGGAGACTTGATTACACACAGGTGGATTCTATTTATCATCATCAGTCATTGGACAACATTGGATCATTCATAGATCCTCACTGAACTTCTGGACTGAGTTTGCTGCTCTGAAAGTAAAGGGGCCCAATAATATTGCACGCCCCACTTTTCAGTTTTTTAGTTGTTAAAAAAGTTTGACACATCCAATAAATTTCATTCCACTTCACGATTGTGTCCCACTTGTTGTTGGTTCTTCACAAAAAATTAAAATTTTATATCTTTATGTTTGAAGCCTGAAATGTGGCAAAAGGTTGAAAAGTTCAAGGGGGCCGAATACTTTCACAAGGCTCTGTAAAGGTTTTAGAATAATAAATCCTCCCGGATGGGCAGAGAAACATTCAACTACAGCACAGAAGTCCAGTTGTTGGTTTTTTTTACATTTATTTCGGACTGCTCATGACCTGGATGACTGAGAATCTTCACCAGCATCTTGTGTAATCTGTTACTGCTCAGAATATGTGTTGGGGATCACTCTTGGCTACTACCATATACTTTGTATTTGTACATCTAGAAAATTGACAGAGTTGGACTAATTTTTTGTTTTTAGGGTCAGTTGGCTGTGGAGACCATCTGGAATTAGACTGACCAAAAGTTAATGAATAATAATGAACATCTACAAATTACTTTCTGAAAGCTTAGAAAATGTTCACTGGTTCATGAGATATTTTGCTAACAGACAAACACACAGACATGGACAAGCACAGTGCCCGCCTTTTGGCGTTGCTCAACAATGAATCTGATTCTCTTGCAGAGCTGCTGTTTGCCCATCAAGTGGCGTTTTCAAACCAGCAGCTTCTGGAGCCAGACCTGCAGTAAATCACGACATCTTTACAGCAGTTCAGTGAACTTCCCGATTTATTTTCAGTTTTTCTCTGGAAAAGAGTAAACGATTCTCCTTAATTAGTCATTTCCTTTGAATAAGAAGAAAAAAGAAGTGAGATTTGCATCATTTTGTTCAAAGTGGTGAACGGTTTTATGAAACGCAGCACAAGCAAAGACGTGTTTAGCAGGAGGACGTTCTGCTAACGTTTCTAACTGTACTAACTCAGCATTATAAATAATTCAAGCGTGGGGTAATGTAGGTCTCCACAAGGTGACTGAAAATAAAAGCGACAGCTTCAAATTATTTTGGTTGAAAAGTTCAGCAAAAGTCTTGAGATGTTTGTTACGCTTAGCACGACCCGGGAACTGACAGGGCCAACTGGGTTGAAACATAAGCCTGTTTACTTCAAGTAACGTCCCAGTTAATGTTGTTTTCTATCACTTTAAATGTTTATTTGTCCTTTTTCTTTGATTATAAACCAGAATGTGTCAAAGAGTTTTATTTAAATCTGCTTCAGACAAGATAAAGTCAGTCAAACAACTCCGCACAGTGAAATTATGTAGATTTTTACTCATTTGCATCCATTAAACAGCTACTGGCCGCTTAAATTAATATATGAAATATTGATAATTCGTGATGCTTTTTTAAATGTCCAGTTTTACTGCCTGAGTAGGCATCAACTAATGGTCTGAGGGCCACTTTGGGTCCTCCATGCACGAGTCCTCTGCCAGGTGAGGTGGGATGTTAATATACATTCATTTCAATTCAATTCTGTTTATTTATTTAGTGCCAAGTTACAACAGATGTTATCTCAGGACACCGAATAAAAAACATTCACATACATAAAAGTTAAATTAGTAATATTATTTATCTAAGGTATTGTAGCCAGCAGATTGCACTGTCATCATTTCATCACAGTCTCCCATCCTGAGCAAGCACAAAGGCGACAGTGGAAAGGAAAAACTCCCTTTAAACAAGAAGAAACCTCCAGCAGAACCAGGCTCAGGACGAGCAGCCATCTGCTTCCACCAACTGGGTTTGAGAGGACAGGAAGGAGGAACGGACACAGAATGACAGGTCCAGGTGTTCTCCAGTATATAGCAGCGTAGGATAAGGTAAATGGTAAATGAACCGTACTTATATACTGTAGCTCCTTTATATCTTATCAAGACACTCAAAGCTCTTTACAACAATCTGTGCCTCATTGACCCATTCATACAGCTCTATACTAGATCTACAAAGATAATTGAACAAATCATTCTAAAGAGACTAATCAGAGCTTTATCACATTCACACACTGATGGGACACATCGGAGGCAACGAGGGGTTCAGTGTCTTGCTCATGGACACTTCAGCATGTGACTGCTGGTGGATTTGAAAATATTAAGCTACGAGATAGATCAGGAAACTAAGCCAGTCCTAACTAAGATTTATCAAAAAGGAAAGACTTGAGCCTAATCTTAAAAAACAAGGTGTCAGTCTCACGGACAGAAACTGGCAGTAGGTTCAACAAAGTTCTGCTGTTGGAAACTCTAGGTGTGGGGTCAACAATGTTCATGCTCGATAATCCAGGTAAAAAAATAAAAGAATGATGAAACTTTCAACCAAAAGAAACCATCCAGAGGACCTGACTTAACTTTGTTGGATCTAGGCGTAGAAGATCCAGTTTCACTTCTGTCCTGAGGTCACTAGATGACACCAAACTACCACACCTGAGAACAAGCTCCTTCAGAGACTCCCAGCGTATAAAAGACATCTGATGACTTCTCTTCAGCGCTGGAGCATTACCTTCCCAATGGTTCGTGCTTCTAGCCATTTAATATCCTAGATTATATCTAAGATTACTTACTTGTGTCTTTCGCTGTTTCCATTGAACCTCCTGAGACTTACCTGTTCATATTTGTGAAAGCCCTGGAGACCTCTTCATGGTCTCCCCAGCTGTGTTCCTCGCCTTCCAACCACTCGCCCACCAGAGACTATTCCACTCTCGACGACTTTGTTTGCACAGGATCGTTGGAACCAGTCATTGTCCAACAACCATTCACTGACCAGTAAAAACCAGAAGACCATCTAAACCAGAACTCCAGAGCTGACCCTTGTTCTTGCTCCCCAGGGTGCCTGACATTACCTGAGATAATATTCGCTGTAAATAAAATCACTGAACTTGCCTTCTTGTTGTTGAGTTGCTCATATTCGGTCCTTTCCCTCTGGGTAGTCCATTCTTGTGACACTAGGAACCACGAGTAAACCCGCAGTTTGTGAGCGAAGTGCTCTATTAGGAAAATATGGAACAATATCTGTTAATATCTGTTAAAATTAGCCCTGTAAAAAGAAAAAAAAAGATTTTCAAAACAATCTTTTTATTCGTTGTTTCCAAAAGGTGTTGCTAGAAATGTCTTTATCCACATGGAAACACCAGATATGACTGATACATAGTAACTAAGTCAGGCGTGCATGGTGCTGTGAAAACAATGTGTGGATCATGCTCTTAAAGTTTTCATGTCTACAGTGATAAATGTTGGTCCGGTAAGAGGCGGGGCTCTGACGTCATCGTTTTTAAATGGTTGTTGTTTTAGCTGTCTGCAAACAGCTGAAGTTTTCCAGGTTGTCTTGTGTTTGAGGCTCTTCCGACGTGATGAACAGAGCTTTTCCTGCGGAACACGATGACACTGTGCAGCCCTGTCTTTGACGTTTGTCATTTGCACAAGATCTTGCAAAGTTTAAAGTGTTACAAAAGTTCTCACTGAGAACTGCTTCAGCCACAAAGCCACAACAAAACCGCCCCATGAAGCATTATGTTGCAGTTCTCTTGTGAAATTAGCGCTTTAGTTCTTCCTTCCACTTTAAATTGTTTGTGTGGCAGCAGTTGTAACAGAAATGCCCGGCACAGGGGCCACATGGTCACGTTGCTCAAGTCGTGTTGTGAGAGCAGCTTCCACCGCCTCCTGCAGCTACATCTATGTTGCGCGTCCTGCCAAGCTCGCGTTGTAACTTCAGAGCCGAGAAAAATAAGCTTGAACGTCTTAATTTGTTTTAATTAAGAGGAGAAGAGTCAAAGTTTTTAGCAAGGTGGAAATGAAACAAAGTCTGCTTGTACTGTTCTCTGGGGATCATTTTCACCTAACCCGGCCCCACTCCATGAAGCTGCCTAAACATCTCTGTGCACCATTGTAAACAACCTTTCACTAATCAAAACACACAAAAGAGTTTCACTCTAATGTCCTCTGCAGTCTTTAGTTTCTCAGACACGTGTCAGAGCACGTCACAGTGATCCGTTTTATCCATTTTATCTTTGTGTTTTTTTCTGTAACGTTGAAGAAAAATAAACATTTTCAAGATAGTTTTTTTTTTTCTTGTTGTTCTCATGGGCAGGAACACGCGTTCTTCATCATCAGTAGAAAATGTATTCAAACAAAGATAAGAAATTAATATAGGTTTTTTTTTTTTAAATCAGAGAAATTATTGTGAACTTTGTTCTGACTGATAAAAACGACATATTAGGAAATGTTTATTCAGAACATTTTGACACATGTGGCTGTAACGAGAAGCTAGAAGGTCGTGTTTACTCAAAAACACTCATTTTGTTTTTGTGTTTTTGTTCCGTTACAACAAATACACAACATGTTGTCATCATTGCATCTTCCCATACGATGACAAAACTAGTTCTCTGCATTTAACCTGAGACGCACCCAGGTGGAGCAGTGGGCAGCTATAGGGGCTCACGGAGCAATTAGGGGTTAGATGTCTTGCTCAAGGACACCATGACATGTGGGCATGGCAGGGAGTTGAACCTGCAACTTTTTGGTCCCAAGTCGGCTGCACTACCTCCTTTTGGCCCCTGAGCTCATCTTATGAGCTAAGTGTCCTATTGCAAACCTATTAATAAGTTAATTTATTAAATATAGGACATGTTACTAACAGACTAATTATGTGTATTATTATTATTATTATTATTATTATCGTAGAATTTTAAAAGGTTGGTTCCTGCATATTATCGTAAAACAATTCTTGCCCTTGATTGATGAAAGTAGTTGACTGATGAGATTTTTAATAATTTACAGTGAGTACATTATTTTAAATGCATTAAGTTTTTATTTTGACTTTTTGAATTTGAGTTTTAAATTAAATTCAGTTTATTTATAAAGCGCCAAATCACAACAAAGTTGTCTCAGGCACTGAACAGGAACATTCACAAACATAAAAACCAGAACTGGAGAAAAAGGTCAGAATGGAGAACGTTTCTGTTGAGGCTCACCTGCAGCCACCTGTGGAGCTCTGCAGGAGCTCTCTGATCAGCCCCCCCTCACAGAGGAAGGAGGGGCCACGCTTTCTCCCCTGCACGCTGATCAGTATAAGACCCCCCCTCCCTACAAGAATGCCATCACTAGGGAAGAACTCGAGCCTTGTGCCGCCTTCTCTGGTTCAGGTCCGGGCCGCTCCATCATGCAGCAGCTGCTGGTTCTGTGCGTCCTGCTCGCGTCACTGTGGACCGGCTGCACAGGTTCTGGAGGTGAGTCATCACCAGAACTTCATCATAATATAAAATGTTCACACTGAGTGGGACATGTCAGGAAATCTGGTCCATGTTTACTCCGACGGATTGTTTCATCTCCTAGTTTGTCTTGAATGATGAAGAAACACCGTGTGCAAATATTTTACATGACTAGTTGCTCAAGTCCGGCTCTAATTTGTGATTTATGTGATGAATAAAACGTAACAAATACAAATAAATTGGCTAAATGAAAATCTGCCTGCTAAGCTTCTAAATCAAGTTGTTTTTATTTATTCATAAACAAGTTGTTTACCTTATTCTGACGCAGAGTTTGTGATTTGACCAAAACAGACAAGTGACGCGAAATTAAACTAAACAGACAGCTGCCCGCGCGCGCACGCAGTCCACAGCACCGTGATGCGCCCTGCAGGCACGACGCGCAGCACCTGCTCCGTCCTTCACGCACGACGTGTCCGCGCGTGTCCAACATTTGCACCTGCCAGTGTCCAGCCCTGCAGGTGGACCTGCGCGGTGGGGGGACAGCAGGGACACCGTCCATCTGCTGAGGAGGAGACACGCACGCGCTGGGATTCTCTCAGACGAAACGCCCCGCAGTGTCCAGGCGCGCGCACCTGCTGCGATCCGCGCAACAAAACAAAAACAACAACAACAAAAAAAGCGTTTTGCCGCATGGAGCCGCGTGCGTGATGTTTCTCAGAGGCTGCTGGTCCAAATCCGTGTCCTCTGTGCTCATGGAGCAGACTCTTTCAGAACCTCGAAGTGTCCGGCTGATGGAAAAAAACACGCACGAGGACCATAAATGGCTGTGGGTCTACAGATCACGTGGTCTGCTTGTGTTTACGTCATTAACGCGTTGAATGACCGTTACCTGCAATGACAGTCCGCTGTTCCTCTGACGTCAGCACCAGGTGGTGATCAGGTGCGCCAAACTGAAGTTAATGCAAAAAGCTCTTGATATTTGGAGCTTTGTGTACGTGTCGGTGCGTGCGTGTGCGTGTGCGGGAGGGTGTTCACATTTAAAAGGCCCTCAGATCTTCTGGAGCTTGTCCGTCCTCGCGCGCGAAGGTCAAAGACGGGCGCCCATTGGTCAAGACTTGTGCGGACAGAGATCTGATTGGTTGACGGTGAAGGCTGTAAAGGCGTTTTTTTTTTGTTTTTCTTTCCGGTTACGGAAGAAGTTTCAGGGTTACTTGAGAAATTGCTCATTCAAAAATAGCAACACTTCTGCTGAACCAACGTCACGCTGTGGTTATGAATAATTCTCTGAAAGCGCGCAGGACGATTTCTCAGACAAATGGAAGTTTAGAAATAAACATTTTGTTACCTGCCGCCAAAAGCAGAAAGTACAAATGTTGTTGCCGGCGCATCAGCAAAATATATCATGAACCAGCAGATGTTCGCTGCCAGATCTTTGTCGGCAAAGTGTCTGAAATGAACATAATCTTTAATATCTTTAATTACACTCAGCATCCAGTCAGGACCAGACAGACTGTCTCAGTGTTGTGATGTAGTTTGTTCTTCCTCAGTACACAACCTGCTTACACGCACATCCTCCACTGAGAGTCCCCCTAAAAAGATGCTGAGCATCTTCTGAACGCTAAACGCACCACGACTGCTGCCAACAGTTTGACTCAGGTTTGGTTTGTTTTTAGGAGCAGAGGTGCAAGCAACGCCTCGAAAACATTGAAAAGGAGAGCATCAACTTCCTTAAAATAGAGGGACTTTAAACTGAGCATGAGACGTCCCCTGGATTTTTTCAATGGCATGTGTGTTTTTCACAAATAATTGATTTGTTATAGCTGCAGATCTTCGTGGCGACTAAAGCTGGGTGTAAACATAAAAACCAATTGTGGAATATTAATAAACTCCCTGCCAAACGTGAGAGCGGACGGAGCCCCACTGATCCAAGCGATTGTCCCTCTGTTTGTTCTGATAGAGCACCAAGAACAGCTTGTTGAGAATAGAATGACGATTCCTGTGTATCACAAGGCCATAAATAACAGCTCATTTCAACCAGTAGAACAATACGGCGTTTGCAGTAATTTACAAAAATATAAACTAATAACACAAACAACGTGTCTGTAAATGTGTATAAAACCTTTGTCAGACTATGAGCTCAATGAAAACATCCTCTTGTGCTCAGACAGAGAGCAGATTGTTGATGTCGTTCAGAGGTTAACGCTGACTGACACCCAGGGTGTGAACTCTGCTGCTGACACCAAACCCCCCCAACACAACCACACTTCAGATTTTTATTTACAACGGAACGAACAGATGTTTCAAGTGGAGCTGGAGGAACATTTTGAGACCTATAAGGTTAATTAGTAACAGGTCAGAGAGAGGACTATATAAGCATTTTAGAGACTGAATCTTTCAGAAGTCAAGAGGGGCAGAGACTCACCAGACTGTGGAAAAAGTCTCCATGAATGCTGGTTAAAGCTCTATCATGCAAAGAAGGATTCATAGTGACGTCATATGTGAACACTACACAAAACACTTCTATTTTAGACGGGCAAATGCTCATTTAAAATATTCTGAAGTGTAAAACTGTTTTGTGGTCACATGACTCAAAATTAGAATATTTTTTTTATTTTTTTTTTATTTTGGAAACCTCAGACGTCGTGTACAAGATCTTGCAAAGTTAAAGTGTTAAGGGGAGGGACCATCCACCTGATATGAGCATACAGTAGTCCCTTGTTTATAACGAGGGATCTGTACCCTGAAGCCCCGCGATAAGTGAAACACTGTGAAGTAGGACTAGTAGTACAAGTTGTAAGTACTAGTTTATTTTAGTATACCTATAGACATATAGACATCGCTGAAGGCCTGGAGCTCGAATGTTTACAGAGAAGTTGCTAAACTTCATCATAATTAATGATCAACCACTATCAGTTGTAGAAAACGAAGGATTTCTCAGTTTGATACTTGCAGTCAAGATGAAGTTTACCCTGCAGGAGATATTTATCAGTACAACAGTAGATAATCATAAAAAAATAAAAAAAAACATATGAATTGGAAAATACAAGACAATTATATTAAAAAAACAAAACAAAAAAAAAGACAGCTACATTATAAAGCTATGTAAAATACTAAAAACAGACACATGTCTGTTGGTTTATGTCACAAACTTAGCAGATGTTTGAAGCCATTCAACATTTTTTGTATTAAATTCATTTATTCATTCTTTTAAAAGAAGAAAATAAAACAAATTAATCAAAAAGAAAACATTGAATGGAAAGAGTGCAGAAAGAAGAATTTTTTTTTTTATATCTGCCCCTTATTAAAAAAAAATAAATAAATAACTTTAAACAATCACTTAAATTAATCACTTTAATATCCACTTTAAAGCTAGGAATAAAAACAAACATGTTTTGTGTTAGCAGAATTTAATTCTAACTTTAAAACTTATCCAACATTAATAAAACTTACCTTAAGTTGCCTTTTTGGACATGCATGCATATATTTGTACAACTTGTACTTGAGAGCAGATTATTACAGCCTCATATAAAATCAATGATGATCATGATATCGGAACTGGATCAGAATCGGTCGATATACAGAGTTAGGTATCGGGATCAAATTGGAAGTAAAAAAATGTGGATCGGTGCATCTCTAATATAAATGGTAAATGGACTGTACTTATTTAGCGCCTTTCTATCTTATGCAGACACTCAAAGCACTTTACACTACAATCCCATTCATACAGCTCTATACTAGATCTCTTCAAAACTAATGGATCAAATCATTCTAAAGAGAGTAACCAGAGCTTTATCACATTCATACACTGATGGGACACACATCGGAGGCAATGAGGGGTTCAGTGTCTTGCCAGTGTCTGGCATGTGACTGCTGGTGGATTCAAACCCCCAACTCTTGGATTGGAGGACGACTGCTCTAACCACTCAGCCACAGCCGCCCATAGATAAGATGTCATCGAGGGCCACATTTGTCCCCCAGACCTTGAGTTTGACACGTGCTCTAAACGCTCTAAAAGAGCACACAATGTCATGATTTCAGCTCCCTGTCTCCGTTGTCCGTTGCTCTCAGCCACCTGCAAGCACTCTTGGCCACGCCCATTTCTCCGTTCTGCACGGAAAACAGCTGATCAGCTGCAGCAGGAAGTTTATCCTGCAATGTGGACTGCGCAAATGTGCAGGAGGTGCTTAATAATTTAAAAAAATTAATTTTAAATAAAAATTCCGTGTCACTCGTGCAGCTCATCCATCATTCAGCCAATTGTGCGTCAAGTTCAATCTTATTTTGAAAAACCATGATAGAGCGAGTCCGCAATAAACGAACCGCGAAGTAGCAAGGGACTACTGTACAGTTGCCTCTCTGATGGTATTGGGGTGCATTAGTGCCTATGTTATGGGTTGTTTACACACCTGGAAAGGCATTTTCAGTGTATACAGGTTTTACAACAAAATATTAACCCATCCAGACAGCATCCTTTTTAAAGAAGTCCTTGCATCTTTGAACAAGACCAGCCTCAAACAGCATGCATCACAACAGCATGACATCACAACAGCATGACATCACAACAGCATG
>NC_056511.1:42449324-42458691 GCF_014905685.2 Nematolebias whitei
CAGCATGACATCACAGCAGTATGACA
Source organism: Nematolebias whitei (assembly GCF_014905685.2). Lineage (NCBI taxonomy): Eukaryota > Metazoa > Chordata > Actinopteri > Cyprinodontiformes > Rivulidae > Nematolebias > Nematolebias whitei. The sequence goes on from NC_056511.1 coordinate 42,449,351, forward strand.
TCACAGCAGAAGAGTCTTGGTGCTGGACAGTCTGCAGTCCAGACCTCTCACCAAAGGAAAACACATGACACAACATAAAACAATCAATCTGTCTAAGAAGATCCAGGACCGTCGAACAACTAGAATCCTACATCAGACAAAATGGGACCATGTTCTCCTCCAAACAATCCATCAGCTGGCCTCCTCATGTCCTGCATGTTTACAGACTGTTGGTAAATGAAGAGATGTTTATCGCGATAAACATGACCCTGAACAACTTTTTAGAGATGTGCCATCAAATTCAAAATTACCTTTTTTTTCTTTCAAAATATTGTTTAATTTTTTAGACTAAACATTTGATATACTTTCTTTGCTTCTGTGCTGTAAATAAAATATGTTTTCCTTATTATTTGTGAGCCATTGCAGCCTGTTTTAACGGTCATTTTATACAATGTCCCACTTTTTTTGATGTTGGAGTGGAGAATTAATTTAAATGATTTTACTGTAAAAGCCTTTAATGAATCATTGTTTTTGTTTCAGACTGGTGCTATCAAACCCAGTTCACCTGCGAACATCAGTGCAATGGTAAGCTTTTGATCACAGGTGATAATGTAAACGTCTGTGTTTCTGTGCCTGTCTGTCAGTAAAATATCTCTTGTATCACTGGACAAATTTAAAGAATCTTTAAGAAATTATTTATTGAATGTACAATTGTTAATTAGTTGTTGTAATCAAAGCAAAATGTATAATTTTGTCTATTTTAAATATATTGAGATAAAATGTGATGGACATCACAGCACAAATGATCTATTAACTGAGAGTAGTTCTTAAACACACACCTTGAGCTCAATTACCTCAATATATGATGTCTTTCTTTACTTTGGACTGCAAGTGGTAGACAATATGCTTTTTAAAAAAAAAAATCATACTTTATTCAGCATGTTTGAGATAAAGATCACATCCTAGTGCACCACTTTTAAAGAATAATCCAAAATCTAGAGAAATAATAATAATATCCCCTGTGAGGTTATTAGAGGTCAAACTGCTGTAGTTTTTAACCGATACTTGGAAATTAATAATAAAAATGTATTACAAGTTCTCAGCTTTCAGTCCTGCTGTTTGACCAGTTGTATTATAGTGGTGAAAGTGAAAGGCAAGCATAAGAGTTAATTTCAAGACAAAAAATTTAACCACTTTAACACTTTTTACAGGTTTGACCTGAATGTGATTTTACACATAAAAGTAAAGGACCTCTGAGTAACCCCTGTGGTACTCCATACATGAACCTTATGTTTCTGAGACAGACAGAATTAGTCTAAAAATTCAATTCATGTCTAGACCATCAGCAGGTATTACAACTAGACACAGGACCAGAAACTAAAAGCTGAAGTCACAAAGGATCAGTGCTCTTTAGAGGCTGGCCGCAGTACAATTCTTAAGCCCCACCTCTACATTGGTTCATTTTCCTGACCAAAAACAGAAATACTTCATAAAAAATACATAAAAATATTTTTTGCAGGTGTTGATTTAGGTTCATTTACACTTTGATTACTCTTTCTTTGCTGCTAGATGTTGAAATGTGCATTAAAAATAAATTTAGTATACTGTAATTTAGTTATTTGATGCAAGATGGGCGACTTTCCCTCTCCTGTCCTCCTCCTGCTTTTTGCTCTCTGTCTTGTGTATCGGGGCTCCTATTTATACATCTTCCGAAACTTAAAATTACTGTCATGGATCTGGTCAGCTGGACTTTCAACGCAATCGATAAAAAAATTTCAACAAAGTGACAGGGTCCTGGAGAACCCTCATGCCCCGCTGAGATGCACGCAGCAGGATACGTCATGGATCCGTGGGGAGTCTGGGAGCTGATGCATCTTTCCATATTGTCCCAGGAGGACGTCGAAGATGTTTATATAATTGGAACCATGATAGCAGGGTTTCTGCTTTTTGGGCATCAGGGGATTCCTATGTTACTGGCTATTGAAGAAGACGGCGGCAGAAGTTTCAGCCATGGCAAAGCTGCCGAGCCTATGTGAAGGTTCGATTTGCGTGAAATCAGCTGATTTACAAGCTAAACCGTAAGATGGAAGCAATTTGTGAGAATTGCAGGCCACCTGCGGCTTTTGAGACTTGCCAGCATGGTGGGATCGACCATGGAGGGAACTAATAAGCACGTACCAGTGGAATGCCCACAAATCTGGCCGTTTTGGATCGAAAGTACCAGCAGAACTCAAGGCTGACGAGAAATAACAGTCTGCCAGAAAAAATTGACAACTGTGGCTCGTCTGAATCTGACTCTCCCGTTTGGCCTTGAAGCAGTCCGACTTATCACATTTCTCCTGGGATATGTGTAAACTAAGAAAAAGATATATCTATCGAAATCTCACCGTCTTGATGTCAAATGCAGATGTAATGTGTCTATAAATGTGCTGCTGGTAGAGTTTTTTGACGTCTTAAATCATGTCCTCATAAGGACAAGATGGGAAGAGATCTTTTTTGTAATACCACTATCCTCTTCTCATGGTCTTTTCCCCTTTTCTAACTAAAACGATAAGTGGCCCTTCTCTTAGGAGCAGCAGCAATGTGCACTCTGTCCATCTTTCGGATGACTGTACGAACATAATCTCACTGTATTTTGTTACAATGATAATAAAGCTTATTCTGATTCGAGTTCCATGTTACACTGTGGCTGGATAAAGTCACAGCCTGTTAGTGAGTTCAGGGGTTTGTAGGTGGGCATTTATTATTGATGATATGGTCCACATCCCTAGTGTGCCGACGCTGACTCCATAAATACAACAAGACAACTCCCAAACAATGAACAATGTTTTGGTGCCATAACTGTGTGGCTGTTAATAGAGTTACGTTATTAATCTTTGCTTATGTTAATGGTTTGGATACTGTCAGATGTTGTGGGAAGTTCATTAAAATCTGAGTCAGCCCAGAGCTGATAGTTCAACTAATTTAGTGCTGGTAATTATATTTGTTTTAGCACCAGAGAAGTGGAACCATGCCAACCAGGACTGCGCAGGAAAACACCAGTCTCCCGTTAATATCGTCACCAGAAAGGTCTTGAAAGACGAGCGCCTGACCCCTCTACGCTTTGAGAATTACCAGCAGATTTTTAGAGGCTCCATCAGAAACAATGGCCACTCAGGTGAGCTACCTACTCCTTCAGAAGCTTGGAACCAGTCTTGTACACACACTGTGCTCTGTTTGTCCACTACAGTTCAGGTTGGAGTTCCTCATACCAGCACCGTCTCAGGTGGAGGCCTGCCCGCCACGTATAAGGCTGTGCAGTTCCACCTGCACTGGGGCGACAACGGAGGGCCCGGTTCTGAACACACCATTGATGGGGAGCAGTATCCCATGGAGGTAACCAGTCCAGGCGATAATGATTTGGCCTGTGTGTGTTTATTAGCAAAATATTTTATGAGCCAGTGGATAAAATTTGAATTAAACTTGCAGAAAGTAATCGTTGGATGTACATGCACAACTGATTTTGTTTGGTGTTGTTAACCCAATTCAAGATAACTGCCACATCCAGCTGCCTTTAAAAACACTAAAATAGTTTTACCTCGGTCACTTTTACAGATATTGATCTAAAATTAGGCGCTGCAGTAGTTAGCTTGTATCGCTTGTGCACTAACAGATTGAGGGAAATAGTTGAAACCTTTAGACATCAATTATTGGAAGTCAACTCAAACTATTAGCAAAATATTCCATAAAATACTGCATTAAAAAGCACAGTAAAAAATAATTATTGAACGTAAAACTACAACTAATGACCTTTAGGAGACAAAGGAGACAGAATAAAAATTTATAAAACAATTTACATGTTTAAAAAGATGATTAAGTTGAAATTGTTAAGAAAGTATGAAGAATGGTTGATGGTTTTGGGGATGGTTCAAACCTGAGTTGTTTGTTTATTTTATATTTTTTCAAATAAGGGGCAGATATTATAAGAATTTTCTGTTTTCTGCACCCTTTTCATTCAATGTATTTTAATTTGTTTAGTTTTTAAAAATAAATAAATGAATAAATAACTAAAATTCAAGATGGCAGCCCATCAACATTAGCCAGCACAAAACATGGCTGCAGCCGTTCATTTTACAGACAGAGCTAAAATTCAACTTGGTTGTAGCCGAGAATCAGTCACAACAAGTACTCTGAGAAAAACATCTCACAGCACAAAAACAGGTGAAATCAGGTCGTCTGGACAGTTTCTTTTTGGGAGAAACGCTTCATCTTTCACCCGAAAGACTTCATGAGTCTGAGGCCTGCCAACCCAGATCTGTCTTATAAATAGCACCTCCTTGAAGCCAGCCCTCTGTGGACGTCTCAGAAACTGCTTTACACGTGCAAAAAGGAACGCTCTGTCCAAAACAATCAATCATCGTGTACAACAATCAAATGTTTTAGGCCTGATGTCCAACTTGCTACTCACAAAAGAGCCTGAGGACACCGGGCCTTTCCAGGTTCAGTCAAAACTGCCACAACTCTGTTCCATCTTATGAGATGATTTTTTATTTTTGTAAAACTGTAGCCGAAGATGTGCATTTCTTCAAGGAATGCTGGCTTTTTAATTGTTAAATATTCTCTTAAGCTGATGAATTACCAACTTATTATTTGTCTTCTATATGTCTTAAGGCCCATCGTACGACCTGTAATTTGTGACTGTGTGACATTTTCTTTCAGCTGCACATTGTCCACATGAAGAGCCACTACACAGATCTGTCAACAGCACTGAGAGACAAGGAGGGAGTCGCTGTCCTCGGGTTTTTCTACGAGGTAGTCCTTTCTTCCTGTGCAACAAAGTTTGAGAATTCCAATGATGTACGCGTGACGTGACGCAAGTCTCACGTTTCTTTCTATTAGAAGTCCAACAGCGCAAACAAAAAGTATGATCCCATCATCAACACACTGCAAAGCATTAAAGCTACAAGTGAGTACCAAGGTTCTGCAACAGCCACCTGACCCGGACTGCATAACTTTAACTATAAAGCTTCGCAGCTTTAGTTAAGTTTAACGGTTAGTTAAGTTTAACGGTAACTGTCCTGCAACTGTAACCTGTCGCCAAAATGTGGAAACTGAGGTTAATACTTTTGCCCATGTTGTGTGCGCTCGTGTGTCTGTCTGTTACCAACATGTGATGGATTTTCATGAAACTCTCAGAAAGTAATCAATCTATAACTGATAAACTTTTAATTACCCCGAATCAAGATGGATGTCAACATTGCAAAGCAGACACATGAATGGTCATAACTCAGTCAGTTTTACAGATACTGAGCTGAGGTTTGATGTAGTAGTAGCTGAGAATCATACTCAGCACGTGCTTTGAATGCAACCTGATTACATGAGATGGTGTTTAAAACTTTGCCGTTAACCGTTGGCGTCAACCTGACTGTCTGTTAGCAAAATAGTTCATGAACCACCTGATAAATTTTAATGAGACTCTCAGAAAATAATCACTAAATGTACATTTAAAGCTGATTAACCTTTGGGGTCACTCAGTTCAACATGGCGCCACTGACAACTGACCTTAAAACACAAAAAATCCCTATAATTCAGATAATTTTTCAGATATTCAGTAAATAATTTGTTTGGTAGAGATTCATCTCAAACACATACTTTAAGAGCTACACATTGTTTTCAAACTTTGTCCGTATCTTCTGCGTTGACTCAACTCTGTGTACCTGCTACTAGCAAAATATCTAATGAGCCTCGGGACAATTTTAATCAAACTCTCAGAAAGTATTTGTTTAATTTGAACCTACCACCATTTTACTCATGGAGGCAACCCAGTTCAAGATAAAATAAGATAAAATAGAATCTTATTGATCCTGCAGGAAATTGTTGTGCCAGAGTTTCATTACAAAGCAACAAGCACAAGGAATCACACAAGATATAAAAAATAACAAAGAATATAAAAATAACAGAGATTATAAAAATACCAACAAAGTTCTAAAACAGGCTGCATGGTGGCGCAACTGGTAGAGCTGCTGCCTCTCAGCGAGCAGGTGCTCGGTTCAAATCCTGGTCCGGGCCCTTCTGGGTGGAGTTTGCATGTTCTCTCCGTGCATGCGTGGGTTTTCTCCGGGTGCTCCGGTTTCCTCCCACAAACCAAAAACATGCATGTTAGGCTGATTGGTAACTCTAAATTGTCTCTAGGAGAGAGTGAATGGTTGTTTGTCTCTGTGATGGACTGGAGACATGTCCAGGGTGTCCCCCGCCCCTCGCACAGTGATTGCCGGACATGGGCACCAGCGACCCCCGTGACCCAAAATGGAATAAGCGGGTAAAAGATAATGGATGAATGGATGGAAGTTCTAAAACAGGTCACATGCAGACAGAAACATTAAAGTGTTTATTGTAGTTCAGGATTAATTTTATTGTCCTCTGTGTAGAAAAGGGGGAGGAGTTGAAGTTTGAAGGACTTCCTGTGTTGTACTTTGGAGCACCTCGATGGTCTCAATCTACAACTGAAGGTGCTGCAGTAAGAGTCCAGGGTGTCATGGAGGGAGTGAGACGTGTTGTTCAGGATCTGGAGCAGGTTCCTCAGCATCCTCTGCTCAGACACCTCTGTCAGAGACTGCAGCTCCACTCCCAGAACTGAACCAGCTCTCTTGATGAGTTTATCAAGTCTGTTGGCATCAACTTTCCTCAACCTGCTGCCCCAGCACACCACAGTGCAGAAGATGCTGGAGACCACCGAGTGGTAAAACATCTGCAGCATGCTAAAAGCACTGGAGAAGTCAAAGAACACGACTCTTACAGTGATACCTGCCCTGTGCGTAGCTGTGATGTCATTACAGCTAAGTAATTTTAGCAAACACAAGCTACACTTTGGATATCCAACAATTTTCAGTCAGGTCATCTGGACAGTTTCTTTTTTTTTTTTTTTTTCTGAAACATTTCACCTTCTATCCAGAAGGCTTCATCAGTCAAGCAAACACACAACACAAAACTGATTCTTCCTCCAAACAGCTTACTCCAAAGCAAAACAAACCAGTTATGTTGGTGCTAAGATGGTGTCTTTGGCACGCCCCCTCCTCCGGTGCCACGCCCCCCTCCTCCGGTGCCGGCCCCCTTCCTCGTCGACAGTCATGTCACTTTGGATACTGTTTGATATCACACACGGTTATTTATAAGATTTGACCTAAACAGCTTTAATTCCATTCTCTACAAAAGATGATCTTTGGTATAAATGGCAGCTGGTGATGTGCATTTTTTCCAGGGATGCTGGGTCTTAATAACAATGTCTGTGTTTTCAGATGGCAACACCTCTCTGCCCTCCATCTCTCTGGCACAGCTGATCCCATCAGAGCAGAATATGACCTCTTACTACCGCTACAAGGGTTCTCTGACCACTCCAGGGTGTACAGAGTCTGTGGTTTGGACTGTGTTTGAAAAACCCATCCCTCTGAACTTGGATCAGGTCAGAATTAGAAACCAGCTGAAGGGGACACAAGCACAGCTAACAAACAGCCAATGTAGTTGTGGGGAAAGTGTTCAGATTAATATAAGTGAAGTTAAAGACACAGCAGTAAAACCTGGAGCCTAACCTTTGTGTCAATCCTCTGCTCTTCCAGTTGAAAGCTTTCTCTAAGGTCCAGTATCATGATGGCAAGCTGATGGTGAAGAACTTCAGGCCTGTCCAGCCTCTCAATGGCCGTCAGGTGTTCTACTCTGGAGGTTCTGTGGTCCTGGTCAGTTCGACTCTCCTGATGTCTGCTCTCGTCACGGCGTTGAGACTATCCCAGTCGGACTAGAGCGAGGCATTCCATACCGCACTGCGACATCCATGAACACAAACGGCTCTGCATCAGAACCCGGCTGAGCTCTTGTTTCTAACATCCTTTTTGGTTGCTAAGGTGACGGACCACGTCGTAGTGCAGGGGGTGCTCACACGGTGTTTTTCTCTTACGACACAAAATGAAAAAAGTGTTTAAGGAGAGCCTCATGAAAGGTGTTGTAAGGGTTTGATCAGTGTTCATGCATGCCTACTGAAGTATTAGGTCTCATTTCAGCATTATGAATGTGCCATGATCCAGTTGTTGGCACTCAAACTCAACACTAGATCTTTTAATTAGGGTGTACATTTTTCATCCTAAACATCAACACACACATACAACTGAAGCTCTCATCAGGTTTCATTCACCTTGTCCAATGTCAGGTAAATTTAGTCTGTTAATATCAGCACGAGTTGCCAATAGTGTGGGATCAAAGTGTAAATGTCAGACCCCCATGATTTGGCGCATGATGCGTTGTTCTGAGCGGAGCACCGAGTTATAGATAGCAGAACTGAGTCATAAAGCATACGCTCTATTTCAGAGCTAGCTGTCAAAGGAGTCAGCAGTTTCTGTCAAAGTACCAACATCAGGCCACTCCGACAGAAGTCAGGAAGCTGCTTCTGTAAGTCCTTCATGAAGAACATCAGGATGATGTTCTGAGAGCAAGGCTGCAGCTTTGTGGCGTAGAACCAAACAACTCATTTCAAACCAGCGTCGATTCTTTCACGTACTGTACACCACCTATGGCGTGCATGAACCTGCATGTTCAGATGTTCCAGATGTTTAGTGTAAGCTACATGACCGCTGGAGTGAAGCTTCACACACTGAACAGAGCTGGCTTCGGTCACTTTGATTCCCAGAACAAACCCGTCAGATTTCAGTGAGCTCGTTGTGAGAACACACGGCTCAAATATCAGGCTCTCAGATGCCCTGAATGTTATCGACTGTCAAGGACAGCCTGCTGAGTTCTCCCACATTTCTTCAGGAGGAAATATATGTATTGTGTTGATAGATCCGTGCAATGTTGCAGCAAGATTTGTTGTGACGATCAAGCAAAGGATTTGTTGAATTTTTCACACGGAGTCATGTTTTATTTTTATGCAGTGTCGTACACATATTTATGCACTGAACGTTTATAATGACATGAGATGTGCAGTTATTATTTATGTATCGCTGTGTTTATTTACAATGCAAACCCATATATAAAGCATCAAACGCTTTATGGGAAACTGGATACACATTTTAAGTTCAAGCGTATGAGACTAAGTTGTAATTCTTGCAAAATGTCATAAACGATAAAGTGAATGTTGCTGTTCAACAATAAACTACATGAATTTTTAATACAAGTGTTTTCTCCTTGAGTGATTACAAGTCAAATCATTTGTATCAAGTCAGGTCATATCTCTGCCTAACTGATATAAACACAGTCTTTACCTTCAAAGTCTATGTGCACGGGCTAATTATTAACGGCAGGTTAATTAGAAACACAAGAACGTAAACTAGGACGTTTCTGAAGAGATTTTGAAGGATGCCAAAACAGCTACTGCCTGAAATACCAACAAACGATAA
>NC_056511.1:42463691-42482597 GCF_014905685.2 Nematolebias whitei
CGTGTACCACATGTGATGAAATGACAATAAAGTTGACTTGAGCTTGAACTAGTGGTCATAATGTAATCTAAGACGGGATAAAAATAAGTCAACCTCAACATTTTGCCAGGTATGAAGCAGCAGCAGCTAGTCAGCACCAACTCCTGCTCCTGGTTTTATGTGAACAACAAAAAGGGACAAACATCTCTTATTTAATTTGAAATAACTTCCAAAGAAAAGGAGCCAGTGTCTGGACTGATGCGTTGTCTTTCCACACTGTTTTTTTTTTTTAAATCTCTAAGGAATAAAGAGAATTACAGTAAGTAATCAAGAAATACTTTTTAAGAAGCTCTTTTCAGGGATGTCAAGTCAAATTTACTCTGAACGCATATTTAAAAACAGCATCTGTTACGAAAGTGCTTAACAAGAAAAGTCAATGGCAGTAATTTAGAGGAAAAAATAGGGAACACAGTTCTCACCCTCATATCCTGTTTAAACAAACCACAGCTCTGCATTTCATAATATTTTACTATAACTTTAAACAATAGTCCCATTAACATGCTGTTAAATGATAAAAAAAAAAAAAAAAAAGTGAATCAGCTTTATCTTTTGTTTTTATACCAGAACGGGGCAGTGAAATGTGTTTAAAATAGCCTTTACAAACTTCTTCATTTACCCTTCAGTTGCATAGGAAGTCAGGACTGGCCTTTTCTAAATTATTTGGTTTCCAGCCTTATGACTCAAAGGGAAAGTTTCCATTATTCATTTTCAACAAGTATAAAGAAAGCAAAATAGTTGGATTTTATCTGCTTTTTATTTTATTGTCACAACTATCATGCTGTAACGTGTTCTGGTGTATCACACTTTGGTATTAGTGTCTTAACAACATTAAAAAATAACGTCATATTCCCAGGTCTGTTTTAATGTAGATAATTAGTTACAAAGCAAGAGTCTGATTATTAACAGGGTCTGTTTACAGTTCTTAAAAACATATTAGTAACAACTGAGAGGATATGGGCTGTTTGAAGGACCGCCTGGTTTCAAATCGGGCTTTTTTAAGCACCGCTCATTGTGGCTTTGAGTTAAGAGCCGAGAAGTAGGCATAAGGGAAGAGGTTACACTACAGGATTCAGTTTTATTATGAACAGATTTGATTATTTTGCAGTACTTTTCTAATTTGCAAGGGACCACATTCAGTTTTGAGTGTAATCCTGCAATAAATCTTTTTCTTTCAGCTTTTCCCTCTTCAGGGTCTCCACAGAGAGCCATCCTCCTCCATCTCTGTCCTCTGTCCTCCCTCCAACTACCTCCATGTCCTCTCTAACTGCATCCATACATCTTCTCTTTGTCTTTTTCAATTCAGTTCAATTCTGTTTATTTATAATATAATAAATTAATTCAACCTTTACTTATGCAGGTTAGTCTCAGTGAGCCTCGAGGACTCATTTACAAGAAAGACCTGATTTAAAAAAAGAATGATGACAACAGTAGACAATCATAAAAGAAAGCTTATGAATTGGAAAAAAATGAAAGTAAATTATACAAAGTATTAAAAATGTTTAAAAAAACAGCTATAAAGTGATATAAAATACTAAAAACAGGAACATGTCTGCAGTGGTTTTTCCCGGGAACTTAGCAGATGATTGAAGCCACTTAGAGAGGTCAAGGTCAAGAGCTTCAGGTCTTTTTGTAAGATATTCCAGGAAACAGGAGCGGAGGAGGAGAAGGCTCTCTTGTCTAGTTCAGTCCTGACTGAGGGAACACTGCAGGTAATAATGTCCTGAGAGCGCACGCTGTAGCTGCACTCACGCAGAGACATGTAGGAGGAGATGTATGAAGGAAGCAGACCAGGAAGTGATTTAAAGATGAAAATGTACCAGTGGGAGAGTCTGTGTGGAGTTAATGATGACCAGTTAACCAGTGAATACTGGGTGCAGTGGTGGGTATGGTAGATACAGCCAGTTATGAATCTTAGTGCACGATGATATCATGAACATCTGCAGGGTTCTTGTAAATCATGTAAATAATGTCACCGTAGTCAATGGAGGGAAGGAAAGTCACAGTTACAAGGTGTTTCCTAGCCTTCAGAGTTAAACAGGATCTATTTCTGAAAAAGAAACGCAGTTTAACTTTCAGCTTCTTTACAAAGTTTTCAACACGGGGCTTAAAAGAGAGATGTGCATCAACCAAGATACTCAAGTATTTATATCGACAAACTCAATAGGAACACAATTCAAAGATAAAATCGGAGTAAGGACTGCTGGGACAGTGTTTATATACTTGTGTATGTACAGTATGTATAATACTTATATATTGTGTTTATAATACTTGTGTTTCCTGCCTTCCTCAGTGTTTCTTACTTCATGTTGCCAGATCTTGCTTCACCTGTTCCCAATCACCCCAAGTGTTTGTCATTATGTCCAGCTTGTGTCACTTTAAGTTCAGCTGCTTTGTGTTTCCTGGTTGTCCGTGTATTGTACTTCCCACAGCCGCTCATGCTTTGTTCCTCATGTCTCCTCATGATCACTATTCTTGTAAGTTTTGCTGCCACGCCAGCTTTCTTTTCTTATTTAATTAATTACTTTCTTTTATTTTTCACCTCTGAGTTTCTCGAGTCTGTCTACACCTTGGGTTCAACAACACTGAACATGATAGAAAACTTAAGGTGAAAGGGAAGAAGGTTAAGGAAGGAGTCATACAGAGCTTGATTGGCTTGTGGGACATCAAAAGCAGCTGACAGGTACCAGCAGGCCAAACAGACTGCAACTTGGGCAATTATAGAGGCAAAATCTCAGGTATGGTAAAAAAAATTATGAGTCATGGAGAACAGCTCTTGATTAGTCTCAAAGTGATTATAGCAAACTGTTAAGTGGTTAATGCAGTGGTTTGCCAACCAAGTCCTTCGTGGTGCCCTGCGGGACATACTTCAGGAGTATGGGGTTTCAGATCCTCTACCAATGGCCATTCCATCCTTGTCCAACCTGAGTGGAAGATTGCATTGCATTAATGCAAATTAGGTCAGAATCACTTCCAAGAAGTGTTAGATGCTACCAAAGTTCCCCTTTATCATTGCATCTTTAGTGATGTGGTCCTTTTGAAGAATTTCCAGGTGAGTTTTGAGTAAATGAGATTAAAATCAGCATTTTCAAGCCTAGTGCCATGATCTTCAATCCAACGAGAGAATTTTCAGCTTCAAGCTGAGAATGAGCTGTTTATACAAGTAGGTGAGTTAAAGTATCTTTATTAATAAGTTGGGGAGACTGAAAGACAGATTTGGACAGCATCTGCAGTGATGCTAACACTGGTCTGTTGACAAGTCTGTTGAGATAAACAGAAAACTGAGTCAAAAGACAAAGCATTTGTTTTCAATTTACTAATAAATCTTTGTTCGAACTAGGAATGCACAATATTATCGGCATGGTATGGGTATCGGCCGATATTAGCGTTAAATTTCAATATCGGACATCGGCCATTCCATTAAAATAGCTTGCCTACGTAAAAGGCTCTGTTTTTGCCTGCAGTGGCAGCACAATGTGATGACGTTACAGCGGCCGGCAGCGCAATACAATGACGTCACGTGTGCCTACCCGATCTCACGGCGGAGAAGAAAATTTAAAATGTTCGCGGTTTGGAAGTTTTATTTTTCGCTGGTGAGGATGTCGGATTTGGAAGATTTTTGGACTAGGTTGAGCCTCACTACATCGTCCCCAGTCAGAGATATTTTTCTGACGTAACGTTACCCGAGTTACAAGCCGTCATTTCCGACGTCATTGAGAAGCTAATAGCCGATAGCACTGCTTGTTGGGTGAGTTTTACCACAGACATTTGGAGGTCGTGTTAGCCTCGTTAGCATGATTAGTCTTACGGCACAATGGATAGACAAAAACTTTGAACTTAAAAAGTCTGTCCTTCATGCACAGGAGTGCAGAGGATCCCACACTGCAGCTATAGGAACCTGGAAAAAATCTCCACAAGTGAGACAGCATCGCAGGTACCTAATGCTAATAAATAACATTTAACACTTTTCATTTAATATAAGTTAAAGTGCTCTGCAGATCATATAGCTGTTACTGAATATATGTCACCAGCTCTTACAGCTGTTGCACAATTTTTGTAGCAAATAAGCCTAAATAAGAGAGAGGGCTATGTTCTGACAAAGGAAAGTATATAAAATATCGGTATCGGCATCGGTTATCGGCTGAATAAGTTTTAACATATCGGCATATCAGATATTGGCCAAAAATCTAATGTTGTGCATATCTAGTTCCAACCATTACCTACAGTATGGTCATGAATGGGTAAGTGAAAGAATGGAATTGGGAATAAAAACAGCTGAAATGGGCTTCCTCTGCAGAGTGGCTGAACTCACCCTAGAAAAATGTCACATGTTTAGCCCAAACTGCTCGTCTACATCAAAAATAGACAGATGAGGTAATTTGGGCATCTGGAAAGAATGTCTTTATGTAGAAGCTATTTTGCATTTCCACAGTGACGAGACCTTAAAGGAAAACTCAAAATAAAAAGAATGGCAAATGGACTGTACTTAAATAGCGCATTTCTATCTTATCAAGATACTCAAAGCTCTTTACACTACAATCTGTGTCTCATTTACCCATTCATACAGCACTCTACTAGATCTATACAAAGAATAATCGGCTTTATCACATTCATACATCGATGGGACACACATCTGAGGCAATGAGGGGTTCAGTGTCTTGCCCAGGGACACTTCAGCATGTGACTACTGGTGGAATTGAACCCCCAACTCTTGCGTTAGAGGATGGCTGCTCTAACCACTCAGCCACAGTCTCCCAAAGAAGAGCTTATGTCTCTCAGCTGACCTGAGGACATCTCAGAGGTCTCCTGCATGAGCTCGAGGAGGTAGCTGGAGAGAGGGAGTTCTGGTATCTCTTCCTCCACAGACAAGTCTTGCATAAGCAACAGATGATGGATATATGAATGAATGAGATTCCACAGATTAGTTGCAAAGGAATTAAATTAAAATTTAAGAATTTTGACAATATCAACAATCTTGCTCTGTTCATTATTTTCAAAACTAATTATCTGTTTAAAAACAATGATGGGAGTGTACTGGTTTCTTTTATAGACTCTTTATTCAGAATAGCTTTCATGTCTGACCGCTGATAAGAACATCTTGAACCCATCCATCCATCCATCTATCCATCCATCATCTTTACCCGCTTATTCCATTTTGGGTCACGGGGGTCGCCGGTGCGCATGTCCAGCAATCACTGTGCGAGGGGTGGGGGACACCCTGGACGGGTCGCAAGTCCATCACAGGGACACATAGAGACAAACGAGACAAACAACCATTCACTCTCTCACTCACACCTAGGGACAATTTTAGAGTTACCAATCAGCCTAACATGCATGTTTTTGGTCTGTGGGATGAAACCGGAGTACCCGAAAAAAAAAACCACGCATGCACTGAGAGAACATGCAAACTCCACCCAGAAAGGCCCCTGGACAGGGGTTTGAACCAAGGACCTGCTCGCTGAGAGGCAGCAGCTCTACCAGTTGCGCCACCGTGCTGACCATCTTGAACCCATCCATCCATTTTCCCACTTGATTCGGTGCAGTTGTGGGGGACCTGGTGCCAATCTCTGGTGGTCATTGGGCTAAAATTTGGGCAAATCCTGTAGAAGTTACCAGTCCATCACAAGGACACAGAGCCAAACCACCATTCCCACTCACACCTAGAGCCAATTTATAGTAGCCAGTTAACCTAAAATGCATGTTTTTGGAATATGGGACAAAACCAGAGTATCCAGAGACAACGCACTCATGCACAGATGGATAAACTCTACTCAGATAGATCCCAGGATTCAAACCTAGAACCTTCTTGCTGCAAGGCAACACTGCTGACCACCATGCACCACTACCCAGTGCAAAGAAAACGTTGTTCAACGTTGGTCTGAGGGTGTGCAGCGCTCAAAGGGACCAAGTTTTACTCTGCTGCTCTATTTGAAAGTCAAGGAAGTTAAATCTACTCGTGAACTTGTGAAACGAGCTGGCATTGCTCAAGAGCCACTGAACAGATATGGTAAGTTTACCTCCAACAAACCTGCTCAATGCAAATTTGCTCCGATAAAATAACCATGATAAACATTTTATCTATCCTGCTTGAGACTGCAAGGACTAGTCTGCACAAAGGTAACAAGTTCACATCCTGGCACTTTTGCTGCAGAAAGCACTTCATGGTGACCTGAAAGCAGACTTGGACTGACATGGATGCAATCAGCAGGAAGAGAGATAAAACCAGTGTGGAAGACAGTCCTCTTCTAATAGTAAACAAATGTACCAGT
Source organism: Nematolebias whitei (assembly GCF_014905685.2). Classification (NCBI taxonomy): domain Eukaryota; kingdom Metazoa; phylum Chordata; class Actinopteri; order Cyprinodontiformes; family Rivulidae; genus Nematolebias; species Nematolebias whitei. Next base: position 42,469,997 of record NC_056511.1, read on the forward strand.
AAGTAGCGAAGAATGGGAGGCAAACACAAAAGAGCTCTTCTATTTTGGAGGATTGGATTCTAGCTGCATTGTTCTCAGGGCACGTGGGGCTTTTGTAAATGAGTGAACAGTGACGTTTTCCTTTGACCTTGCATTCCTGAGTGAACCTGGTTTATGACAGTGTTTCCTCATAAAGTATGCACTAATAGTTCCAGAAAGAAGTATATTTTACACAGTATATGCTTCCTAATTGTCTCCAAATTTTAGACAGTTATTTAGAATTTTTGGGTGGTGCCACATCCTGTTCACCACTGCGAGGAAGCCAAAAACATTCCCATTTTTCACTTTGTGACTCTGACCTTGCTCTACGATGGGGAAAGGTTGTGAGAAGTACATCCCAACAAACCCCCAGCACCCCCACTCCCATCCTTAATCCACCCCCTGCTCTCTGCCTCCCAATCAGCTGCTCTGTTCTCAATGCAAAAAAAAGCCACATTGGAAGCAAAATTACACAAACTGGACCAAAATTTGGCCGAATATCAAACATTAAAGAAAAACAGTTACTCTCATAAAGTAATTTTCCTTTTTTTGTTTGAAGAAAGACACAAAGTCATCCATGGACAAACTGCTAGACGGACTAAAAATACAAACATCCTAGAACAGGGTCATGCATTTTTTCACCTTTCATCACGTTGACCAGCAGTAAAACTGAAAAGTGTGCAAGCCTCTTCTGCTGTGTGTCTTTGTTGTGCAACCTTTTAAATGTATTCCTAAATACTCCTGACTTTCACCAAACACGTGACACGTAGAATTTATTCAACCTTTCAAGGAGAGCTAATAATTATTTATTAACCGCTCAGCACTTTGTCCACCAGTGCAACTTACACAGTTTAAATAAACCCCATTATGTCCTTATTAAGACATTCAAACATCTGTTTTACGGAGAACAAGGATAATGTTTGGTCAGAACATAGATTAATGACTACTGCCCTTCAGTGCTAGGCATTTAGGGAAGGGTTTGAAGAATGAAAAATATACTTCCTCCTGCTGGTGGAAACAGTGGTAAGAAGGACAAGGCACAACACTAATGTCAATCAGCAGCAAAAACACCAAAAGTATGAGCTGAATGAACTTTTAAAACACGTTCAGGAGAGTTGTAGAAGTCTGTGAAATCTTTTTTTCTCTGTCACAGAACGGCGACGCACTAAAGAAGACCGGAGATAACCCTGTGACAGAAGCATCACCTTAAATACAGAATGAAGATGATTTTAGAAGACTTTTTTTTTAAGATGCTTTGTGTCATGAGATTTCTTGGTCCTCAACTCAGCAAAATATCAAGTTTTAAAGTTCATCGGAAGAAGGAGCTGTGCGTTTCGTGTCCTGTAGTTAGAGATCCAAAGTCCTGTCCTAATGAAGCAGAACTTATTTTCTGAGGTGATTTGTTTGGGTTAAAGATGAGGTGGAAATTTAGATTACAACTGGATGATGTATAAACTGATTACAGTCGAGGTCAGCATTATGGTTTAGGTTAGACAACGGAATGAAAATAATGATGACGTCTTGATAAAAGCAGCTGTTCGGGCGTGTGCGTTTGGGTTTCTGTTGAAATCATGATGACGTTCAAAATCAGAAATTTTGCTAAATGTATATTTATCTGATTGTGGAGGAAATGGAGAGTCTTCTGAGGAACATGTGACATTTTTACCATCCCTGACATCAAAACCACACAAACGTCACATGGAGAAGTTACATTTTCACCAGCAGAAACATGTTTGGCTCATGTTCCCCGTGTGATTATGAACACGTTGAACATATTCAGGAGTGAAACATTGTAAAATCACGTGTTTTCCTCTTTAAGTGATTATCTGTCTCCTCTCTGTGGGATGATCAGCTGGTGGACGAGTCTAAAATACAATCATCTACTATTCAACTACACATAAACAATACTTTACGTGTATTTGTCTTTTTCAAGCAAAATTGGGTATTTTGTAATGATCCAATATGCATTTTGATTTCAGTCCAAACAAATCAATATTTATTATTAATTTCAAAAGTTTGACCTAAATAAAACTAAATTTATTTACAAAGTAAAATAACTTTATATTATCAAGCTCATTAAAATCCTTGTTGGTTGTACTATCATATTTTACCTTGCACGTGTGGCAGTATTACTTAAAATGAAAATTGTGAATTATGTAAAACGATAACTAAAATTCCTTTTAACTAAAAGACCTGTTACTGACAAAACACCAGTTATTATGAAACAACAGCAAAAAGGCGTAACATTCTGGGTTTTAGTGACTTTAGACTGAGTCAGTCATATTACAGAGAAGGTTTTTGTCACTCTGCATGTCATCACTGAATTCACCGTTAGATGTTGTGTCATCTATTTTCAGCTTTAGTTGTTGTGTTGCAACAATTTCCTGACATGCTTCTTTGGAAACCTTTTGTACTGCCAACCAAGACAACTGTTTAATCTGAGTCTTTCTAAGAATGATGCACAAGATCTCTCTGGTTTTCTTGCACTGGAGACCAGGGCTTAATTTGTAAACCGATCGATACCAAAACACAAATGGGGGGAGGGGCGATCTGAGGGTCCTCCCCCAGAACATTTTGAAGTAGACGCAATTTCCTGCATTTTGGTGTATTTTAATAGGTGGTTAAACATCTACGTTGACCTACATTTGTAAACACTGCTTCTGTCAAGCATCCCCTCACCCCCACACCCTTACTTGATGGAACCGTAAAGTAAGTCGGGCTTGGAACTGACTTACTTGACTTTATTATTAGTAAGCCTGAGAGTTATCGGATCCAAGCAAACAGTTAACGGAGTTACCACCCTGTCAAAATAAGAGAGTTCCCCGATCCCGTTCCGCCAGGATCCGGCTCAAATTAAGCCCCGCCGGAGACTTTAAAGCACAGAAGAGCAACATGATCAGGCCAGGACTCTGCAGTCTTCACTCATCTGCAGGTCAGAGGTCACTCTTTCAGGGATGAAGATGTTCACATCCTTGATAGAGAGGAACGATGGTTTGAGAGAGGAGTAAAGGAGGCCATCTTGTGTAGAGAAACCGTCCATCATTAAACGGGGGTGGAGGCCTCCGTGTTCATCTGTCCCCCTCTTACACTGCTGTTTGTTGGCTGAGACTGAGTTTGTTGCAGCTCCTCAGACTGAAGAAGAATTTTGGATAAAAGGCCAAATGTTTCAACAAAGAAGAACTCATCCCAAGGATCTGCCTCAACTCTTTTAAGAGACTTTAAAAAGTTACAAGCAAGCTGTATAGTAAACAAACTGTAAAGCTTATTGACAGATTAATGAAGAACCTTCAGAGGTGATTACAATAAATTAGACAAGATGGCAGCAGATTAAGATAGTTGCATTTCACCCTCTAAAGGCATCTTTGGTTGTTCCACAGTGTGCAGCTTCAAAATACATGCTCTTCTCCCCAGATATTATGAAGCAGTGCTGCTGTCAGGTCAGTGAAACTAACGTGTCACCTTTTACCTTGGTGAGCAAAGTTCTATGAACTTTCCAGTATTTGGCGTAAAATATTTTGTGTATTGTTGCAACATGTCACAACCTTTACTGAGAGGAACCATTAGTTATAGATTTATTCTGCCAAAACAGCACATTTATCAGCCTAATTAAAAGTAAGAAGAAGAAAAAATCTAAATCCTTCCTGTTTAATTTAGTTTAGACTTTTGACTTTGAAAAGGTTGACATCTGCGTAGCTGGTGGATCATTAAAACAAACAAAAAAAAGTTTTCTTGATAGTTTCACGGTTGACTGAGGCCGAGGGCAGTCGGCACGCTGCAGCTCGGAGGTGGAGCTCATTCAACCTTTATTTATACAGGTTAATCCCAATGAGCCTCGGGAACTCATTTACAAGAGAGACCTGATTTTAACAAAGAGTGATGGCAACAAAGACAACAACAGACAATCATAAAGGATGAATGCAAAGTGAGAATGAATTGGTTGCATTGGTTTTTCCCATGCAAGAACTTAACAGATGTTTAGAGCCAAGGTCAAGATCATCAACGAGATCATCAGTGTCTTCAGTTTTATGCATAATCAGACAAAAAGAGTGCCAGGGTTGGATATGGGATGAGTTTAGCAGACAAATTCAGTGTTTACACTGAGCTTAGACTTTCACATATGATGCGTTTCTCATTGTGTATCCGTCTCTCACACTCTGTAGCCATTTTTATCCTGCCGACTGTCAGCAGCTAAATTTTCTGTGGCGTCCTTTGGGACATAACGAACCTCTCAGATGTCCGCTTTGAGTTCATTCAGCCATTTTCCTGCTGTCCTGAAAGGGACAAGGGGCTTCTCTTTCCTTCACTTCTGCTGACTTGGTGCTGATTTGGAAAGTGAACTTATCAAAGCAGTCTGCATCCCCCCTCAGGGCATCCCACTTGTTCTTGTTTCATATTTTTCTGCGCCGACCCAGCGCCACATTTATCCCCAGCTGCATTTGTTTATTAGTTTGTGTGATCAGCTGCAAGAGGGCGTCCTCATTCTGCCCTGTTTGATGTTGCTTGATGACAACTTTTGTCAGGATCAGATGTTTGCGTGGCTGTTGATCAGGGAATCACACAAACCCAAAACGACGCCAAAGCTTTGGGCGGAAGCTGGTTTTGTAAAACAACTGTGAGATGCACAACTGCACTGGTGGGAGAAAAATAACTGTTATTTATAGAAAATAGTGAGTTAGTGGACATACTTAGCTTAACCTAAAATGAACATCTGCTAAACTAGACATGTTTCATTCTGATGAAACTGGGTTAATTTGCTGTTTCGATTTTTGCTGTTATAAATTCAAATAGCAAATACAAGTGGTCTATTTTTAATACATACATCATAACTTATTCAGGTGATAAAGAGTACGGGTGTATCAGCACTCTTCAGGCAGAGTTTGGTAAAAAACTGTACCCTGGTTTTGGGGTCACTGTCTGGTATAGGTCTGGAAAAACAATGAAAGAAACAAAAGTTAAATGTAGTCGGTGTAAACCTCTATCATTTGAGGAAACTATGTTTTGTAGTTATATATTTCTTAAAAGTATAGTTCCCTCAAATGATTGGGGTGGCCTTTGGGAAAGCCTAAGATTAATCTGTGGTGGCCAAGGCCACCATTGGCCACCTCCTGGTATCACCATTGCGCCTGGCCTTAGATAAAATAAATTTCTCCACTCGTCAGGATCTGTCTGTTTGTGCTGCCTTGGACAAAGAAAAATAAATAAAAACTACTCATCTGATCTTATGCACGGTGTAGCTCCTACCCACTTGAATATCTGGCACCAAAATCATGGAGGATTACCGGTACTTGCATTCCCTGTTCAGTTACAGTCCAGGAAAACACTCATCTTGAAAACTACAAGCGTTCACCTTTCAAATCCCTCAGTGACGGGGGACAATGGCATACCACGTTGAATTATTTCAAACGGACAACTCTCTCAGAAGTAGACAGAAAAACAAATCACCCTTTCTTTTAAGAAGACTCTATGGCATATGTGTCAAAGGCCCAGGGACCAAATATGGCCCTCCTTAACGTCTTATCTGACCCCCAAGATGTTATTTTAAATGTAAAATACTTTTATCACTTTAATTTTTTTCCAGTAATCTTTGATTATGATGTCAAAAATGCAACAGAAAATGTAAAATGAGACCAATCAAACACTTGATGAGGAACCTGCAACCAAGAAAGTATGTTGGCTTTCTAACTTGAGTTAATGTGGATTCTGAAACTGGCCCTTACTTTGAAAAAGGTTTTAATTTTGGCCCCCTTTAGTAAGTGGGTTTGACACCCCTGCTCTATGGCAACAAGTATCCTGATTCATGCTCAATAATCTAGGTAGAAAAATCTAAAAAAGTTAAGTCAGGTCCTCTGGACAGTTTCTTTTTGTTGGAATGTTTCTTCTTTCATCTGAAATACTTTATCAGTCCGAGGAGCCACAACAAACTCGGTCTTATAAATAGCACCTTCTCATAGTGGGTCAACCAGTTTGATGGTGATCAGGTAGCTCCTGTGTAGACAAAAGACGAAATGTTTCAACAAAAAGAAATCATCCAGAAGACCTGACTTAACGTTGTTGGGCTATCTAACAAGGTTGAGTCTGGTCCTCTGGACAGATTCTTCTTTGTTAAACTTTTCGTCTTTTATCCAAAAGGCTTCTTCAGACTTCAGACTAAAGAAGTCTGCAGCTTGAAGAAGAATCCGTCCAGAGGACCAGACTCAACTTTGTTAGATTTATCTACCTGGATTATTGAGCATGCATCAGGATACTCTATCCATCCATCCATTTTCTTTACCCGTTTCTTCCATTTTGGGTCACGGGGGTCGCCGGTGCCCATGTCCAGCAATCACTGTGCGAGGGGCAGGGTACACCCTGGACGGGTCGCAAGTCCATCACAGGGCAGGATACTCTAAGGCTATATTCAAATTTCAGGAAAAGTGGCCCAAATCAGTTTTCTTTGCTCATATGCGAGCCATGCCAGATTATTATTATTTTTACAAGAAACATGACAAACCTGATTTTTTCTAATTTGACCCAGGTCTTTTTCATATGTGGTACTACATTTTATACATATCCCATATTTTTCAAAGTGACAACAGTCTGAACGGTCACGTGCATTTCATCTGACTTTTACGTCAGTCAGTCAGTTAGGGGTATGCAGCTCGCTCCAAATATTGGTACTACTTATACCAACGTTGTGCAGTTTAAATCCTGGAACGCCGCACATCTTCAGCCACAGAAGTCCAGTTGCTTTGTCTTTGTCCTTTTAGTTTGCCATGTCCTGGATAACTGAGAACTGACAAAAACACAGCTCCATGGTTGGTTTCTATCCGCATCAATATTAAAGGGACGGGATTGATATTTAGTTACCATTCTGTGTTCGTCTGTCTCTCCTTCCTGTCCTCTCAAATCAGCCGGTCAAATCAGATGACGCTTGTCCTGAGCCTGGTTCTGCTGGAGGTTTCTTCCTGTTAAAGGGAGTTTTTTCTTTCCACTGTTCCCACTGTGCTTGCTCAGGATGGGAGACTGCAACGAAGCCAAGATTCAACTTGTCTGCTGGATTCCTTAGATAGAGAACTTTACTAATTGGTTTTTATGTGAATGTTCCTGTAAAGTGCCCTGAGACAACCTCTTTGTGATTTGGCGCTATATAAATAAACTGAACTGAATTGAGTTAGTTTCAATTTCAGTACATTGCTCCCCCAGCCAGAAACACAAGTCGGTGCCAGAGAAGCCAGGAAGAGGCATGATGAAATATAAACACTGGATGAAACGATCAAGTCAGATAAAAATGTCATTGTTCTTATTGCACAACAACTTTAGAATCAATAGGTACATGCTAACACGTGTAGCATCCATATTTACTTCCATGAACACAGCACACTGCGTGCAACGTCACCCACATTCATAAACACACCAACAGTTTTGTCAAACTGGTTGAAAACAACAAAGTCCATGCTCAGTAATCCAGGTATACAATCCAACATTATTCAGTCAGGTCATCTGGACAGTTTTTTTTTTTTTTTTGTTGGGCTAACAGTTTCCAACAGTTGCTTTTGTTTTTGAGTTTTTGTTTCTACTCAAGCATCTCTTCAAAGACACTTCAAACACATTAATCCAAAACTGTCATATACACATGTTTTTTTTTAAATGTTTGTGTCTATATGTGGTTATTTTTATGTACTTCTCTTGAGTGTGTTTTTCCCGTGTTTCCAGTTTCCCCAGTGTTTCTCTCCTCGTGTAGTCAGCTCCATCTCCTGCCGCTCTCACCTGTTCCTCATTATCTTTCCCAGGTGTTCATCATGGTGTCTCATTAGTGCCCCTTTAAGTTCAGCATCTGTGTTTTCATGTTGTGTGTGGATTGTGCTTCCCACAACCTGTCATGTTCTGTTCCTCTTGTTTCCCTGTACCCAATTAAGTTTTGCTGACATGTCAGCCTTCTTGTTTTGTGTGTTATGAAATAAATCCTTTTTTTAAATTTATTTATCTTCGGACCCCCGTGTTGGGCTGCATTTGGGTTCAACACCATGCTGAAGGTGACACAAGACAACTACAACCACAAAGAATACTAAACATTTTCCCCCTGGTAGTCACATGGAAATATGATTACCTTACAGTAATGTCATGCATCTGCCTGCAAGGAGAAAACATTTAAATCAGGTGGAATACAGTAAAAATATCAAATATCCTCACCTATTCTTTAAAATATAAAGCTAACTACAGAATGCATGACTTTATGTTGTAATGACAATGATATAAAAGTGGTTTTAATTTAAACAAAACAAGACAATAGGGCATCTGGTACTACCTTATAAGTACTTACAAAATCAAATAATTTTGTTGCTCATCTTTGAAACGTCTAAGACCCATCCCCCTACTGATTATGATATAGAAAATAATTGCTTGTTTGTTTATTTTTAATTCAATAATTAATTATTTAAATATTTACACTGGCATTTAAAGAGTTAAAGTCTTGAAAATGTTTGCATATTTGGTAGTTTGGAGCAAGCCTAAAGCTGTTTGAGATTTATGAATAAAGCAATATATATATATATATATATATATATTGACGTCATATGGTAAAACAATTATTTGCATTTTTTTGTGCATGTAATTTTTTGACATGAAGGCATCCAAAAGGAAGTCCATCTGAAGAAGGTACTAGGGCTACATTGCAAAAATTTTAATTATAAAAATCTGTAAACTTGGATATATTTCTGAAAACCTTTTTTATCTTAATCAACCAGAGTCAATAAAATGATCATTTCATAGTCAGAGTCTGTTTATTTGTCATTCTCATCACATGTGGTACGTGTAGTGAAACGAAGTTGTGTACACAGGGTCCCAGTTACATCCAACAATGGCAAAAACATAAAGTGTAAAAAGAAACAGTATGGATCTGAGATATAAACTAAGATATACGCTAAACGAAAGGCAAACGGAACGTTATACACCAATAGTGCACAACAATACACCGAACAGCAGCAGCAGGATTCTCATAGGTTCTGTTTGGCTATAGTTCACATGCTTAATGCGAACACTAAACGAACATAAACTAGGATTTATTCAAAGCAAAAATATAGAAACAAGGTGCCAAAAATGGAAAAGAAATAAATTTAAATATAAAAATATATAAATTAAAAAATTTAGGACTCAATTTCGTGGTCAGATTAGCTCATGGGTGTTCACTCATACTGAATTATCATTCTTCCTGAATTTGTTCAGTCCAGTATTTTCTCACAGTCTCCTCGGCCTCTGCTGAAGCATGTTTGGTTTATCTGCTCCTGAATTTTCTCCCAGATGAGCGGCTCTCAAAACACTGGCCCCCGGGATTATTAATATTTATCATCCACACATCCTGCCCTGAATTATTCTCCAGAATAGGATGAGATTTTGTCAATAGTTGGGGATAAAGTATCCTATTTATTTATAAAAAGAGGGGCGCCTATTTGGGAGGATGCAATTTGTTCTGAACACGTCCTCTGCATGACCTTTGATTCAGATGATGATGGTGGCAGGGATCACACGCTGTAAACAACATTGTGTTGTGTTATTTGGGTGGGCTGAGACATGCGCGCAAGTGACAAAAAGAGGCAATAACTTTGCTGACAGTGATGCAGAGCAGATGGATTTCAGCAGCTCATTACATCCTATTTTCACTATAAATGGATTTTTTTAACGAGATGTTTAACTGCCAGTAAGACAAGCAGCATTTGTGTTTATTTGCTACCCGTGATAAATTAGATCTATCCCCACAGCGGGGAAGCTTCCAACCTGCCCTGCAGCTTGTGCCTCTCCTTTTAATTCCCTTGCAACACCATTTTTAGCCGCCTATCAACGTTGACATGATCATTTTCATGGTTAGTGCAACTTACTGTCAGAGTTGGAGTGTGCACCAGAAAACCAAAGACTCATGCACTTTCACTTATTAGCTTCGCTGTATGACTTCCTAAAGAATATGACTCTTTATTAATTCTTTATATCTTCTATAAAGATGTAACTGCTGGCTTCACTTATTGTTGGCTGCCCCCAGTGGCGTGCACAGACAATCTGAGGGACAGGTGCACAAGTGAAAAAGAAGGGCACCTTGTGTGGCACATGGAACCACCAGATACTTTAGCAGTGTGAGATTCATAACGGGCACATTATGCAATGTTTTAAAACTGTACAATAGAGGAAAATCGAGAAACTCGTCTTTAAAATTGAGAATTGGGTGAAAGAGTTAAAATTGTGAAGTTTCTCTGATCCCAACATGGTCATAATTATACATACAGGCTCAAATGTACACAAACATCCACATTAATATTTAGTCAAACATCTATTTTCTAATTGCACCATGACCCCAAGCTTTATGGATTCATCAACAAGATCAGAAATAACACTGGTTGGATGTTTGACCACTGGTGGAATAGGTAGAGGTCATTTAAACTGGTTGGTTTCTTGACGCAGACCCATCTTTTATTTGTGGTCCACAAGTTGTCAATAGGACTGAGATCAGGGCTTTATGAAGGCCACTCCACTGCTTAATGTTAACCCACTTCATCCATTCACAAAACAGCTCTAATGTATGTTTGGGATCATTTTCCAGTTGGAACGCTCGGTTGTGTCCAAGTTTCATTCATCTACGGTTCCTATGAAAAGTATATGGGTTGAAAAATAAATTAAAATGTGTCATGTAAAATAAGTGATTGTGTAAATATTTAGCCTTTTTAATGTGACCGTCCTAATTCAACTCAGAGATAAGGTTTTTGAAAAGTGCCTGTGAGGAGATGAATCCAAAAGGATTTAACGCCCTAAACATCCCCAGGAGTTCTATTGAATCATCAAGAAACTGAAGAAACAAGGAGCATGTGTAAATCTACCAAGAGCAGCTATCCTCACAAACTAAGTGACCATGCAAGAAGAACAAAAGTGAGAGACCTCCAAAACACCTGTGACCTCTCTGAAGGAGTTACAAGCTTATGCAAGTGCAATGGGAGACGCTGTGCATATAACGACTGCTGCAGGTTCCAGGTTCTTCACCAGTCTAAACTTTATGAGAGCGTGGCAAAGAAAAACCACGAAGAAAACATTAAATCTTGATTAGACATCAAAGTTCATGCTCAATAATCCAGATTTAAAAAAACAATTTCAACAAAGTTAAGTCAGGTCCTCTGGATGGTTTCTTTTTGTTGAACTCATCCAAAAGACTTCATCAGTCCGAGGAGCCAAAATAAACTTTTTTTTTTTTGTGGAGTTTTGAACCACTTTGGCCATGGCTGACTCTTATGAGTCGACAGGGGAGAGGGCGGACTCCAGAAACCACCATCAAACCAGTTGGCCCACTCTGTGAGAGTGCTGCCTATAAGACTGAGTTTGTTGTGGCTCCTCGGACTGATGAAGTCCTTTGGATGAAAGACGAGACGTTTCAACACAAACAAACCGTCCAGAGGACCTGACTTCACTTTGATCTTGATAAGAGTTTATAACATGTGACAGACTCCATGGTCAACTGTTTCTCGACAGCCATTTCTAGTCGAAGGCCAATTTTTACTGACCATGACTGATTTAAAGCATTAAAATGTTCAAGGGGGTGAATTATCTCAGCACAGTAAAAACATTTTGTCTGAGATGTTAGAATTTGAAACCAAGATGTAATCTTCCACAACCTCTTGTTGTTTAGCTGCAGGTACATGACAGAGGTCTGACTCTTTATCCTCGACCCTCAGGGTATGACCTGACCTGACACAGGGAAACATAGGTGGTGACTCTGTACAAGGGTCTAGGATGAAGACCACTGACACAGACCCCACCCAGAGAAAGGGTGACAGATCACCAGAGTCTTTGTTTTAAGATGAGAGGAAGAGGATAAGTTAGAAAGCTGGAGATAAGGACGTCAAAACATCCCTTTTATAAAGGATGTAACGCCACAACCCAAACATGGCTAAATTCCAATAAATTTGAAAACATCCTTCCGTGTGAAGGCATTCATAATGCTGCTACACCCTTAGTCACAAATTAGCTTTCTCCTGCTTGCATGGCGCTAAAGTCATGAGTATCACAACTGGGCTTGGTTGTTGCCATGACTGTCTCCCAGTTTGTGAAATTTTCCTTTTAATATGAGAGATGTCTGTGCCTCCACTGTCAGTTTCAGACTAGCTGTGGAAACACCGTTAAAAGGCAAGAACAAATGCTTCTTGCTCAGCATCCAAAAAAGTGAATGGAGGACAAGTGAATGAGGTGAGGCTTACTGGTGGATGAAGAAAGTGGTGGAAAAGGGGCACAGATCTAATGAGAATGGAGGGGCAACATGGTGTAGCTGCACCACCAAGACTGTAGCAGTAACTTACTGGGAGTGCTGCAAGAGTGTGAAGGTATAAGGTCAACTTGTCCAGCGCTCCTTAAAGCTCTTGGTGTCAAAGCCACACCAAATGCATGAGAGGTCCCACAACATACATCTGCCATCATGCTGCACCCAGAACCAGTACGCTGTTTCCACAATATTACACCACCACAAATCAGCTTTAAATTGTGTGTATTCTTAAAACCCTCCTCAACCTATTGTGCTCTGTCACATGCGCCCGCTGTGTTCTTGATGTAGTGAGTAGAAACGTATACACACCCCTGT
>NC_056511.1:42482697-42485012 GCF_014905685.2 Nematolebias whitei
CCTGTTTAATGATGGACGATTTCTTTTCACAAAGATGGCCTCCTTTACTCCTCTCTCAAACCATCGTTCCTCTCTGTCCAGGATGTGAACATCTTCATCCCTGAAAGAGTGACCGCTGGCCTGGAGATGAGTGTAGACCACAGAGTCCTGGCCTGATGATGTTGATCTTCTGTGCTGGTCCATCCTTTTGGCCAGTGGCAGTTTTGTTTCCCCGATGTAAGACTGTTTTTTAACATTTACTCTCTGTACTCTTCTATTTTTCCAGCTAACTGCATCCAGCTTCTTGCTTCTCATTCACTGGTTCCTCGTGAGGGCGCGTCATTCCTCCTCTTCTATTTGTCTTTTAAACAAATCAAAGTAGGATTTGTTGTGATGTGCACCACGTCACTGCGTTTGCTGATGACTCGGTCATCGCATCTCTTCCCAGCAGTCATAACTCAGAGCGGAGGCCTGGTGTGATTCATCATGTTTAAACATCAATGTGGAAAAATGTAAAGAATGATGTTCTGATTTTAGTAGAAATACAGCTCTCATCCTCTCTCTCTCTCTCTTTTTATAAACAACCAGGTTGTTGAGTAAGAGCAGCATTGTTAACACCCTGGAACGACTGACAGCAAATTACATTTTAAACTCCCCACTTACGTGTGTAAAATAGTTATTTAAAGTATACACTTTTTTAAGCTTTGGAGGTTTTTTTTTTTTGTCTTGAGCCTGTTTTTTTGTGTGTTTTGTGTTTGCAGACGTGAAATAATTATCTGTTTTAATGTGTTTTTCCTTGTTTTAATTTGATTCCTTGTGTTTTCCATGCATTCTGTTAATATCCTCCCTTTCACGTCTCGTGGTTTCCCCCCCCCAGGCAGTCATCTTTCAGCACTTCGTTACTCACCTGTCCCTCGTTTGTTTATCAGCCCAGCTTCCTTCACTTGTTCCTTGTTCCTCCCTGCGCTTTGACTCCCAGCTCACCATCACTCACTGCCAGATTCTACCGTTTGCTCCGTGTGTTACCAGTTTGGATTTTCCTGTTCCCTGGTCGGCGCTTGTGCACCAGTTTGTCTTTGTGCTGCCTCACCAGTCCTTTTATTTTCATTATCACATGTTTTAGTAGGTTCCTTTGTCTCAGCATCCAGACTTTGGGCCCTCACATTTTATCACACCAAACCACTTTATTTACAAAACACTGAAGCAGCAGCTCTACATTCATATATTTTAATGGGGATACAACTTTCACTAAAACACCAAAGTTCATGCTCAATAATCCAGGTACATATCCATCAATGTTCAATCAGGTCATCTGGACAGTTTCTTCTGTTGCTGAAACGTTTCATCCTTCATCCAAAGGACTTATTCAGTCCAAGGAGCCACAAACATACTGGAGTCCCACAAATACCACACTCCCATAATGCAGTTTGCTGGTGACAAGATGGTTTCTGGTTTCTCTTCATCAAAATGTCTTGTTTTATTCTTTCTTTGCAACATTCTCCCAGGAGCTCTGCCTTGTGCTGTCACAAAAAAAAAGAAGCTAACTCCATCTTGGCTGATTTGACACATGCTTCCATCACTCCTCTGCAATGAGAACAAATTGGTTCAAGAAGTTTTTTTATTCCAATTATCAACCTTTTGAATGCTGTTGTGTACCTGTTCATGCATTTCATGTGTATTATTTACTTTTGTTCTGTATGTTTCTGCCCGCTGTAAACCCAGTTAACTTTTGGGAATAATGAATTAACCTGGAACCTCTCTGTCTCGTCTTTTCATCAGTTTTGAAGTGAAGTCCAGAAATATTTCACTCCTTGATGGCCGTCTTCACTGTATTCCACCGGAAATCCATTGATGGAGGGATTGTTCTCTAACCTTTTTCTGAAAGATTCTTTTTAACAATCGGGTCCTTCTGTTGCTTGTGAGCTCTCAAGCTGTGAGCGTTGTGGCTTTTGGATGGTGTACGTCAGTAAAATCCTGCTGAGATTTATTGACCTTGATCAGTCTCTTTAATTGATGTTCATTCAACCTTTATTTATACAGATTAACCACACTGAGCCTCAGAGACTCATTCACAAATGTTAGATGTGCAATCAAGAAAGCTGAAGATCAATTAAATCAGAAGTCCTTTCAGCACATTTTTTATTTTTTTTTACTTTAAGGGTGTTTTTATATATTCTTTAAAAACTGTTTTTAGTTGAATTGGTCAGAGTACAGTAAAGGCGAAAACATTTTGAAATGATTAACTGTGGTTTAATCTCTTTTTTGCATCACTAAAACCTGGTATTTTAACAAGGGAGTGTATTTTTATATCCGATGTACTGTATACCTCTGAAGAC
>NC_056511.1:42485112-42486432 GCF_014905685.2 Nematolebias whitei
AGCTAAACTGCAGGAATTCTCTAATATCATTCAGAATTCATTGTTCCTTCAATGATGGCAAGATGTCCTGATCCAGATGCAGCAAAACGGGCCCAAACCATGATACTACCACCACCATGTTTCACAGATGGGAGAAGGTTCTTCTGCAGGAATGCAGTCTTTCTCCAAACGTTACGCGTTTCATTTAAACCAAAACGTTCTGTTTTGGTCTAATCCGTTTAAAAAACATTCTTCCAACATTCTTCTGGTTTGTCCACGTGATCTTTATCAAACTGCAGACGAGCAGCCATGTTCTTGTTGGAGAGCAGTGGTTTCTCCTTCAACCTGCCATGAACCATTGTTGTTCAATGTTCTCCTGGTGGTGGACTCATGAACATCAACATTAATGTGACAGAGACCTTCAGCTGTTAGAAGTTACTCTGGGCTCCTTTGTGATCTCGCTGACTATTCCACTCCTTGTAGTGATCTTTGTTGGTCCATCACTCCTGGGGAGGAGAACAATGCTCTTGAAGTTCCTCCATTTGTCCACACTGTGGACTGGTGGAGTCCAAACTCTTAACAGATGTTTTGTAACAATTTCCAGCCTGATGAGCATCAACAACTCTTTTTCTGAGCTCCTCAGAAATCTCTTAAGTTCCTGCCGCGATCCACTTCCACAAACATGTTGTGAAGATCAGACTTTCATAGATCCTTATCCTGATGCATGCTCAATAATCCAGGTAGAAAAATCTAAAAAAGTTAAATCTGGTCCTCTGGACATTCAAAAAAACTAAACAAAACAACAAAAAAATGTAGAAACGTTTCGTCTCTCATCCGAGAGACTTCCTCAGTCTGAGGAGCTGTATTCAGCTCAGTCTCTTAAATAGCACCGTCTCAGAGTGGATCAACCAGTTTTACTGCTGACAACCAAAACCAGCTGATCACATGCTCAAGAAGGACCATCAGCCTAACAATGGATCATTAGCACACTGATGGCTGTTTACTGTTCACAGAGAGCTGAGTGATACTAGCAATCACAGCATTGTAAGAAGGGGACAATTGAACCCGGAGGCCTCCACCCCTGTTTAACGATGGACGATTTCTTTTCACAAAGATGGCCTCCTTTACTCCTCTCTCAAACCATCGTTCCTCTCTGTCCAGGATGTGAACATCTTCATCCCTGAAAGAGTGACCGCTGGCCTGGAGATGAGTGTAGACCGCAAAGTCCTGGCCTGATGATGTTGATCTTCTGTGCTGGGCCATCCTTTTGGCCAGTGGCTGTTTTGTTTCCCCGATGTAAGACTGATCACCCTCCTGACACTGAACAACATACACAACATT
>NC_056511.1:42486532-42488512 GCF_014905685.2 Nematolebias whitei
ATACTTTTACCATCACAAATATGTAATATTGGATCATTTTCCTCAATAAATAAATGACCAAGTATAATATTTTTGTCTCGTTTGTTTAACTGGGTTCTCTTTATGTACTTTTTAAAAGTATAGAGGTTAGTGAACACCACTTGTTCTGGGACACAGCCCCATTAAAAACTGTTTACACTTCATGCATCACTGGAATGAAATGTAAACAAAGAATCCATTATGTAGTAATGCACATCTCTTTACTACTGTGTGTAGCACAAAGCTGTTGTCTGTAGGCTGGGTGAGAGTGTGTGAGCGTTCAATAAAAAAATTAAAAAAAAGACAAAAACACGCAGGTGCTATTTTCATCTCCACGCGAGTATACATTTAAAAAATCGGCACACAGTCTTTCCTCCTGGATGGAAAAAGAAATGGCACTGAGGTGTGAAATGGAGAGCTAACCAGGAGAGAAGTCAGGTCTCGGTAGACGTCAGATACTCCTCGGGGGAGTGCACTGCAACACGTCTTCACAAGCTGCTGTCGGGGTTTGAGGAAGCAGTGTTGGACAGCGTGCTGACAGAAGATGGACAAAAACCTCAACCAGCCATCCCTCACTGCCGTCATCTCAGCCGCCATGTGGAAACAACAGCAGATGGCTGGTACGTCCAGCAGAACATCTGGAGGTGCCGGAACTCCAGCTCATTTCTTGCTTGTCAGAAACTGATGGTGTAGTTTGTGCCAGTTCTGCTAGAAGCCTTCAAACCCTTTAACACTTGCACTGAAGGCAAGACGGCAATAACGTTTGTGCCTGCAACTCTGTTGGCAAAATGTCTCATGATCCAGTAAGCAGATTTAAGGAAACCTTCAGAAAATAATCATTGGATGTACATCTTTAAACGCGTTCATTTTTAGAGTAAGCCCAATTCAAGACAGCCGCCAATCAATGTTAGTGAACATGAAAAAGGCTGAAACTCAGATTTTTACAGCATATGAGCTCAAATTTGGTGCGACATCAGCAACATATTCTGAGAGCTAACAGATCTTGCAAGGTCACACAAAATTTCAAGAGATCAAGAAAAAACACCACTGACAACATCTGACCAAAATAGCCATTTATCCATTTATTTTATTTTCCTGCATTTCCTTTCCAGGTCGCAGGTCAGTCATGTAGGGGCCTCATGGGGACAAACAAGACAAACAACCATTCACACCCACACCTAGGGACAGTTTAGAGTCACCAGTTAATCTAAGGTGCATGTTTTTCGTCTGTGGGTGGCAGAGTACTTGGAGAACATGCAAACTCCACGGGAGTGGATCGCCAAGAGGTGATGTTGCAAATGTATGGCTGAAAGGTGACAGCTCCAACCACTACACCACAAAAATGGCTATTACTGTTATTTTTTGTTGTTATATACCTGGATGACTGAGAAAACAAACTTTGTGTTCTATTACTGTTGTGTTTCACAATAAGACTATCTTAGTTTAAAAGTGGCAAAAAAGACCAAGTTGAATTATATATATTTTTTTTTTTTAAATCGTGTCAAAATTCTCAATAAACACAGAAATATGCAAATTAACAATTTCTTTCACTTTTTTTTTCAGTCATCTTACATTTTAGATATGGTCTTCCAATTAAACATGTCCTAATGTAAGACATTACCGGTAGTTAATGCAAGGTCTCAGTGGACATCTTGTGAGTGCTGGTGTCTCGCACATAAGGCCAAATGAAAACAAGGGACAGGTTCATGTGGAGGACAAGAACTACCAAAATCCTTCCAGGCTTTGAGTAATGAAGGCTAAGATGTGACTGTGCAGCTGACACAAAACTTACTAAAGATACTAATGAAGACTTGTATAATGGTTAGGCCTGTCACAATAAATCAATTAATCGCATGATGAATGAAAATTATCAACCTCATTTTCTTTTATCGGCTTTATCGTTTCTTCGTGTCTCTCTCTTTCTACTGAAGACACTGGATGAAAAAAATAAAAGCTCAACTC
>NC_056511.1:42488612-42490622 GCF_014905685.2 Nematolebias whitei
AGTGAATACAGGGTGCAGTGGTGGGTACATTAGTTACAGCCAGTTATTTTCTGAAAAAGAAACCCAGTTTAACTTTCAGTTTCTTTACCAAGTTTTCCACATGGAGCTTAAAAGAGAGATGCGAGTCGACCAAGATACCCAAATATTTATAGGAATAGACAAACTCGATGGGGACACCATTAAAGGATAAAATCAGAGGAAGGACTGCTGGGACCGGCTTGACTGAAGAAGTCTTCTGGATAAACGCAACGTTTCAAAAGAGAAGAATCTGTCCAGAGGGCCTGACTTAACTTTGATTCATCTACCTGGATTATCGAGCATGCTTCAGGACAGATTAGGTACAGATGTACTGTACATAGAATGATTATTCCTGAAAGTTTAAGTAAAATCTGTCCAGTCCTTCATGAAATATTTGCTATATACAACTTTTGTAAGATTTAGTTGAATTTATTTTTATTACAGACACAACTAAAAGCTAAACGTAAATTAACTTGTGCTATCATAATCCTTGGACATTTAAAAGATTATTTTAGACAAGAAGGCATTTGAACATGAAACCTACTCAACAAATGTTAGTGTGGTTTTCTACTTTTGTTTTATCGTTGTGCTACTTGTAGCTTTGAGTTTTAGCTTTTTGTGCAAAATACTTCAGCTCAACATTCACACTGCATTTGTGCAGAAAATGTGACTTCGGTAGTTTTGTGTTCAAAATTTGCTGCCACTTTTAAAAAAAACAACGTTGCCCAACTGGACAAACAATTAGCAACTTTAAGAACAGATATTTTAGTAGCTTCATGTAACCAAAGTATCTTTTACTGTGTTCAACGTCTTTTTCTGCAAAAAATAAAAAACCTACTTGGACAAAATCACAGTTTCTTGTTTCATTTATCATCTATAAACACCACTGTCTTCCCCTCAGCTTAAAAAGACGTGTCTTTAGTTTCAGCTACGAGATGATTTATTATTTTAGGGACAGTCTGCAGCTTAACTTGTCGTTAAGAGTTGACTTTTTTTGTTCAACTTCAGTGTTTTTCTAGCTGTACCTTAATGTGTATCAAAAATGTACACTGGTGTCGTTGTTCCTACTGATACCAGTAAAATGAGCTCAACAAAATTAACTTTTAATATTTAACCTTCTGTTTCTCACATGACACAAGATGAACACGAGTTTCTTGACGTAGCCACACCAAGTACAATTTATTGAGAACTTAAAACAAGTGGGGTGAGATAAGCAGCTCAGAGACTTCCAACACTTGTGTGTGTTTGATGTGCTCCAGATGTGGAGGGTTAGCCTGCAGCCTCGGAAGGATCAGTGGAAGGACTTGGCCTGGCCCTCGGGTGTCAGCACGGTCAGGTTGCCCCTGGCGTCTTGGTCGAGCTCAATGGCCTCAAAGAGAGACTTGAAGTTTCCTGCCCCGAAGCCCTGAAGAGAAGAAGCAGCACACAGATCGACGTCTTCTTCTTTGTCATTTGTTATGACTTCAAGTCATTTTACTGACGGCGTTCAGGACAACCAAGATTTTATTTCCACATCATAAAAATAGAGTCGCCCACAGGAGGCTGTGCTTCCTCTGGGTTTGCTAATCACTCGTGAATGTTTTAATGCTGATCAAAACAAGATGAAGTGGTTTGTCTGGGGGGGGGGGGGGGGGGTGTCTTGCTGTGGTTTATGTTCAGTTCACACTTTCATGCTTTCCATGCACATCTGTGGACTGAAAAGTGACAGCACGCCTGTTCTGACAGGCTGACTGGGTGCTGGGTGCCATGAATGGAGTGCCACAGGGAAAAACCCAGGGACCCCCCCCCCCCCCCTTCGCTGTGAGGAAGTTTGAGTCTGTGACAGATTTACTGAGTTTTACAAGTGGGCTGCTCTAACTCCAGTCTGGGTGGGAGCTGTGAACAGGTGTTCAGTTCTCACTCTGCTGCTCCTGTGGGGGAAAGCGTCACAGGCATTTAAAGGGATATACCAGCCATTTTAAAGAGGTGCTCTGTGTAAAAGTTGTGATGTAG
>NC_056511.1:42490722-42494786 GCF_014905685.2 Nematolebias whitei
ATTGCAAGCTAAATATTTAGGTCTGAGCTCCTAAATATTTAGCTTGCAAGTTAAATGTTAAGATCAGAGTTAAATATTTAGTTAGCAAATTAAGTATTCCATCCATCCATTATCTTTTACCCACTTCTTCCATTTTGGGTCATGGGGATCACTGGTGCCCATGTCCAGCAATCATTGTGCAAGGGGCGAGAGACACCTTGGACAGGTCTCCAGTCCATCACAGGGACACATAGAGACAAACGAGACTCACACCTAGAGACAATTTAGAGTTACCAGTCAGCCTAACATGCATGTTTTTGGTCTGTGGGAGGAAACCCACGCAGGCACGGAGAGAGCATGACCTGCTCAATGAGAGGCAGCAGCTCTTCCAGTTGAGCCACCGTGCTGCCTAGCAAATTAAATATTTATTTTGGAAATTGAATGTTTAGCTTATAAATTAAATGTTTAGTTTGGAAATTAAATATTGAGCTTGGACAATAAATTTATTTTGGAAATTGAATATTTAGCTTAGAAATTAAATGTTTAGTTTAGAAAATAAATATTTAGCTTGGAAATTAAATATTTAATTTACATCTAAATATTTAGTTTACTAACTAAATTTAGTTTACTAACTAAATATTTAACTTGCAAGTTAAGTATTTAGTTTGTAAACTAAATATTTACCTTGTAAATTAAATATTTAGTTGGGAACTATGACATTTATAAATGTATGACTAACATGGTGAAAATATGACTGGGGGGGTTAACTATTTTTTTTCTCATGAAAGGTTAAATAAACCAAAATACTGCTGTTAATTTTTGACTATGTAACTTTACAAACGGCGCCACATAGTCTTCAACACTCAAGAAGTCCTGGAAAGTGAACGCAGCAGAGATATCGCTCTCAGCGTAGCAACTCTACCCGCTGCACCACTATGCTGCTCACTTACGAAGTGGTTGTTCCTCTGAATGACCTCCAAGAACAGAGTTGGTCTGTCCTGCACAGGCTTGGTGAAGATTTGGAGCAGGTATCCCTCGTCGTCAAAATCAACTAAGATCTTCAGCTCCTACAGAAGGAAACGGATCACTGGTGTGTTCGTGCAGAAACAAAGAACAGACGGGATGAAACAGTCCCCACTTGCAGGCGCTTCAGGTCTTCCTTCACTGTGATTTTGGCCGTCTTGAGTTTCTCCTTCAGGGAGTCGTAATATGAGTCTGGGGCAGAAAGGAACTCCATCCCTCGTTCTCGCAGGTTTTTAATCTGTTCAATAGCAAAATGATAAAAAGTAAGGTCACTGTTTTGAAGAGTTTGGAGAAAATCAGATTATTTTTGGTTTAATCATAAAGGCCTTACAGATTCAATAATGTTTGACGTGTTGAGGGCGATGTGCTGAACTCCTGGCCCCCCGTTATAATCCACGTATTCCTGTGAACGCAGAGGTGCTGGACAATAAATGCACATCTTTCACCTACACCACTGCTCTCTGTAGTGTTTGTACAACACCTCTGAGTGCTGCTGACATCCAGGATGGAGAATCAAACTAATGAAAAGAGAAAGGCTGAAGGGAAATGATCCCCACCTGGATTTGTGACTTCTTTTTCCCCATGGCAGGTTCATTGATGGGCATCTTTATGGTCTCTTCATAGTTTGTCACCACAATGGACCTCAGCGCGCTGTACTGTGTGTGGATCTGCTTGTCATCTATTGACCAGAACCGGTGGAACATCAGACACTTCTGATACCTGACGTTTGAACACATCAACAGGAAACAGTCAAAAATTAACGAGTCCAATCTGAAGTAATGGTTTTAGACAGGGGCTGCAATTAGTCCCCCTCACACTGAGGCTCATTTAGTTTACTTTGTGTTTTTGCCTCATGTGACTGCTAGACCTGTACTTGCTGCCATACATGTCGCACCGCTGTATAAGTTGCATCAGTCCAAATATGTCTAATAAAGTAAAAAAAAAAACATTCAAAAAGTTGCATCGCCGTATAAGTTGCATGTATTATGCGTCACCACTGACAACCTGGAAACGTGCGCCGGTGTTGTGCCAAAAATCGATTGGCTGCCAAATGGCGGCCACGGGAACGTGCACGGGAGGACTTTAACAAGAATTTAACAAGACTAACACTTAAAAACAATGATTTGTTTGCTCAACATTATAGTAAAGGTGTGTCTCAGTTTAATTTTTTCTCAATATATTCACTTTAATGGTCAAATTAGCTTCATTTCTCCTGGGCGCTGCAGTGAAATGCAGCTGATTTGATGTTTACTCCAGGAGTTCAGGAGCGAGACGAAGGTGGCTTGGTATGGCAAGCCAAGTGTCTCATTAATAGCCACTTTTACCTATTAATGAGACACTTGGCTTGCCATAATGTTGAGGGCCCTCTAGTGGCGGAAAAAGGTATTGTTCAATATTTTCCATGTCAGAATGAATGAAATCATCAGATCTCAACTAAAAATTGGGTTATAAATATGGAGGGAAAAAACATATATTAATTGCTTTGGTGTATAAGTCCCAGGACTTGCAAATTTATCCAAAAATATGCAACTTATATGGCGAAAAATATGGTACATGCACTCCGCAGGAGTCTTACCAGTCTGACACTGGCACCATTTCATCGTCTGGTTGGTTTCCCACAATGTGATCGATGAACCTCAAGCCTGTGGGAGGACTACAGAGAAAAAAGATAAACACAATTCATGTGTGTTTAAATCAGATATAACTTTACCAGGTATAACTTTATCAATTGGTTTTGACAAATAAAGGTCTGAGTCCTGACTGCTGGTGGTCCCAAAGCTTTTAGCTTCCAACAAACAAAAGGAAAGTGACACAGGCTTACTATTTTAAATGTGCAAACTTTCCCAATAACCTTATTCAACAAGCACATAAGGACACAAACAGTCTTAACAACCACAAGGTGACATTTTGAATTCAACTGGTTTTACTCTGTGTGGGGATCTGCAAGACAGAGACGGCTGGCAACCACTGAGCAACAAACATTTGGCCACATCTCCCAGAAGACTCTAACACCCTGAAAACAGTTTCTGTGAAACCACACCAGAGATCCTTTAGTATTTGTTATAGGCTGTGGCTCATGGAGATCTATGGAAACCTCTGAGGGACAAAAAGTGTTTGTTGAGAGATAAACAGCAACCATGCCTTGTATGGAAACCACTGAAAGTTCATCGAGCAACCAATGGTAATCTCTGAGAGACCAGCTCCTGAAGATCACGCAGCGACAAAAAGAGCTCACTGCAAGACCACGGAGGAACCCTCGAGCGAGCTGAACGTTCACTGAACACCTCTCGTGTCTCAAAGTATGAGCGTATTCTGGGGCTCGTCCGTGTTAAAGAAGAAACATCTCATGAAGGTAAATAATCCAAGATGAGTAATGAAACGTTGATACATGCTTCTTTATTTATGGCAGATATTGTGTGCACGATTATAACAGGATTTATTTGATGACACAGTTGTTTATTGTCGAGCTAAAACAGTTGTTAAGGTTTTTCGGCTTGTACAGCCTGTATTAAACACCATCCAGTCAGATTTGTTCTGTCTCATACTTGTGCTAAACGCTGACAAAACCAAAGGGATGTTTTCAAACAGGAAGTCGATCCCAGCAGTCCTTCCCTCGAGTTTATCTTCAAATGTGGACCCTGTGTACACAATTTCGTTCCACCTCATGTACCATATGTGATGCGAATGACAATAAAGAAACTTTGAATCATTGTATCCCACTGAGTTTGTTGATTCCTATAAATATTTGGGTATCTTGGTCGACTCACATCTTTCTTTTAAGCTCCATGTGGAAAACTTGGTAAAGCAACTGGAAGTTAAACTGGGTTTCTTTTTCAGAAACAGATCCTGTCTAACTCTGAATGCTAGAAAACGCCTTGTATCTGTGTCTAAAAAAGTTAAATCTGGTCCTCTGGACATTCAAAAAAAAACCCCAAAACAAAGCAAAACAACAAAAAATGTAGAAACGTTTCGTCTCTCGTCCGAGAGACTTCTTCAGTCTGAGGTGCTGTTTTCAGCTCAGTCTCTTAAATAGCACCTTCTCAGGGTGGATCAACCAGTTT
>NC_056511.1:42494886-42496650 GCF_014905685.2 Nematolebias whitei
GCCGCCAGTTGAATGTCCCTGCTCTAGGGCCCGTCTTGTGTGGGATTTCTCCTCGTTTTCATTCATTCAGCCTTTATTTCTACAGGTTAGTCTCACTGAGCCTCAAGGACTCATTTACAAGAGAGACCTGATTTTAACAAAGAGTGATGACAACAGTAGACAATTATAAAAGAAAGCTTATAAATTGAAAAATAAATGGAAGAAGATATTAAAAATACGAAATAAAAACATCTAGGTTGTAACGGATGTCGAAAACTAAAAACAGGAACATTGGTTGTTGCCATGAACTTAACAGCTGTTTGAAGCCACTTAGAGAGGTCAAGGTCGAGAGCTTTAAATCTTTTTGTAAGATATTCTAGGAAACAGGAGCGGAGGAGGAGAAGGTCTTTGTCTAGTTCAGTTCTCACTGAGGGAACACTGCAGGTAATAGAGTCCTGAGGGAACACTGCAGGTAATAATGTCCTGAGGGAACACTGCAGGTAATAATGTCCTGAGCGCGCACGCTGTAGCTGCACTCACGCAGAGACATGTAGGAGGAGATGTATGAAGGCAGCAGACCAGGAAGTGATTTAAAGAGAAAATGTATCTGTGGGAGAGTCTGCATGAAGTTAATGGTGACCAGTTAACAAGTGAATACAGGGTGCAGTGGTGGGTACATTAGTTACAGCCAGTTATTTTCTGAAAAAGAAACCCAGTTTAACTTTCAGTTTCTTTACCAAGTTTTCCACATGGAGCTTAAAAGAGAGATGCGAGTCGACCAAGATACCCAAATATTTATAGGAATAGACAAACTCGATGGGGACACCATTAAAGGATAAAATCAGAGGAAGGACTGCTGGGACCGGCTTGACTGAAGAAGTCTTCTGGATAAACGCAACGTTTCAAAAAAGAAGAATCTGTCCAGAGGGCCTGACTTAACTTTGATTCATCTACCTGGATTATCGAGCATGCTTCAGGACAGATTAGGTACAGATGTACTGTACATAGAATGATTATTCCTGAAAGTTTAAGTAAAATCTGTCCAGTCCTTCATGAAATATTTGCTATATACAACTTTTGTAAGATTTAGTTGAATTTATTTTTATTACAGACACAACTAAAAGCTAAACGTAAATTAACTTGTGCTATCATAATCCTTGGACATTTAAAAGATTATTTTAGACAAGAAGGCATTTGAACATGAAACCTACTCAACAAATGTTAGTGTGGTTTTCTACTTTTGGTTTATCGTTGTGCTACTTGTAGCTTTGAGTTTTGGCTTTTTGTGCAAAATACTTCAGCTCAACATTCACACTGCATTTGTGCAGAAAATGTGACTTCGGTAGTTTTGTGTTCAAAATTTGCTGCCACTTTTAAAAAAAACAACGTTGCCCAACTGGACAAACAATTAGCAACTTTAAGAACAGATATTTTAGTAGCTTCATGTAACCAAAGTATCTTTTACTGTGTTCAACGTCTTTTTCTGCAAAAAATAAAAAACCTACTTGGACAAAATCACAGTTTCTTGTTTCATTTATCATCTATAAACACCACTGTCTTCCCCTCAGCTTAAAAAGACGTGTCTTTAGTTTCAGCTACGAGATGATTTATTATTTTAGGGACAGCCTGCAGCTTAACTTGTCGTTAAGAGTTGACTTTTTTGTTCAACTTCAGTGTTTTTCTAGCTGTACCTTAATGTGTATCAAAAATGTACATTAGTGTCGTTGTTCCTACTGATACCAGTAAAATGAGCTCAACAAAATTAACTTTTAATATTTAACCTTC
>NC_056511.1:42496750-42498017 GCF_014905685.2 Nematolebias whitei
AACTTTTTTGGATTTTTCTACCTGGATTATTGAGCATGCATCAGGATGTTAAAAAACAGGTTTGAAATTAGTGTTGTTGGATCAAACATCCCTCTTCTTACCCTGTAAACACATTGGAGAGGATTGAGCTCATCCTGAGCAACATTCAGCAGATTTTTGAGTGATTTGATAAGAATGGAGTTGAGAGCTACAAACCTGAAGCTGTTAAGAGTTTTGTTTCTCTTATGGGAACATTTATTGAATTATTTCATAGATGTGGGACTACGGTATGTGATGTTCCAAGGACCACCGAAAAATGAAACAAAAAGTGTCTGCTAGTTGTAAAGGAACATGTTTTAAGCTCACAAACTCCAGCAATATGAAATCCAGGACTTTCCTTTCTTTTAAACCGTGGACAAGATTAAATACTTTCACTTTCATGATGGTCACATTATGTTTAGAATTAAAATAAACATTTTTACAAACAAACATTTCCTTAAAATCATGAACATTAATTAAAACATCCACATCAGTGAAGAAAACGGATCATTTTGTTGGGCTGCATCATCATCATATTCTTCACACCATCCAATGTAGGGCGTGAATTTCCACTGCTTACCAAAGACTCATCTTTGGCAGTTTAAGCTTCTTAAAATGGGTTTATTTAAGTACCTGTACTGCACCAAGCTCCCCTGTAAGAAACAAATGATTCTCTGGTTGATTTTGTTAAACTGATGTAATGAGTCAGGGTTTATGATTTGGATATTTGAGGACAGATATCTGCAGAGTGATCATCTGCTCACTAGACTTGGTCATGGAGGATGCAGAGAGGCCTACATCCGCACTGAAGGAGGTGCAGGACTTTTCTGTTTCTGACAAGTAATGCTTGTGTACTACATCTGTGTTCTCCATATGTGTGGACTTTGCTCAGAGGGGAAAAATATAAATAAATATGACAAAGAAATCAAGTCTACCAAAAGCCTGTGTGATATGTGTTCTGGTCTGATGTTGAACTTTTGGGCCACAACACCAGAATACATGTTTGTTGCAACAACAAGACTGTAGATGAACAGAACCACAGCCTTCCCACAGTGGAACACAGTGGTGGCAGCACCATGCAATGGGGTGTCTTTTCTTCAGCTGGAACTGCGTTTTTATTTTTTAAATTTTTTAGTCAAGGTGGATGGAATGAAGAAAAGTTCAAAATAGTTGTTAATTTTGTCCTGAAATCTTCAGGTGTCTGCTAAATATCTGAAGATACAGACTTGCACTATTTTATAATCCCAAG
>NC_056511.1:42498117-42500107 GCF_014905685.2 Nematolebias whitei
TCAAGCTCAAGTCAACTTTATTGTCATTTCATCACATGTGGTACACGAGGTGGAACAAAATGATGTACGCAGGGTCCACAAATACAAAAATATAAAGTAAAGCAAGAAACAGTAAATAAGGATCTAAGATATTCAATTCAATTCAGTTCATTTATATAGCGCACAAATCACAACAGAAGTCGTCCCAGAGTACTGAACAGAAATATTCATATAAAAAATAATAATTGAACATTATTTATCTGAGGAGCATTCTGCCTTTGGAAACTCTAGGAACTACAAGTAAACCTGCAGCCTGAGAGTGAAGTGAAAATATGGAACAATAAGATCTCAAATAAAAGATGGAGCTAGGTTGTTGAGAGCTTTGTAGGTTAGAAGTAAAGATTTTGAATTCTATTCTGGATTTGACAGGGAGCCAATGGAGAGAAGTTAAAACTGGAGAGATATGATCTCTCCCAGTAACTCCAGTTAAGACTCTGGCAGCAGCATTTTGGATCAACTGAAGACGTTTTAAAGAAGTATTTGGACATCCAGATAATAAACCATTGCAATAGTCCAGTCTCGACGTGACAAATGCATGGACCAGTTTTTCTGCATCAGTTTTAGATCAGATGTTTCTAATGTTAGTGATATTACGCAGGTGGAAGAAGGAGGTTCTAGTAACGTTTTTAATGTGGGGGATAAAAGACGTGTCCTGATCGAAAATAACACCAAGATTTTTAACATTAGAGCTGGAGGACAGATTAATGTCATCTAAGGAGGGAGAAAGACTGAAAAATTCATTCCTAAGGTGCTCAGGTCCAAAACGTATAACCTCAGACTTGTCTGTGTTCAACAGGAGAAAATTAAGGGTCATCCAGGTTTTTATGTCTTTAGGACCTTTACGCTAAACACTTATAATGTAAAACAATACGGAGTAACAACAACAGCCCGAACATGAATCTGTGGTGAACAGATGAGTATGAACATGATATAATCAGCAGCATGGATAATCAGCAGCATGGATAAGTCACATATCACCAATCAAAGTGGCATTACAGTGATTTTTTCTTCTTACAGTGATTCTTCTGGTTTGAGATTCATGCGTCAAACAGCCTCAGGGTAGAAGCTGTTCCTCAGTCTAGTGGTTCTACACTTAATGCTCCTCAACCTCCTGCCTGAGGGGAGCGGGGCAAAAAGTGTGTGTGCTGGGTGAGTGGGGTCCTTCATGATGCAGGTGGCCCTCTTCCTGCATCTGGAGGTGTAGATGTCTGTGATGGTGGGGAGGCTGACTCCAACATCTTCTGTGCAGCCTTCACCACTCTCTGCAAAGCTTTTCTTTCTGCAGCTGTGCAGCCTCCATGCCACACGTTGATGCTGGAGCACAGGATGCTCTCCACTGCACACCTGTAGAAGGAGGTGAGGACTGAGCTTCCAGACCAGCTCGTCTCAGCCGTCTGAGGAAGTAGAGTCTCTGATGAGCTTTCTTCATCAGGCTGGTGGTGTTGCCCCAGAGTCACTAGAGTCTGCAGACGCGTGTGTAAGTTATATATTTTGCTAACAGATACGCAGGTAAATCTACTGTATTAGAACAAAACTCAATGAATAGAAACAAATAGAATGGAAATAAACTTTATTTTCTCAGTGGGGAAATTAAGGCGTATCAGCTGCAAAGTGACAGGACAAATGGGCTCCAAATATTAATAGCAGCTGCATTGCAAATATGGAGCTTTGCAATGTAGCGTTAATCAGCAGACTCTGAGGAGGGAGTAAAGACAGAAAAGGTGACACTGTTTTTCTCAAGAGCATATCCACAAAGATCAAACTAGTGACTTTTAACAGCGCCGGGCTATCTGATGGGTGTCTGTGTGTTTCAGCGTGAGTAACTGTCACAATGAAAACTCTGGAAATAAACGCTGACTTTTGTTACAAAGACTCCAGTGTTTGGAAGTTACTAAGGCTGTATGGGTGCCGCCCTGTTTACTTGAAGCTCATTAGGTGTCATAGCCTCACA
>NC_056511.1:42500207-42501475 GCF_014905685.2 Nematolebias whitei
AACTTTTTTGGATTTTTCTACCTGGATTATTGAGCATGCATCAGGATGTTAAAAAATAGGTTTGAAATTAGTGTTGTTGGATTAAACATCCCTCTTCTTACCCTGTAAACACACTGGAGAGGATTGAGCTCATCCTGAGCAGCATTCAGCAGATTTTTGAGTGATTTGATAAGAATGGAGTTGAGAGCTACAAACCTGAAGCTGTTAAGAGTTTTGCTTCTCTTATGGGAACATTTATTGAATTATTTCATAGGTGTGGGACTACGGTATGTGATGTTCCAAGGACCACCGAAAAATGAAACAAAAAGTGTCTGCTAGTTGTAAAGGAACATGTTTTAAGCCCACAAACTCCAGCAATATGAAAGCCAGGACTTTCCTTTCTTTGAAACCGTGGACAAGATTAAATACTTTCACTTTCACGATGGTCACATTATGTTTAGAATTAAAATAAACATTTTTACAAATAAACATTTCCTTAAAATCATGAACATTAATTAAAACGTCCACATCAGTGAAGAAAACGGATCATTTTGTTGGGCTGCATCATCATCATATTCTTCACACCATCCAATGTTGGTCGTGAATTTCCACTGCTCACCAAAGACTCATCTTTGGCAGTTTAAGCTTCTTAAAATGGGTTTATTTAAGTACCTGTACTGCACCAAGCTCCCCTGTAAGAAACAAATGATTCTCTGGTTGATTTTGTTAAACGGATGTAATGAGTCAGGGTTTGTGATTTGGATATTTGAGGACAGATATCTGCAGAGTGATCATCTGCTCACTAGACTTGGTCATGGAGGATGCAGAGAGGCCTACATCCACACTGAAGAAGGTGCAGGACTTTTCTGTTTCTGACAAGTAATGCTTGTGTACTACATCTGTGTTCTCCATATGTGTGGACTTTGCTCTGAGGGGAAAAATATAAATAAATATGACAAAGAAATCAAGTCTACCAAAAGCCTGTGTGATAATGTGTTCTGGTCTGATGTTGAACTTTTGGGCCACAACACCAGAATACATGTTTGTTGCAACAACAAGACTGTAGATGAACAGAACCACAGCCTTCCCACAGTGGAACACAGTGGTGGCAGCATCATGCAATGGGGTGTCTTTTCTTCAGCTGGAACTGCTTTTTTAATTTATTTTTTTATTAGTCAAGGTGGATGGAATGAAGAAAAGTTCAAAATAGTTGTTTATTTTGTCCTGAAATTTTCAGGTGTTTGCTAAATATCTGAAGATACAGACTTGCACTATTTTATAATCCCAAG
>NC_056511.1:42501575-42503680 GCF_014905685.2 Nematolebias whitei
CATGTAAATAATTTAACCGTAGTCAATGGAGGGAAGGAAAGTCACAGATACAAGGTGTTTCCTAGAGTTCAGAGTTAGACAGGATCTGTTTCTGAAAAAGAAACACAATTTAACTTTCAATTTCTTTACCAATTCACACACGAGACTGAATTCACACCTTATCAAGCTTCTGGCGGCACATATATATTGTAATACAAATGGAGACAGTTTAATGGGCAGAACCATCAAGCAACACTAAGCATTTGTAATATTAGTGCCTGAAAGAAATCTACTGCATCCATGATGATACTGTACATTTCACCTGTTTGGGTAGTTGTAGTTTTACTTACACATACAGAAAGCTGAAGAGATAAAAATGTTTATCGTATAGGCTGAGGTGGAAACAGACAGTTAAAAGTTAAAATACAATAATGAGCTGAACTGATTGCCTGGGAGTTATGGAGGGTGCATTCCTGTACGTGATGTTGTTTCATATTAAAGTTTTTATTTTTAATTTGGGTCAGTAAATAAACGAAACATTTTTGTAACTGATTACTGGATATAAACAACCAATGGTTCACCTGTTTAGCTCTTTGAATGACCTCAATAGTCTATATAACATATGTACATGTATGTTTGAGACGCCCTTACAGAACACAAAATTAATTATGATTTTCCTGCCAGATGTGTGCCATGCAGGCTATAAAAAATTGCTACAACTGGATGTTGCTGCTTCTTATGTTCACAAGACTCTTAAAACATTCTGTGTAAAATCACTGCAACGCAAAACTGACGACCTTACTCCACTTTGATTTTGTCCTGCTTGAATGAGACAAATTAAACTCCATTTCCTCAAACTGTGCTCATTCATAGGGCTATGTAATTTATTAATTTTCATGACTTTTTTTTTTTTTTACAGAAACTTACCTCAAATGATCTGAACCATGATTTTAAATTTTTAGTGCTTAATGCATTGATAAGTGTTATTAAAACTAACTAAGCCTGTGATAACAGTCACTGAAACATACTGGTATTTGTTGGAATTAAACCAGTGAATTAACATTTAGCCATCTACTTATACATGGTGCTTAAATGATTGTTTATTTATCACGTGTCATTTCACATTACAACAGTTATCAAATGTGTATGTATCACATAAAAACACTCATCTGTGTCTCTCTCAAGGGACTTTCACAAAACACTTCAAGCTGGGACGGACGTAGACACCTTGATGTGATTTGCTAACGGGTGGAGGCGGTGAGGTGGAGTTGAAGCTAATGGCTTTTGTGTCATGAAAAGAGATAATAACAGATCTGTTATGCAAGTGCTATGTGTTGTCATCATCCATACAATGACGAAACTAGTTCTGTTTATTTAACCCATCACACCTGAGATACACTTGGGTGGGGCAGTGTGCAGGTATGTAGGCGCTCGGGGAGCAACTGGGGAATGGGTTTTGCTCAAGGACACCACAACATGTGGGCATGGTGGGAGTTGAGCTTGCGATTTTTCATCCCAGGTCGGCTGCTCTACCTCTACACCATCTTGATCCCCTGTTGACATGTGACATATGAAAAAGGACAGCCAGCACTGCGGTTCAGTAATGATGATGGTAATGATGATGGGGTTGTTGTGGTGGTTTAATGGAAATAGACGAGAGTTAAACTCATGAATTTTATTACAGTAATGTTTGAGAGCCATTACAGAACACAGAGCCTTATATTTTCTCTTTAACACAGTCTCTTCTGGGATATGCTGTCACAACAGCTCCCTCTAGTGACAAGAAGTAAAAACAGCAACAGAACTTAAATCAGAGTCAGAGATTCTTTATTGTCTCTGAAAATGAAATTATGTACACAAGGTCCCAGTTACATCCAACAATAAACTGTAAAAGAAAAACAACGATAACATCTAAGATATGAACTAAGAAAAACATCAACTAAAAATACACTAAGCACTCATAACATTAAAACATTACGTTGAACAGCAGCACGAACATGAGTCTTTATGAGCAGATGAGCATGCATGAACACCTCAACATGAAAAAGATCAGCAGCAACATTGAAACAGATCAGCAGCAACATGATGTGATTTTTCACAGTGAATATTCTGGTTAGAGATTCATG
>NC_056511.1:42503780-42510424 GCF_014905685.2 Nematolebias whitei
AGTATGTGAAAGTTGAAGTTTCGGTCAACTAAATGTTTACTGAAAAAGAAATGTCATGTTTTACTATTTGAGAAGATACAACAGCGTGAGACTCCACGAAGTCTGGTCGTCTGCAATAATCTTTTCTGTATGTTGAAAACAATCCTTGACTTATGATAACATCTTACATCACAAAAACACACCTCTTTCTGGTCCATCGACCAATCAAAAGCTCTCAAATGAACCGGAAGTCGACCCATTTTAAATGTGGCAACTTCCCAGTTCATGTTAGAATTGAGAAGGGAAGAGAATTCAGAAGAATTCCGGAGGATTCGAGAGTACAGAGTTGCTGACAATTAAGAGTCTGAAAAGTTCTGAAGTATGAAAGGAGTTCAGTATTCTTGGGTGCAAACGCATTCAAGATGGTCCAGAGACGTTTTGGAATTATAACTTCTGTTTGAACAAACCACACACGACTATCTAAGGATTTCAGCCGCTCTCAACGGAGACGCTGAAAGGTCTGGAGGATTCTCTATCGAGCTGATCTATCATCAACCAGGTAACGGTCTCTTCTTCAACTAAAGTGTACCGGAGGCGAGCTGAGATCTGATGAAGCGTGCACGTTCTGGTCAAACAGATTAATTCCCTCACATAGTTCTCTGTAAGATAAATCTCCATGTCATCTTAAAACTCTCCTCTTTCTCATAAAATCAGTACAGATATTTTAGAAATATCTGAAGCAAAGTCCTCGTTCACCGCCGAGTGATCGATGCTCATTTTCTGTGAAACTTGTCTGTTATTATTTTCATATTTTGCCAAATTAATGTAAATGTTTGATGTTAAACTTTGATTCTGAAAATAAATGACCGCATTCATTTTGATGGGTCAAAGATAAATGACGTCTCTCGTTACATTTCTGTTAAATTCAATGCACGACATTACACAGTCAGAAAGATGAGGAACTCGTGAATATTGTATCAATATATATCTCATATATTGTCATACTACAACTAGTGGCACGTACCCACGTGTTCACTACAGGATGTAGAAAGCCTGAACCCTAAAATCTAATCCAATCTAATCTAATCTGTTCAGTGTCCGTATTAGGATCAGTAAATGAAGAAGTCTTTATTACCAAACTGAAAGATTTTCCCCTCACGGCAATTCTCAATGCAGTTAAAACGAGCTATTTATTCATTTTTTAGGAAAATAACACGACGCCATCCGAACACGGTTCATCCTTCTGAGAACAGGTTTTGAGGAGTTGTCAGGCAGAAATTTTGAGAATGGCAGATGAACTGTCTTATCTGAGAGGAGCTTGTTTACCTGCTATCATTAGAGCCTGTGAATACTGAGAACCGCTGTGACACATGACACACTTTTTCTTCTCCAGGCTTGAGAATGTGAGCTTGTGGTTGCTTAAGAAATGTCCCCCCCTCCTGCCAAACATCCTCTGTTTCTGTGAACTCTCCTGCTCCCCCAGAGACAGGAAGAGGAAGCTGAGTGTTTGATTGTTTGCAGGAACCAAACGCCGATCAGGACTGCCACTCCTCCATTAATGAATGACATCAGAAGAATTGAAAGAAGAGATAAATGGATGTTTGTCTGTCGTATCCTCTCCTGTTATGTTGAAGAGCACTGAGCTGTGATGGTCGGCTTTGATGATCCAAGAAGAAGGGGACAATTGGTTTTATTTTCTCAGCTGAAGACCCCCAGGGAGCCGGTCCACTCTGAGGAACAATGACCCACACAGGGAGCAGAAACCTTTGCTCTGTGTTCAGGCTGCACTAACAATGGAAAATACCTCTAAAAGCATGTCTGAAGGCTTTTTCACAAAACATTAGGCTGCAAAGACTAATCTGTCTTCATGCTGCCTCAGACTGTTCTCTAATCACTGGTAGAGCTGGGCATGTCCCACAGAGATGCAAAAAATGCTTAGGGCAGAACTCAGCACGTTGACGTGGAGCACAACGCATTAAATGTGTGACTGATGTTTCCTTCCTATCATTTTCGAGCTGTGACCTTCCGTCATAAATCAGTTTGTTGTTGATTGTTGATCAATCCTGCAACCCAGTGGTTGCACAGACTATATGTCATCATTTTTGTTGTGTTTGTAGATTTTCACAATAAATGCATTTGCAGAGCGTGGTGAAGGCTGCACAGAAGACTGTTGGAGTCAGTCTCCCCACCATCACTGACATTTACACCTCCAGATGCAGGAAGAGGACCACCTGCATCATGAAGGACCCCACTCACCCAGCATACACACTTTTTGCCCCGCTCCCCTCAGGAAGGAGGTTGAGGAGCATTAAGTGTAGAACCACTAGACTGAGGAACAGCTTCTACCCTGAGGCTGTTAGACTCATGAATCTCTAACCAGAATAATCACTGTGAAAAATCACATCATGTTGCTGCTAGAGCTTTAATAGACTACTCGAGTAATCGACAGGTCAATTACTGGGACATCTATCGAGTTTTTAAATTTCCCGTTGAGTATTCGCAGTGACGTCATTGTGTCACGTGATCCACACAAGGGCTACTAGTAGAAGCTACCAAATGAATTCCTCCCAGCAGATGAACTGAGCGGAGCAGGGCCAGTCTTGGCAAACAGGTAGAAATGCAACAGTATTGTGGAAATATTTCCCTAAAGATGAATCTTCCGGTTCAACTACCGTAAGGAAACAGAAAATGAATCAACTTCCTCACTGTTTGGAGCGTGTTGTGAACCGGTGTTATACCATATTCTGTGACCACCGTATATTGTGACCGTAGGGGGCGGTGTTGCATGCACTGTTGCAGGTCACAGAATATGGTGTAACACCGGGTCCAATGACCGAACCAGAACCAGCTTCCTCTGACCTTGTTTCACAAACAAAAAGCAAAAAATATTAATCTCTAAACCTATTTAAAAACCTATAAACATATTAATCTCTAAAATTAAACTAATGCGCACCACAGCTGGAGGTGGTGCGGGGTGGTCGTCCGTTGTTTTTAGTTTTGTTTTTGACGTGCTGCACATTATTTCTTTCACTTCTGCAGCTTAATAATAATAAGAATAATAACTAATTAGGATGACAAATGGTAGGAGCATAATATACTCTCCCAATACAAAGTTTTTTTTTGGTCTTTTTTTGGTAAATAATAAATTACGTTTTTTTGCGGTTTCATTTTGTATTTATTTTTTCATCTTGAGATCCTACGGCATCATCAACTACTCGAGTTCTACTCGAGTTTTATTCTGTTAATGTTGAGTTTAAAAATTATGTAGTCTTCAACACCTAGTTTCTGCTGATCTGTTTCATGTTGCTGCTGATCTGTTTCATGTTGAGGTGTTCATGCGTGCTCATGAACACGCATTCATGAACACATGAACACTCATAAAGACTCATGCTCATGTTCGTGCTGCTGTTCAACGTAATGTTTTTATGTTAGGAGTGCTTAGTGTATATTTAGTTGATGTTTTTCTTAGTTCATATCTTAGATGTTATTACTGTTTTTCTTCTACATTTTATAGTTGGATGTAACTGGGACCCTGTGTACATAATTTCATTCCACCACGTGTACCACATGAGGTGGAACGACAATAAAGAATCTCTGACTCTGATTTAAGTTCTGTTGCTGTTTTTACTTCTTGTCACTAGAGGGAGCTGTTGTGACAGCATATCCCAGAAGAGACTGTGTTAAAGAGAAAATATAAGGCTCTGTGTTCTGTAACGGCGTCTCAGACATTACTGTAATAAAATTCATGAGTTTAACTCTCGTCTATTTCCATGGCCGAGATGGTGTAGAGGCAGGGCAGCCGGCTTGGGACGCGATAGTCCCAGGTTCGATCCCCAGTCACTGCACATCACGTGGTATCTCTGGGCAGCACACCTCATCCCCAAAATGCCCCACTGGGCGCTTTCAATAGCTGCCCACTGCACCACCTGGTGGTGGATGGGTTAAATGCAGAGACTAATTTTGCCATTGTATGGAAACATACAGTACTGACATTGTGATGACATTATTATTATTATTATTAAACCACCACAACAACCCCATCATCATTACCATCATCATTACTGAGCCGCAGTGCTGGCTGTCCTTTTTCATATGTCACATGTCAACAGGGGATCAAGATGGTGTAGAGGTAGAGCAGCCGACCTGGGATGAAAAAATCGCAAGCTCAACTCCCACCATGCCCACATGTTGTGGTGTCCTTGAGCAAAACCCATTCCCCAGTTGCTCCCCGGGCACCTACATACCTGCACACTGCCCCACCCAAGTGTATCTCAGGTGTGATGGGTTAAATAAACAGAACTAGTTTCGTCATTGTATGGATGATGACAACACATAGCACTTGCATAACAGATCTGTTATTATCTCTTTTCATGACACAAAAGCCATTAGCTTCAACTCCACCTCACCGCCTCCACCCGTTAGCAAATCACATCAAGGTGTCTACGTCCGTCCCAGCTTGAAGTGTTTTGTGAAAGTCCCTTGAGACAGACACAGATGAGTGTTTTTATGTGATACATACTGTTGGATTTCATGTTTTATCTTTTATGATTATTTTAATCAAGCTTGAAATTTCATGTTATAAAATGAGTATGTGTCATTCTTTGAAGGGTTTTTTATTACCTTACAATCATTTAAGTATTAATCAGTTACTTTGCTTAAATAGAATCTTAACTTCAGGTAGTTTGCTTAAATATAATCTTACATTAACTAGAGAAAATCTTCAGCTAATTCACATTCGTATAAGTTCTCACTCACACACACCTACGCTCTCACACACACAGAGACTGACACGCACACACAGGCTGGGGGACGTTAAGAGTCTCTGAGCACATTTCTCTACTTTAAACTCAATATAGTTTGCTTAAACTTAATATAGTTGACTAAACATAATTAGTAAAGATAATAGAAAGTAGCATTTAATCGTTTAACAATTGTGATCAGCTCAGGATAAAATCTTCAGCTAAAACACCAGCTAACAAAGGGCCATAAACTTAGGCCATAAACTTTATCTTTTGGTATGTGACCTCCAAGACTTATCTAGCAGGCAGAAGAGCCCCGTAACCATGACAACGGGGTGTTTAAACCAATCAGAAGCCGAGGCTGCAGAAATCTAGGATAAGGTGCAGAGTCACAGGAGAGGTCATTGCATTTTGCTGGAGATTGGCGCTGATGCAGGTCTGTCTGAAAATGCCCGTTGTATGCATACAATCGTAATTGTTTTTGATCTTCTGAATACTTGTAATCCGTTGTCAAATAAATCTTTTGAACTAAGGTACCGCTTCAGCTGAATTGAACACCAATGTGGTTCTTATAAGCCACAACAATACACATTTGATAACTGTTGTAATGTGAAATGACACGTGATAAATAAACAATCATTTAAGCACAATGTATAAGTAGATGGCTAAATGTTAATTCACTGGTTTAATTCCAACAAATACCAGTATGTTTCAGTGACTGTTATCACAGGCTTAGTTAGTTTTAATAACACTTATCAATGCATTA
Source organism: Nematolebias whitei (assembly GCF_014905685.2). Classification (NCBI taxonomy): domain Eukaryota; kingdom Metazoa; phylum Chordata; class Actinopteri; order Cyprinodontiformes; family Rivulidae; genus Nematolebias; species Nematolebias whitei. The sequence goes on from NC_056511.1 coordinate 42,509,265, forward strand.
AGCACTAAAAATTTAAAATCATGGTTCAGATCATTTGAGGTGAGTTTCTGTAAAAAAAAAAAAGTCATGAAAATTAATAAATTACCTAGATAGCCCTATGAATGAGCACAGTTTGAGGAAATGGAGTTTAATTTGGCTCATTCAAGCAGGACAAAATCAAAGTGGATTAAGGTTGTCAGTTTTGCGTTGCAGTGATTTTGCACAGAATGTTTTAAGAGTCTTGTGAACATAAGAAGCAGCAACATCCAGTTGTAGCAATTTTTTATAGCCTGCATGGCACACATCTGGCAGGAAAATCATAATTAATTTTGTGTTCTGTAAGGGCGTCTCAAACATACATGTACATATGCTATATAGACTATTGAGGTCATTCAAAGAGCTAAACAGGTGAACCATTGGTTGTTTATATCCAGTAATCGGTTACAAAATTTTTCATTTATTTACTGACCCAAATTAAAAATAAAAACTTTAATATGAAACAACATCACGTACAGGAATGCACCCTCCACAACTCCCAGGCAATCAGTTCAGCTCATTATTGTATTTTAACTTTTAAATGTTTGTTTCCACCTCAGCCTATACGATAAACATTTTTATCTCTTCAGCTTTCTGTATGTGTAAGTCAAACTATAACTACCCAAACAGGTGAAATGTACAGTATCATCATGGATGCAGTAAATTTCTTTCAGGCACTAATATTACAAATCCTTAGTGTTGCTTGATGGTTCTGCCCATTAAACTGTCTCCATTTGTATTACAATATATGTCAATGTCAATGTCAATGTCAATTTATTTATATAGCACATAAAACAACAAAAGCTGACCAAAGTGCTTTACAGTTAAGACAGATTAAAAAATTAAAAAAAGAGTAAAAATGCATCTAGTGCCACTCAAAAACATAAGTTGACAATAAAAACAACACATAACAACAATAAAATCAGCTCAACTTGTTCTCAGACTCTGCGTGGATGAAATATATATGTGCCGCCAGAAGCTTGATAAGGTGTGAATTCAGTCTCGTGTGTGAATTGGTAAAGAAATTGAAAGTTAAATTGTGTTTCTTTTTCAGAAATAGATCCTGTCTAACTCTGAACTCTAGGAAACACCTTGTAACTGTGACTTTCCTTCCCTCCATTGACTACGGTTAAATTATTTACATG
>NC_056511.1:42510524-42513379 GCF_014905685.2 Nematolebias whitei
GGATATCTTACCGTGTATTTTTGTGTCTACAGTTTCCTGACCGTCTCGGATCCTGCTCTTGGTTCTTCCTGTGTCGGAGTCTCGCCTCTGTTGCCTTTGCCCTCCAACCACTTGCCTGCCTTGGGATTTTCCCACACAACCTCACCCCACAAGGATTTACCTGTAAGGAAAGACAAAACAATTTATTCCACCGTTTGAGCTGCCTCCTCTTGCCTCCTAGTCCTGACCCTGTCTCTCCCTTTTTCAGGAGTCCCAGGCCAACTTTTGTATATACTTGTCGTCTCATTCACTGTAAATAATAAACACTGTTTTGCTTACTTGAGGCTCTTGTCGTTCTGGTTCTCGTTCCTACTGGGTTGTCCAAATCATAACAAATTTAGTTTATTTATACAGCGCCAAATCACAACAAAGTTGTCTCAGGGCACTTTACAGAAACATTCACATACATAAAAGCCAGTTAGTAAAGTTCTCTATCTAAGGAATCAGCAGACACGTTGAATCTTGGCTTCGTTGCAGTCTCTCATCCTGAGCAAGCACAGTGGAGACAGTGGAAAGAAAAAACTCCCTTTTAACAAGAAGAAACCTCCATCAGAACCAGGCTCAGGACAAGAGACCATCTGCTTTGACCGGCTGGTTGAGAGGACAGGAAGGAGAGACAAACAAACACAGAATGTCAGGTCCAGGTATAGGTCCAGGTCCAGATATAGGTCCAGGTTTACCTGAAAGACAAAAAAAACCACATGTTAAGGATAGAAAAAATAATTACAAATGTTGAGCAGAGTAAGTAAAGACAGTAGCAGAGTGAAAAGTGTGGTCAGTTTGTCCTCCATCAGTCTAAGCCTATAGCAGCATAACTAAGGGACAGCTCAGGAAACCCAAGCCGACACTAACTATAGGATTTATCAAAAAGGAAAGACTTGATCCCAGTCTTAAAACTGGACAATGTGTCAGCCTCACGGACAGAAACTGGAAGTTGGCTCCACAGGAGAGGAGCCTGATAACTGAAAGCTCTGCCTCCCATTCTGTTTTTGGAACCTCTAGGAACCGCGAGTAAACCTGCAGCCTGAGAGCGAAGTGCTCTATTAGGAAAATATTGGACAACAACATCTTTTTTGTCTTTCATGGGGTTCTGCCGCTTCCTCACAAGCTGTATGTTTACAACAGTTAGTAGGTGGATGTCTTAAGATATTTTTAACACTGGGGCAAAAAAAACGACCTATATTTCTCAACACCCCCCACTCCCATACACACACACACACACACACACACATATGCAATTGTATCCACATGGCACAATAACAACAATAAATTAAAAAATGCAGCAGCTCTTGCCTCTCCCTGCCTACGTTGTAGACCCCGCAGGGAGACAACTCTACTGCACCGAAACATTATTACACATCATTAAATCCTCTTCACATCATTTACACTGTTTTCATTCACGCAGGCCAAGCTAAAGGTTTATTGAAAAGAACACAATGTGCTTGAACACAGAAATTGGTGAAAGGTTCAGGCTGGCATATTCTTATTGTGTAGTGAGGTAGGTGTAGGAGATCACACAGCGGGGGAAACCCTCCTCTCTCACCTCATCAGTATGCATCCTTTAATCCCACTCACACAAATTCATTTTTCACCTCTCACTGGCTATGAATTATTCAAGAAGAAGACAACTGATAAAAGGCACAAGAAATGCCGGTTCTTTTAAAAAAAATCTTTTCTGCCTCCACCACTCTCCTCTTTCAGCTAGGCTTTTCATGCAGCAGTCATTTTAGCACATCAGTATTAGTAAAGAAAGCGTATATCAGGCTCTTATTTATAGTTGTACCAAAAGTCCTGATTTTTACCCCTAAAATATGTCAAATTCTTTGCACTCGAGAGATATTAACTAAATAGTCTCTTCAAATTTTCCACCAGTGATGGTTTCAGTCAAACAGCAGCTCTATTTTTAAAAACTGTTAATACCTGAACGTGTCCACCGGTTGCTGATCTCAGTTCCAGCCACATGATCTGCGATGGTCACTATGGTTATAGTGAGTCCCTATGTAACAGTCACCTATGCTGTTAAGATGACCTCCAGCTGTAGAGCTTATATATTTTTACCCCACTTGGACAGGAAGGTGATTGGAAACTGGATTTCAAATCAGTCACAAGGAGCGTGCATGTCTGTGCAGCTGAGGTGATGCATGGACAGCACTGTGGTGTGAGCAGTGGAGCTCAAATACCTTTCAGATCCAGGGAGAGACAGGTTTCAAAAGGTATTTTTTCAGAAACAACAAGCCAGATGCAATTCTTCTTTCAGCTGGTCTTTCCCTCTTCAGAGGTCATCACAGCAAGTCATCCTCCTCCATCTTACTCTGTCCTCTGCATCCTCTGTCCTCACTCCAACTACCTCCATGTCCTCTCTAACTGCACCCATATATCTCCTCTTTGGCCTTCCTCTATGCATTTTTCCTGGCAGCTGCATTTCTAACATCCTTCTACCAATATACCCACTGTCTCTCCTCTGGACATGTCCAAATCATCTCAGTCTAGCCTCCCTAACTTTAGGGAGTTGGTCAACCTGTGCTGTACCTCTGATGATCTCATTCCTAATCTTATCCATCCTTGTCTCTCCTAAGGAGAAACAGTTTAATGCTCCAATGCTTGGACAATTAAAGCATACCTTCCTTCTCTGTGACATTTGACACAAGGCGATCCGATTTAGTATTTCATTGTTTCTAATTATGTTTTAATATTTTTATTCCATATGCTGTAATGACAGCTTGTTACTTTTTATTTGATGTTATGATCTTTTTTTTTCTTTTTTGTTAGTCACTTTGATAACAGTTTCTGTTTTAAATGTGCTATATAAATAAATA
>NC_056511.1:42513479-42514595 GCF_014905685.2 Nematolebias whitei
TCACTTTGATAACAGTTTCTGTTTTAAATGTGCTATATAAATAAATATGACTTGACTCCTTACATTCAACATTACTGCAAAAAAAAAAGGTGATTTTTAGAGTCGTGGAGGATAGTGTAGATCTCTGCTGAGGTGGAAGTTCTTCTGCAGGCTCGTGATCATAGTCAAAGCTTTTGGCACAATGAATCTGGCAGAGTGAGCCGCAGCAGGACTAAAAAGATGACTTCCTACTTTGTCATGCATGCACCCACGCAACCAATCTGCTACGACTGCTGATCTGACTGAGCCCCCCAGGACTCTCAGTGCAGCTACACTCCATTAGGCTTCATATCTGCTCTAGACTTTTACCTCTGAGCAGAAACAAATTCTCAAAAACACTGGAAACCTCTATCAGTTTGCACTTTTTTTTTAACAAGCAACAAAAATTCAACTAATATCATGTTAGAAGGTTCAATAAAATATCTTCATTTAGCCCTCATTATTATGCACTCATGCCTATAATATTTATCCCCCATTTAATCTATCACAGCTTTCTTGTGATTCTTACACATTAAAATAATCCACAGTTAGTAAAACCTTACATGGAACAAATCTCTGTAGCCTGTGTAAAAGCAACCACACACAACTGTAATGCTGCCATAAAGACTTTACAAAATCTTTGCAAAGACTCTTCATGTTCTGGCTGATTTTCTAACATCATAGCAAGGTCGTCATTCTGTGTGAACACATGTAGCGAGAACGCACTTGTACATTTGCCAGTACACCCTACTTTCTTTTTTTACTCCCAGTATATCAGAAACATTTGTTGCTAAGGGACAAACGTATGACACCCCCAACATAACCAAACTGCTGCTGAATCATTTGGGACACAATCATCACCAACATGGAGAGGAGGATTTCCATTTAGATTATTTCAGTGTGAATTTTCAGGAAATAAAACACCAACGGTAAAAAAAAAAAAAAAAAATTAGATTTTATTGGACTTGTGTTGTTCCATGACGTCTCATTCTCTGGTACCAGTCTGAGCAGATGGAGGAGCGTTTTCTCTGGCTCAGCGTTAGACCTTCAAGTTGTGCCCAGAGAGAACATGTACGTGAAACTGGTCATCTGGGACAA
>NC_056511.1:42514695-42515947 GCF_014905685.2 Nematolebias whitei
GTTGTGCCCAGAGAGAACATGTACGTGAAACTGGTCATCTGGGACAAGCTGCTGTGTGCTTTGTTCCTCACTACACACACACACACAGTGAAAAAGTACTGTTTTATTTTAACATATTTCTAAAGGTATTTTGAAAAAGTCCCTAAAATATCTGCAATGCATTAAACGTCTCAACAAGTACACACTTGTATTTGTTGTATTTGTATACAGTGTGACTGAGTGGTTGTCCTCTAATGGGAGAGTTGAATTACCTCTGATGTGTCCCATGAGTGTATGAATGCAATCTAAAAACACTGACTAGTCCCTATAGATTCAGATTATCTTTGTAGAGATGTATTAATATTATTATTAGTAGTAGTACAGTGCTGTATGAATGTGTGTGGAGGTAAATGAGGGCACAGATTGTGTTGTAAACAGCTTTGAGTGTCTTGATTACATAGAAAGGCTCTATATAAGAAGTCCATTTACCATTTACTTACAAGTACTGTATACTGTGTACTGTACTGTATACTAAAGTGTACAGAACAGGTGTCCAAATAATTTTTACAAGGGTTCAAAAGTAAAAATCTAATTCTGTTAAAGGGCCAGAATCTGGAAATATTTTAACAGGTTGAATAAATTTGACTTGTTTTTTCCCGATAATCGTTGTTCTGATTTGACAGGGTCCTGAAAACTCTCCTGACTAACTGCAGTTGTGCCTTAGAGGGAGGACTTTGATGTGTAGAGGGAGAAAAACTTCAATAGTTAGCTGCTAATCGGGTCTTGAAACTGTCTCAGCCACTTCAAGGTTCAGGCTCAATAATCCAGGTAAAAAAAAATCCAACAATGTTCAGTCAGATTATCTGGACAGTTTCTTTTTTTTTTTTGTTGAGAGATACTTCGCCTTCCATCCAAATGGCTTTATCAGTCTGAGGAGTTACATGTTCCCCCACAAGCAGTCACTCAGATAGTGGACCAACCAGTTTGCTGATGATCAGATTGTTTATGGGGGCTGTCCTCCCCCCCCCACTGCTCCCAGGCAGCCACAGTCAAAATGGTTCAAGACACAAAAGTTCATGCTCAGTAGCCCCCAGAAAGAATCTTATCACCAGCAAACTGGTTGGTCATGAGGAGGAAACCTTTAGCAGAACCAGGCTCAGAACAAGCGGCATCTGCTTCGACTGGCTGGGTTTGAGAGGAACAGATACACAATGGCAGGTCAAGAATCACATGTTAAGATAGAAATAGTATCAAATGAAAACTATTCAGTTTT
>NC_056511.1:42516047-42518573 GCF_014905685.2 Nematolebias whitei
GACACTCTCTCACTCAGTTTAGGCTTACCAATAACCATTTAGCCTAACATGCATGTTTTTGGTCTGTGGGAGGAAACTGGAGTAAACCCACACATGCATGAGGAGAACATTCAAACTCTACTCATAAAGGCCCCCGGCCAGGATTCGATCTGGCAACATTTACTGAGGTGGCAGCTCTAACAATTGGACCACCGTACCACCATGAAGCAGTGTGAACCAACCAGTGTGAACTCTAAACATGTGTTAGAATTGTCTAAGCAAATAAATAATTAAAAGAAACTACTGTAACTGAACAACTGGACCAATTTACCCGAGCAAAGTGTAATTAAGGAGGGTACTTTAAGACAGTTTTACCATAATAATAATAAAAAAAACGTTTTAATTGTAGAATAACATATATGAATTTGTAAAATACTTTTGGATTTACTATATACCTACGTAATGGCGCTCTTAATCAAACTTATCCCTACATTGATCAGTTGCAGTTATTTATAATTTACACAAGCTGGCGCCAGATATTCACTCTAGAGTCATGAGCAGACAAGTTCTGTACTGAAGCTGAGAGTCATTCACATGGTGCACTTTGCCTACCACCTGCCATTTACTACTAAAGTTAAATCTGTTTGTCTGTTAGCAAAATATTTAATGAACTAGCAGACAAATTCTATTAGAACGCCCAGAAAAAATGTGTTTACTTCTACAGCTGTATACTTTTTTGAGTCACTATATTTCAAGTTCAAGTCAATTTTATTGTCATTCGCATCACATGTGGTTCATAAGGTGGAACGAAATTATGTACTCAGTGTCTTATTTACACCCAAAAATATAATGTGTAAAAAGAAACAGTATGTAAGATATACGCCAAACGGTACGCTAAAAGATGTAAGATAAACGTGAAACGCAAATAATGAAAAACAATACAGTGTATTTATTCAAGATGGCCATCAGAGCTAATCAACTTTAGTAAACACAAAAAAGGCTATACATGTAGTCACTTTTATAGGTATTGAGCTAAAACTTTGTTTGGTAGTAGTTGAGTGTCATTCACAACACCGAGTGCTAATATCAGTATATCTCACAAGGTCTCACCAAACCATCTGAGATTAGCCATAAAGTCATTTAATATCTTTGATCAAACTCTGTCACTTCTCATTATAAGATGATTTTACTTTAAAAATCTTGCACGAAAGGTGATAGGTGGTGCATTCTTTCAAGATATTCTGAGTTTTTATCTTTTCTTAACTAAAAATGCCTCCAATCTAACAAGGTATTTCCTTGTTGCAAAGGGACATTTGGAAAACATGTGACTAATCCTGAAAGAAAACACTGTTTTAATGGAGAGGAAAAAAAACAACGCTCTTTCGTTAACTTTTTTATGCCATAGATTATTTTTTTCTAAAACCCTCAGTGATTTACAGCGTCCCTTTTAAGCAATTATGTTTTGAATCATTTTTAGGAGCTTATAGGCCTGACAAATTTAAACATTGCACTTTAATCCAGTGATTTATGCAAGCTGGAGGGTTGTCGGTCCCAAAAATATTCAACTTTCTCTGTTTTTTTATAACTCGGAGAAGACAGATGTGTAACAGTGGAAACAATTTTGGTAAAATCATTCAAATAATTTTTTTAAACTGTCATCTGCACAAATTTAATGTAAGGGTAATGGTGGGTTGAGTGTTGATTTCCTGTATGGAGAGCTGTTTTCCCACCCATTCTTTAGGAACGCTGGAAAATAAAAGCGCTTTATAAAACATTTAATTTTAGAGACATTTTTTACTTATTGGTTCCCACCACCAGTCAGTCGTGCACTGTTTGAGGAACTTAACAAACCTCTGAAGATTTCTTTAGTTCAGATGGTCTTTGGAGTTCCACACTGTTTCATGAGGGTCAGTTTCTTTACACCTGCAGAACCTTTGCTCATTTGAAGCATGACTTTTGATTAGTGCGTTTCTGTTTGTCTTTGATGCCCTCATGCTCAAAAGAAACTGAATAATGACATTTCAAATGTTCTAAATTTGACAGAAAGAAAAAAAATCTTGTGGACACTGATCTGTCAACAGTTGGGTCAATTCATCTAGTTTTGTCAATCACAATGACAATTTTATTGCTATTGCCCATAAAACAATAGAAGTCGACCAAAGTGATTTACAAATTAGTGAAAAAAAGAGAAGCACGGTAAAATAAATAAATATAAGAAGCATTAAAAGAAGAAATAAAAAAAGAACAGAAATACAACCGCTAGCTCTAACAAGACCTCAAGCATTGCCTGAATCAAACGCCAAAGATAAAAGATTAAACAAATGTAGATTTAAAATCTCAGTAGTCTCAGCGGATACGAGTTGGTAAACAGTTTCACAGATTTGGAGCAACAGCAAGCGCTCTTGATCTTTTTTGGATCTTGGACCATAAGAGGAGCCAGCTGGTTGATCGGAGAGCTCGAACTGGGGATGCAGATGTTAAGGATGATCACATCAGTATGTTGAGTGTCAGACTGTTCAAAAGTTTAAAAGCAAACAGAAAGATCTT
>NC_056511.1:42518673-42519804 GCF_014905685.2 Nematolebias whitei
TTGAGTGTCAGACTGTTCAAAAGTTTAAAAGCAAACAGAAAGATCTTAAAATCAATCTGTAAAACAAGAAGTCAGTCACGATTACGCTTTTGTCAAGTTTTTCTTGTGCTATGAAATTATTAGTCTGTGATGTATGGATTAATGCTCACACACGTTTTATTTAGAACATTTCCAAATGAAAATCACGTTTTTTTTTTTTATTAGAATGGAAGAATGGAAGTTATTTTTTGTGCTTTATCAGCAAATTACATTCTTTTAAATTTAGGTTCATGTCCCCCTTAGGGCATTGTATTGACTTCCATTTCAAATCCAGAATATAATTCAAAATCTTACTTCTAACCTACAAAGCTCTCAACAACCTAGCTCCATCTCATATTCAAGATCTCATTGTTCCATATTTTCCTAACAGAGCACTTCGCTCTCAGACTGCAGGCTTACTTGTGGTTCCTAGAGTTTCCAAAAGCAAAGGAAGATCTTTCAGTTATCTTATTATTTTTTTTTTTTCCATTTACCCTTTATTTATCCAGGTAGTGTCATTGAGACACGAGAACTCATTTTCAAGAGAGACCTGTTTAGGGAGCACATGGTGGGGGTTAAGGGCCTTGCTCAGGGGTCCAGAGTGGGGCGAATGAGGGTGGAGGCAGGTGTGGGTGTTTCACCTTTTCCTGCCCACATTTTGATGTTACCGGGAATTGAACCTATGACTTTCCAATCACAAGCCCATCTTCTAACCTCAGCGCCACCACTCCCCCAATCAGGCTCCTCTCTTGTGGAATTAACGTCCAGTTTCTGTTCGTGAGGCTGACACGTCCAGTTTTAAGACTGGGCTTAAGACTTTCCTTTTATAATAAATATAAATAAATAAATAAATAAATAAATAAATATAAATGGGGCGGCTGTGGCTGAGTGGTTAGAGCAGTCGTCCTCCAATGCGAGAGTTGGGGGTTCGAATCCACCAGCAGTCACATGCCCAAGTGTCCCTGGGCAAGACACTGAACCCCTCATTGCCTCCAATGTGTGTCTTATCAGTGTATGAATGTGATAAAGCTCTGATTAGTCTCTTTAGAATGATTTGCTCAATTATCTTTGTAGAGATCTAGTATAGAGCTGTATGAATGGGTAAATGAGGCA
>NC_056511.1:42519904-42520983 GCF_014905685.2 Nematolebias whitei
GTTTTAAAACTGGACAAAGAAAAATAGTCAGTTTACACCTCAGTGGTTCAATTTACCCTCTGAGTTGGATTAACTGACCCCATGCCTGGGGCAAATAGAGCCACTGGAGCACTTTTTGTCACATCATATTTACACGTGACAAGATGCGATTGGTCAACGCGGCCTCAAATGTAAAGAGATGAAGGCGTGCGATAGAGACCAAGTGACAGTCGTCTTAGCAGTTAGTGGTTTAGCATTAACTTCCACAATTTTTTTTTACCTGTTTAGCGGTTTAGCATTAGCAAAGCTATCTTTTCAGATAGCGGAATATGGGTTAGCAGAGTTAACCTTTTGGTTAGATGTGTCCACCGCTGATGACAAGCATCTGTTTTTGGCACTTGTTACTCAAGTATGATTCCTTACTGAGAGGTAATATAAGAATAGGGCCTGGGGTTTGACAGAACTGGTTTGTTCAAATATTATGTACCGCATAATTGGTTCAGCCTCTGGGTGGTATTGTGACAGAGAGGTAAGGTAAGTTCGAAATAATGAATGCAAGAAAAAATGTTCTGAGTCACAGAGCTCAAAGGGTTCACATAGCCTCCCCAGGTTAGAAATGGCTAAAATAAAAAATAAAAAACTGATGGATCAGGACTTTCCTTGTGTGTTTTAAGCAACATTTTCAAATGTTTTTGGAGGGGTAAGGAGATTCTTTTCAGAAGTTATCTCAATATTCTGACATCATGTTCTAAGTTTTATGGAAGACACATTGCTGTGGAAACATATTTATAGTTTGCATTTTTCACTCAGCTAATCTTTGTTATGGTTTATAGCTTGAGGCATCTTGCTCCAAACAAATAAACAATCTTGATACAAACTCCCACATTTAAAATGGGAGAATGGCAGGGCTTAGATAGGGAGTCCCAGACCTAGACAGACTAACAGGTCATGGCTAACCAGTCAGACATTGTGGTGGTAATAAAACTAAAGAAGAGCATCGTGATGATAGATGTAGCAACTCCGGGTGATTGTAGCAACTGGAAGTTTGGAGTGTGAACACACACATATATATACTGTATGTGTATATATATATGTATATA
>NC_056511.1:42521083-42523913 GCF_014905685.2 Nematolebias whitei
TTTTTTAATGTCTGGTGAAGTAATTATTTAATAAAGAGCATTGGGTGGAGGCTTTAAATGTGTATTTGCTTTCAATTAAATTTAGCAGTTTTGCACAGTTGATCAGTTTTTGTTAGGTTTTTCTCTAATTGTTTTTTCTTTAGTGTGACCAGTTTTTCTGAAAATTATTATGGACAAGACCAGTGATATGTTTATTTATTGCTGATGGAAACCTTGCCCACTCCCTATAGGATTGAAAGGAACTCTAGTCACCATTCACAATAAATCAGGGTGTTTTATCCTAAATCTGCTTGAGTCACAATTATTCAACTTGTATGTGACAAAGAACATGTTTTGTGAGTTGAAATATGCTATCTCCTACAAATCATTTCACCTAATGGGCTCAAACTTTGTCTGACTTAAGCCTCAAGCAATTACAGGGCTCAGCGGTGCAACTTCTTGAGTGGGTTTACAGCATTCCCAACATTAGACAAGAGTTGAATGAGGTTAAACCTTCAGTCAATTGTCAAATCAGTAACAAGTGCTCACACTTCTGAGTAGCCAGTGTTTTTCCTGAAGTGCACAATAATCAGGGTGATCTTAGTTCACATGATCAAGGATTTTTGTCATGTGTGAGACAGCTGACAGCAACACAGAAAAATGCCTATTAAAGCACATTTCTGCCATTTAAAATAGCTTAAAGTGATGTATAAAATGTGTCTAACTCTAGGTCAGACATAGATTCTGGATCTTTTTTTTTTACCAACATTTGACAAAATCACGTTCGGAGCTATAGAGTTTTAAGACATACTAGAATAAAAATAAGAAAAGAGAACAGCATCAGATTTTGATGCAGTATTTTTGCAGATATGGAAATTGTCATATAATTTTACAGGTTACAGGTTAATCATTTTTGGTCAATGTTTATGGGTGTTTTTATTACTGTGGCTGAGAATCTTATTTCTGCCCATGAATCATATGTTTGGGTTAGCGGATAGAGCTGAGTGAGGAGCTGGGTGAGGCTCAAGCATGCAACTGGCTCCAAGAACAGTGAACTCTGGGCTGAACTGATAAGGATATAAAAGCAAGCTAAGGGGGCAGCTTGGGACAGATTCTTGTGACTGGTCTTCATGCGTGTACTTTATGTACTTTGTATATTTATGTAACCTGTCTCCTCCTTGAATCGCCATAGTGGTGGAGAAGTTTGTGCGACAAACTCTTTTCCCTCACTAGGTTCCTCGAGGGGTCATTGGAGTTGGCTCATCCAGTCTACATGTGTTTGGTGAACATGGAGAAGGCTTTCGACCATGTTCCTCAAGGAGCACTGTGGGGGTGCACCATGAGTATGGGACTGGGGGGCTGTGGTTACGAGCTGTTCAGTCCCTATACAAGCGGTGCAAGAGTTTGGTTCGCATTGCCGGTAGTAAGTCAGACCCATTCAGGGTGCGAGTTGATCTCTGCCAGGGCTGCCCGTTGTCACCAATTCTGTTCATAACTTTTATGGACAGAATTTCTTGGTGCAGCCAGAGGGTGGAGGGATTCTGGTTCAGTGGCCTCAGGATTCCATTTCTGCTCTTTGTAGATGATGTGGTCCTGTTGGCGTCATCATGCCGTGATCTCCAGCTCTCACTGGAGCAATTTGCAGTGGAGTGTGAAACAGCTAGGATGAGAATCAGCACCTCCTGAGGTCACCCTCAGTCGGAAAAGGGTGGATTGCTCTCTTCAGGTCAAGGGTGAGCTTCTGCCTCATGTGGATGAGTTGAAGTATCTCAGGGCTTTGTTCGCGAGTAAAGGAAGAATGGAGTGGGAGATTGACAGATGAATTGGTGCAGTGTCTGCAGTATTGCAGACTCTGTGCTTGTCCGTTCTGGTGAAGCGGGAGCTGAGCTGTATGGCAAAGCTCTCTGTTGGTCGGTCTATGTTCCTACCATCACCTATGGCCACGAACTCTTGGTAAAATGGTGAATGGACTGTACTTATATAACACCTTTCTATCTTATCAAGATACTCAAAGTGCTTTACATTACAATCTCTGACCTCATTTACCCATTCGTACAGCACTCTAATAAAATTTTGGGTCACGGGGGTCGCCGGTGCCCATGTCCAGCAATCACTGTGAGAGAGGCAGTGGACAGCCTGGACAGGTCACAAGTCCATCACAGGAAAAGAAAAGAGTGGTGATCGGATTAGACCTGAATGGACATGTTGATGAAGGAAATTAAGGGGATGAGAAAGTGATGGGTAGGTATGATGTCAAGGAAAGAAACCAGAAGGACAGAAGGTGGTGGATTTTTCCAAGAAAATGGAAATGGTTGTTTGTAGAATGAACGTTGTTGTGAAGAAGAGAACATGAGTAAAATCAGAGACGAAAACCAAATGGAAGCTGAAGAAGGAAGAACGTTGTGAGAAATTCAGAGAGGAGCTGTTAAAGGCTCTGGGTGGAAAGAAAGAGCTTCCAAATGACTGGACTACTACAGCAACAATAATTAGAGAGACAGGTAGGAAGGTACTTGGTGTGTCATCTGGACAGAAAATAGATGATAAGGAAATGTGGTGGTGGAATAGTGAAGTGCAGGAAGCTATTCAAAGAAAGAGGTTAGCCAAGAAGAAATATGACAGTGAGAGGACTGAAAAGAGGAGACAGGAATATAAGAAGATGGGACGTAGAGCAAAGAGGGAGGTAGCTAAGGCAAAGCAGAAGGTGTATGATGAATTGCATAGGAGGCTGGACACTAAATAAGGTGAGAAAGACTTGTACTGATTGGCAAGACAGAGGGATCAGGCTGGAAAGGATGTGCTGCAAATTAGGCTTTTAAATATAGGAATGGTAATGTTCTAACAAGCGAGGAGC
>NC_056511.1:42524013-42525605 GCF_014905685.2 Nematolebias whitei
CACCCAATGCTCTTTATTAAATAATTACTTCACCAGACATTAAAAAACATCAGTAAAACCAAGTACACAAACAGAACTAGTACTTTTGCACACCACTGCTTAACAGGTAACAAAAAATTAATTTTGTTTTATTATTTTTGTTTGTTTTAGTTATAACAAATCAGATTCTTCAAAGGTCCAAAGGACAAAAAAAACTGCAAAAAAATGTATTTATGGATACAGAAAACAAACTGCCTGCAGAACTAAAGTGCTGAGAATGTAAAGTTACACTTAATTAACTTAATTAAAATAAAGCACTTTGTCGCAATCGTTACAAAATTTAAAAAGTACATTATTTTGTATAGGTAAAAATCTTGAAGAAGTTTATCCCTGTACCATCACTGCAAATGTAAAAGCATTTCTCCTCAACACATATGAGCAAACTACTTTCATCTGATGAATAATTCTGCAAAGTTTGAGTAAAATAAATTAGTATCTGCATGTAGCATAAAACTGAACCTTACCATGAAATCATGTTCAGAAAGAGCTGCAAGCTTTCTTCATATAAAAAACTGAAAATGTAAAGCTGCTTCTTAAAGTTTCATTCTTGTTTAATTCCACGACTCCACGTTTAGTCTGATCAGGTAACGGAGCATCACACAAAAATAATTTACAGAAGATTTTAGAATATTTTTACATTCAAAGGTTTAACAGACATGATCTTTATCTGTAAACTTGGAGATAGACTCAAGATTTCACTCCAGCTTGTTTCCTCTGAACTGTGGGATCACAAATGACACGCACCTTCACTGTTTCATTAGTCAAGTTCTTGTTCATATTATAAGAAAACCTTAGTTTTTGATTTAAACATGCACCTTTACTGAAATAATGATAACAGTTCGTAGACCAATCTAACAAACGAGAGAGAGAGAGTAAATGTTTTCCTTCTCAGACACAGTGGAGATATTTCAGGCATTTTGTTGGGTGACTTGCGCAGCCTGTTTGTAGACAGACTGCAGTATCAGTGAATGATGCACACCCAAGTTTCACACAAAGATGCTGAACTGAGTGACACAGAGTGTGTGTTGTGAATGACCCTCAGCTACTACCACACCAAATTGTCACTCATCGTTGTTAAATGTGTCTGAGTTAGAACTGTTTTGTGTTTGCTAAGTTGTTTAGGCCATCTTAATTTATGTTTATGTTCTCTTAATCAGTTCTAGATGTACGTACATTGATTACTTTCTGAGAGTTTCACCAAAATTTGTCCAACAATTTATGGACTATTTTGCCCACAAAGTTAAATTTGATATTTAATAGCAAAGTTTTTAAAATCGATTTTATGCGATCGTGCTCAGAGTATATGTTGGCGTAAATCAGCTACAAAATTCTAACTCAATCTCTGCAAAATTAAGTGTTATGGATTAAGTTTTGTGTTTGCTTTGGTTACTTATTTGTGGCAGCCATATTAAATAGACTGGACACCAAAAGTTATTCAGTTTTAGAAAAACACCCAATTAAACATTTATGACGGTTTAATTACCATGCTTTATGAGATGTTTGATAACAGAGCACACAAATAAATATTATTGTTATTATTATTATTATTATTT
>NC_056511.1:42525705-42526900 GCF_014905685.2 Nematolebias whitei
GGGGGCGTGGCTAAGTGTGATCTCAGTGATCTTATGTGGTTCTGACGTGTTAGGAAAATATGAGACAGTGCTTCAAAAGCCTTTCTATGTGATGTGGCAAGCCGATTAAACTATTTCTTGACTGATATTGAAATCCCAGGGAGACTCTGTTTAGAGTTTGCTGGCCCAGTTTAACCCATTCAGAACCGGGTCATAATTTCATTATAATCCCGTCTCTGAGCAGATCAAAACCACAGGGCCAGTCTAAATTAAAAATATCTTAACACTCTCTAACTTTATCTCCAAATTGTTCAACCTGTTCTGTACCTCTGATGATCTCATTCCTAATTTTATGCATCCTTGTCACTCCTAAGAAGAACCTCAGCATCATCATTTCTACCACTTCCAGTTCTTTCTCGTGTTTTTTTTTTTTTGTCAATGCCACTGTCTCCAGACCATACAACATAGCTGGTCTCACCACTGTATTGTAAACTTTTCCTTTGACCTTTGCTGACACCCTGTTGTCACAAATCACTCCTGAAACTTTTTCCTATCCAGTCCATCCTGCCTGGACTCTCTTCTTCACCTCTTTACCACATTTCCCATGTTCCTGGACAGTGGACTCCAAGTACTTGAAGTCCTGCGCCTTTGTGACCTCTGCTCCTTGTAGCCTCACTGTTCCACCAGCCTCTCTCTCATTCACACACATGTACTGTGGCTTACTACGGTTGACTTTCATTCCTCTTCTTCCAACTGCATACCTCCACCTCTCCACGTTCTCTTCCACCTGTTCTCTGTTCTCACCACAGATCACAATGTAATCTGCAAACATCATAGTCCATGAGGATTCCTTGCTGACCTCAGTTGGTCGACCACCAGAGCAAACAAGAAGGGGCTCAGAACTGATCCTTGTTGCACTCCCACCTCCACCTTGAAGCTATAAGTCACTCCTACAGCACATCTCACCACTGTCCTGCTGTCCTCATGCATGTCCTGTATCAGTCTAACATACTTGTCTGCCACTCCAGATTTCCTCATACAATACCACACCTCTTCCCTCGTCACCCTGTCATATGCTTTCTCTAAATCCACAAAGACACAATGGAGTTCTTTCTGACCTCTGTACTTCTCCATCAGTATCCTCAAAGCAAAGATGGCATCTGTGGTGCTCTTTCTCAGCATGAAACCATACTGCTGCTCACAGATAGTCACCTCT
>NC_056511.1:42527000-42528336 GCF_014905685.2 Nematolebias whitei
AAAAAAAAAATATATATATATATATATATATATATATATATATATTCCTCAATTCTGACTTTTTCCCTGTTATTTTTTATTCATCTCAGAATTCTGAAATTAAAGTCAAAATTCAGGGCAAAAAGTCTGCACGTGCCACGTGGCCTTAATCCTGTGCTATAAATGTGCCTGCTACTATCATGCATGTAAATTTAGCAGAACTGTCATAAAAAAAAAACATTAAATAAGTTATCTTTTAATTGTTCTCAGCATTTATTGATTTAACAATTCAGTGTTTCCCTCTATCTTTATACTGTGGGTTTACAAGTAGGTCGTGATTTAGGTCTCATTTAGAAATGTCCGATAATACCTGAAGGCAACATGAAAAGTGACATAAGTGGTCACGTGACCAAAACAAAGGGTTTTTAAAAGGCTGCCGCGCTTCTTGGGACGTCGCAGAAGGCGCGAGCGGCTGAAACGGTCGGGATGCTCCGTGTTCTGTGTCTCCTCGCTGCCTGTGAGGCCGTGCTCCTGTTGGACACCGGCATGCTCTTTCCCCGGGAGTCCTCCTCCAGGGAGCTGAAGGAGCTGAACGGGCTGTGGGCTTTCAGGGCCGACAGGTCCCCGAACCGGAACCGAGGCTTCGAGGAGGCTTGGTACCAGAGTCGACTGGTAGAGGTGAGCTGGACCTTTAACTGATGCCCCAAATAAAATGCTTGTTCAACTGCTAAAATAGCAAAAGTTTCATTTTATTTACATTATCAATAATATTAATATTTATTCCCATACTAGCATGAAGTCAGATCATTCAAATAAAACGTAAATGAAGGTTTTTTTTTAAGTTGTTTACTAAACAGCAACGAAACATCTAATTTTACAGAAACAATATGCAGCTTTATCACATCCACACAACAACAACAACAAAAAAATAAAAATAACAAAACTCTGTAAAGTAAGTAACAAACAAAACAAATAAATGTAATGACTCATAAAGTCCAATTCAGTTGTATTTTATGCACATTTATTGAGACAGCTGTGCACAGAACATAAGTTACATAAAATAACAGCACAAATAATTATAAAACATCTGGATTTTTAAAAGGGAGTAGAGTTTAAACAAAACCTAAAAACTAGCACAGGTTTGAAAAGATTTTTCCCCATTTTCTTTAAAATTTGTTTAAAATGTCCCAGAGGGATCAAACTGGACTATTTCAGTTCTTGCTGACGTCAAGGAAGGTTGCAGACCAGATATTTACAAGCCACGAAAGGGAAGGATGACATTTTTATTTATTTTTTATTAAATCCCAGTTTTATTTTTAGTTTTTTTTTAAATAAATACAGGAGAAAGAAAACACAC
>NC_056511.1:42528436-42531957 GCF_014905685.2 Nematolebias whitei
CCCCGCCCCTCGCACAGTGATTGCTGGACATGGGCACCAGCGACCCCCGTGACCCAAAATGGAATAAGCGGGTAAAGATAATGGATGGATATATTAGTTATATGTTGCATCACTCCATATGTAAAAATGCAGCCCCAAACTTCAAGGGAACCTTCACTGTCCTTTACTGTTGCCTGCAGGAACTCATTGTTGTTGCGCTCTTCAGCTTTTGCAATCCAGATTTCTCAGTTTAATTCCGTGTGAGCTGCACCTCTCTGGGAGACGAGCTGCAGCTCATTAAGGAGGCAAGGTGTAATGAAAGTGAATATGGCAACTACTTCTTTAACCATAGCTTTATGTCGATTATACTGTTTTTGTGATCATTTGGAGCAAAACTAGTTTGAGTTAATAGCTCTGGTAGTAGCTGAGAGTCTTTCCCAGCACATACTTTGAGGACTAATTGATTTTTGGTTTGAACAAGTTTGGAGTCGGCTGTATTTTTGTTAGCAAAATATTTCATGAACCACTGTACTGATTTTGATGAAACCGTCAGAAAGCGATCGTCATTCGTTGTTTTTGTTTGCTAAGGCTGATTACCGGTAGTCGTAGCAGCTACCGTACTTTTAGAGGGGGCTGACACCAGAATGTTGGAGGTATATACCCAATTATGATCTTTGTTTCATTAAAGACTTTGCACTACTTTGTGAGATTTTGCTAACAGATGGGATTGACTCTAGCAAGTAATTTCAAAATTTGCAGCAAATGTGTGTTGGCATATAGATTATATATTGAGGATGACTCTCAGCTACTAACACACTAAACTGTAGCTCGTCTTTTTTTTAGCATTAGCTCTTTGTCTGAGTTAGAGCCATTTTGGTGTTTAAGATTAATTAGCTGTGACAGCCATGATGAATCAGGTTGACTCCAAATGGTAACCAGTTATAGGTGTAGGACCAATGATTTAATTCTGAGAATGACTTTTTTAAATGCATTCAGTGGTTCATTAAGTATTTTTCTAACATGACATGCACACAGAAAAATACATGACTGCACACTGCCAAAAGGTGGCTAGTGACAAATTCAGTGTTTAAGCATACCTGCAGTATTATCCAGAGATTTACATAAAAACTATTGGTAAGAATGTTAATTAAACATTTATTATAACATAATGTTAGGATTTTTGTCGATAGTTTTGATTGCTAAAAACATTCTACCAAAAAATACTGCTGACTTTTCGCTGACGTTCTTTAGACCGGCCCTGTGATTGACATGCCAGTTCCTGCCAGCTACAATGACATCACACAAGACGCCACACTGAGAGATTTTGTTGGCTGGGTGTGGTATGAGCGAGAGGTGATGATACCTGCCCACTGGATCAAAGATGGAGGCGCACGAGTGGTTCTCAGAGTGGGAAGTGCTCATTATCATTCAATAGTGGTGAGGATGACGCGCATCTTCCTAAGCCATTCCAGATTTCACAACTATGTAACATCAAGTCTTTGTGATTTGATGTCTTTCTATTCACTAGTGGGTGAACGGTGTGAAAGTGATGGAACATGAAGGTGGTCATCTTCCTTTTGAGGCTGACATCAATAGCGTGCTGCAGCAGAACTCCACTATGCCGTGCAGGATCACCATTGCTGTTGACAACACTCTGACTCTACATACTCTTCCCACAGGCAACATCCAGTACATGAACGACACCACTAGGTACCGTAATCTCTTTAAAGTTTTCAGTTCACAGATTAATCCATTTGGATGTGATATCTAATGAGAACATTTGATTTGGTCTACAGGTATCCTGTTGGTTATTTTGTGCAAACTGTCACCTTTGATTTCTTCAACTATGCTGGAATAGACCGTTCTGTACTTCTCTATACCACACCTAAAACTTACGTGGATGACATTACAGTGGTTACAGATTTCTCCGGGAACACAGGTAATAAAATTATAACTCTGTAAGCACCGATCTTCATGATCATTAATTGTTTTTTTCTCTTTAGGATTTGTTAGGTACAATGTGTCAGTCGGAGGTGCAGCTACATCCAATGTGAGGGTCACTTTGATAGACAAAGAGGGCCACCCTATGACCTCCTCCAGTAAGCTATCTGGAGTGCTTACAGTGGCAGATGTTAAGCTGTGGTGGCCATACTTGATGCATGAGAATCCAGGTTATATGTACTCTATGGAGGTAAGATAACATGCTTGCCTATTTTTTATGGAATTTAACACATAAGTAACTACAGAAATTAGCAACAGGGTAGAGAGAAAGCCTCCATCTATCTTATGCTGCCTGTCCAAGACTGGGTCATGGAGACAACATCCTTTGCAAAGATCTTCAGACCACCTCTTTTCCATCTACCTCTTCCAGTTCATCCAAAGTTACTTTGAGAAACTCCCAAGAAGGCTGTGAGATATAATCTCTCTGTAACATTTACTGGGTTTACCTTGAAGTCTCTTCCTGATGGAGGATATCTCAGGGGAATATGTCTGAAACTTCCTTAGAGGAAATTCAGAAAAAAATGTTCAGATGTTCTTATTCAGACCCATTAACAGCTCATGATATAGAGGAGCAGTAACTCGCTCCTCACCCTACAGAAGCCTTAGCCACTTTGTAGAGGAAGCTCATTTAAGATGATAACCCTGATATACAATACTTGAACTCCCTCACTTAGGGCAGTTGCTTATGTGTTGAAAAAAAAAAAGTTAAAAATTTGTGGTTATGGGTTCAAGGAGCTAAATGTGAAGGTGTTAGTGACACATTGTCTGTCATTACTAATAACTAAATCAGGTGTTTAGTGTTTGGGTGGATTGCTCTCTTCGGGTCGTGGGTGAGGTTCTGCCTCAAGTGGAGGAGTTCAAGTATCTTGGGATTTTGTTCATGAGTAAGAGAAGAATGGACTGTGAAATTGACAAACAGATTGGTGCAGCGTCTGCAGTATTGCAGACCCTGTGCTGATCTGTTGTGGTGAACAGGGAGCTGAGCTGTAAGGCAAAGCTCTTTGTTTACCAGTTGGTCTACGTTCCTACCCTCACCTATGATCATGAACTTTGGGTAGTGATTTGAAAGAATGAGATTGTGGATACAGACAGTTGAAATTAGTTTCCTCTGCAGGGCACTTGGATTCTCCCTTAGAGATAGGGTGAGAAGTTCAGTTATCCGCGAGAGACTTGGAGCAGAACTGCTGCTCCTCCACATTGAAAGGAGCCAGTTGAGGTGGTTTGGGCATCTGGTAAGGATGCTTCCTGGGTGCCTCCCTCGGGAGGTGCTTCGGGCATGTCCAACTGGGAGGAGACCCTAGGGAAGACCCAGGACACTCTGGAGACACTCTCGGTTGACCTGGGAACGCCTTCAGATCCTCCCAGAAGAGCTGGAAGAGGTGGCTGTGGAAAGAGATGTCTGTACCTCCCTGCTTAAGCTGCTGCCCCCACGACCCAACTTCGCAATAAGCGAAAGGTAATGGATGGATGGACGGTATTGAGCGTTTGCCTCAGGTGGAGGAGTTCAAGTATCTGGGTGTCTTGTTCATGAGTGATGGTAG
>NC_056511.1:42532057-42536797 GCF_014905685.2 Nematolebias whitei
CATTGCTTCAGTCAGTTGTGGTACAAAAAAAAGCTGAGTCAAAAGGCAAAGCTCTCATTTTACTGATCTGTCTACATTCTAGCCCTCACCTATGGTCATGTGATTTGGATCATAGCTGAAAGAATGAGGTTGAGGATACAAGTGGCTGAAATGGGCTTCCTTCGCAGGGTAGCTGGGCTCCCTGACAGATAAGGTCAGGAGCTCCATCATCTAGGGAGAGCTCCAAGTAGAGCCGCTGCTCCTCTACATTGGAAGGAGTCAGTTGAGGTGGTTGGGGGCATTTGATTAGGATGCCTCTTTACCGCCTCCCTTTAGATGTTTTACAAGCCCATCATACTGGTAGGAGACCCCGGGGAAGACCCAGAGGTCGCTGTATCTTCTCTACCTGGGAACACATTGGGGTCCCTCCAGAATTAGCTGAAAAGTGTTGCTGAGGAGAGGGATGTCTGGGTTTCTTTCCTGGACCTGCTGCTTCTGAGACCTGATTATGGATAAGCAGCAGAAGATGGATGGATGGATGAGGTGTTGTGGGCATCTAGGTCAGTGAGAGTCCATTGAACTGATTAACCATCAACCCATCCATTATCTTTTACCCGCTTCTTCCATTTTGGGTCACGGGGGTCGTCGTGCCCATGTCCGGCAATCATTGTGCGAGGGGCGGGGTACACCCTGGACAGGTCGCAAGTCCATCACAGGGCTGAACTGATTATAATGACAGTAATTTTAACATACAGTACATGTATGCATGGTACTTGAAATACAATGGACTATGATTTATTACAGTCCAAGCTACAGGTCAATAAATGCATTTTTAATGATGATATCAGTGTCAATTCTTTAAAAAAAAAATTGCATAACTTAAACATAAAAAACAGTCCTTGATGAAGCTGAAGTCCTTCAATGTTTGCAGCAAGTTGCTCCATATTTTCTATAAGTCTGTTGTAGAGAGCGCTATCTCTTCTGCCATAATCTGCTGGGGTAGCAGCACCAGATCAAGTAATTTAAAAAAGATCAACAAGCTCATAAAGAAGGCTGGCTCAGTTCTGGGGACTCCTCTAGAACCTTTGGAGATGATTGTTCAAAGAAAGATTCTTCATAAAATGAAGAACATTGTAGACAACCCTCAGCACCCTCTTCATCAGACTGTCATACAACAACAGAGTGTCTTCTGTCAAAGGCTTCTTTAGATCCATTGTAGGACAGACGCTACAAGAGATCCTTCCTGCCCTCAGCCATCAGCATCTATATCAACTCTTTAATGAAACCAGGATGATGAGTTACAGCAACATTTAAGTTCCCTCTGGGATTAATAAAGTATTTTTGAATTTGAATTGGATTGAATTAGAAGAATCTGTACACTAAAAAATTGAAAAGCATTCATTCTTTAAAAAAATACTAAATTGGGGGCTATAGTCAGCTGGTTGGAATACTTGAGGAGACAAAATTTTATAATTTTAAATACAATTATAAAGTAATATATGTTTTAATATGTTTTACCCATCCATCCATCCATGTTCTTCCGCTTATCTGTTGTCTGGTTTTATGAGTTTGATACCATGGTTTGTTTCATGGAATGAGGCTGAAAACACAGTCGGAGCTGCAGCTTATAACTTAACTTATAGCGCTGTTTTAAATGGTGAAAAAAATTCATAGTTCTGACCTTTTGTCGGGACTTGTTCTTGGCATTGTCTACAGAAAACATTTTTCTGCTGCTCATCTGACAATTTAAATCCAAACCATCTCCAAATAACAACCATTGTTTTCTTTTTGCACAGCAGTTAAGCTGTTCTTCTGTTTACTTGTGTTAACCTGCCCACCTGGAGAAGCAGGAAGCGGGGGTAGCGCGCACCGGTGAAGTGCTGTGTTTGTATTCAATGAGGGAGAAGAAGGGGCTGTGTGAAGTTGGAGGCGTAGATGGGAGTAAAAGAACTACACGTATTTTCAAGTCTAATAATGCTTGATGGTTGCGATAGAGCCATTTTAACCATCGTAAACTGAAAAAATCTTGATACATCAAGTATATTTGCTATATCACCCAGCCCTATTGCTGGCAATGCAAACCAAGCTCTGACACCGGTCATACAGGGACCTAACAGCCCGTATCAAAGGGCCTAGTACCCCATACTCCTGGAGTACCCCCACAGGGTTCCCCAAGGGATACAGTTGAATGCCTTCTCCAAGTCAACAAAGCACATGCAGACTGGCTGGGCAAACTCCCACGCACCCTTCAGGACCCTGCTGAGGGTGTAGAGCTGGTCCAGTGTTCCATGACTAGGACCAAAACCACACTGCTCTTCCTGAATCTGAGGTTTGACTATCTGAAGGACCCTCCCCTCCAGAACCCCTGAATAGACCTTACCAGGGAGGCTTAAGAGCACGATCCCCCTGTAGTTGGAACACACTCTACAGTCCCCCTTTTTGAATAGGGGGACCACCACCCCAGTCTGCCAATCCAGGGGAACTGCCCCGGATATCCATGCAATATTGCAGAGTTGTGTAAGCCAACACTATCCTACAACATCCAAAGCCTTAAGGAACTCCTAGTGAATCTCATCTACCCCTGGGGCCCTGCCATCGAGGAGCTTTTTAACCATCTCGGTGACGTCAACACCAGAGATTGGAGAGCTCAACCCAAAGACCCCAGGCTCCGCTTGCTCAATGGAAGATGTGCTGGTGGGATTGAGGACATCTTCAAAGTATTCTGCCCACCGACCCACGACGTCCTGAGTTGAAGTCAGCAGCACACCATCCCCACTATAAACAGTGTTGGTTCATTCCACCATCCCTGAGACGTGGGATGGTGGAACAGAATTACCTCAAAGCCGTATGTAAGTCATTCTCCATGGCCTCTCCGAACTCCTCCATAATAATAATGTGTAGGGTAATAATGTGTATTACCCACTTTCACACCAGCCCTGTTGTCCCAAACTCTAGCCCGTTTGCCTAGGAAGTCCGGTTCGTTTGGGGAGGTATGAACACGCCATCAAACTCTGTCACGGAACAAAAGGGCGAACTCTGACCAGCCTAAAAACCTAGGTCTTGGTCCAGTAAAAGAAAACTCTAGCGCTGTACGAGTACAGTGTGAATGCAAGCAGACCGGGCACCGCTCCACAAGCAGGAAGTGGAGTACAACGCACGGCAAACAAACACGCATTTTTCTTATCTCATATGGAGTTGTCAGCTGCCTTGTGTGAAAAACAACATTCTCCATGGTCTTCTGCCTCATCGTCCACTCATGCTGAGTCCATTGTTGAAAAATGACAAAATAGAACTCCTAAAACCGCTAAAACTTGACGCCACTCCGTTTTTGATTTTAGTTCCAGAAGAAGAAGAAGAAGAAGAAGAAGTGTCTTCAGAGGTTTTTGTGTCATTTCTTTCAGTAGTTCTTGGTGCAGCGCCACCACAGGCGAGTGGGGGAACAGGTTGGTTTGAACAGGTTGACTCGACTGCACAGTGTGAATGCAAACGCACCAGCTCAAATGTAAACAAAATGTTATAAATATTGGTCCCCAACCGAACCGAGTCTACCAGACTGTCGGGTGTGAAAACAGCCAAAATCAATGTCTAAAGCTGAACGCTTGATTTCTTTTTATGATTCTGGCATTTGCATTCTAACTTCTAGGTTCGTCTCAAGGCTGATGGTAAGGGATCATCATTTGAAGATGTTTATACGCTACCAGTTGGCATCCGCACGGTTAAAGTAACCAGCACCCAGTTTCTCATCAACAACAAGCCTTTTTATTTCCATGGCATCAACAAGCATGAAGACTCTGATGTGAGTATCACCAGACAGAAGCAAAGCCTTTACAAAGTTCTAAATTACTTTTAGATTTAAATAAATACTGTATTTCGGTCTTTTCATTTGCGTAGAAAACTGACTGTCGTTATTATGAATAAAATTTGTGAGCAAAACATAATTTTTTTAACCCCCTGTTTTAGATTCGTGGTAGAGGTTTGGACTTGCCCCTAATTATTAAGGACTTCAACCTAATGAAGTGGTTGGGGGCCAATTCTTTGCGCACAAGCCACTACCCTTATGCTGAGGAGTTCATGCAGCTGTGTGACAGCTATGGCATCGTAGTGATCGACGAGTCTCCGGCAGCGGGCATAGTAGACTTGTAAGTGTTTCCATTCACAATCTTTTGACTTTTAGGTGTGTTTAAGTATTCTAGGGGGTCAAAACAGGGGAATCGTCAGCTGTTTTTCCATCACTACTGTTTCTGAAAACCTGATAGAACTTCCTTCTGTCTCATAGGGTAGAAGTTGTAACACATCTATCTTTATAGAAGGTCTGACATGAATCACTGATGTGGTGTGATGTACACATTTGCAATACTAGCCTTTTGGCTGAGAAAACAGAGTAATGCTTATATACTTTAAGGGAAATAGCCACACTTCAGTCTAACAGAACAGTTGCAGGTTAAACCTTTGCATCTTAGATGAGTGTACTTTGTCAGCCTCAGTTCATTGAGATGTACATTTTGTGCTTTGCTATTACAGTGAGTCTTTTGGAAATATATCTTTGGCCCACCATCTAGATGTCATGGATGAGCTTGTACGCCGAGACAAAAACCATCCTTCTGTGGTGATGTGGTCTATAGCCAACGAGCCCTTTTCAGTTCTACCACAGTCTGTGTATTATCTCAAGTGAGTACTAATGAATTATTTGAAAGTGTGAAGCACTGAATGGATTTAGATAGATAGATAGATAGATAGATAGATAGATAGATAGATAGATAG
>NC_056511.1:42536897-42538833 GCF_014905685.2 Nematolebias whitei
TGTTTTGTCATGTTCTTTGCAGTAAGTTTCCATAAATATATATACCCATACCTACGCCTATATACATACATGCATACATACACATGAATATACACTCACATACATATCTATATATCTACATATAAAGCCTAAATAAGCATCCCTGCTTCTATTTGTGTGTGGTTGTGAGCATGCATAAGTGTATAAGGCTTCTCTAATAGAACATTTATTAGTAACTGTGAAGCAGCAGAGACCCGACCCCCAAGACCAGAGGCAGATGAAAAAGGGGGGACCAGAGTCCAAGACCCCAGGAGGGACCCCGACCGCGGAGCCCCCAGAGCCACCCACACAGGACGAACCACTCACCCACCCCCCAGAACGGACCACAGGGGAGAACCGGAAGATCCCTACCAGCAACCACATACAGTGACCCCCCGGGGCCAACAGCGACAAACTCATAGGCCCCCGTCGGCACCCGCCGCACCGATGTAGGTCCAGGTCCAGGCACCGAGGCCCGGGCACCGAGGACTCGCACCACCCAGGCCAAGGCCTGACAGGGCCAGAGGACCCGAGCCCCACCAGGCAGACACCAGGCCGAGCCGACACACGCCCAAGCGCCCAGCCCCCGATACCAAGGGCCCCAAGCGCGCCGGCAGGCAAGGGCACACCCCACCAGGGGGCCGCGCGATAGGGGCGCGATGCCAAGCACCCCCAGTTGTATCAAAGATTTTAATTTTAAATATAGATGTTTTTGTTGAATCTGGTTAATCAGAGATTTAATGGTGAACAAAAGTTCATTAGCAGAATTTATATTGTTTAATTTGATCATTTTAATAATCTGTATTCTTTATAATTTACCAGAAATTTCAAAATAAATTCTCACCCTGTACTGAAACCTGTTTCAGGGTCTTACCACAAGCATTACCGCCACTAGCTGGTAAGGCGCGTGATGTCAATTTTTGAACTCTGAACCCCGCCCACTAGAACCATTACTGAAAGCATAATAGAAACACAACCCATACTGTGCCGAGCCGAGTCGAACCATGCTGTACCAGTACTAAAGGTAATAATGGAAAAGGGGCATAAGTTGACCGGCATGTCTGCCACATTCAAAATGATGTCGACATACGATTCAGCGCTCAATGAGGCATCTATGTATATATGTCTATGGTAAATGGTAAATGGACTGTACTTATACAGAGCCTTTCTATCTTATCGAGATACTCAAAGCACTTTACAACAATCTGTGCCTCATGTACCCATTCATACAGCTCTGCTAGATCTCTACAAAGATAATTGAACAAATCATTCTAAAGAGACTAATCAGAGCTTTATCACATTCATACACCGATGGGACACATATCAGAGGCGATGAGGGGTTCAGTGTCTTGCCCAGGGAAACTTCGGCATGTGACTACTGGTGGATTCAAACCCCCAACTCTTGCATTGGCGGCCGACTGCTCTAACCTCTCAGCCACAGCCACCCCTTACTTCTATGGTAAGAAGTATCTTTAGTGTGGGGGGAAACACTGATGGTGTGTGTGTGTGTGCGCACGCATGCACGCACACGCACACACCACCATTGTGCAAAAGTGTAATGTACACTAGTGTACAAAAAAGCAACATTTCACCTAGATTTCCTTACTTTAATTCCACACATTTCAAGTATGTTTCTCATCAAGTTTGAGGAAATTCAGCTGTGGGGTTTTGACATTTCAACTTTAATGCACTTTAACACACAGCTTCAGGTCGGCACTATTTGTTTTTATAGAGAAATAAAAAATAAAAAAAACATTACCACTACTTTCTTTTCACTTGTGTTCTACACTACTCATCTAAAGGATGTGTATCACGAAGCTTGAGGACAATAAGGTGTAGGGTTTTAAAGAAATTTCAACTTTAATGCACCGTACACTTGCAGCATCTTACAGTGTCCCACACTTAGCTTAGTGCTAAA
>NC_056511.1:42538933-42543602 GCF_014905685.2 Nematolebias whitei
TTTAGCACTAAGCTAAGTGTGGGACACTGTAAGATGCTGCAAGTGTAAGGTGCATTAAAGTTGAAATTTCTTTAAAACCCTACACCTTATTGTCCTCAAGCTTCGTGATACACATCCTTTAGATGAGTAGTGTAGAACACAAGTGAAAAAAAAGTAGTGGTAATGTTTTTGTTTTTTTAATTTCTCTATAAAAACAAATAGTGCCGACCTGAAGCTGTGTGTTAAAGTGCATTAAAGTTGAAATGTCAAAACCCCACAGCTGAATTTCCTCAAACTTGATGAGAAACATACTTGAAATGTGTGGAATTAAAGTAAGGAAATCTAGGTGAAATGTTGCTTTTTTGTACACTACTGTACATTACACTTTTGCACAATGGTGGTGTGTGCGTGTGCGTGTGCGTGCATGCGTGCGCGCACACACACACACCATCTGTGTTTCCCCACACACTACAGATACTTCTAACCATAGAAGTAAGGGGTGGCTGTGGCTGAGAGGTTAGAGCAGTCGTCCTCCAATGCAAGAGTTGGGGGTTTGAATCCACCAGCAGTCACATGTCGAAGTGTCCCTGGGCAAGACACTGAACCCCTCATTGCCTCTGATGTGTCCCATCGGTGTATGAATGTGATAAAGCTCTGATTAGTCTCTTTAGAATGATTTGTGCAATTAGCTTTGTAGAGATCTAGTATAGAGCTGTATGAATGGGTACATGAGGCACAGATTGTTGTAAAGCGCTTTGAGTATCTCGATAAGAGAGAAAGGCGCTATATAAGTACAGTCCATTTACCATAGACATATATACATAGATGCCTCATTGAGCGCTGAATCGTATGTCGACATCATTTTGAATGTGGCAGACCTGCCGGTCAACTTATGCCCCTTTTCCATTAGTACCTTTAGCACTGGTACAGCATGGTTCGACTCGACTCGGCACAGTATGGGTTGTGTTTCTATTATGCTTTCAGTAATGGTTCTAGTGGGCGGGGTTCAGAGTTCAAAAATTGACATCACGCGCCTTACCAGCTAGTGGCGGTAATGCTTGTGGTAAGACCCTGAAACAGGTTTCAGTACAGGATGAGAATTTATTTAGAAATTTCTGGTAAATTATAAAGAATACAGATTATTAAAATGATCAAATTAAACAATATAAATTCTGCTAATGAACTTTTGTTCACCATTAAATCTCTGATGAACCAGATTCTACAAAAACATCTATATTTAAAATTTTATAGGTTTTCTTCATCATTTGATGTATTTGAACTCATTGTGTCTACTTTTATTGTTCAATTTAGATGTGCGGTTTTGTTTCTTGTATACAGATTATTTATTTTAGCTTCGATTTAAAGTATAATTCTTGTTTTGTGATTTGTACATCTGTGGGTTAGAATAAAGTTGAACTAAAGGCTGTATCTGTTCTTTAAACATGTTTGAGGGAAATATTCCTGAGATCCAAAATGTTTGTGTCTTTATGATTTTTCAGCTGACTTAACTTTAACAGTTTATTTAATAGTCATTAAAGTGACAACATGATTTCATGATAAAGACAGCACCGTTTATTTATTTATTTATTCTTTATCTTCAGTGATTAAAAAAATACATTATTTTAATCAAATGTTTTAAAAAATTGTTTTCACCCTCTGTCCCAGACACGTCCAGATCCAGATCCGCCTGTTTTCCAGGGCTCGGGGTCCGGCTTTCAGAAGCATGCAAGGCCGGGGCTCAGGTGGGCCCCAGCCTTGCATGCTTTAATGGGTCCACAGTTCGTATGATCCTCCGCGGTGACCAGCGGAGCTCGGAGCAGGAGCCCGCGAGGCCAGGGCCCTCCCGTCCCGGCCTTGCTTGCTCCTGCGGGTCGGCAGCACAGAGGATCTTGCGCGGTGAGCGGCGGAGCTCGAAGCCGGGGAGATGGTATCCTGCCCAGCCTGAGGGTCTCTAAGGAGAGGACTGGCAGAGCTCCATCTAACTCGCTCTGAATTTTATCGTCGGCCACCAAGCACAAAAATTTCCTGCACTTCTGCATTACTCCACCCCCTGACCAATCAGTGACCAATCAGTGACCAATCAGTGACCAACAGTGTTCTGACGTCACGTTTTGGTGCCAGCTCCGCCCGCTTGGAACCCCAGAGGAAATGGTACTGAAAAAGTGGACCGGTTCCAGGAACATTACTAGTGGAAAAGCCTTGGAACTGTGCCTAGTCAAGTCGAACCGTGCTTTACCGTTACTAATGGAAAAGGGGCATAATAGAAGGAAATGGACAGGACTTCTTAAAGCACCATTCTAAAAAGTGTTTTAAGTTAATCCCTGTCATTCACACACACACTAATATATTTGGAAAACAAACAGGCACCAAAGAACAATTGTAACTTTTAACCTGATTATTTAAAATGTTTACTCCTTAAATGTTTAGATTAAAGGGAAACACCAAACCAACATATGTATTGTTCTGAGTGTTTACAACTACTAACCTGTGTAACAGTATTACTGTGGTGATACATTTAAAAATATTCATATTTAACATTTAATCTGCGTCTATAATAACGAGATCCTGAAATGTAGGTATGATGTAGATTTTCTGAATAAAAAGCACTAATGTTTACATTTAACTGATTTTGATTAATCACATCGATGAACATATAAACATCTATCTGTCTGTCTGTCTGTCTGTCTGTCTTTCTATCTATCTATCTATTTACATATATATATTAAAGGCCTTAAAGAGCAAACATTTTCATTTCCAGATGGTGACAGTTTTTGAAACTAAGCTCAGGAGTTACATTATCGCGGAAAAGATCTGCCACATTCATTATGGCAGACTCTCCAATGTACCACTGCTATGGGCCAACCTGCTCAATGAGGCATCTACGTATATATGTCTATGCTTCTGACGCCAGTGCTGTAAGTGTCACTTTTGAGACTTTCTTACAGATCCAGATTCACAAAGGTAATGCTGCGTTCAAAGCTGGAGAAAGGCTGGGTGGGACATATGAGCTTTACCAGATTTACTGAGTTATTGGGAAAAGACACATTTGTTACTTGGCACAGTAGCTCATAACCCCTATATTAAAACACAGGCACATATACTTAAAACATATTATCTTTTATTTTCTGCTAAAAAAACATAGAGGAAAAAAAATCATAGTAGTATTTCCACAAGAAGAAAATGTTAATTCTGTGAACTGGACAGGTGAAATAAACATTAAAAAATGGTTAGAGTATTCCTCCACTTACACAACTACTGGAAAAATATATTTTCTAGGATTTTCTTCCTTTGCTTAAAATATTAGGAATATAAATTTTTCCACTGTATATTTTTCCAGAAAACCACCGGAAAATATGCTTTTCCTGATATTTTTAGCAGAGGAAGAAAAAAAAACCTGAAAACATATTTTGTGAAAATTGAAATGTGTGCATTTGAAAAACTGTTTATGCATTTGTAAAACTTAGGGTACGCTTGTGGATCTTATTGTAGGCATACAAATCTTGTACGCTTCTGTGCCTACTTTTAAGACAGATTTATCTTCATAAACCACGGTCCAATTTCCATCTGTAAACTCCATGGCAAGTAAACACACCTTGTATGTATGTAGAATTTAACATTGTATCAGAACCATTAACTGTAAATACAAAATCATTCCTCTATCCATCCATTTTCTACTGCATGTCTGTGGTCTGGTTGTGGAGGCAAAATTGATACACTCTCCTGCTTCTCCTGGGGAATCTCAAGGTTTTCCTGGGCCAAAGAAGATCTATAATCCTAGTGACTTCTTTGTCTGTTCTGTGGTCTTCTCTCAGTGGAAAGTGACTGTAAACCCCCCGACGGATTCAGCACCATGGATAGCACCTCTGTCATACTGAATCAATACCCTGTTATTGATTTCATGGAGATTGTATGTTTTAGAGGCAACTAGGTTGTTCTTTTTCTTTTAATAATCTGTTTTTGTCCACATGCCCAGATCCAATAAATTAATTATTGGAATGCTTTGGTTGTGATTTTGAGGAATCTCATTTATCATAAATACCACCTTTTTGACCGCTATCATTTGTTTTTCTTACAGGACAGTGATACAGCATACCAAAGCTCTGGACCCTACCCGACCTGTCACCTATACCACCTATTTAGATGTTGACAAGGACTTAGGAGTGAGTCTTTTATAATTTTTATATCAATATCAACAGTGTAGTGCATCAAAGCAGCACTACCTGCAGAATCAGAGAAAATAAACATTACATATTGCTCCAAAATTTTAAGGAAATCTATCATTAGATTGCCTGAACATTTTGTAGCAAGACAAGGTTATTTACCGTATTCTGTACCAAAGACTGTACCTAGGGAAAGCCACACCTATGGTTTACCTAAAATCCACAAACAAGGTGTACATTTAAGACCAATTGTTAGCACGATTAACTCTGTCACTTACAATGTTTCCAAATATCTGGCATCTGTACTCATCCCTTCAGTTGGCAGCTCAGAACAACACATACAGAACACCATGGACTTTGTGGATAAAGTGAGGGATGTCATCATGGAGACTGATGAAACAATGGTCTCTTTTGATGTCACATCACTCTTTACGTGCATTCCTGTTGATGATGCAGTAGAGGTGGTCAGTTTAAGATTAAAATCAGACACCACGCTGAGCAGCAGGACCACACTTTCCACAGAACAACTG
>NC_056511.1:42543702-42551132 GCF_014905685.2 Nematolebias whitei
GTGATTGCTAGTATCACTCAGCCCTCTGTGAACAGTAAACAGCCATCAGTGTGCTAATGACCCATTGTTAGGCTGATGGTCCTTCTTGAGCATGTGATCAGCTGGTTTTGGTTGTCAGCAGCAAACTGGTTGATCCACTCTGAGACTGTGCTATTTATAAGACTGAGCTGAATACAGCACCTCAGACTGAGGAAGTCTTTCGGATGAAAGACGCAACGTTTCTACATTTTTTTTTGTTTTGTTTTGCTTTGTTTTTTGAATGTCCAAAGGACCAGACTTAACTTTTTTAGATTTTTCTACCTGGATTATTGAGCATACATCAGGAAACATCAGGTAAATTTATAGTTTTGAAGTAAATGTGCTTATTACACAAAATTAAAGATTTTTCTGGTGTTCTACTCTCGTACAGTAACATTAGGAGCCTGAAAAGTGGATTTTAGCTAGTTAACCTTGTTTGTACAGATTATGCAGATGACTGTGCTATTTGTTAGCATGGATTTTTTATTGCAAATGTCAACATCTGTTACAAAACAGTTTTACCTTGAGAGAGAGAGAGAGAGATAGAGATAGAGAGAAAGAGGTAGAGAAAGAGAGAGATCTCTGATAGCCAAACCAGCAATAGCTAAGATGCTAACGGAGATGCTGCAGCTGGGCAAATCATCGCTGATCGACCGCGTGCACCAGACAGCAGGAGGGGATCAGACGATAAACCAAGAGTTATTGTGGCCAGGCTGTGTTATTATTGTGTGGAGATGTTCAGAATCAGATCAGAATCAGAATAAGCTTTATTATCATTGTACCGAGATGCAGCGAGAATATGTCCGTGCAGTCGTCTGAAAGATGGGCAGAGTGCACATAGCTGCTGCTATGATAACGCGGCCTCTTATTGCAGTGCATTCACAGTTGTGGCCCGCTTCACTTCAAGGCATCAATGATCTTCATCACAGCTGACTACACTCCAGACGTGGCAAAGGCATGAGCAGCATTCACGGTAGAGCTGTCATTTCTAACCAGGAGCCCGGCCCTGCCCGACCCGGATTCGTACCGGGCCGGGCCATAATAATGTGCTTAAAATTTGGGCCAGTATCAGGCTTTTTATTGCGTCAGGAACGCGTGCAGTCTACAATCCAATATATGCAAACATGGCTTGCCATACTGCACCTGCCGCACATGGCCATTTGACCGCGTGCTGACCAGCCGGTTGAACGAGGTAAAAAGTTCAGTTAAGCTTCAGATGGACTACTGCCAGTGACCCATCAGCCTAAGTGGATGTTCATTCAGCCGCTGCACTCAGCAGACGCGCACAGCAGAGACCCAAACAGGTGAGATCACAAAATATCTGACATGTCAGAGCAGGATTCAGTGCAGGCAGAAGCAGTGGAAGCATTTAATGCGCTGTGACGGCTCTTCTGCGCCCTCAGCCACGCGCATCCGCCAACCGTTAATA
The DNA here is from genome assembly GCF_014905685.2 of Nematolebias whitei. Classification (NCBI taxonomy): domain Eukaryota; kingdom Metazoa; phylum Chordata; class Actinopteri; order Cyprinodontiformes; family Rivulidae; genus Nematolebias; species Nematolebias whitei. The sequence goes on from NC_056511.1 coordinate 42,545,150, forward strand.
ATAGTTGGTGGTATAAGCAGTCAAAGCTTAATTAAAAATGTTGGGAGGTTTTCTGGGTTTGGACCTGTAATTACTGTTAATTCGTCAGATTGGGTTCCGAAATGATGGCTACGGGCTGGGGCCGGGTTGGTTCAGATTATTTGGACCAGAGTGCAACTCTAATTCACGGAGGTGAAGCGACTCTTTCGGAACCAACCAGTAGTTCAGTATGGTATTCTTTTTTCCTGCACGGCTTCATATCATGCATGGAGGGATGGACAAAGTGTTTTTTGACTCGGATGAAACTATGGAATACGTCAGGAGGAATATTGTTTCAGCAACGGGCAGCGAGGATCGAAAGAAACCATAGGACCGGCCTCCCTCAACCATTATTCTTAAGCTTAGGCTTGACAATATTTGACTGTTTGGACCTTTAATGGTGGTATGTACAACATTTATATTGGAGATTATATTTGTATTGGAGGACGATTGTACAGCATTGGCGCTCTGAATTGATTACCATAAATCCTGGTCTATAGTGTGCACCCTAAAATATGAGCATTGTTTTAGATACACGTTTGATATTTACGGTAATATTTGTAGCCTTTTTCATTGTTGTTTCTTTTCATGTTTGTTTGTTTGTTTGTTTGTTTGTTTGTTTTATATCATATGTGGGCAGATGGGAGCCAAGATGGTCAGATTGTGTTCTCCAGGATAAGCACAAATGTGTGGATTTTGAGTTGACAGTAGTTTTTGTTCTCTCCGTGTTTGAGTAGGAGAGAGCGGAGGCTATTTTCAGCTCAAATTTTTTGGTTTTTGTTGTTTTTTTTGTCTTCTATCAGGTACTGGCTAGTAATATTTTGTGTGTAAATAATATCTCACTGTTCAACTATGACCAGTGTTAAGGATGTTAGCCGTTCTAGTGGCTGTCCAGTTAATTGTGTAAACTGGAATGTGAAGTCCCTTAACGATCCATTAAAATTTAAAAAAAATTGAAGCAGCTGAACACTGATATTGCCGTTTTACAGGAGACCCACGTGCGTCTGCAGACAGTGGAAAGTTTGTTTAAAAAAATGGTCTGGTCAGGTGTTTTAATCTAATTTTCAATCCAAATCAAGAGGGGTAGCTATTATAGTTGGAAAGCAGGTACAATTTACAGCCTCAAATGTACAAACTGACACTGCCAGGTGGTATGTTATAGTGGTGGGGAAATTATAGACACTGCCAGTGATCTTGGTTTTGGTATATGCTCCCAACTGGGACTCTACATTTTTTAACGATCTCTTTTCAAACATACCGAATATATCAACACATAACCTTGTCATTGGTGGCAACACAAATCACAAATTGTGTGCTTTCATCTCTTGACCATAATTCAATGGGAAAAACTACCCTGACTAAGTCCACTCAGTCAATCAACTCATTCCTTGAACTGTATGGCGTGGCTTATGTGTGGCACTTCTGTAATCCTACTTTAAGATCATACTCATTTTTCCCCCCAGTTCATAAGATGTACTCCCAAATTGACTACTTGTTCCTTGATAAACAAATTCTGCCTTTAGTGAAAACATGACTATGGGGCGATGGTCATCTCGGAACATGGTCCACTTATTATGAAACTGCTTATCCCAGTCACAAAATCTGTATATGTTCCTTGGAGATTCAACTCCTTACTCTTATCAAAGGAAGGCTTTATCAAATTTCTTACATCTGAAATTGAATTCTTTCTTGAAGTTAACCGGACACCAGGGATGCCACTCTGTACTGTCTGGGAGGCATTAATGGTCTGCCTGAGGAGTCAAATTATTTTTTATTGTGCAGACAAAAAGAAGAAGGGTTTGGTATGGTTAAGACAGTTAATGGATGAGATATTACAATTACACAGAAAATATAGCCACTCCCCCTCACAAGATTTAATGAAAAACCGTTTGTTCCTCCAAACTGAATTTAAAACTTGGTCCACTCAACAGGCAGAATATTTAATTTCTAAATCTAGACAGGGTTGCTATGAACACGGTGAAAGGGCTCACCCATTTGCTCGCGCATCAGCTATGGTGACAGTCAGCCAACCAAACTGTTCCAATAAAAAATAACGACCAAGGAGCTGCATGTTTACGTTTTAGTAAATTCTACCAATCATTGTATATGACTGAGTCATCAGCTAGCCTATCGGATTTAGAGAACTTTTTAAAGATGTTAAACTTCCCTCAGTGAATCTTGATCTTGCTAAAGATTTTGAGGAGTAGCTGAGATAAACTTAGCAATCAGTGATATGCAAAATGTGAAATCCCCAGGACCTGGCTTCCCATCTGAGGTTTTAAAGACATTTTCAAATCTACTTTTACCATTACATGTCTTTTCACATGTTTGTGTTTGAAGAGTCAGTTGCTGCACAGCTATTGCCACTGTCCATGCATCAAGCTATACGCTCACTGTTACCTAAGAAGAATAAAGATCCTCTAAATTGCAGCTCATACCAACTTAGCTCACTTTTAAATACTGACATCAAAATCCTTGCAAAGATCCTGGGAAAACGACTTGAGCAGGTGGTCCCTACAATTGTCCCACCTGACCAGATGAGGTTTGTTAAAAACCGTCAGGTTTTCTTCAATGTTAGGCAGCTGCTTGGTGTGTTGTACACTCCTAGTCTGCCCAATCACACCTGTGATGAAGTAATTCTCTCACTGGACACTGAGAAGGCATTTGTCTGAGTGGAGTTATCTGTTCGAAACTTTAAAGCTATTTAAATTTGGTCCCAAATTCATATCAGGGGTAAGGTTGATATATACCTCCCCAATGGCAGCAGTCCCCACTAACTGTAACATATCCAGTTACTTCGAATTGCAACGAGGTATGAGACAGGGGTGCCCACTCTCACTGCTTCTTTTTGCTTTAGACCTGATGACATACCAGTGGAGGTTTGGAAATGTTTTGGAGAGATGGAAGTGAGGTTTTTGACTCTAATATTCAATGGCATATTTGAGGATGAGAAAATGCCCGAGGAATTGAGGAGAAGTGTGCTGGTGCCCGTTTTTAAGAACAAGGGTGATGTACAGAGTTGTAGCAACTACAGGAGAAATAAGTTGATGAGTCACACAATGAAGATCTGGGAGACAGTTGTAAAAGCTAGACTTAGATGAGAGGTAACTATTTGTGAGCAGCAGTATGGTTTCATACCAAGAAAGAGCACCACAGATGCCATCTTTGCTCTGAAGATGCTGATGGAGAAGTAGAGAGAGAGTCAGAAAGAACTCCATTGTATCTTTATGGATTTAGAAAAAACATATGACAGGGTGCCGAGGGAGGAGGTGTGGTATTGCATGAGGAAATCTGGAGTGGCAGAGAAGTATGTTAGACTGGTACAAGACATGTATGAGAACAGCAGGACAGTGGTGCGATGTGCTGTAAACGTGACAGATAGCTTCAAGGTGGAGGTGGGATTGCATCAAGGATCGGCTCTGAGCCCCTTCTTGTTTGCTCTAGTGATGGACCGATTAACAGATGAGGTCAGGCATGAATTCCCATGGACTATGATGTTTGCAGATGACATTGTGATCTGTGGTGAGAACAGGAAACGGGTGGAAGGGAACTTGAAAGAAGCGGAATGAAAGTCAGCCGTAGTAAGGCAGAGTACATGTGTGTGAATGAGAGGGAGGCCAGTGTAACAGTAAAGCTACACGGAGCAGAGGTCACAAAGGTGCAGGACTTCAAGTACTTGGGGTCCACTGTCCAGGAAAATGGGGAGTGTGGTAAAGAGGAGAAAAGGGAGTCCAGGCATGATGGAATGGATGGAGAAAAGTTCCAGGAGTGATTTGTGACAAAAGGGTGTCAGCAAAGGTCAAAGGAAAAGTTTGCAAGACAGTTGTGAGACCAGCTATGTTGTATGGTCTGGAGACAGTGGTGCTGACAAAAAGACAGAAGAAAGAACTGGAAGTGATGGAAATGAAGATGTTGAGGTTTTCCTTAGGAGTGACAAGGATGGATAAGATTAGGAATTAGATCATCAGAGGTACAGCACAGGTTGAACAACTTGGAGATAAAGTTAGAGAGGCCACACTGAGATGGTTTGGACATGTCCAGAGGAGAGACAGTGGATATATTGGTAGAAGGATGATAGAAATGCAGCTGCCAGGAAAAATACAAAGAGGAATGCCAAAGAGGAAATATATGGCTGCAGTTAGAGAGAACATGGAGGTAGTTGGAGGGAGGACAGAGGATGCAGAGGACAGATTGAGATGGAGGATGACTCGCAGTGGCGACCCCAAAGAGGGAAAAGCCGAAAGAAGAAGACTCTGTCTGAGACATACTGTAATTCAATTCAAGGTGGTGCACCAGCTGCACTGGTCTAAAGACAAGTTGTCCAAGATCAAAGCTGACCTGGACCCTGCATGTAATCGTTGTAAACAAACTCCAGCTATACTCTTGTATACATTCTGGGCCTGTCCCAAATTGCTGACCTTTTGGAAATCTATTTTTGACACCTTATCTTGGATATGTGGCAAAACTGTGCACCCATCATCATTCATCTTACTGTTTGGATACATCCATCAGCAAGTACGAGAAGGATGTGATTGCTTTTGGCTCTCTTCTGGCCAGGAGGCTCATTTTGTGCAATTGGAAGGACCCACACCCCCTAGCGTATGTACATTGAATAAAAGAAGTCATGTACCATATCCATCAACGCCTGTTTAGACTATTTATGTATGTGTGACTGGTTCAGTGTGGGAAGGGTGGGATGGGGATTTGGTTCTGTGTTCTTTTATTTTTTATGTGTGTTTGTGTTAAAAAAAAATAGTAGTAAAAATACTTTTTAAAAAAATCTTCTCCTGTCATCGAGTCATTCTTTTTATTTAAGTAAGTTTGGAGAAAATATTTTCTCCAACATGCAATCAGGTTATTTTAGATCTGACATGCATCACTAAATGACTAATAGTTCTCAAGGAAAACAACAAATGTGGAAAACTATATTAAACTGTAATCACCAGAAATGTTCAATTTGTGTATACAGAATAAGGTTGAAAAAGAAGCCTTTGCAACATGCCAAAAGGAAAAGCAGCATGACCCGATCAACAACAAGGAAGCCATGTTTGTGTATTGAGAAAATCTCACTTTTTTAATTTTTGTCTCTAGGCTCCCTATGTGGACGTGATCTGTTTGAACACCTACTTCGCCTGGTACTTTGATTCAGGCCAGCTGGAGGTCATCCCTTTCCAAGTCAAAACTCAACATGAGAGCTGGTATAAAAAGTACAAGAAGCCCATCATCCAGACAGAATATGGAGCAGATGCAGTGGCGGGGCTTCATTTTGTGAGTATTCTTGCACATATACACTATATAAAAACTATTTTGACACACCTGGTATTTGGCAGCGCAACGGTTCAGTGGTTGGCACTGTTGCCTCATGGCAAGAAGGTCCTGGGTTCAATCCCCGGTTGGACCTGTGGTCTTTCTGTGTGGAGTTTGTGTGTTCTTCTCGTGCTTGCGTAGGTTTTCTCTGGGTACTCCGGTTTCCTCCCACAGGACAAAAACATGCATGTTAGGCTGTCTTCAGGCCCAGGCCTCCCCTGCAAAAAGAGATCTGTGATCTCAATGGGATTTGCCTGGTTAAATAAATAAAAGTAATTTGATGAATTCAGGTGTTTCAGTAAGACTCATTGTTGCAGGTGTATTGCCATGCAGTCATCATTTGAAAACATTTATGATATATAAAATGGGTTGTTCTGAGGGGCTCAGTGGCCTTCAGTGTAGTACTTTGATAGGATTAAACCATTGTTGTAAGATGGTTTGTAAAAATTAATTCCTTTTTTGGATATTACATGGTCAACAGTAAGTTATATTACTGAAAGGACAGCCTTCTCAATTACTTTTATATTAGGAGGCTGGGGTAATTTGCCAACATAACACATACCGTATTTTCCACCGTACATGTCGCACCATCCTATAAGTTGCATCAGTCCAAATATGTCTGAAAAAGTGGAAAAATCCATAAATATGTTGCTTCGCC
>NC_056511.1:42551232-42555483 GCF_014905685.2 Nematolebias whitei
TCCCACAGGACAAATAACTAACAAACTTGCTAAAAAAAAATGGCCTTATACTTTCCCCAGTCTGCCCCACATCACAAACAAAAACCTTAACCTTATACGTACATCTTTTTGTACATTTTCCTCACTCTCTCTCTCGAGCAAGACGGATGCTTTTTCTTCCCTCTCCTGCCTCCCTCCTGCTTTTTTTGCTCTCTGTCCTGCATATCAGAGCTTCTACACATCTTCCAAATCAAAAATTACTGTCATGGATCTGGTCAGCTGGACTTTCAACGCAATTGTTAAAATTTTTTCAAACAATTGACAGTGTCCTGGAGAACCCTCATGCCACGCTGAGAATCTCGTGGCTGGGTACATCATGGATATGTTGTGCCTTTTTGTGTTGTCTCAGGAGAATGCCAAAGATGATTGGATTTATGATAGCAGGGTTTCTGCTTTTTGGCACCGTCAGATTCCTATGTTATCAGCTATGAAGGAATACGGCGGCAGCAGGTTAGGCCATGGCAAAGCTGCCGACCTTATCTGAAGGATCAGTTCATGCTTCGAGCTCTCAGACTTAGCTGATTTACGAGCTCAACTGTAAGATGGAAGCGATTTATAAGAATCGTAGGCCACTTGCAGCTTTGGAACTCACCAGCATGTTGGGATGAAACTTGGAGGAAGCTATAAGCACAGACCAGCGGAAAGCCCACATATCTGGCCATTTTGGATATTGAAAGTACCAGCAGAACTCAAGGCTGACGAGAAATAACAGTCTGCCTGCACGAAAAAACAACTGTGGCTTATGTGAATCTGACTTCCCTGTTCGGCCTTGAAGCCGGCCAACTTATTAAATTTCTCCTGGGATGTGTGTAAACTAAGAAGACTCTGCTCTATCCATCCCCTGCACCCCACCCCCCTGAACTTCTGTGAACATGCTTATCAGAGCTGTACTGGCTGACACCAACATCTTATCAGGACTATGGTGCTATCTGGAAGTGCTTCATGGTCAAATCTCACCATCTTGCCGTCAAATGCATATGTAATTTGTCTATAAATGTGCTTGCTGGTAGAGTTTTTTGATGTCTTAAATTGTGTCCTGACAAGGATAAGATGTGAAGAGATCTTTTTTTGTGTAATACCACTATCCTTTCCTCATGGTCTTCCCCCCTTTTCTATCTAAAGAATAAGTGGCCTCTTTCCTAGGAGCTGCCATCACGTGCACTCTGCCCACCTTTAGGATGACTGTACGAAATATAATCTTGCTGTACTTCGGTACAGTGCTAATAAAGCTTATTCTGATTCTGATTATTTTATAGTTTTTCTGTCCCACAAAAAACCATCATACAGAAATGATGTGTAACTGCCAATTATTTCCATTGTGCCTGTCAGCAGATGTCACTCACTGTGATTTGGATTTCAACAATTTTGATTTATGCCACAACAACACTTGCCATAGCTTATCGTTGCAGCTTATTTATTCTTATATCTTACATGTAATTTTAAGCATATAAAGGATAAAGACTGGTCTTATTAATTCTCATCAGATGAGGCTGAATTCAGCCTTGGCCCTCTAGTGCCCTATGCATTTGCATGGTTTGCCTATAGCAAAAAAACAGCTTTGCTATAAAGTTAGCAAATCATAGTATTATTTTATTTTTTTACATTTTTCACAAAAATCCCAACTTTCTCATTATATGGGTTGTAAAAGAACATAACTGGCTTGCACATAGCCCTGACTTCAACCTCATTGAGCACTATTATGTTGAATTGGAACAGAGACTGTGAGCCAGACATTCTGTTCAAATATCAGTATCTGACCTTATTAACACTGCAAAATGAATGGGCACAAATTCCCACAGAAACACTCCAAAATCTCATTAAAAGTCTTCCAAAAAGATTGAAAGATTTAAATGCTAGAAAAGAGGGACCAACATCACATTAAAGCACATGTATACAGTGTCAGTGATGCGATGATCAGCTGTGTGTTTTTTATACTATTACTTAGCATAACAAGTTTTAATTTCACTCTGCAGGATCCACCTGTGATGTTCTCTGAAGAGTTCCAGAGGGACTTCATGCAGCAATACCACCAAGTGTTTGACAAGGAAATGAAGAACTTTCTTATTGGAGAACTTGTATGGACCTTTTCTGACTTCATGACCAATCAAAGTAAAGGAGACCAGAATTCTACTTTTGTGAATATTTTTGCTCATCTTTATCTTTCTACTAATTGTTTCATGAGTATTCGTACCATTTTAGTTAATCCTATAAAAAGATGTTTGCACAATTATGTCTTTTATTAAGCCATGGATTATTATGTGCGAAGATGCAATATTTCATAAGCTGTCATCATGTTAGGGCAGCACGGTGGCGCAACTGGCAGACCTGCTGCCTTTCAGCACGCAGGTCCTCAGTTCAAATCCCGGTCTGGGGGCCTTTCTGGGTGGAGTTTGCATGTTCTCTTCGTGCATGCGTGGGTTTTCTCGTACTCAGGTTTCCTCCCACAGACCAAAAACATGCATGTTAGGCTGATTGGTAACTTTAAATTGTCCCTCGGTGTGAGTGAGAGAATAAATGGTTGTTTGTCTCGTTTGTCTCTATGTGTCCCTGTGATGGACTTGCGACCCGTCCAGGGTGTACCCCGCCCCTCACACAGTGATTGCTGGACATGGGCACCGGCGACCCCCGTGACCCAAAATGGAAGAAGCGGGTAAAAATAATGGATGGATGTCATTGTGTTCTCACAAAAAAAAAATAATGCTGGATATAATATAATACAGGATTAGGAAGTTCTTTCTGGTTCAAACACATTTTTAAGTAGATCCTATAGTTTCTGCATTCAAGTCACCTTAAATTCTAATAGAGTGTATTCTCCCAAACCTCAGAAAATAACTGCTAAATTCCTCCATACATAATATGTGATTGCATCAGTAATAGGGAATCAGTCATCTGATTTGTTAATAAATGTTTGAAGTGCCACTTTTAAATTAGGTTTTTTGGGAGAACAAAATCTATTAGGGACCGGGCTTAACAGATATATTAACAATGTCTGTCTCAGAGAGCTGCTAAATGGTAAATGGACTGTACTTATATAGTGCCTTTCTATCTTATTTCAAGATACTCAAAGCGCTTTATACTACAATCTGTGTCCTCATTTACCCATTCATACAGCGCTCTACTAGATCTCTACAAAGCTAATTGAACTAATCATTCTAATGAGGCTAATCAGTGCTTTATCACATTCATACACCAATGAGACACACATCAGAGGCTATGAGGGGTTCAGTGTCTTGCCCAGGGACACTTTGACATTTGACTGCTGTTGGATTCGAACCCCCAACTCTTGCATTGCAGGACAACCGCTCTAACCACTCAGCCACAGCTGCTAAAGTGTTTAACATAGAGCTAGGAAAAATACGACTTCAATGGATCTCACATAAGGCCCTCGATATTTCTGGTTGGTAAAGAATAATGGTAAATGGACAGTACTTATATAGCACCTTTCTATCTAATCAAGATACTCAAAGCGCTGTACAAAACAACTGTATCCTCATTTACATCCACACACATTCATACAGCACTCCACTTTCACAAGCAGAGCATTATGGCTGGCCTTAATGCTCCGCTTGATCTATAAATAAAACTTTATTAGAATTGCTATGGGTTTGTTTCAGATGTAATGGACACTGGGATGAAAAACAAAAAAAAAGACAAAGGCAGAAAAGTGGGAGAATGGTTAAATGGGAAAGAAGGAGAAAGGAGTAGAAGAGAGAGAGAGGCATAAAGAGAACACAAATCAACATCATTGAAGTCTGCCTGTAGACCTGCAGAAAGTAAAAAAAAAGACAAAACCGAGAAACCACAACAACAAACAACATATGTATATATAATGATACTTATAACTAGGGCTTTAACAGACTACTCGAGTAATCGACAGGTTGGTTCCTAGGACATCTATCGAGTTTTTTTAATTTCACGTCAAGTATTCGCAGTGACGTCATTACATCGCAGTTACATCATTGCGTCACGTGTCACATGATCTGCTAGTAGAAGCTACCAAATGGATTCCTCCCTGCAGATGGACTGAGCGAAGCAGGCCCAGTCTTGACAAACAGGTAGAAATGCATCAATAGTCTGGAAATATTTCACTAAAGATGAATCTTCCAGTTCAACTACCATAAGGAAATAGAAAATGAATCAACTTCCTGACTGTTTGGAGCTCGTTGCGAACCGGTGTTATAACATTTTCTGTGACCACCGTATATTGTGACC
>NC_056511.1:42555583-42574212 GCF_014905685.2 Nematolebias whitei
GATGTCATTGTGTTCTCACAAAAAAAAAATAATGCTGGATATAATATAATACAGGATTAGGAAGTTCTTTCTGGTTCAAACACATTTTTAAGTAGATCCTATAGTTTCTGCATTCAAGTCACCTTAAATTCTAATAGAGTGTATTCTCCCAAACCTCAGAAAATAACTGCTAAATTCCTCCATACATAATATGTGATTGCATCAGTAATAGGGAATCAGTCATCTGATTTGTTAATAAATGTTTGAAGTGCCACTTTTAAATTGGGTTTTTTGGGAGAACAAAATCTATTAGGGACCGGGCTTAACAGGTGTATTAACAATGTCTGTCACAGAGAGCTGCTAAATGGTAAATGGACTGCACTTATATAGCGCCTTTCTATCTTATTTCAAGATACTCAAAGCGCTTTATACTACAATCTGTGTCCTCATTTACCCATTCATACAGCGCTCTACTAGATCTCTACAAAGCTAATTGAACTAATCATTCTAATGAGGCTAATCAGTGCTTTATCACATTCATACACCGATGAGACACACATCAGAGGCTATGAGGGGTTCGGTGTCTTGCCCAGGGACACTTTGACATTTGACTGCTGTTGGATTCGAACCCCCAACTCTTGCATTGCAGGACAACCGCTCTAACCACTCAGCCACAGCTGCTAAAGTGTTTAACATAGAGCTAGGAAAAATACGACTTCAATGGATCTCACATAAGGCCCTCGATATTTCTGGTTGGTAAAGAATAATGGTAAATGGACAGTACTTATATAGCACCTTTCTATCTAATCAAGATACTCAAAGCGCTGTACAAAACAACTGTATCCTCATTTACATCCACACACATTCATACAGCACTCCACTTTCACAAGCAGAGCATTATGGCTGGCCTTAATGCTCTGCTTGATCTATAAATAAAACTTTATTAGAATTGCTATGGGTTTGTTTCAGATGTAATGGACACTGGGATGAAAAACAAAAAAAAAGACAAAGGCAGAAAAGTGGGAGAATGGTTAAATGGGAAAGAAGGAGAAAGGAGTAGAAGAGAGAGAGAGGCATAAAGAGAACACAAATCAACATCATTGAAGTCTGCCTGTAGACCTGCAGAAAGTAAAAAAAAAAGACAAAACCGAGAAACCACAACAACAAACAACATATGTATATATAATGATACTTATAACTAGGGCTTTAACAGACTACTCGAGTAATCGACAGGTTGGTTCCTAGGACATCTATCGAGTTTTTTTAATTTCACGTCAAGTATTCGCAGTGACGTCATTACATCGCAGTTACATCATTGCGTCACGTGTCACATGATCTGCTAGTAGAAGCTACCAAATGGATTCCTCCCTGCAGATGGACTGAGCGAAGCAGGCCCAGTCTTGACAAACAGGTAGAAATGCATCAATAGTCTGGAAATATTTCACTAAAGATGAATCTTCCAGTTCAACTACCATAAGGAAATAGAAAATGAATCAACTTCCTGACTGTTTGGAGCTCGTTGCGAACCGGTGTTATAACATTTTCTGTGACCACCGTATATTGTGACCGTAGGGGGCGGTGTTGCATGCACTGTTGCAGGTCACAGAATATGGTGTAACACCGGGTCCAATGACCGAACCAGAACCAGCTTCCTCTGACCTTGTTTCACCCCAACAGAGACGCCCAGGCACGCTGCCATCGTTGACAAAGGACTGGCCATCGCAACCAGGAACCTTGATCAAAAATCCGAACGACCCAGGGAGAACGGGAGCACCAGCCCCACCCCCAACTGCCCTCCCCCTTCCCCAGGACCCAAAGCCCACCCACAGCCCAGACCCCAACCAGGCGGCCTACCCCCCCATCCCTGCCTCGACCCCAAATGTCAAACAGAGAACGGGGGTGTGAGGAAAAAAACTATACATCTATAAATAGTAATAGTGACTAGATTTCAAGGTTCAAGGTTCTTTATTGTCATTCGTATCACATGTGGTACATGAGGCGGAACAAAATTGTGTACCCAAGGTCCCAGTTACACCCAGAAATAGCAAAAATATAAAGTATAAAAAGAAATGGCATAAGGATCTAAGATATACGCTAAGATTATACGCTAAACAAACGCTAAACAAAACACTAAAAGATCTAAGAAATATGCTAAACACTAATAATGTAAAATAATACGGTATATTAAACAGCAGACTTCTTATCTGACATGCTTGTAAAACAAGTGCTATCCATGGAGCTGATGCTATTACTGGTACTTAATTTCCTGTCTGGAGCAAAGGCAAGACACTAGACTGGTTAAAGTCTTGCCTGTCTGACAGGATCTGTAAACAAATAATTTGTTTTTAATTTCTGGAGATCCACAAGGATCTATTCTTAGACCAATTATTTATTGATATTTTCCATTTACATCCAACAATGTTCAGTCAGGTCATCTGGACGGTTTATTTTTTTGTGCTGAGACGTGTTGACATGACTGTCAACGAGGGAGAGGGCGAGCCTCAGAGGAGAGGGCGGGCCTCAGAGGAGAGGGTGGGCCTCAGAGGAGAGGGCGGGCCTCAGAGGAGAGGGCGGGCCCCAGAGACCATCTTAGCGCCATCATAACTGTGTTTTGGAATATGCTATTGGTGGATACTCAGTTTTATTTGGTGGTTCCTCAGACTGAAGTCCGTTGGATGAAGGACAAAACGTCTGAGCACAAAAAAGAAACCGTCCAGATGAACTGACTGAACATTGTTGGATTTTATACCTGGATTACTTTGGTGTTTCCATTTACATGTTTCCCCTAAGGTACAATTTAACCAAATAGCATCTCTTTACATTCCTAGGCAAAACTCACTTATCACAAAGTCACTTCAGTTCCTCTGCAATTGTTCTTTTTTATGGAAACCTAAAGTGAAATCCTTTTAAATTTTTAAGGGCGATCCATACTATCCATCTCTGGGTCATTATAACTCATACAATGGCATTAGCTGTGCCTGTTTCTTGCATCTGCAGGTGGTCTAGAATTTGTCAGCTCGTCTTTTAACACAAACAAAAATGTCTGAGCATATCTTTCCAGTGTGTTTCCCTTCATTGGCTTCTTGTTCATTTTAGAATTGATTTTAGTTTTATTGATGACCTATAAGGCCCAGAATGGGCACGCTCCTGATAGTCTGTTTGACTTCCTGCAGCCTTATAAGCCCTCCAGCTCCCTTTGATCTAATAATTTAATTAATTGATTAATTTATATAGCAAAAGTATACAACAAAAGCCATCTCAGGGCACTATTCAAAAGAAAAACAAGTCCACATCATAATTCCAATTCAAAACCAGATTCAATCTAATTAGTCAATTGAACTCCTATTATTAGAATACCATACATTCACATACAGTACATTATGGAACGCCAATTTGTAAAAGCCATGTATTTGATGATTTATCATTTGAATAATTTCCAGGCTAGTCCACAGAGGTGATCGGGCCTTTTCAGTTGTAGCTCCTAAAATGTGGACCCAACTTCCCTAACATATCAGACAGACGCCAACTCTCAATATTTTTAAACCTCATCCTAAATCACATCTGTTCTCATCGGCTTTTAAATCAGCATAACTCATCATTTTTTAACCCATTTAATGTCTCATTTTTTAAAATAATTTTTATAACTTTTAAAATTTTATTGTTTCTTTTTATGGTCCCTTGTCCTTTCTTTTCTTAATATTTTATATACATCACTTAGGCCTGTGGCAGTGGTATCCTTCATTTCCAGGCTTGAACTGACAAACACTATCCAAGGAGGTTTTTCATCCTCTTCAATTCATTTTATTTTTTTCAGTTTGATCCTCTAAATAATTAAAAAGCTTCTTTTCTGTTTTGTGTACAGTATTCTATCGAGTGGCGGGGAACAGGAAGGGAATTTTCACTCGGCAAAGGCAGCCCAAGGCAGCAGCCTTCCTCCTGAAAGAGAGATACTGGAAACTGGCAAATGAAGCAGGCAAACTGGGTCATTGAAACAAGTACTCCACATACAAGTACCACACTACCTCAACTATTACCTCAACTACTACCTCAACCAAACTATTTCCTGCTTGTGGAAGATGTCATGGTTTACACTTGGAGTCAAGTTATTATGATTTAATAATGCCTACATGTAGACACTTGGCATAGTCTGTAATAGAAGATGTAACTGGGTGGATAAGTAGAACCAGATTTTTATGGTCTTTTCGGTTTTTACTTTTATTATCTTTTGAATGTTGACATCTTTTTTAAAATTGAGATTAGTATTCTGAAACGTGTCTGGAATAATTGTGTAACTTAGATGATAAACAGAAAATGTCCAACTTTGTGCAATTTTAAGAATGAAAATGCAACTATGCTGTGTTAAGAGTCGGAATCTTAAAACATAAACTGTTATAACTACAGTATATTTTTATTTCTGTCACTATTTTGTTAAAGAAATTTTAATGTAAACGTTAGTGGCTTTTCCGAGTGCAAAAACAAGTATAAAATGGGTATAATGTGGATAGACAGTATATAAGACATCTGACATATGTATGATATATACTTTCATATTTTTATGAAAGTTGAACAAAAAACTATGGAAGCCCATTTCCATCATGAATGAAAAAATAAAAGCCCAACAGGAAGTCATAATTTCGACTTTTAAAGTCATAATTATGAGAATAAAAGTCATAATTTTGAATTTTAAAGTCATAATTACAAGAATAAAAGTCATAATTTTGAGTTTTAAAGTCATAATTACGAGAATAAAAGTCTTAATTACGAGTTTTAAAATCATCATTTCAACTTTTAAAGTCATAATTATGAGAATAAAAGTCATAATTTCGACTTTTAAAGTCATAATTTCGACTTTTCTAATTTAACTTTGAAGTTTGTCCCTTGCCGGACACCATGACTCTACAGGGATGCAACTTCCCGTTAGACACCGGTAGTTTTCCTGCATAGCACATGGATTCATTCATTCAATGTATGTCCCTCTGCCTTCATACATCAATCCTTTTAAATAAAAGGTATGTAATGTATACATCTTTTTATCGCCACTTTATATAGCATTTAGTATCAAAGCCCATTTCCTCTATGAAATAAAAGCCCAACAGGAAGTCAGTTAAGTTTTAAAGTCATAATTACGAGAATAAAAGTCATAATTATGACTTTAAAACTCATAATTATGGCTTTTATTCTCGTAATTATGTCTTTAAAACTTATAATTATGACTTTTTATTCTTGTAATTATGACTTTAAAAGTCGTAATTATGACTTTAAAAATCATAATTACGACTTCTCGTAATTTTGACTTTAAAAGTCAAAATTATGACTTCCTGATGGGCTTTTATTTTTTATTTCATGGCGGAAATGGGCTTCCATAAAAAACTGATCAAATAGAAAAATTACAAACAGAAAATGATTAATGTTTTTCTACAGGTGTGTATTGTACAATCAATCAGAGATTCTTCATTTTTGTTTCTGAGATGCGTTTACTGACCCAACATTGTATTGTGTGTTCATCTAGATGTCAAATCTAAATCTAATCAGAAAGAACTGAATTTCTGTGGTAAAATAAAGGGCAAATGAATTGTTTGATGGGTTAAAAACAAAAATTCTGCATTTTAGAATAAAAATGTATCTTCTGTTTCTTGACTTTTACTGTCCTTGTGTTTCTGTGTCTGCAAAAGGCAGAATAAACTGATCTTAAATTTGTAAAAGTTGTGGAGAAAAAATTTCTAGATATAAAAGAAAACATGTATTTCTAGCTGGGCATGGGCACCAGTGGTACCAGTGACCCCCGTGACCCGAAAAGGAAGAAGTGGGTAAAGATAAAGGACGGATGTATTGAATGCATTTCTAATTAATATTGTACTTAAATAACATTTGATCTGAGCTGTGAGTATTTGTTTGTCAGTAGTGGTTCCTGTTAAACACCCATAGTTCCCTCAACCTCACCCATAACTGCCAACATTTGCTGATGACAATGAGGATGTTTATAAGCAAATGCCAGCAGCACAAAAAGGTCCTAGGGGGTCCAGGGGCAAAAAAACCTACTCAGATCAATACATTTTCAGCCATTTGAAGTGCATTTAACTAAGTTCGTAAGATGAATAAAAAACTTAAAATCATTACTTTATATGTTTATTGAAAAGTGGAACACCGACTGAGAACTAGTAAGATGAACTTCATCAGAGAGTGGTTAAGTCCTTCTATAATGCAGAGTATACATGTGTTCACAACTAGATTTTTCTGGTATCTGGTGCCCACTTGGTATTTACCAACACCTAAAACTCACCTGGCACTTACTGGACACTTACCTGATACCTGGTAGTTAACTAGTTCTGGGTAATTACCTGGCACATGGTACTGATTTGTTACCAGAAACTTACCTGGCACTTGGTGCATAGCTGGTAACAGGGCATTACCTGATACCTGGTACTTACCTTGCTTTGAACACTCATCTAGTATCTAGTACTCACCTGACGCATGAGTGTTGGCGAGACTGAAGGCTAATTCTAACAGACCGTCGATCCCATCTCTGTTCCTGGTAGGTCTGTTGCAATAAACAATAAATCAATTAATTGCATGATAAATTAAAATTATCCACACCTCATTTTCATTTATCAGCTTTATTGTTTCTTCTCTCTTTCTACTGAAGACACTGGAGGACAAATGTCTCAACTCCCGTGCTCTTCACTGACCCCTCCCTTTATCTTTTTTCTCTTTTCTTTAAAATCTGTTTTAACGGTCCAAAATCACATTTTTGGATCTTTAAAAGCAGCTCTCAAATTCTCTCATATTTCTCATAAAAGCCCTCATATTCGCGTTGTATCTCGGTGCAATGCCAATAAAGTTTATTCTTCTCTTCTTCTTCTTCTTCAAAGAGGTAGACAGCTTCAGATCTTTTTGCAGGGTGTTCCAGGATACAGAAGCGGAGTTGCCTAGTTCGGTCCACACTGAGGGTACACTGCATGTAATTATGTCCTGAGAGTGCACGCTGTAGCTGCACTCACGAAGTGACATGCAGGAGGAGATGTATGAAGGCAGCAGACCAAGAAGTGATTTAAAGATGAAAATGTACCAGTGTGAGAACCTACATGAAGTTAATGATGACCAATTCACCAGTGAAATATGGGTATGGTAGTTAGAGCCAGTTATGAATCTTAGTACACCGTGATAGACAGTGTCCAACATTTACAAAGTGCTTGCAGGATCATTCATGTAAATAATGTCATCGTTGTCAATTGAGGGAAGGAAAGTAGCAGTTACATAGAGGCATCATGAGGCATTTTTACAGCCCGCTGAAGTTGCTCAAGTAGTGCAGCTAATCCAAGATGGAACATCAATGCGAGCGGTAGCAAGAAGATTTGCTGAGTCTCTCAGCACAGTGTCCAGAGCATGGAATAAGTACCAGGAGATAGGCCAGTACACCAAGAGACATGGATGGGGGCCATAGGAGGGCTACAACCCAGCAGCAAGACAGCTTCCTCGTCCTTTGTGCAAGGAGGTCTGGGAAGAGATCCCTCAGGAGAACATCCACCGTCTCATCAGGAGCATGCCGAGGCATTGTTGGGAGGTTATACAGGCACATGGAGGCCACACACTACTGAGCCTCATTTAGACTTGTCTTGAGGAATATTCACTGATGTTGAATCAGCATGTCATGTTATTTTCCACTTTCATATTGAGTATGAATCCAAATTCAGATCTCCATGGTGTAATTTTGATTTACATAGTTAATTTTTGTGTTATTTTCTTCTCGATCAATTCCACTGTGCTAATAATAAAGTTTGTCAATGAGAATATTTAATTAATTGAAGTCTAGGATGTGTTATTTTAGTGTTTAAACAGTGACAAAGCACACCAAAGTGCTGTACAGGGACAAACAGAACAAGCACACAGCAACAGATTACATAACAGGACACCAAAAAGTAGCAACCAACAAAAACAATAATGGATAACAACAACAACCGCAACATGACCAACACAGTGTGATGCACACAGACTCAGCACAGATCACACAGAGCAGAAAGCCAGGGAATAAAAGTGTGTTTTTAAGCGAGATTTAAAAACTGTGAGGGAGGGGGCCTGTCTAACGAGCAGAGGTAACTCATTCCAAAGTCTTGGTCCTGCTACAGAGAAGGCCCTGTCACCTCTGCGCTTGAGACAGGTTCCTGGGACTGTGAGGAGCAACTGGTCTGCTGATCTGAGAGAACGTGGTGGGACATACGGCTGGAGCAGATCAGTAAGATAGGAGGGGGCAGAGCTGTTTAGTGATTTATAGACATACAAGAGTATTTTGAATTTGATTCGAAGGTGAACCGGAAGCCAGTGTAGGGAGGCCAAAACAGGTGTAATGTGCTCTCTTTTGCTTGTGCTGGTCAAAAACCGGGCTGCTGCATTTTGGATCAGTTGGAGTCTAGCTATGGAGGTCTGACTGATACCAAAAAGGAGTGAGTTGCAATAGTCGAGCCTGGATGTAATGAATGCATGAATTACTGTCTCCAGGTTATTTTTGGACAATATGGTCTTCAGCTTAGACAGTCGCCTCAGCTGGAAAAAGCAGGATTTAACAATCATATTTACATGATTGTTGAGTTTCAGAGAAGGGTCAAGTATCACTCCTAGATTAGTGACTCTTTGTTTCACTAACGGTGACATATGATGACTTATAGCGGTGACTTATAGCCTACGCTACTATAATTTAATATTTGGGTAACATTTAGATTGTACACCTTAAATGTGGTCCATGCAGTATTTAACACTGTTATTACCTACAGTCCTGTAATTGTTTCTGTAACATTTTAATGTCACTCTTATAATTTAGTGTAATAATTGCACCAAATGTAACAACTTTATAGCCCCCTCTAGCTGCTCTAAGAGTTCTATTAACCTAAACTCCTGAAATTATAGTCAACTTCCTGGGTACAGCAGAGCTGTTGACATCATTGTTTTTACAACACCAGTTTTATTTTATTCAGATGGCAGCTCATCTTCAGCCTAGTTCTGCTTGAAGTTTCTTCTTGTTCAAAGGGAGTTGTTCCTTCCCACTGTCACCATGTGTGCTGCTCCAGTTGGGAGATCATGATGAAGGGAAGATTCAGTTTCATCTTTTGCCTTCCAGATAGATAACTTTTACTAATTGTTTTTTTTTATATTGTATGTGAATGATTTAGCACTGTGTGATAACTTTTGTTGTGAATTGGTGCCACATTAATTAATTGAATCCTCCATACTATGCATTAATAAAGCTTTTACCATACACAATACAATGTACAATGTACAATACAATGAAGTATTTTTATTCAAACCAACTTTAAATAGTGCATTGTCTGTGTTTAACAACTATACTTCACATTACAGCTGATTACTGGAAAGAAAATGGGTGTTCAGGGTGTGTTTTGCTCTTACATTCTTGCAGCTTTTTGTAATTCAACAACTTTCAGAGATGTGTATAAATTAAGGTGTGAAGCATTCAATGCTTCTGATTGTTAAAAAAAATACTTGTATTTTATCTAATAGATGTAAAATATACCATCACACTAATACACAGTTAATCTGTAATACTGAATTTAGTGACGTCATCATGCCACTGTTTATGTTAGTAAACTTCTAAAAATCATATTCATTTAAGCTTATTCTATCCATTTTAACTTGGATTCCTTTTGAAATCCAAATATTTAATTGAGGCAACTTAAAATAAATAATATCTTCAACTTTGCTTGAAGTTTCCTCAGAAAACATTTGGGGCTGGAAAATATCTTCAGGCTTCAGTTTTGTTTCTTCTTATAAAACAGATATCTCATAATCATCTTCTTCCTGCTGAGATACAAATAAGAACATATTTTAACTAGCATTTATGTAAAACATTTGTCAGATAAGATTCCTTTTCCTTTTTGCAGCTGGGTTGCATTGAGGCGTGATGGTAAAATAATGAAGATTATTCATCTGCATTCAGTATCTCATAATGAAGAAGTGTAAACAGAATTTCATACAGCTGTGCAAATTTATTAAAATAAAGGAAGAAGGGAGTAAAAGATAATGGATGGATGGAAAATAAAATAAAAAAAACATGTATTTCATAGGAATTCAGAGTTCTTTACTTTGTCCTGCATTGCCTAAAGTCTTTGGGCGTTTTGTGTAAAATGCTGTGCTCACCTGGATTGGAGGATTTTCTGGCATTACTTTGTGCAGTTTATGTTTAACTTTTAATTAACAGACAAATAACATCACAGAACACTTTTTCAAGGGAGGCCTGGGTCTGAAGGCAGCCTAAACAGACATGTTTTTGGACCTCTCAAATTTAGATTGGTTGAATGGGGGCCACTGGTGGTCAAACATTTTTAGGACCTTCCAGAGGTGTTCAACAGGGTTCAAGTCATGGTTCTGGCTGATCCGCTCCAGAACATTCACAAAGTTGTCTCCAGACAACACCGGTGTTGTCTTTACTGTGTGCTTTGGGTCACTGAGTTCTGTGGAACAAGATTTTATTCATGAAATGTGTACTTTGTTCATTCTTCTTTCCCTCAACCCTTACTGGACTCAGAGTCTCCCAGTCACTTCTGCTGAATCCCCCACAGCTGGATGCTGCCACCAACATGTTTAACTGTTTGATGTTTCCTCCAGACATAACATTTTACGATTGCAAACGATTCAAGCTTGGCTTATGACATATTGTCACTCAAAACTTGAGTATCCTTTAAGTGCTTTTGTTTTCAGATATTTTGCAATGAGGGGAGGTTTCTGTCCAGTCATTGTGCCATAAAACCCAGTTCAGTGCAGTTCCAGCTGTCTCATCTCCACACAAGATCACTGATGGCGGGCAGAGTAACAATCAGGTTTCCTGGTTATTTCTCACTAAAACCCCTTTTCCCTTGACTCCTCAGTGTGGAAAACATTTGATTGCTGATGTAAGCATGATACAGGTAGTCTGTAATAGTGGTAGTGATGTGTATGACAAATAAAGACCCTTGAATCCTTGAAAATACAAAATTGTATAAAATTTGGTTTTACTTTGTCATTATGAGAACTGATTGTAGAATACTTTAAAAAAAGGAATCCAAACAATTGTATTGGATTGCAACTAGAGTTGTAAGAAGTAAGCTTAGAATGTTTTCTGAAGCCATTTTATTATATTTCTGTATTTTTATGGTGTGTGTTTCTACCTCTTTGCTGGTGACATCAGAAGTTGAAACATCAGCTGTTGTCATTTTGTTGTAGCTTGTCTGATCCTTGATCAATAAAGAAAGAATACTCTTCTCTTTTTCCACCAGCTTCATCACATCTTCCAATTGTTTCTTCTCCACATTTTGCCCATTGACTTCCAAAACTACATCCCCCACAACAAGTCCAGCTTTCTCTGCAGAACCACCAGAAGCTACCTGCAGGGAAGAGAGATAACAAAACACTTCAGTAATATTGTTTTGCCTTTGAGTGTATTTGAGTGGATGAGTGTAAAACTTTATTTTTGCCCCACCTGACTGATCGAAATGCCGGGTCTCTGTGGGACATGGTCTAGATCAAAGCCAAACCCCAGGGGACCTTTTTGGACTGTACAAAGTCTTGGACTGCATGAGTCACTGTTTTTCTTTGACGATAACTGAACTTCTGCAGATGCTGGTACATTTTCATCCTTCTCTTCCTCAGCTGCATCATCCTCACAAAACAGAAGAGGAGAAAGACCCAGCTGCAGGAAGAAATCAAAGAAAAACTAAAGTAGGAATATTTTTACACCAAAAGCATAATTCTTAAAGAGAAATGTCAGAACTTTTGAAGTGGGGTTCTGTTCATAGGATATAGAAAAGTCCCGCCATGATTCTTGGCCTTTACACAGGGCTTAATTTGTAAACTGATCGATGCTGGGAACGCAGTAGTGGGTGGGCCGGGGGTTGGGCGTCTGGGGGTCCTCCCCCAGAATATTTTGAATAAGGTAGATGTTATTTCCTGTATTTTGATGTATTTTAACAGGTTGTTAACTCCTTCAGCTTGACAGCCTCCCTAACCCGGGGTGTCCACAACTGAGTTCGAGGAGGGCCACCGTGTGAAGCGCCAACAACCTTGTAACCACAGCGCAAGGCAGCCACTTTAACAATTGAGTCGTGGAACATGGCCCACTCTGACTCAATGTCCCCCGTCTCAGCTGGGATGCAGTTAAAGCTCTCCCGGAGGTGTGAGTTGATGATCTTCCTGATAGGTTCTTCTGCCAGGCATTCTCAGCAAGCCCTCACTACATATTTGGGTCTACCGGGTCTGTCCGGCATCTTCTCCCACCATCTGATCCAACTCACTACCAGGTGGTGATCGCTCAGCTCCTTTCTTCACCTGAGTGTCCAAAACAAATGGCTGCAAATCAGATGACACGACTACAAAGTCAATCATCAATATTTGACCTAGGATGTCCTGGTGCCAAGTGCACTTATGGACACTCTTACGTTGGAACATGGTGTTTGTGATGGACAACGTATGACTAGCACAGAAGTCCAACAACAGATCACTGCTTGAGTTCAGATCAGAGAGGTCGTTCCTCCCAATCATGCCACTCCAGGTCATACTGTCATTACCCACACGGGCATTGAAATCCCCAGCAGAATAAAGAAGTCCCCAGCTGGTACACTTTCCAGCACCCCCAACAAAGATTTCAAGAAGGCCGGATACTCTGAACTGTTGTTTGGTGCATAGGCACAAACAACAGTCCGAGCCCATCCCCCCACCCAAAGGTGCAGGGAAGCTACCCTCTCATATACTGGGGAAAACTCCAACACTCAGGCTGGGGGCTGAGTAAACCCACACCACTCTGCGGCTCTAGCCATGGGCAACTCCAGAGTGAAATTAGGTCCAGCCCCTCTCAAGGAGAGGCACCAATGTTCCAGAGCGTCAAGATGAGCTCAACTATATCTAGTTGGTATCTCTCAACCCCACACGCAAGCTCAGGCTCCTTCCTCACCAGAGAGATCACATTCCATGTCCCAAGAGTCAGCTTTGGTAAGCCAGGGTCAGAGCACCAGGGTCAGAGTGCCAAGGCCCCCAGCTTCAGCCACTGCCTATGACATCATGCACCTGACTTGCAGCCCCTCCTGCAGGTGGTGGGCCCACAGGAAGGCAAACCCATGTTGTTCATTCGGGCTGAGCTAGACCGGGCCCCATTGGTAGAGACCTGGTCACCAGGCACTCGTTGATGAGCCCCTCCCCCAGGCCTGGCTCCAGGGTTGAGACCCAGTAACTCATGTCCGGGCAAAGGACACAGAGTTCCTTGTTCTGTTTTGTCCATCAAAAGTCTTTGGAATCGCTAATTGTCTGGCTTGTCACCTAGGCCCAATCTGCCTTGGAGACCCTACCAGGAGCAAATATAATTGTCCCCGACAGCATAGCTCCTAGGATCATTCAGGTACACAAACTCCTCCATCGAGATAAGGTGGTGTTTCAAGGAGGATTGTCTCAGTTAGCAGGTTAAAAGTTAAGGTTCATGACAGAACAAGTCCAAACAAGTATTACTTGTCTGGAAGGGCTGCCGGTAGAGTGCCTCTTCTCCCCAAAGAGAACATGTCAGCATGATTTGGGTTTGTAAAATGTCATCTGAATGAACTACAAGACTCCTGGAACAATTTCCTTTGAAAAGATGAGACCAAAGACCTTCTCATTCCCACCGGCACATCTTCCATGGAGAAAGCGGAGTCGGGGGACTTCAGGGGTGGTCTGTCCATAACCGTGGTTGAGGTCGCCGAGGTAGTTAAAAAGCTATGCAATGGCAGGGCTCCAGGGGTGGATGAGACTCGCCCTGATTTCCTTAAGGCTCTGGATGTTCTGGGGCTGTTTTGGTTGGCACACCTTTGCAACATCACATGGATATGGGGTGCGGTGTCACTGGATTGGCAGACTGGATGGGCAAACTCCCATGACCCCTTGAGGACCCTAGTGAGGGTGAACAGCTGGTCCAGTGTTCCACGGCTAGGATGGAACTTGCATTGTTCCTCCTGGATCTGAGGTTTGACCCACTTTTGGACTTGATTCTCTAGTACCCCTGAATAGACCTCACCAGGGAGGCTAACAAGAGTGATCCCCCTATAATTGGAGCACACCCTCTGGTCCCCTGTTTTAAGAGGCATTCATGTTGTCATCCTCTGGCCTTCAAATGGCACAGTTCAGGTGTAAACCAGAATGCAGTGTGTGAAGGAGACTGTTCAGGTTTTTGACTCCCTAACACCCTGGCTGTGGGCCAGAGTATTAAGGAGGTTGTGGAGACTGTTGTTATAGTGTGATACTAGCTTGTCAGGAGAGGATGAGTTGTTTATGTTGGGGAGATTTTCAATACCAGTATCTAGAGTGTCCATGTTAATGTTCTTGATATTTTGAAAAAAGACGACACGTGATAGTTTAGTTTTAGGGTGACGACAAGCGATGAGCATGATCAAAAGTTGGCAGATCAGTTGCAGAACAGTTTTGAAGGCATGGTGGCTCAGTTGGTAGAGCTGTTGCTTCTCAGCGAGAAGGTTGCCAGTTCAAATCCTGGCCTGGGACTTTTCTGGGTGGAGTTTGCATGTTCTCTCCGTGTATGTGTGGGGTTTTCTCCGGGTACTACAGTTTCCTCCCACAAACCAAAAATATGCATGTTAGGCTGACTGGTAACTCTAAATTGTCCCTAGGTGAGAGTGAGAGACTGGATGGTTGTTTGTCTCTATGTGTCCCTGTGATGGACTGGAGACCTGTCCAGTGTGTCCCCCGCCTCTCACACATTGATAGCTGGATATGGGCAACAGTGACCCCTGTGACCTGAAGAGGAAGAAGCGGGTAAAGAGGGTAAAGTGGAAGGAAGGAAGGAAGGAAGGAAGGAAGGAAGGAAGGAAGGAAGGAAGGAAGGAAGGAAGGAAGGAAGGAAGGAAGGAAGAAAGGGATGGAAGGAAGGACGGACGGAAGGATGGATGGGCGGACGAACGGACGAACAACAGTGAAAACTACAACTGTCCCAACAAGATAAGTTGGGTAGATGTAAATATGTATGTCTGATTGGTGGCCAGAAGGTCATTACTGATGTCTTTCTATCTTGGCATTATATTAACACACAAATGTCTGCTCCAGAGCAACAAACTGATAAAAGGCCTGCATTTTTATGCAGATAGACAAGCTAGTGGTTCAAGCTGAGCCAAGACCAAAATAACTTGTTATTGTCTTAAAGCTTAAATATATATATTTTTTAAATCTACATAATGCTTCAGGCAAAAGCTAATTCATACACTTTTTTAGGAATGGTAATTTCACATTGCTTGTTCTTATATTTTTACTTAATTTCACAGTTGTTTGCAGGCACAAATAGCAGCAGCAGTATCATGTTCTGCGGTGTTTTAGAACCCAGGGTGCAGACAGGTACAGGGGAATCAGTGGTAAAATAAAGAAAAATGGATTTATTTACAAAACACAAAACAGCTGACGTGGCAAGAAAACTTACATTAACTCAGGACAGCACAGAGGAACAGAAACACGACAGGCTGTGGGGAAACACGGTCTACGAACAAGGTGGAAACAAAGACGCTGAACTTAAAGAGACACTAACGAGACACAAAGTTGAACGCCTGGGGTGATTGGGATTGGGAACAGGTGAAGCAGGATCTGGCAACATGAGGGGAGAAACACTGGAGAGGCTGGAAACACAAGCACAGCAGACTCAAAAAAAAAAAAACATTAATGGAAACATAAACACCACAAAATATACAGATCCCAACAAACAGCTGGCTGAAGCAATCCAGATGCAGCCTGGAAGCACAAATGTCAATGTACAAATATAACAATGTTTCTGTTGAAATGTGAAAACAATGGTTGCGTAAACCTTTGTGAAATAGCCCTAAAAGGATTGTAGATTGTTATTCATTGTAAGACAACTCCAGCTGTTTTAAAAGAAGTCAGTAACCTTTATAGTGATGTTGTGTCTAATTGTTCTCAATAGTTAGTTCCTTTTTAGTTATGGGATCAGTCAAATAGCACAGCACAAGAAGCAAATGATCATTTAAAAATGCTGCATGATGAAACAAAACATGCTTCAGTGTTTAATCAAGTAAAATGTGTTCTGTTTAGTAAGTGATACCCACCTTGGTGTAAAAGTCTAGCCCCGAGGGAGTGATGGTGGTGAGGGAGACCTGCGTTCTACTCAGTCGCACTCTGTCCACAATGTCATCATGCTGCAGTGACTCCACTGACTCTCCATTGACCTCCAGCAAGAGCTCTCCATCCTTCATTCCTCCCTTCTCTGCAGGACTGCCTTTGTCCACCTCACGCAGAACATGATCTATTTTTTAAAACGAAATGAAAAGAGTAAAACTCTGCCCTTTTAGATCTGAATCTGTGCTATTCTTTTCCTTCTCACATGTGTTTCCTGATGGTGTTTTCTCTAGCCGAAGGAGAAAGCCGTACCCCGAAGGTCCAGGTATCAAATGGAGCTTTCTGGCTTTAAAAGGCAGCTTGTGTGAGACGGCCATGGCAGGCAGAATGGGCATTGTCTTTTGCATGTAGATCTTCTCACTCTCACTGTCTATCACCAGGATGGTGATAGCATTGCCACACTTTTTCATCTATAACAAAATATTCATTATTGCAATATAAATCATGTCTTGTTTCTTTGTTGTTTGGATTTCATTGTGGAGCTGAAACATTTACAGCATGAAGAAAAAGTAAAGGGTCCAAGCCATCCATTTCCTGAAGCAGATAGACTGCTGTCCCAGCTCTACTCCACAGACAGATTCAGGAAGTCCTTTGTCCCTCAAGCCATCAGACTCTTCAACTCCTCCTCATACTTTAAAAATAGAGGCTTGTGAATCTATTGCACCCTGGACAATGATGTATGTGTATGAATGTATGTATACATGTACATATGCGTGTGTGTGTATATTTATATAATATAATGAATGTAGTCCTTTCTACTACCTTGTGCATATGCATAAAGTACTTGCCTTTTTCAAATTTGTGTTCTGCTTCTTTTTTGATTATTTCATATGCATTTTTTCTGTATAGTTAGAAAATGCTACTGGTTGCCTCAAATTCCCCCCTGGGATGGATGGATGGATGGATGGCTGGATGATCGATCGATCTATCTATCTATCTATCTATCTATCTATCTATCTATCTATCTATCTATCTATCTATCCATCTATCCATCTATCCATCTATCTATCTATCTATCTATCCATCCATCCATCCATCCATCCATCCATCCATCCATCCATCCACCCATCTATCTGCATGCCAGCCTCCCTGCCTATCTATATTTTCTTAAATATAGCCTTCTTGTGGTGTAGAACTTCTTTTGTAATTAACTAAGCGGACACAAAATTAGTTCATCCAAAAAAGATGAACCGACCCATTTAAAATTTGAATGACGTTGATACTGTGAAGTATGTCCGAGCTACAGAGCTCCAAAGAGAGCTGGGTTTGTCATTCGTTTCACCACATTTCACTGTGCATGTGGAAAAGTTCTGTGCCATACAATTTGCTGAAAACAAAATCCCTCACATGGTATTTCCAGTTGAGCTCAAGTTGAGGACTGGTATTTGATGTATGGATTTTTCTACAGCTGTGCAAAAAATTAACTATTTGGAAATTTTGATTAAAACAAAACAACACCTAAATAGTACCGGGTAATAAGGATCTTTCAGTGCTTTAGCCTTGGCACCCTTAATAATTTGATTTGCATGTGATTACTGTTTTCATACTTACATACCTGGATTATTGAGCATGCATCAGGATGTTTTCATACTTAGTTTGCTATTACACCTTATTTTATTACGATGATACAAACCATTCGGGAGAGTGCAGCATGTGTGAGATGGGACACCATTGCTCCATTCATCCACACCAAGTGATCTCCCTTACACACCCCCGCCTTTTCAGCTGCGCCTCCTTTCACCAGGCTCACAGAGAAACGACCTCTCTCTCCTGTGGACCAGACGGAGGTGGAGTAGCAGGGCTCACTTCAACATGACAGATATTGTATCTTATCTTGAACATTGGACTTGCAGCAACTGCCAGGAGATGTATTACCTTCCAGGGGTGTAAAGCTGATACCCAGACCTGAGGCAGAATCCTTGGTGATGTGGCAGAGCCTAGGTGGTTTGCAGCCTTCTTCCTTGTGGGCTTTGACCAGAGTTTGGAGGTTTTGGCCTTGTGACACAGTCTGCTCATACTCCTCTCCATCTAGCACTAACAAGCACAACTGGTGTCCACTAAGCTTTATCTTTCTAGACACCTGAATTAAAGAAAAAAGGGAATTGTTCAAAAAGAAAAAAAAAATATCCAGGAGTGACACTTAGAAGAAGCTCACCTTACCTCAGGGTGAGGAACATCATCAATGTAGCAGTTGTTGACCTCCAGAAGTCTGTCTCCATCCCGAAGACCACTGCGCTCCGCTATGCCTCCTGACACCACATTTCTGATCACGTGTCCATTGCAGTCTCTCTCCACCCGCAGGTTAAAGCCAAAAGCCTCCCCGTCTTCTCGTTTCAAAACACACAGGCGAGGCCTGGGTGTCGACACGGAGTCTGGTTGGAACGAGGCAGAAAAGTGTTGTCACATGGAGAAAACTTTCCTCGTTTTTTATTTTTATTTATTTATTTATTTATTTATTACAAATACAGTGCCTTGTGAAAGTATTTGGCCCCCTTGAACTTTTCAACCTTTTGCCACAT
>NC_056511.1:42574312-42575591 GCF_014905685.2 Nematolebias whitei
TTCCTCAGCTGCATCATCCTCACAAAACAGAAGAGGAGAAAGACCCAACTGCAGGAAGAAATCAAAGAAAAACTAAAGTAGGAATATTTTTACACCAAAAGCATAATTCTTAAAGAGAAATGTCAGAACTTTTGAAGTGGGGTTCTGTTCATAGGATATAGAAAAATCCCGCCATGATTCTTGGGCTTTACACAGGGCTTAATTTGTAAACTGATCGATGCTGGGAACGCAGTAGTGGGTGGGCCGGGGGTTGGGGGTCTGGGCGTCTGGGCGTCTGGGCGTCTGGGGGTCCTCCCCCAGAATATTTTGAATAAAGTAGATGTTATTTCCTGTATTTTGATGTATTTTAACAGGTTGTTAACTCCTTCAGCTTGACAGCCTCCCTAACCCGGGGTGTCCACAACTGAGTTTGAGGAGGGCCACCGTGTGAAGCACCAACAACCTTGTAACCACAGCGCAAGGCAGCCACTTTAACAATTGAGTCGTGGAACATGGCCCACTCTGACTCAGTGTCCCCCGCCTCAGCTGGGATGCAGTTAAAGCTCTCCCGGAGGTGTGAGTTGATGATCTTCCTGATAGGTTCTTCTGCCAGGCATTCTCAGCAAGCCCTCACTACATGTTTGGGTCTACCGGGTCTGTCCGGCATCTTCTCCCACATCTGATCCAACTCACTACCAGGTGGTGATCGCTCAGCTCCTTTCTTCACCTGAGTGTCCAAAACAAATGGCTGCAAATCAGATGACACGACTACAAAGTCAATCATCAATATTTGACCTAGGATGTCCTGGTGCCAAGTGCACTTATGGACACTCTTATGTTGGAACATGGTGTTTGTGATGGACAACGTATGACTAGCACAGAAGTCCAACAACAGATCACTGCTTGAGTTCAGATCAGAGAGGTCGTTCCTCCCAATCATGCCACTCCAGGTCATACTGTCATTAACCACACGGGCATTGAAATCCCCAGCAGAATAAAGAAGTCCCCAGCTGGTACACTTTCCAGCACCCCCAACAAAGATTTCAAGAAGGCCGGATACTCTGAACTGTTGTTTGGTGCATAGGCACAAACAACAGTCCGAGCCCATCCCCCCACCCAAAGGTGCAGGGAAGCTACCCTCTCATATACTGGGGAAAACTCCAACACTCAGCAGACTCAAAAAAAAAAAAACCATTCATGGAAACATAAACACCACAAAATATACAGATCCCAACAAACAGCTGGCTGAAGCGATCCAGATGCAGCCTGGAAGCACAAATGTCAATGTACAAATATAACA
>NC_056511.1:42575691-42576697 GCF_014905685.2 Nematolebias whitei
TTTACTTGCTCAAACTCTTGATTTTATAACTTTATTTTTATTTTCTCGTTTTTTCTGTGTAAACACCAAAACTTATGTTTTTTTTCAATGCTGAGAACTTAAATCCCCATTGAAGTGCTCATTTCTCTATTCTAACAAACTTGTATTTTGTTTACAGGAAATTCTTTCTACCTCTTTTCCATACGGCTCCATCATCTGTAAAAATCAAACAATCCATTTATTTTTCAATGTCTGTAAATATATCATTAATCATTATGAAAAAATAACAGACTTACAATGTTTCCTTGGGATATTCCATTTTCCACTGTATATTTTCTTGACCAGTTCTAACTTGTATAGTTCTATATGATAAAACGTTTTGCAGTTAAACATTTTTCCAGTAATACCCGTTTGATGTAATTTAATTAGCGATCCTTCAACCCACATCATGCCATACACTTTCTCTATATCAAAAAAATCCAGGAACTATGCTTTCTTTGTTGACTTGTGCTCCTCGATTTCATGCTCTAAACACAATGTTGAGTCAGCAAAATGTTTGTAAGCTCAAGCATCCAGGTAGATAAATACAAAAAAAGTTAAATCATGTCAGTCATTATTATTCCTCCTTTTTCAAAAACCACTTTGATATTTAGATACATACCCATTAATAAATTTCATTTTCTAAAATCTGTGTTTGTTATACAGCAGCCACTTGTGTCCACTAAGCACACATCTGTTGGTGATTAACTGATTGTATTCTCCCATCAGAGCAGGAAGACAATCAGTAGACTCTTAACCAATAACATGCACTATTACAATCAGTCCATCTCAACAATCTGTAAAATAAAGACAAGCATTAACAAGAAAACTCCAAAATGTTAAATAGTCCCCACTTCTAGAGCACCTAGTATTTAACGTCATCCATGAAGTTTCTCATTCACACGCTCAGACTAACACATTTTAACCTTCTCAGTCATTAGCCCTTATTGGGTAAGTGTGGGGTATTCAGGGTCTTTCCTAAAGATTT
>NC_056511.1:42576797-42578117 GCF_014905685.2 Nematolebias whitei
CCCTTATTGGGTAAGTGTGGGGTATTCAGGGTCTTTCCTAAAGATTTGCTGCAGGAGCTGGAGAATAATCCTTTCAATCTTCTAACTGAAGGCCTGAAGCCACCCTCTTAATGCAACCCGTCTTCATCTTCTTCTTCTTTCTGCTTTTCCCTCTTCTTCTCCACAGCGAGTCATCCTCCTCCATCCCACTCTGTTCTCTGCATCTTCTGTCCTCACTCCATCTACCTTCATGTCCTCTCTAACTGCATCCTCTTCTCCCTCCATCTCCTGACATGTTTCCCTCCTCATGGTCTTCGACTAGCACAGTTTCTGCCGGCACCCTGTTTGACAACATCACCGGTGGCGGTCGTTGTCAACCCAGGCCTCGACCGATCACGTATGGTTTCACTTGGATGAACTCGCATTATTGTTTTGGCTAAAGTGTTTTATGTCAGATGCCCTTCCTGACACAACCCTCACCATTTACCCAAGTTTGGGACCAGCACAAGAGACACACTGGCTTGTGCTCCCTAATGGTTGCTTTATCATAATGAAACTCATAATACATAAATTTATTTGCACTTATACAAATTACTTGTATTATCAAAACACAATAAATAGTACAGAAACACTAAATTCATAAATTACATTTCTATAAGCAAAATATATAAAAGGAAACCATAACTGACTTATAACCAAAGTTGTGGCTTCAAAGGTGAATTGACTGTGGCCACCTGTTTGGTAGCTGTATGTGCATTCACTGACTACTTTTTGCCAGTTCTATTAAAATATGTCCTGTGATTCATGGGATATTTTGCTAACAGACACCTGAGCACACAGATAAAGGCAGTAACATCATCACTGACTTTCAGCTGCAAGCGATAATCAGACCATGTGATGAGCGTTTTTAATGACGAGTTCAAAAATGTTATTTTCTAGAAACATCCAAGTTACCTCCTAGAGGAAGAGAAACTTTCACAGTATATCTTTGTGAGGACATGGGATGATCCATTTGAACAAAATGTGCTGCTACTGGATAATTCATGCTCTTGTAACTATCTAATCACAAACAGATGTGTGGTTAGGGTGTGGCCGGTGCGTGACACTAGTGTCTGTTTGCTATTGAACGCTGATATTGAGACAGAGCAATACTGAAACGCTGATCACTGAAAAAAGTGCTATATTTTAAAATACAGCTGAAGTGTGTGACACTTTTAAAAGTTATTTTTTTAAATAATATACTGGTGATCAGAACAAGACAAAAGTCCCCCTTTTTTATCACAAACTGTCATAAGTTTATCATAAGTAACTGTCTAAACTGAAGCCCATATTGTCCAAAAA
>NC_056511.1:42578217-42579295 GCF_014905685.2 Nematolebias whitei
CCAGGATTCGGTTCCCTTTTTTACATCCACCATTTCTGCTTGCGGAGGATGTGATCTTATTGCTCAACGTAAAGCTGAACTCTGGGGCACATTAACACAGTTTTTACTTTTGTTGAGCCAGCAGTTACTGCTTCTGAAAAAGGGAAAACGCAGGAAAATGAGTACATCGTATTTGTCAACCGCACATCATGAAGTTTGTAGAATTTAGGTTCTCTTATGTTCTCCTTAAAAAATGCTGTGAAAGAAAAACACTTATACTATAAATCACTCAATTGGATGTTTTTGTCTCAGAGATCGTCGTCTTGGTTTGTTAAACATGTTATCTGTTGAACAATAATGCACACATACATCTTGTTCTGCATATTAAAAATAACGATTTAGAAATTTCACCACAGTTTTAAATCCAACAAACCAAACAAACAATGTTTGTGCCTTAAATTGATCAATCAAATTTCCTTCTATAGCATTTTGTTTAGCATTGTTATTTATTAATCCTGATCATCAAGGACACATAAGTTATAAAAAAAATAACCGTCATCATCAACTCCAAAATCATGCTTTTATAAAACTTGTGAACACAAGACAGAAATACTCTGGTCACATTTTGATTTAAATAACTTTCAATAAAGATTATTCCAACAGAATATAAGTCCAGTTTTGGCTTGGCTGTTGCCTAAATGAACTCATGAGGTTTAATATTTTACCAGTCTTTCTTATTATAGGATTTCAAAATTCATGCTCAATCATCCAGGTACAAAATCCAATAATGGTCAGTCAGGTCATCTGGACAGTTTCTTTTTTGTGGAAAGATGTTTAACCCTCTATCCAGAGGGCTTCATCAGTCTGAGGAGTCCCAAGTAAACTGTTTCCCCACTAAGCAGAACACTCCTTTAGTGAACCAACCAGTTTGCTGGTGATAAGATGGTTTCTGGGGGCTGTCCTGTCCCCCGTCAACTCCTCCCAGGCAGGCAGCCACAGCCAAAGTGGTTCAAGACATCAAAATTCATGCTCAATCATCCAGGTACAAAATTCATCCATCCATCCATTATCTTTACCCGCTTATTCCATTTTGGGTCAC
>NC_056511.1:42579395-42591526 GCF_014905685.2 Nematolebias whitei
ATTCTTCCTACAAAACAGCTGGAGCTCAGTGAGGTTGGATGGAGAGCGTTTGTGAACAGCAGTCTTCAGCTCTTTCCACAGATTCTGGATTGGATTCAGGTCTGGACTTGGACTTGGCCATTCCAACACCTGGATATGTTTCTTTGTGAACCATTCCATTGTAGATGTGTCTTTATGTTTTGGATCATTGTCTTGTTGGAAGATAAATCTCTGTCCCAGTCTCAGGTCTCTTGCAGACTCAAACAGGTTTTCTTCCAGAATGGTCCTGTATTTGGCCCCATCCATCTTCCCATCAATTCTGACCATCTTCCCTGTCCCTGCTGATGAAAAGCAGGCCCAAACCATGATGCTGCCACCACCATGTTTGACAGTGGGGATGTTGTGTTCAGGGTGATGAGCTGTGTTGCTTTTACACCAAACATATCGTTTTGCATTGTGGCCAAACAGTTGGATTCTGGTTTCATGTGACCAGAGCACCTTCTTCCACATGTTTGGTGTCTCCCAGGTGACAAACTTTAAACAACACTTTTTATGGAGATCTTTGAGAAATGGCTTTCTTCTTGCCACTCTTCCATAAAGGCCAGATTTGTGCAGTGTACGACTGATTGTTGTCCTATGGACAGACTCTCCCACCTCAGCTGTAGATCTCTGCAGTTCATCCAGAGTGATCATGGGCCTCTTGGCTGCATCTCTGATCAGTCTTCTCCTTGTTCCAGATGAAAGTTTAGAGGGACGGCCGGGTCTTGGTAGATTTGCAGTGGTCTGATACTCCTTCCATTTCAACATGATTGCTTGCACAGTGCTCCTTGGGATGTTTAAAGCTTGGGAAATCTTTTTGTATCCAAATCCAGCTTTAAACTTCTCCACAACAGTATCTCGGACCTGCCTGGTGTGTTCCTTGGTCTTCATGATGCTCTCTGCGCTTTGAACAGAACCCTGAGACTATCACAGAGCAGGTGCATTTATACAGAGACTTGATTACACACAGGTGGATTCTATTGATCATCATCAGTCATTTGGGACAACATTGGATCATTCATAGATCCTCACTGAACTTCTGGACTGAGTTTGCTGCTCTGAAAGTAAAGGAGCCGAATAATACTGCACGCCCCACTTTTCAGTTTTTATTTGTCAAAAAAGTTTGACACATCCAATAAATTTCATTCCACTTCACGATTGTGTCTCACTTGTTGTTGATTCTTCACAAAAAATTAAAATTTTATATCTTTATGTTTGAAGCCTGAAATGTGGCAAAAGGTTGAAAAGTTCAAGGGGCTGAATACTTTCACAAGACACTGTATCATATAAAGCAGGCAGGATACCTGTGCAGTCTGTGAAGACCATCGCTGGGTTATCTATTCCTTCTTTTGGATTTTGTGTAAATTTCCTTAAAGATAAGAGCAAAAACATCTTCAGTAACATAAAATGAAAACCGACTGGATGAAGATTTATTTTGAAATAAAACACTCCATTTTTCTTCATTATTATTAACATTTATTTAAGCAGGCAAATCCCATGAGAGCACAGATCTCTTGTGCAAGGGAGGTCCATGTACAAAATGTCAACTTTAAACCTCTTGCAATGTTTCTATTTCTCAAATTTTTAATTATGTATTTTGTAATTATTTTAACATCCACACTAATTGGTTTGTCGTTACTGTACTCCAGTTTATTGTGTTGTTCAGTAGCACACATCGCAAATAACAGTACAGTATCTGCCTTATCTCTGACACACATCATTTTTACCTTCTGTTAATTAAAATAACATTCAGCTGTTAAGAAACTAATGTTTTGTATAATGCTAAAAGCATAAAAATTCAATGCTGGTCAAAAGTTATTCACCTAATTCTATTAAAACAATACATGTATTTAAGTGCAAATTAGTTCAAGACCAACTGGATTTACATTTTGAAGTAATAGTTTAACAATAAAGGTAGTTAAAATCAGTATGTATGCAAAAAAAAAAAACTTACTCTGTTAACGTGACGCCTTCCACCACACCATGAAAAACAAGACAACATGTGAGGTAAATGACTTTGGCAGCATAAAAATCATAACATAAATGTTATTATCTACACTTTTCTAGATGCTTAGATAAGGACTCGCACGTAAAAGAGTTTCCACATGAATTTTAATCTGCTTTTGTAAAATTATACAACTTGCAACACTGAATACACACGATCAGTACATTTTGATCCTAATATGGTAAACTGTAATGACTTAGGGCTGTCGTTCAATCTGATTAACTCAAAGTCTAAACAGCAAAAGTCTTGTCTGAACATCGGAGGACATTTCTGCTGACTAATGATCAACTGAGGTGTAATAAAACAGGGTTTGGTTTGGTTTCATTATCTGCAATCTTTGCCCC
Organism: Nematolebias whitei; assembly: GCF_014905685.2. Classification (NCBI taxonomy): domain Eukaryota; kingdom Metazoa; phylum Chordata; class Actinopteri; order Cyprinodontiformes; family Rivulidae; genus Nematolebias; species Nematolebias whitei. The sequence continues at coordinate 42,581,763 of NC_056511.1, forward strand.
CTTTAAAACTACAAAACATTTAATCCATTAAAGTTTCATTAGAACATCAATAAAACACCTGAATGTGTTTTTATACAGTTCAAGTCTAACAAAATGAAGGGTTAACTAGAAGATGGTCATGAAATGTGACTATAGGATCCTAATGCCATTTCATAGGCGGAGAAAAAACTCTTAATTATAAAATGAAAAAGGAAAAACAAGACGGTAAGAGAGACAACATTCATGGCACAGGCCTTTTTAAATTAGGACAGAAATAAACACCGAGAACACCAATATGCAACGAAAACTATCACAAAAATATGAACCTTGAGAGCCAGACTTAATCATAACAGAATGTCAATATTGCATCAGGACATATGGGACACTGGTGCAGGTTTTGTGGGAATAATGGGTCGTTTTGCACTGACACAATGGTGGTCCGAGCAAGGGCACTTTGTCAGGCAGCACTTTCAAAACGAAGCCTATAAAATTTAATTTAATAGGTTAGCTTTAAAGATCAAAGTGACTTGGACATTTTAAACATTGTTTACCGGGCGGCACAGCAAGAAGGTTACCAGTTCAAATCCCTGTCCGGGGTCTTTCTGGGTGGAATGTTCTCTCTGTGCATGCATATGTTTTCTCTGGGTACTCCAGTTTCCTCCCACAGACCAAAAACATGTATGTTAGACTGATGATAACTCTGAATTGTCTCTAGGTGTGAGTGAGAGAGTGAATGGTTGTTTGTCTCGTTTGTCTCTATGTGTCCTTGTGATGGACTGGAGACCTGTCCAGGGTGTCCCCTGTCTCTCACACAGTGATAAATGGACATGGGCACCAGTGACCCAATAAGGAAAAAGCGGGTAAAAATAATGGATGGATAGACATTTGCACTATCAGATTTTTTTCTTTATTCATCATTTATGCAGCAAGGCTCTCTTTTTGAGATCATGTTTTATTTGTCTTGAGCTAAAGTGAAGAGAAGAAAACAACAGAAGAGATAAGCAGAGATTCATAACTAATCCCTCAAAATAATTAGTAGAGAGATAGTTGATATTTTGTGTGAAAAACTGGAATTAATCAGCTATTGCCTTGTATGAAAACAGCCAGTTACTCTGAGCTGTTGGGAGTTTGCAGTTGTTGGGAAATGACAAGAGCAAGCGGATCATGTCCACCTTAAATTAAAACACATCTCATTAAAGGCCAAGCATTCCCTGAAGGAATATACATGGCTGATTCCCTTTCATGTCTGAGGTTTTGGTCAAGATTATTTTATGCTAAGAAATGACAAATGTGTAGGCAATTTAGGCATCCATTGAAAATAAAGTTATCTGCTATCTCATGCAATGTCACAAAACGTCCCATGTGTTGTGAGCGACTCTCTGCTACTACCACATGTTTGCAGGCATTACCTGTGAAAACCCTCCAGCTGCTGTCACATTGAGCTGTCAATAACCTCTAACTTGTGACAGAGTTTTATCTTTGCAGGTTACCACATCTGTTTCTCTGACGCAGAGCAATAAAACAGCACGATAGACAGCTCGATGCCACGTATCAAACATGCTCTGTCAGTGAAAATCCAGCTGTGTCCCCCTCGACAGGCACCTCTGCTCAGCTAGTGGGTCGCCGTTTGTCTTTCCCACCGTGAGCTTTTTTCAGAGTCCTTCTGGAAGGTTTGTTTGATACTGCACAACAACAGTAATAACGTTTTGCTTGAACATACGATTGATAAAGTGTCACATCCGCACAAATATACTGTATTCTTTGCCTTTTAACCAGCTTGAAGGTTTAGATCCAACTAACTGAAATTAAATAATTTATTTGTTCCATTCAGAGTCCAGACCATGCCACTTATGAGCTAATTTGCATCTGACACCTTTTTCAATTCAAAATAATAAGCAAAGCAAACGCAAGAATTAAGAGCACATATTAATGAACAATATGACGAGTTATACTTACTGAAAATACACTGTCTTGTTTGAAAGTACAATGCCACTAAGAACATAATTTTTTTTTTAAAAACACACAAAAATGTATGCATCTTACCTCTGCCTGATGTCATGTTGTGTTTCTTTCACTTCGGGTCATCAAAGCCTACAGAGAGATTGACTTGGGGAGTGCAGGGGCTCCTCCTCTTGAAAGTTAATGTTTAATCGCTGTGGGATTTGTCGAATGAACACATTTATGCACAATGTTGCACTGTTCTACAGACAGAAAGTACAGAACTCTGAGAGAAAATGTTCCCAAATGTAACTCTCATTCTGTGTGTGTGTGAACAATTATTTCTGTTGCCGATAGAATTACAACCTTGACCAATTACGAGGGTCAGGGCCAGAGTTTGACAAGTTACACAAACAAACCGCTTCAATAAAAATGCCAAGGAGTGCAAATTAAAAGTAAAACCTTGTAAAAAATAAATAAATAAACAGTAGCGAATACAATAAATGTACGTCAATGCACTGTTTAGTGTAGATATTATTCAAGTATGTATAACAATGCTGTGCAGGTCAAGCTCAGTTCAGATTTGTGTCTGTCTGTTCAGAGGAAATGATCTAAGTGGCCTTGAAAGAGGTTTCATTGTTGGGGCACAGATGCCAGGAGTCTTTGTAGCTTTGGCCAAAATACAATAAAAAAAACAAAACAATTTAAACGTACAACCACAACACATAACGCTTACTGCCTGCCTCTCAAAGTGAAATGGTCATGTTTTTGTACATGTGTGTGTGTTTGTCTGTCGTATCGCATGAACCACTGGATAAATTTTAAAGCAACTAAAACATAATCATAGGATGTACATGAAGAAATTAACTTTTGAGTCAGTCTAATTTAAGATGGCTGCCACAGCTGAGTTCCAGTTCAAGTTCAAGTAAGTTTATTGTCATTTCATCATATGTGGTAAATGGACTGTACAGTACTTATATAGCGCCTTTCTATCTTATCAAGACAATTAAAGCACTTTAAACTACAACCTGTGTCCTCATTGACCCATTCATACAGCTCTATACTAGATCTGTACAAAGCTAAATGAACAAATCATTCTAAAGAGACTAATCAGAGCTTTATCACATTCATACACCGATGGGACACACATCAGAGGCTATGAGGGGTCCAGTGTCTTGCCCAGGGACACTTTGACATGTGACTGCTGGTGGATTCAAACCCACAACTCTCACATTGGAGGACGACTGCTCTAACCACTCAGCCACAGCCGCCCCGTTAAACACTAATAATGCAAAACAATACGGCGTAATAACAACAGCAGACCGAACATGAGTCTGTGGTGAGCAGATGGGTATGAATGAATACAGCAGAATGAATAAGCAATCAAAACAAAAAAAAATGGCTGTAACTCTGATGATTTTACAATATTTTTCCCTTCTTTCGGCTGGTCCCTTCCTCAGGTGTCACCACAGTGAATTAACTCCTACAAAGATTTGGCAATGGTTTTTACACCAAATGCCCTTCCTGATGTAACCACAGACCACCGAGCTACCACAGCCCTCTGTGTGGAGCAGAGAGCTGCTATCTAGAGTGCCCAGGGGAGCAGAGGGTGGGCGTTAAGGGCCTTGCTCAAGAGCCCAGAATGGGATAAATGAGTGTGGAGGCAGGTGTGGGTGCTTCACCTTTCTCACTCATATTTTGATGTTGTCAGTCCGAGGAGTTGAACTGGCAAGTTCAACCCACCTTCTCTAACCTCTGCACCACCACTCCCCCAGATACTGATAGCCTCCTATATTACAGATAATGAGCGGAAATTTTGTGTTTATACAGCTGAGAATCATCCCTAACATACTTTAAGCACAAGCAGAATCAAATAAACTTGGGCTTATTGTCATATTCTGAGGTATAGATTGATGTGGTAGAAGCTGAGAATCAACTGAACAACAACTACAACTTCATTTCCCAACAGAAGATGAAAAACTGGTGGAAAAACTGGAATAAAAGTCAGTTAGCAAAATGTATTCCTTCAGGGATATATTTACTTGTACTAAATACAATATAGGTTTACTAACACAAATACAAATTCTAGTAGTTTTCTTGCCCAACTTTATGCAAATGTGTAAATGAAATGTCTGTGACAAAAAGTAAAACAGATCAATTTATTTGTGCTAAAAGTTTCTTAGCTACTTCATTCAATTAGGGTAACTTGCAACCAAAGTGATATCTTCCTCTGAAATTCATCAGAAAATTAAACATTTTTGATGGGTGAAAACAAACAAAGTGCAATCGTGTACACATCACAAATTAAAGGAAACCATTCAGTCCCAAATAATTTTCCAACAAGTTGGTCTAATTATTAAGTTTACTTTAATAAATTTGTTCGGATGCTGGATATGTTGGGTATTTTTTTCCAAAGTTGGATACTTATTATTTTTCTGCAGCTATACAGTGGTGCTTGAAAGTTTGTGAATCCTTTAGAGTGTTCTATCTTTCTGCATAAATATGACCTAAAACATCATCAGACTTTCACACAAGTCCTAAAAGTAGATAAAGATAACCCAGTTAAACAAATGAGACAAAAATATTATACTTGCTCATTTATTTATTGAGGGAAATAATCCGATGTTACGTATTTGTGCGTGGCAAAAGTACTTTGTATGTGAACCTTTGCTTTCAGTCTCTGGTGTTCAGATACACCAGATCTGGTGTTCTCCTGATGGTGGACTCATGAACATTAGCCAACGTGAGAGAGGGCTTCAGTTGCTTAGAAGTTACCCTGGGGTCCTTTGTGAGCTCACTTCTCGGAGGGCAGAAGACCCAGTGGAGAACTCTTTACAAAACTCAGACAAAGCGATCTCCAGTGGAGTTTTCTTCATGGCACCATTGTAGCAAACTCTTTTTCGTCAGTGATCAATCCTGAGGTTTGAAATGAGTGTCCCTTTTGCAGTTTGTCTGAGAGTGTTTTTCATGTTTTTATGGATTGTGTATGGCTGACGGTTCTGTTTAATCTAATGACAAGGATTTTTAGCTTTTTTGACACAGTTTTCACCACTGTTTTTATTAATGGTGTACATTCCAGCAACATTGCGTGGACATCTGGGGCAGTGCCACTGGATTGGCAGACTGGGATGGTGGTTCCCCTCTTCAAAAAGAGGGACCGGACGGTGTGCTCCAATTACAGATGCATCACTTTCCTTAGCCTTCCCGGTAAGGTCTATTCAGGGGTACTGGAGAAGCAAGTTCGATAGTTGGACGAATCTCAGATCCAGGAGGAACAATGCAGGTTCCATTCTGGCTGTGGAACACTGGACCAGCTCTTTACCTGTACTAGAGTCCTCGAGGGGTCATGGGAGGTTGCCCATCCAGTCTAAATGTGTTTTGTGGACTTGGAGAAGGCATTTGACCGTGTTCCTTGGGGTACACTGTGTGTGTGTGTGTGTGGGGGGGGGGGGGGGGGGGGGGGGCCCGTGGGTATGTGGTTGGGGGTCCATTTGTTACAGGCTGTTCGGTCTCTATACAAGTGGTGCGAGAGTTTGGTTCGCATTGCTGGTAGTAAGTCGGACCCCTTCAGGGTGAGACTTGGACTCCGCCAGGGCTGCCCATTGTCACCGATTCTGTTCATAACTTTTATGGACAGAATTTCTCGGTGCGACCAGTTGGCGGAGGGTTTCCGGTTCGGTGGTCTCAGGATTCCTTATCTGCTCTTTGCAGATGATGTGGTCCTGTTGGCATCATCGTGCCATGATCTTCAGCTCTCACTGGAGCGGTTCGCAGCAGAGTGTGAAGCAGCTGGGATGAGAATCAGCACCTCCAAATCTCAGGTCATGGTCCTGAACTGGAAAAGGGTGGATTGCACTCTTCAGGTCGAGGGTGAGGTTCTGCCTCAAGTGGAGGAGTTCAAGTATCTCAGGGTTTTGACGAGTGAGGGAAGAATGGAGCATGAGATTGGCAGACTGATTGGGGCAGCGTCTGCTGTATTGCAGACTATGTACTGGTCCCTTGTGGTGAAGAAGGAACTGAGCTGTAAAGCAAAGCTCTCTGTTTACCGGTCAGTTTACGTTCCTACCCTCACCTATAGTCATGAGCTCTGGGTAGTGACCGAAAGAATGAGATTGTAAATACAGGCAGTTGAAATGAGTTTCCTCCGCATGATAGCTGGACTCTCTCTCAGAGATGGGGTGGGAAGCTCAGTTATCCGGGAGATACTTGGAGTAGAACCGCTGCTCCTCCACATCTAGAGGAGCCATTTGAGGTGGTTCGGGAATCTGGTAAGGATGGCCCCATGATGCCTCCCTAGGGAAGTGCTTCGGGCATGTCCGACTGGGAGGAGACCCCGGGGACGACCCAGGACACGCTGGAGATACTATGTCTCATGGTTGGCCTGGGAATGTCTTGGGGTCCCCCCAGAAGAGCTGGAAGAGGTGGCTGTGGAAAGAGATGTCTGGGCCTCCCTGCTCAAGCTGCTGCCCCCACGACCCGACTTCGGAACAAGCGGAAGATAATGGATGGATGGATAGATGGTTGAACATTACAGCAAAGCCACTAAGCTTAAATCCCAAACTTTAAATTTTTTAGTTGCCAAAGTAAAAATGGCTATTTACTTGTCTCGTAGGGACAGACTACAGGCTGGACCTTAACTTAATGCCATAGCTCTGTGGAAGTGCATTGTCAAGGACAGACTGGAGTTGGAATTTTGCTTCCACAGAGACACTGGACACATGGAGAATTTTATGAAACTGTTAGGATTTAAGAAGGTTTTTACACAACATTTCTGATAAGGGAGAACTACAATACAACAAGCTCCAAAACTAAATACCTTATTTTAAGCTTGTCCTGATTGTTTTTAACATTGCTCTGTTAAATTATTGTGTAAATAAAGTTTTGTTTAAAAAAAACTTCTTCTTTTTCTTCTTCTTCTTCTTTTTAGCTTTTATTTGGCAGTCGGCAGACACATTTTTGAAGCTTTACCGCCACTTGCTGGTTTGGAGTGTAAACTGGAATGGCACTCAAAAAATAAAATAAAATTGTATCCATAAGTATAAATAAATATACTGTAACTATAACTAAATATAACTATTTTTTTTCTTTCTGTCAAACAATTGAGATTGTTTCAGGTATCTCAACAAGAGGTCAGTACTTTCAGAGCTTGAATTCACCTCAGTCGGGTCGAATCTTACTTTTATTTCAGTGAGACTGTTAATCATTTGACTTCTTTCAGGGGTATATTTCTTGCAGTTCAGTAGCGCATGCTCTACGGTCTCATCTTCTCCACAGTAGTCACATTTACCATTATTATGCTTCCCTGTTATGAATAATGTCCTGTTCAAGCCTGTGTGTCCAAATATGAGTCGTGATATGACCGTTTCCTCCTTTCTGTTTCTTTCTGCTCTTCTCATTTCTCCTGCTTTTCATTGAATTATCTAAAACCAACAAACTTTTCTTTCTTCTTCCCATTGTTTTTGCCATTTTTCCTTCATTCTTTGCTTGATTTAACTCAGTTTTAGTAAATTGTATATTTAATAAATCATTTTCCCCTTCCTCTTCTTCTAAGAACTTTCTATTTTCTGTTATGTAATAATGTTTTCAGTCAGAGTCAGAATCAACTTTATTGTCATTGTACAGTTAAGGACAGCAAAATTTCATTACGTACAGCCATCTGATGGCTAGACGGAAGTGCACCGTGGCTGCGGCTGCCTATGAGAGCTGCCCTTATTGCTTAGACAAGAAAAGGGGAAGAAAACATGAGGAGACAATGTGTATAGAAAAAGATCTCTCACACCATGTCCTTGACACAGGGCGCAGTGTAAGGTAGCAAAAAAATCTACCTCAGTAAGCAACGTAGAAAAACATAATACATTTTGCAGGGTGGGGGGAGGACGACAAGATCGTGAGATTGTCCATGAACACTTTCAGATAGTTTCCATAGTCCTGATAACGATGTTACACCGTCTCTCATCCGGTCTACTCTGATAAGGGCCCACAGCTGTACTCGAGGGAGGGAGGTGTAGGAGGGGATCAGAGCATCTTGTTTCCATAACACCCAAGGATAAATTGAGATAGTCAGCCTTCCAAGGCCAGAGCCAGATTCAGAGTTCAACATTGTTTTAGGTCTGGCCAAGCTCTTTAGTTTTCGCATCTGCCTTTTACAGTCTTGTTGGTACATCTCATGGCGACTCCAAACAGCCGAATTGTGATTACTTACGCTGAAGTCGGGCTTACAACTTCTCCAAGATCTATTCCTTCCAACCGTCTGTGAACACTAGCACAAAGTTCCACAGTCATGCCTGCTCAGCTCTAATACAGGTCCACAGATAGTTTGTACACAGTCACAGATAGTTCGCGCACAGTCTGAGTGTTGCCAAGTCCCGCACACACATTCCAGACAGCTTAAACAGCTGCTGACGTTTCTGAATTTGTTGGCAATATAGACTTCCACCAACTCCAAAAAGCAGAATCCAGTTATCATTAATCCAATTATGTTTCCGAGGTAAGAGGGTTCTCCTTCACCCTGTCTTCTTAAGAAAATTTGATCAATTGCATTGAGAGACCAGCTGAACAAACCCATAGTTTACAATTTGGGAAGTATGAAAAAAGAGGCTCTGAAAAAGGTTCACAAAAACAAAGAGCAAAAGCAGGAGGGGAAGCAGGAGAGGGAAAGAGAGTGTCCATCTTCGTCGAAAGTGAGAGAGGAAAAAAATGATGTAATTTTATGTTATGTTATGAAAGGCAGCTAGACCTGGAGGAATACACATCCTCGGTCCTGGGATACATCAGTAAGTGTGCTGATGATGTCACCACCATCAGGACTGTTAAGGAATATTAAGGAATTGGAGAAAACTGAATATAATACTACACATTATTCAGATGTATTCTGAATAATGTGTAGTATTTCTAATAAAATGTTTGACCTGATGTCTGAATGATTGTGTTTTAAACTCAATAATGGAACTTTAATCTGAACAGATTATTGTTTTTAATGGTTTTACATCTTCCACCCACACTGTTGTACTACTAACAGAACTGCTAACATTTCTCCTATGTACACTGATAATCCAATGGTGATTTGTTTCCCTATTTTTATTTGAAATTCTGGTGCTATAAAAGCTATTCCTATTTTTTTCAGTTGTTTTTGATGCGTCTGTATAAATTTGAATGTACTGGTAATAATTGTTTATATATGTCTGTACTGTTTGTGAATCCATAATGTAGGTCTTGTTCTTACTCTTGTCCATTAGTGTCACGTCTACTGTTGCTGTTGGTAAAATCCAGGGTGGTAAAACTGATAATGGTAGATGTGGACTTATTTATAAACTGTGCATTTGAAATTCTTCTGTTTTCTTATGACCCATCCAAAACTTCTTGTTTGTATTTTTTTGCCCCATCATGGATTTAGTATATCATGTGTTGGATGATCTTGGTTATTGCTTTGTAAATGTGTCCAGTAATTTATTGCTAGTTGTGTTCTTCTTGAATCTAATGGGCTTTTTCCCATTTCTACTCCTAGTGCTGTTGTTGGTGTAGTTCTGAATGCTTCTGTGCAAATTCTTAATTCCTGCCCATGCCTATTGTGTCTAATTTTTCCAGATGTGTCTTTGCAGCTGACCCATAATTATCCTTCCATAATCAATATTTGCCCTGATTAATCCAGTGTATATTTGTTTTAAAGTTCCTCTACCTGCTCCCCAGTCACTGCCAGCCAAACATCTCGTGTTTAATATTTTCTAACATTTATCTATAATTTTCTGTATATGTATTTTCCTGTTTTTTTCAACTGACCATATTCATAAAAACTTTATACATTTTACTTGCTCAAACTCTTGATTTTATAACTTTATTTTTATTTTCTC
>NC_056511.1:42601526-42609570 GCF_014905685.2 Nematolebias whitei
GCCTCCACCCTCATTTGTCTCACTCTGGGCCCTTGAGCAAGGCCCTTCACCCCCACCATCTGCTCCCCCGGGTGCCCCATGGCAGCTCTCTGCTCCACACAGAGGGCTGTGGTAGCTCGGTGGTCTGCGGCTGCGTCAGGAAGAGCATTCGGCATAAAAACAATCACCGAATCTTCGTGCACGTTAGTTTGCTGTGGTGACCCCTGAAGCAGGGAGCAGCAGAATAAATAATAATTAAAAAAAATCTACTGTTATGCTCACTTTAACTTTTACCTGCTACCTTGCTAATTTTAGCCTTCAGCTTGTGTTAATTTTAGATTTTGGCTACAGTTTTGATCATTTCAGTTTCAGTTTAGCTATCTTCTAACTATTGCTTTGTAATTTTGAACTTTCAAGTTTTGTTTTGCTCATTTTAATTTTATTTGGATCCCATTAACAAATAAGTTTTAGCGTCTTCAACAAACTTCAGCAGTCTTTTAGCACTCAGCATTCACACTGCATTTTGCTGTTTTTTCCAGTAAAAATGCTCGGTCATTTTGGTAAAAAAAAAAAAAAAAGCATATAATTTGGACTGATTTGTAACCCAATTATCTTTAAGTGGACAGCGTGCTCAGATGGTGCATGCAGACGTTTTATTGCTTAAAAAAATAATAATTATTTCGTCTGAATGGAACTTGTTAAATGCCAAACAAATTAATCTGAAGTTAAACCATAGCATCAGATCTTATACACATAATTTTGAAGTTTAAAAAGTAACAATAAATGTTTTTACGTCTGATTGTGTTCCGAGTGATCTGATTGGCTGTGAGGAACAAGTGCACGACCTCTGTTCATCGCGTAAGAATGACGTTCATTTACAAAGACGTATGATGTGGCAAAAATCAAAGGGGGAAACGGGAAGAAGTAGTCCCACGTTTACATTTACTTCTATATACGCGAGGAATCAAATATAAAGTTAGAACTTTGTATTCTTGACCAGGTAATAATTTTGTGAATATTCCAAAACTAATAATTATGCACTTTTTTAAAAGAAGCGTGATCGCATATCCATCCGCCTTCTTCAGCGCTCTTTATTTCCGGGATGTTTTCTGCGCTGACCAACCTCCATCGCCATTGCAGGTCCAGGGAGTCGGCAGTCGGTGATTAGCCGGGGGGAGCAGCTTAATTAAACCGCAAGGGAGTGAACGAGAAGTACCATCAGGCCGACAACTCGTTCTGGACAAGGCTTAGAACTAACTGACAGTGGGACTTTAGATTAGAGACTCGGTGGCTGTTCGGTTAGCACCGGGGAGAAGCAGCCGTAGTTTGTGTTAGCCCTAGAAGACATCGGAGGAGGGTGACGGAGAGAGCAACCGCCATGGCTCAGATCCTGCCCATTCGCTTTCAGGAGCACCTGCAGGTATGCGAATGAATGAATTGTGAAGTTTGGTAAAGTTTCTCTTTCAGTCACAATCACAGGCGGGTGCGCTAAAGTTTCAGGGACTTTCCTAACAAGTATGAGAACGCTAGCAGGCTAGGTTAGCTTTGTGGAGCTATGCTAACTAGCTTGACAGGGTGGATGACGTTTTAGCTAGCAACTAGCCTAACGGCTAACACTTTTTTGGATAGCCACCTTCGCTTTTGATTTAACTAAAGACATCTCTTTGTAGCTACTCCGTTTAAATAATAGGATTAAATCGCAGTTTAACTTTTTTAGTTCCCTTCAAACTTTATGAACACAGACCGCAGCCATAAAAATGTCCTTTTTTGAAAGTGTTCGGTAGCTGTAGGTTACAGCTGTACCTGATTAATCAGACGCCACGGTGAAGCGTTTGATTTTTCACTGCCAAGGCTCAAATTGTGACTTGGAATTGCTCAACGTAACGAGTCTGTCACCGCTTAAAACCCGACAGCCATGAACTTTTGACATAATTAGACCTTTGTAGTGAACTTATTGGTATTCACACGCTGTCCTGATTGAAAAGGACGTCACGTTGGCTGGTAGAGACGATCATCATGTGGTGATCAGTGAACTGAATGACACCTGCACTCCCTGAAAAGAGCCACTTTTCTTATTAAATATTGTAGTTATTTAGACAAACTGGCTTTTAAGACTGTCATAAGTTTAATGAAACTTTGTAATTATTTTCCATGCTTGTAAAGCCACTTGTAGCTGTGGTTTACCTGGGTGTAAATGGCCACACCTTTTTTAATACGACCTGAATAAAATAACTTGGTCAGAATTAAAAAAGCTTAGTTGAAGTGTCAGTTTTCTAGATAAAATAAACACAAGTTTTTAACATGGTAACACTATTCAAACAGTTTTAGGACGTATGGTTTTACAAGACTTAAAATGGTGAACTTTAAAATGAACTACCTTCATATCAAGTCTTTTGTTTCTCCAGTTTTCACTTCTGGGAGGCACTGCAGAATGTACCAGTGATAACTGTTTGTAGCCCAGACATTGATCTTTGAGAGGTCAGGGTCAGTGCGTTTGGTGTCAGTGATAACGGTTTTTAAGCGATTTGCTCTTTCACTGTGTAATCACAATATCAAAGGTTCTTGGTATTTTATTTCCTTAAATAATGATATAAACTACAAAATCTGACAATCGTATGGTGAAGTGCTGTATTATCACAATTTAAAGCAGGTGGTTTCCTTGGTTAAGTCAGGCTTTTGTATTTGTAAAACCCAATTAATGTTACTTTTCCACCTTAAAATACTGTGATGGAGCTCTCTGATGTTTTGGTGTTGAACAGCAGTTTAATTAATCTGTAGGCTTATCAGCAAATATTCTATGAAGGCTGAGCCTCTCAAAGTTGTGCGAAGGCCTTTTGTAATTCAGTTGAACTGAAATGTTATGAATGATTTTTGACATTCATGTTCAGTAGTGTGACTGAGCAAGGAGCAGCACAAAAGTGGTAAAATTATAGATTGACTGTTATCTTACACCTTGCACAATCATACACATCTTTCTAGTGAAATTACTCATTGTTTAACGGTAAAACTGAGCTTCCTTTTTAAATTCAAAGCTCAAATTTTTTTTCATGAATCCTCAGATTACTGGTAGCTAAGTATAGTTCAGTTTTGTATCATAATATATAAAATAAATTGATTTGAAAAAGATTTGAATCTCTCTGATTTTATTACCTTCCACTGCCAGGCTGTGATTTGGTTAAATGTTCCCTGATTTTTATCATTTGTAGGGCACAAGTTGTCTTTTCTCTTTGTCACTTACACTCCCAAAGGATCTCTAATTATCAATAATGCACGAGATGCATATGCTGTTTCATGCATGTTTCAAAACATTACTTGAGCAGATTATGTAATGAAAAAAAAAAACTAATCCAAGTGCTGATTTGATGGAACAAAGTTTTATTTATGTATTTTTTTAAGACTGTAAACTTTTATTTCAGGTATCCCATTATTCATGTAAAAACTCTTCAAAACCAAATTTATTTTCACTAACTTAAAAACGGTATTTGAATTTATATTAAGCATTCAAATATGCTACATTTTAGTTGCAACATGCGTTTGTCACCATTTTGTGATTAAATGTAGAAACCCGATGTGGAAACTTTAGACTAAGCATGCCCATCTGACATGTAAGAACAGGCTAAAATCAAGTGACTGAATTGGTGTTGTGTGCAGGCCTGTGATTTTTGTCCAAGGTGTGATTTATCTATTTTTCAGTAAGATTTGTTAGTGCTTAAACTGTAACCGTAAGAAAATTTGACATCAAAAGTAGATTTTAACACATTATTAAAGAGTTGTTTTGTTGATCTGAAAAATTTGCTGTATTTGTTTAATACTGATAGTTTGGGATAGCTTATTCAGTTGTTTTTTTTATTAATCCACCGTATCCCAAGTCTTGTTTAAGTGAAAATATGTGCCTTTCAGATATTATAAAAACATAAACTGAATTTAGGGGAAAAAATAAATTAAATCAAGGCCTAAAATTTGTCCATCCGTCCATTATCTTTACCTGCTTCTTCCTTTTTGGATTGCGGGGGTCACTGGTGCCCATGTCCAGCCATCACTGTGCAAGAGGTGGATCCTGGACAAGTCTCCAGTCCATCACAGGGACACATAGAGACAAATGAGACTACTATTCACTCGCACCTAGGGACATTTTAGAGTTGCCAATCGGTCTAACGTGCAACATGTTTTTGGTCAGTGGGAGGAAACCAGAGTGTAAAACCCATACATGCACGGAGAGAACATGCAAACTACACACAGAAAGGCACCCCCGGCCAGGATTTGAGCCGGCGACCTTCTCGCTGAGAGGCAACAGCTCTTAAAATATATCCAGTCTAGACATTTTAAATTAATCTCAAAATGTTCAAATATTATGATTTTTTTGTTGTTGAATGTATTGGATGTCAAATATTTATTTCAAATATTTAGTCTTGAATATTAAATGAAACTGATTTTAAATTCTACACTGTTCAGGGGTTTTCCAGTTGTCTCGCAGAAAAGTAAAATGTTTTGTTGTTTTTTGTTTTGCACAGATTAATCAACCGACTTCTTAATTTTTGGATATCGGAAATTGGCCAATGCATGATAAAACCGATTTTACAGATTTAAAAAATATATATATATTTTTAGTTTTAACAACAGTTGTCTTAACTTCATTTTTGTTTCAGAGCACTACCTCATGGCCAGTTAAAACAAGTTTGTATTGTTTCTAGGATATTGTTAAAGGGTATGTTTTTCAATAAAATAATATTGGAAAATTGAAGGTGCATTGTGACCTTATAAAACCCGACAGCGGTGCTTATAAAACAAAATCGGTATCGGCCAAAATCGGCAGGTCAGACTTTTTAGAAATCTGATCGGCCAGAAATCTGCAATCGGTGCACCCCTATGTTTGTTTGTTTTTTATACAATTAGCATTAGTCTCCTTTTAGGTATGTTGAAATTAAGAGAAGTTCGTTTTATGCAAACGAACACTAACTATTTGCCGCCCATAAAATGACAACACCAAAAGTTACCCTGTACACTAGATGTTTTCATCTATGCAGACTGGCACCAGTCAATATCAGTGTTTCTTGCAGAGTTGTTTTCCATCGCACTTGAAAAAAATGTTTAAATGTTTTTATTTATTAATTAAAATGACTTGATGCTTATGAGGAGAGCAAGAGACAAAGTATGCCTCTTTGCAGAGTCACATGATTTTGGAGAGCCCGTCCCAACAGTAGCTCATTCTGATGTTGCACTTTGAATATACGTATTCACCTCAGTATAAAACCATAAAATGTTAGGCTGTTGTGTTGAAATTTATAAATATGAATTTTGTTTTACAGACCAATTCCCTGATGTGATGCACTAGATTTTGTGGTGGTAGTGTAGAAAGTCTGAGTCAGCAAAAAGTAGTACTCTTGGTCGTCTTTTCAGCTCCATTTCCTCCCTGCTGTAACTTTGTCAAATTTTGCAACTGTGTTCTCTTGTCATCCGGTCAACATGCATGCCTTGCAGTTTTATACATTATCCATTTATATAGAGTATCGTTGACTTCAGTTAAAGACATTTAATTGCATAAGTGTCTTAAAATATTTGCATTGTAGCACATCACACTTTGGTTCACAAGACACAATATACTGTTTGCCATTAACTTGGCTTCTGCTAATATAACCTGGCTTGAAGAATTATGATTTTGATCAAATTTAAGATTTTATTGTTCATGTTGTGGCCTTTTTAGATGGCACTACAGTGTTTCCCCTAGGAACTTACTAATGCTGAGGGAGATTTTGGTAATCAAGGCACCTTTTGTGGATAATGGTATGGGGGAAACACTGCAGTATGTATTAAACATTACCACTGAAATGCAACTGGACTAAGGAAGGAACAATTTAAGATCAGGCAAAATGAAAACATTTTATGTGAAGTCCTTGTGGACTGCCCATTATCCCATTTGTGACACTATTCCGGTGGGAACCAGTATCGGTTACCTACGACTTCTCTTTGTTTGAGGTAATCTTTATAAATGACAGTTTATGGAATAGCAACAGAATAACTAACTTTTGTTGACAAAAGCTTGTGTTGTAACGTTGCAGGTTTTAACACGTCATTCTATCTTAAAAACACACACTGTTGGCAAATTAAAGAAAGGCTTAAATTGTTTTCAACCAACATGGTTCTCACAAAGTAAATTCGTAATTGCATGATACATCAAATTTACTTTGTGCTTCCATGGATGTCAACACATGTATTTTACAAAAGTAATACCTATTTACATAAAACATTTAGAAAAGGCAAAAGTTATATTAAATGTGCAAATGTATTAATTATAAAGTTTAAATTAATCTTATGCCTTTTTTGTCAGTGACCCATTATTACTGTTTTGGTCACCTTTCCTTGTTGTTTTACTTTAATTATGATTTAATGCATTCTTGTTCTTGCTTTAAGCTACTGCGTATTAGAACTGGCAAAGGCAAGATTCAAGTAAGTGTTTGTAGTGAAACACATGCAGACAGTAAGCCCTAATTAGATGTTTGTGCTCAGAGGAAGTGTGTTATCCTGAAAACTCAAAGATGGGACCTTATCATAGGCACTTTGTAACAAAATACATTTAGAATTGATTGTCAGTTATTTAAAAGTAAAATGAATCTGTTGCTTGTATTTCCTTACAGTTGGTCCTAACGAAGAGAAGTCGTATTAGTTTATGGGCCATGCTATTCAATCTCACCTTGCGAGCTTAGGTTGCACTTTGAACTATGCCTGTAAATGACCAGCTGATAACTCGTGACATCCTGGCAAGGATGCTGATCTGCTGAACTCAACATTCTGCAGCTCTGTCTAAATGTAAGATTAAGTGGAGGAAAAAAAAGGCACGCTTAAAACCACATCAGCAAGAACTGGTCTTGACTGGAGTGAAGGCAGCAACACATGCTTTCTTTCCTGCTTGTCACCTCCTTTTTTATCTATCACTAAAAACGGCTCCTTTTACTGTTCATTCCTGGCCAAGTCACATGTTTCCCACCAGTGGTCAGTAGTGGAAGAGCCATTACTATGAGAAGGCCTGTTGTTTCAGTCCTTGTGCACAATGGGTCCCAGGTTTCCTGTTGTGGAGCGCTGCTGTGAACTGTTGCAAGCCTCAGCACATAGTACATCCTTCTGACTTTGAGCTATTTGTATGGAAAATGATCTAGACCATTTTCTGCTTAGTAAGACTTGGCTTTCTTTCAAAGGAGAAAAAAAAATCAATCTAAGATTTAAAAAAATAATAATTTTGAGACGACTATCAGTTGTGATGAACTTGTAATTTCCTCAATTTCTCTTAATACATCATCTGAACCAGGTGTGGGCATTAAAGGCAGTGTGAGTTTGTTGAAATAATCAAATGTATTATTTGCATGCATGAATGTATTGTACTTGATATAATTGCCTATGATTTATTGCAGTCCTTGCAGTTTTGATATTGTACCTTTACAGGTATTGCGATGCCGATATTCCGTAATCGTAACACAGACCAAGAGAAACGTGTTCAGTGTCATTGTGCAAAATTTCGGATATAGTAATAATTAAAACATTACTTGGATATTTTAGTCAAACGTTGACAAGTTGTCAGTAAGTTCTTGTACTTGATTTTTCTACAAGTACTCATACCCCTCATTTTATAATTAGTGTTTGGATTGGGAGGGGGTTGATGGATGTTGCTGGAAAAAAAACCCTAGACTGGGAAAGCACAGTTAGGCATTCCCTTTTACCTTTTTGTTTTTTGAAAAAAAAAAAAAGTTTTTGGAACTGAAAGTATAAAGAGAAGTAAAGTTTTTATATATATTTATTTTATGTTCTCAGTAGGACTCAAGGAGACATTGCTAAACTTAAAAAAAATAAAAAAAAAATTATATAACACCAAGTCACAACAAAGTTGTCTTCGGGCACTTTACAGGAACATACACGTACATAGAAAGCCAATTAGTAAAGTTCTCTGAGGAAGCAGCAGACTCGAATCTTCACTTCGTTGCAGTCTCCCATCTTGAGCAAGCACAATGGCAACAGTGGAAAGGAAAAAACTTTTAAAAGGAAGAAACCTCCAGCAGAACCAGGCTCAGGACAAGCG
>NC_056511.1:42609670-42629043 GCF_014905685.2 Nematolebias whitei
GGGGGGGGGGGGTGTCATGATATTTTGGTATACAGTTGTCCCTCGCTACTTCGCGGTTCGTTTTTCACTGTCTCCCTCTATCGCGGTTTTTCAAAGTAAGATTGGACATGACGCACAATTGGCTGATTGATGGATGAACCGTGGATTATTCATTTAAAATAAATCATTTTAAATTATTTTAGCACTTGTGTGTGCAGCCCAGAAGTGCAGGGGGAAGCTCCCTCCTGTATTTCTGCTCCGTGCTGAAGCAGCTGCGTGAAGAGTTGACCTTTAATGTCCTGCTGCACTTCTCTTCTCTGGGGGTGCACCGATCAGTTTTCTGGCCGATCACCGATTTAAAAAGTTTGACCTGCCGATTCCGTTTTTGTTTTATAAGCGACACTGTCAGGTGTTATTAGGTCACAATGCACCTTCAATTTGCCAATATTTTATTTAAAAACATACCTTTGAACAATCTCTTGGAAACAATACAAACTTGTTTTAACTGGCCATGATGGAGTGTTCTGAAATCTAAATGAAGTTTAGACAATTGTTTGTTAAAACTAAAAAAAATCTGTAAAATCGGTTCAGTGTTTCCCCTAGATAACTTGCCATGGCGGGGCGCTCATCTCGTCCGTGATTTTTGTCCGGGGGGCTGGAACGGAGACGCACATCTGAGCCGTGCGCTGTTTGTACCGACAGTTTTCGAGTGGCGGGGGTGCGTTCAGCGTCAAGGAAGAGGCTGCTTTTAGCTTTTTAGCTAGTGCACCTGCATTGCGAGCCACTAGTTTAACGTTACGTCAGTGCCGACAGGTGGGTGGGGGGTGGGGTTCAGTAGAGGGGGCGCTCGGTTCTGTTGACGGGGCGCCCCGCTTGTATAATTGAAGGGGACACTGCGGTTACTCATGCAAGTATCGGACGATTTCCCAAATTAAGGAAATCGGCCAGCCGATTTTATCTGTGCACTTCTACTCTTTTCTACAATGTAAATTTAAAGACTGTAATATTTTAAATAAATAATCCATGCTGCATGGATTATTTATTTAAAATATTAGTCTTTAAATTGTTTACACAAGGAGGGAGATTAGGAGTAACGGGTGAGTGAGTGTGATTGCAGCCTGTCACATGTCAAGACTAAGTTTACTGTACTTGAACTACTGTATCCCTACTTTGCTGTTTTTCACTTATGAGGTGAGCAGGGTACAGAACCCATACAATAAACAAGGGGCTACTGTATTTCAAATTTTTGTGTGTGAGAATAGTTTGCCTTTTTGTGGCTCTGTGATGGACTTGTGACCTTTTTTATTAGTGGTCGCATCTCATGTTAAGAACTAATGTTGTGGGATGATCAGTTAACTTTTACCAGCTGGTGCAAACACAATATATAGTATTAACTTGAGCTTAACTACTTGGTGCATAGTTCATTAGCTCATACCCTTATTGGTGTTGCTAATTATTATAGATACTTTTCTCCTCTTTCATCTTTTTAGAACTTTTGACTTTAGAGATTTCTTTCTTTTGACCTGCAAGTGGGAATGTTTGTGTAGTTCATTTTATTTTGTTTTGATTGCAGTAGAAAGTGTGAGGTGTTTCTCTTAATTTCTGTTACTGACTTTCATTATTGGTATTTGTAAATCTCTGGAGTTTTGAATTTCTCCTAGGTTAATTAGATGACATGAACACTGATGGGTTTTATATGAAATTGTCAATTGGGACTGTTTTAATGAGAAACTGTTGCCTACATGTCTGCTAATTACTGAGGCAAGCAATAATCAAGCTAACTGGACTGAAGTATAACCCCAATAATGACTAAAATGTCCAAGGAGTTGGATACATGGACCTTGTTCTAACAGTGGTCAAATGACTTGCTGCTGGCATTACTGGCTGTGTTCTTCCTCTGTTTTGTGCAAATCTTGGAAATCTTTGCAAACGGTACACAAGAGCTCCTTCTCTTTAGTGCAGCATAAAAACATAATTCTGCTTTACTGACAATTTAGCAGTGAAATACCAAAGCATGCAGCAAAAATACAAAAACACGGCACCAAAAGTGTGTGTGGGGGAAATAATCTACAGCAGCATGGTCCTATTAAGATGAGAGAGAACTTTCTTGATCCTGCAGGAATAGCAGAGTGGTCCTGTTAGCAGCATGGTCCCCTTGTCAACGTGGTCCCATTATACTGTGAAATTAACTGTGAAAGAAATATTGTAAAGCAAATGAGTAGAGGTGTAAAAGACGAATATCAAATACAAACAAGTGGCATCAGTACAACTAAGTAATTGCATTTACTACTGTGCGCAACTTTGTTGGAAAATCTTCAGCATTCATGTGGCTGGCTGTTTTGTCACATGTATTGTGCAACTACACACTGATGCTGACAACACAGTTTGCAGCCTTCCCTAATAGGATTAGTACATCACTATACCACTCTTTCATATCTGTGGTGCACACACATCCTATAGAAATACTTATTTTTGGATGTTACCAATTGCATTTTCATCTAAGCTAGATCTGAACTTAAAACAATATAAATTGTTATTGAAAGAAATACCTATTGCAGTCATCTAGTCACTGTTAAGTGGTCAACTAGTTTTTATCATTGCATTGACATTAATTTGTTGCAATAATTCAGGCACATAAGCCAATTTTGGTTTCTATTTTTTCTTCTTTGTTGCTGTGCTCTTAATTGTGTAGAACACAAAAGATTTACTCAGTCCCAAAATTATCATTATGTTCTCAGTCACAGTATTCACAGCTGTCGTTCTTCTTTTTAACTGCCCAGTCTACCATATTCTCCCAGTTTGCTGAACTAAGTGGTTTCATCAATAGTTGTGTTAAAGCTTATGCTACATGAAAGCTAGGACAGGCTAGACTGGCTTACTTTCCTCTTTAGTTGTAGCACCACTGGTTTGACCAGCTTTCACTCGAATTCCTGCTTCTTGATGTCACGACCGTTTGAGTCTACAGCAATTACTTGAAGTTTTTATATTAAACACGTAGGCCAGTCTAAACTGTGGTGTGGCCAGTCTTTTACTAAACATCTGTCTCTGTGTGTTAAATATTGTGATTAGGTCATTCTAGTTTTTCCTGTTTTACAAATGTGGTTTATTGTGGATATATTGGTTTTCTGAGAATAGATGACGGAATCAAGATGGAGCAAAAACATGTTGCTACAATCATGTTGTATGTGTTGGATTTTGTAATGAACACAGATTTGTACATCCACATTCTGAGCATGTGCACATATTTCAGTCTAGATAATATTACAATTTTGTAAAATCCTATACCAAATATTCCTTTAGCTTGAGTAAATGTTAAGTACTGGTATGTCTAAAAAGCAAAAGTGTTCTTTGTAACTGAAACCAGATATATTCATTATTTCTTGTATCCATTGTTGTTTTTTTAAATAAATGTTGCCTAGGTAAACAAAGTGTTTTTACTAATGTAAATAGGTTTTGGGACATGTGATATTACTGTAAGAAGTCCATCGTCAATGGGGGGGGGAGTTGCTCTTCCGTCACATCTTTAAAATATTTTTCCTCTAAGCTTTTAATGGTGTGCGTTAATTTGTTGAAGCGTCATCGAGTGTGTAGCAGGACACACTCTGTTGAAAGAATGTGGGGTGGAGCAGACTGAGGAGGGTGTGGCCTGTCATTGATAAAAGGTGGCACTATTTCGTTGAGCAGTTCCTGGAACTGTGGTCCGTTTGCTGATTAGCTCTGAATCATGGCAAATTGTTGATAGTCAAGTCACATTTTATCATTAGTGAGCCTTAACCTGTACACTTCATGGTTTGAATCGGTAAAATATGAGTGGTGCAGGCAGAACCAAGTGACTCATTGCAGAGATCCAACTTGTAACTACAAAACTACTGTGGACAAGAGGATAATAGTGTGTTAAACTTTTGACCATTTCAGTGTCTTTAATAGCATTGAACAATTGGTAGAAAAAAGACTGTAAAAAATATATAATTCAAATGATACACAAAGGATAGGATTCCAACTTTTTATTTATTTATCATTAGTCAGTTTTAGTTAAAAGTGAATGTGCCACAGTTCTCATTAACACTTAATTTTTACATGAAATTCAAAACAGCTGTTGCATTAACACAGAAGTAGTACTACACAGACGTAGTACAAGTGTGGCATGTTACTAAAGAGTTGCGAAGTTAAAGGAAGTTGCAACAACCGAACATAATCTGTGGGAAGTGTGTTCTGTAGTTTCATTTCCTTTAGATTTACCTCATCACACAATTGTCATTAGCAGTCAGTTTGTTAAAAGACAATTTACTAATCATATCACACACGCACAAAATAGGTGTAGAGTTTGCAGACTTTTATAATAATAAAAAAAAATGTAACTGAAGTTTTGATACACTTAATGCTTGTGTGGCACAGTTCCCTCTCTAGGTAATGCTGTCAGGCACTGTATGAGACGAGCAGGATCCCGTTTCCACATAATAAGCTGAGCTGTTTTTATTCTTTTCTACAACCAACTAATGTGCTGCAAATGGTCTTTTCACCACATCTTTTGCTTTCATGAAGCTGAGATGGATAAATCATACTTTAAACTTTCTTAGACAAAGATGTGTTCATGCAGTAGTAATGTCAAACTTGTTGAAAAAGACTATTTAATCAAACGTATGATTTAAGAAGGTAGACGACAAATTTCTGGTGGTTGGACTGTAGTGAGAGCACAAGTACAACTTCCTAATTTACAGTTCTGTGTCCCAAGAGCTGCTGCTTAATATCAAGAGTGTTGCGATCAATGACTGTCTGTGGCATTTTAAAGTAGACTAGCTGGGAATCAGTCTACCCTTCTCATCGTTTCTTTTTTGCAGGTATGCCCCGCACTAAGAACGGTCTTTATTTCTATAAATAAAACGGAAACAGAAGGCCCAGTTTACAGTTGAACCCAAAAACTATTGACCCAGTACATTTAGTTTTACTTGACCAAAAGACTTTTGAAAATGAGAATTGTTTAGGGTAGTGCAGCAAAAGTATAATCATATACAAGTATTGCTTTAAATTATCCTAGACAAATATTTATTCATGCAGTGATGTTTTCAATGCTTGATTTGAAAAAAATTATGCCTTTTTGTACAATGTAAACATTACTTATGTGCAATTTCTGTGTTGCTTCCAAAACAGAAAATGATGCTAAAATTGCTGCTCTTAAATTTTAGTTTGCTACTAATTTACCTTTTAAAGTACTGGAAAGCGCTGCTTTAATTTTTTTTTAGCAAAATATACTTATAAATCGATACAATTAAGACACAAACGAGTTTTCTTTTTTTGACTCGTTTTTATCTCGAGCTCCTTTAGACTTTTGCGGCCTGTATCTAACATGCCCTCTTCTGTTTTCCCCGTTTGTTCTAGCTCCAAAACTTGGGAATCAATCCAGCCAACATAGGCTTCAGCACTCTAACCATGGAGTCAGATAAGTTCATCTGTGTCCGGGAGAAAGTTGGTGAGCAGGCTCAGGTGGTGATCATTGACATGGCCGACCCTAATACTCCCATCCGCAGGCCCATCTCGGCTGACAGCGCCATCATGAATCCAGCCAGCAAAGTCATTGCACTTAAAGGTATGGCAGCATTTTGGCATCAAAAAGGCATATACTTATTTAAAGTGGTTTGAAGTTAAACTTGAACTGTTCAGATTTTAAAACCCTGAAGGACTAGCTGTATTCAGACACGTTTTGTAAATGACAGCATTGTCCTTTTAATATTTAAAGAGTATTTAAAACTGTTCATCTTTAATGTCTAAATATATCCAGCTAACTTATTTTTGCTGTGAATTTATTTATTTTGACTGGCCAACGTATTTTGTGTTAAACATTTCTCATAAATTCTCAGAATAGCATTTTTTTTCTTTTTGTCCAGCATTCATTCTTGCTTTGACTTTTTTGTTGTTTTTGTCTTTTTTTGTTACTGCTTTCTTATGTTTGCAGACGGTGAGTTGAACTTTAAATATTTAACTGTGGAAGGAAAATCCTGTTTAAAGACTGCATTTATGAGCAAATTGATCTCTAAAAGAACATTGTTTTTGCTCTTTAGAAAACATTGGAATCATACAAACTTGTCAATTTTGCCAAATGCTTTTTAAGAATTTAAGCAAGGTTCTCAGTTTTTTAAACTGAGCTTTACCTCCATCTTTGGACGTTTTTCACATCAAGTTTTAAAAATAGTTTGTAAACAGGATTTAGCTTTCGCAGTCTTATAGCTTGCTGGCATTTCATCATTTTTATTGTGTACATGATTCTGCACTCGTTAGTGTTAATACTATGGGTATAAATTTCATTTCTATTCACATTTTCTTTGTTTCCATTTGAAATTTAAATGCTCATCCATCTGTGTGAAGTTTAAATGATCCAAATCTGTTTCCACTTGTTTTCCAGCTGTGCTTGATGTTTAATCCATTTTGCAACTGCTGACAAACTTGTTCTTTACAACAAAACTGAAGGTCACTGTTAGCATTGAGAGATGAAGAAATTGTATTGGTTAGAAATTAGTTTGGGAAGTCTAATGCTTTTTAATGGCACCTGATGAGTATTAAGTTTTTTTTTTTGTTGTCGTCATAAATGCTTCCTTCACATTGAATGATCTTGCTATACTCTCCACAACTTAACACAATGTGATATGGCTAGATTTGAAAACATTGTGAAAGCAACTTGTCACATGACACTCATCAGATACATTTTCCTTTCTATTTTCTAAATTCTCTGCTGCACCCTCACAATATTCTAAAAGCCAGCAGCACACTTCCATGATGCTACCATGTAACCATGATCGCACCACACCTTTGGCCTCATATTGACATGTTTTCAGACTGTCAGGATGCAGCTAGATGGACACACTAAGCTGGCATGAGGTACAACCAATTCTGCTTCTAATTCTTGACAGCCATAGCCTACAGATTTAGACCAGTCATCCTTTGTGGGTCTGCTGCCACAGCGCTTGTAGATCTTCCACCTGGGACCTTAATATGCTGCATCCTCTGTTCAGCTACAGAAGTTTTGTGCATGCTAAAGTTCTCTACAACCTGCCACATGAAATGTGGTCTACAGCATTCTTCATAAGCAGTGGACTTGGCAGTGCATAGACCATTCACTTTCTGGCTTATTTGTCTTTGTATTGCTTAGTAGTGGGGGTCATCATCCAGTGTGAAGGGGGCCTTAAGACATGGCCAAAAATAAGTTTGTCATATTCAGACTGTTGATTCACAAATGGACATTTAAAATGTAAAGTTGCTAAAAATAAATTACTGTTGTAGTATTTAACGGCATTCTATATTTAATTTATTATCTGGATAAATGATGTTCCTGCAGTCTGTTAGTCACCTGGCTCCTTAAGAGGGCTATAATTTAAGATTTATACAACTTCAAAACAAATGAGGTGCTGTAGCTTATTTACAATGTGAAAACCAAATATCAAATTTAAACCTAATAATTTAATCTATATCTAATAAATTACAGTAGTCCTCATTTATCGCGGGGGATCCGTACCCTGAAGACCCGCGATAAGTGGAAAAACTTCAAAGTAGGAATAGTAGTACAAGTGTTAAGTAGTAGTTTATTTTTAAACCCTTCCCACACTCTTGCAATATTGTAAACAAGTTTTCTAAACTCTAAAAGCTCTAAAGGAGCACAGAATGTCATGATTTCAGCTTCCTGCCTCTGCTGTTCTTTGCCACCTGCAAGCACTCTTGGCCACTCCCACTTCCCTGCTTTGCACGGTGAACAGCTGATCAGCTGCAGCAGGAAGTTTATCCTGCAGTAAGGGCTGCACAAAGGTGCAGCTGGTGTTAAATAATTAAACCTTTTCAAAAAAGTTAAATCTGGTCCTCTGGACATTCAAAAAAACAAAACAAAGCAAAACAACAAAAATGTAGAAACGTTTCGTCTCTCATCCAAGAGACTTCCTCAGTCTGAGGTGCTGAATTCAGCTCGGTCTCTTAAATATCTGGAGGACCAGATTTAACTTTTTTAGATTTTTCTACTTGGATTATTGAGCATGCATCAGGAAATTAAACCTTTTTATTTCAAATAAAAATTCCATGCAGATTGTGCGGCTCATCCATCAATCAGCCAATTGTCATGTCCAATCTCATTTTGAAAAACCGCGATGGATCGAGCCCGTGATAAAGAACCACCAAGTAGCGAGGGCCTACTGTAAATGTATTTTTAATGGACAATAATGAAGAGCATTGTTAGTTTGAAAATACTGGTTGATTAAAAATGAAGTAAGGCAGTTGTGACTTTCAGCATGTATGAACTTATTAGGATTTCATCATACATGCTAGCACTTAAGCAATTCACACTTGTCACCCAGCAGCAATAGTGAGCTGTGTAGAGTGGTTTTAATGGAGAAATGGGACCGTAAAATATATTCATGGCTTTGGATTGGGTTGTAGTATTTCTGTTCCCTCAACTGTTTATCATTAGTGTTGGCGTGGAGTGACCCTTTCCCCTGTTTCTACTCACTGTATTATTTTAATGCACCATAATTCATTTAACAAACCTTGCCAAGCAACACTTTAATAGCTTTAACTTATTTTAACCACAGCTCAAGATGGACACAATGCATGTGCACACCTTCAACTGCTCATTATTATTCAGTTAAAAATCTCTTCACTTGCTTTATAAATTTGGCTGCTGCTCAGTCATCAATTTGCCACACTGCTTCTTTTTTTTGGTCACCGCTTTATGACAAAATTATCTTGATGTCGTGCTAACACACTTGTCTTTACTTTTATTTTGTTAAGTAGTAATAAGCAAAAAAGTAAAGTCACCCTGCTTCTTCATTAAAGCTTTAGCTCACTAAATTAATCCCCACTAATAAAAATACAAAATGCAGGTGAGTGAACTTTTTTTTTTTCTAAACTTTTTAATGAACTTTAGGGTTGTTTTTTTTTTTTTTTTGCAGACATCATGAAAGTTCTTTACTCTTACAGTCATTATCATTACTGGCTACACTTTCAGTTCCTGTCTAAAAATCCAAGTGTTCAAATTATACCCCTTGCTCTTATTTGACCCTCTACATTTCTATTTTTTTTTGTTTTGCTGCTATAAATTTCTCTTGGAAGAAGTTTGTTGACTTTGTTTTTTCTCTGTGGAGGCTGTTCAGTTGATGTGGTTGTCCACATAAACCTATAATATGCAAGTTCCAAAATAAGTATTAAAATATTTCAGTAGCTCTGGACAGCTCGGTTAAATATAGGGGTTAATTGTTTTGGGTTTATCTTCATTCACACATCATAAGCTTGATAAATAATATTGACAATTTAAAAACCTGTACATTATTTTAACTCTCAATGCAAAGGCAGTCAGCACTGTTTTTATTCACTTGACACATGACACAGAATTAGTTTAGACTAAGAACTTGTATGTTTGAAGTTGACTTAACATCTACGTCTTCTGTAGCATCTCTGAAGGCCAAAATTGGGCTTTGCCTCTTTCCTTTATTATTTAGACTTCACTTGATGAAACAATTTTTATTACAGCATGTTCAGCATTCTTGTCTATCACTTTTGGTGTTCTCCCACAATGATTGCATTTTCATTTAAATTTTCTATCCATCTCCAATTAAATTTGTGTGTTCCCTGTGAATGCACTGTGTGCATGTGTGTGCATACACTTCTCAGAAACTAACATTCTCTGTTGGCCTGGTTCCTGCTTTCTCTCGTCTTCAGCAGCCAAAACTCTTCAGATCTTTAACATTGAGATGAAAAGCAAGATGAAGGCGCACACCATGACAGACGATGTTACTTTCTGGAAGTGGATCTCCCTAAACACAGTTGCTCTTGTGACTGACAATGCTGTGTACCACTGGAGTATGGAGGGTGACTCGCAACCTGTGAAAGTCTTTGACCGTCACTCCAGCCTGGCAGGATGTCAGATCATCAACTACCGGACCGACGCCAAGCAAAAATGGCTTCTCCTTATTGGTATCTCAGCTCAGGTAAGTTTATCGTAGATGTCTTGTAAGTATCTGTATTAAGTATGCATAGTTATGTTAGCTTGTGGTTATTACATCCCATGTATATTTTTTGCAGCAAAATCGAGTGGTGGGAGCCATGCAGCTGTACTCTGTGGACAGAAAGGTTTCTCAGCCCATTGAAGGCCATGCTGCCAGTTTTGCCCAGTTTAAGATTGAGGGTAATGCAGAGGAATCAACTTTGTTCTGCTTCGCTGTCAGAGGCCAGACTGGAGGAAAGGTGACTTACTTTATTCACACAATTGGGATTTTGAAGTGGGGTGCCATTTGTATTCTTGGAAAACCTCAGTAAGCATGTTTCATTGTCTTTTTATTTTATTTTTTGACCTAGCTGCACATCATTGAAGTAGGAACGCCGCCAACTGGTAACCAGCCATTTGCAAAGAAAGCAGTAGATGTCTTCTTTCCTCCAGAAGCACAAAATGACTTCCCTGTGGCCATGCAGGCAAGTTTGTAGAACTGATGATGCAGAACTGGAATAAGAATAATTTTTTAGTTTTTTTTTTAATGTCACCTCCTATTAATTATATTCTTTGTTGATGGAAACCTTGTTACTATTAAAAATTTGTCCTGTTTTTCTGCAGATGTTTATGGAATTGCCATTTTGATGTTTCTAAAAATCATATGACCATGTTGGGGAGAAATAAGTTTTAAATCCTAAATAGGATATATGATGGATCTTAGTTCTTTTTTTTTCCTTTTACAGATGAGCTCAAAGCACAATGTGGTTTTCCTCATTACCAAATATGGCTACATCCATCTATATGACTTGGAGACAGGAACATGCATCTACATGAACCGCATCAGCGGGGAGACTATCTTTGTCACCGCTCCTCATGAGGCCACCTCGGGCATTATTGGAGTCAACAGGAAGGGGCAGGTAAGCTTGCTAACCAGTACTCATCCTAATTCCTCATGGAGATGCTGTTGATCCTGAGTATAGCTACACTGTCACGTTAATGTCAAAGTACAGTTTTGCTGAGGATATAATCTACCCAGTGTCGGGCACGCAGCCAACTTTCCATGGAATGGATTAGCATTTTTGCTAACTTTGAAAACATTTAGCAGAATTAGCTCTTGCTAAATTTAAATTGGTAAATTCAAGTCCGCCACATTTTTTAACGGCAGTTCTCTGCACTAATATCATACTGGACAATGGTGATGTTCACAGAGCTATGCTATGTGGAGCTAAGCACCAACTGACGTTGTCACCACCTTTGCAGCGCGCCCCCCCCTCCCCCCTTATATCTACCACAAACAGTCTCTGACTCATGGTGTCAGTTTACAGCCAATAACAGAGATTTTACCATAAATGCCAGACTAAACCGGAACAGGAAAATAACATGGAAAAACCCATTTTTACACTCGTAAACATCGGAAACAGTCAAAAACATTACATGCATAATTCCTACCCTGCATGCATTGCAATGCTCGGTGTCTCTTAAGACATGACATGTTTTCACACATCTTTGCTTTAACACAGATTTATTACCGAGAGAATATTGATGACACACAGCAACTTTGTAATTAGTTTATAGAAGAATTTAACCACAAAGAGAATCACTGAAGTGCGTTAATTCATTTTAGTAAATGACACGAAAGAGATTCATTGAATGCCTCACTCTGCATCAGCACAGCAGAGTGCTCCACCTCTGGTTCCGATGGACTAAGTTAATTTCTGAAAGCTCGCCTCTGAACAAGACGTGGACGACTGACTTGTGAATCACAAGTAAAGTAGTTCTTAAACCACGTTTTGATTTATGAACCATTGAGTTGTGTTCACTTGCGTTGTCACATTACAGACTTGCAGACATTAGTTTCATTACATTGTCAGCGT
This sequence comes from Nematolebias whitei, assembly GCF_014905685.2. NCBI lineage: Eukaryota > Metazoa > Chordata > Actinopteri > Cyprinodontiformes > Rivulidae > Nematolebias > Nematolebias whitei. The sequence goes on from NC_056511.1 coordinate 42,621,482, forward strand.
ATGATAAAAGTTGGCATTTTAGCATTAGCTTCCAATAATTTTTATAGTGTTATCAAAGCCATTTATTTATTTATTTTTTAGTGGGCGAATTAGTGGTTCGTGAAGCCAACTTTTCATTTAGCTGTGCCCATCATTGAATCTACCTATTACACATTGTTGGTATACAGTAGTCCCTCGATTTTCACGAGGGTTACGTTCCAAACACGCCCAGCGATAAGTAGAAAAACTGCTAAGTAGGAACGCTATATTTATTTTATTATTTATATATATATTAAGGCTTTATAAACCCTTCCCACACTCTTGCAATGTTCGAAACTCTTAAAGCTACGTCACACTAACAACATACGTATATGTACTGTACAGTACTGCAAAATTTTACATATCAGCTCTGCAGAACTGCAGCTTGGTTTCGGTCTGGCTCTGTTCCAGTTTTGCATACCTACCCTGCAGCGGCGAAGCCCACCACCCCGTCCAGGTTGATGTGACGTGGATAATTGAGCTTCAGGATTATTTGCAACTTTCCTGCCAGTTCTGTGAGCTTAATAGATGGCATAGATTTGCATTGCAACACAATCCCTCCATTTTGGCAGAAAGCAGTGTCCAGAAACACTGTTGACTTCTGGGTAGTGTGGTTCTTTTGACTGACGTTACTGTGTAGACTTATTGAAGGAAAGCTACAAAATGGCAGCGCCTGTCTGAAATATATGTACATTTTTGTTAACTTTTTATCATACGATCCCAATCACATGAGTAATATAAAGTTGATAAATCATTGAAAAATCACAAAAGAGCGAGTCCACGAAAATCGAACCGCAAAGTAGCGAGGGACTACTGTACACACAACTGATAAATGCCTTGTTTTTGTCAGTTGATGCATTTTGGGCATCGGTTTTGATCATTATTCTGCTCATTGTCCAACATTGGTTGTGGCAGAGGCAAGTGACAGAAGCATGTTTATCAGGCTAGCTCAGACAGCCAAAGGTAGTCATAAATAATCCAAGGTATTGTGTTTCACACACAGCACGAAGAAGGTTGTGTGTTACTGCTTTTGTATAGCTGAACCAGAGAAGAGAACTGGATACAGCCATCTGATGAATACTGTTCCAGCCAGGCTACACACCACATGAATAATTTAGTGAAGTGAGGAAAGATGATCAGAGGCGGGACTGACATCGATGTGTACGAGAGTGCAGTCAAGTGTCTTTGTGTGTTTGTGGTTGCATCACAAGCTGTAGACTCTCATATAGGCAGTGGTCTGAAAGTAAGTAAGTAAATAGGCTACTGACCAGGCCTCAAGACTAACAGTTAAGTAGGTTAGAAAGCAGCCAAATAAACCTGATCCTCCCAAATGGGTTATGTTGAAAATTACCATAAAAAGGAATTATCTCGTGCCGTCTTATTATTTTTATTTTTTAATTCACCTATTTTTGTCTGGACTGCACTAGTATACAGACCCGTTCCAAAAAATTAGACGATCATGGAAAAATTGATTTAACTTCCATAATTCCATTCAAAAATTATATTTAATAGATGATAGATTCAGGGCCCACAATTTAAACAATTTCAAGTATTTATTTGTTTGTTTTTACATAATTTGAGCTTCCAGCTCATGAGACTCTCAAAAACAGGATTTCAAAAAATTAGAATACTGTGAAGAAATCGGTCCACACTACTTCTCAATTTTTGCAGGAAAAAAAATGAAAAATTAGGATCACAACAAATCAATCAAAATATGGTACTTTCAAAACGATATGTCAATCTTCAATACTTGGTTGGGGATCCCTTTTGTCTTGGTCACTGCCTCGATGTGACGTGGCATTGAGACAATCAGCCTGTGGCAGTGACTGGGAGTTATGGACGCCCAGGTTTCCTTGATGCCGTCAGCTCTTCTTTGTTGTTGGGTCTGATGCCCCTCATTTTCCTCTTGAGAATACTCCATAGATTCTCAATGGGGTTTAGATCCAGCGAGTTGTCTGGCCAGTCAAGCACTGTGGCACGGGTATCAAACCAGGTTTTGGTGTTTCTGGCAGCAGGGGCCAGGTCCTGCTGGAAGATGAAATCTGCATCTCTATACAGATCCTCAGAAGGAATCATGAAGTCCTCTAAAACATTCTGGTAGACTGTTGCGGTGACCTTGGACTTAAGAAAGCAGAGTTTATCAACACCTGCACTGGACACTGCACCCCAAATCATGACTGACTGTGGATATTTCACACTGGACTTCAAGCAGTATGGGTTCTGTTCCTCAACCTTCTTCCTCCAAACACTTGGACATTGATTTCCGAATGAAAGACACACTTTACTTTCATCAGAAGAGGACTGAGGAACCCCACCTTTGTAGACAATCTCCCGGATGCGTCTGAATGTGGTGGTTTCTGAAGCTGCGACTGTCTCCTCATTCCACTCTTTCTGGATCTCTGCCAGATTCTGGAATCTTCTCTGGTTGATAATCTTCTGAAGCCCACGGTCATCTCTTTTGCTGGTGCATCTTCTCCTGCCACATTTTTGCCCTTCCACTAGACTTTCCATTGATGTGCTTGGACACAGCACTCTGTGAACAGCCAGCCTCCTTGGCTATGAACTTTTGTAGCTTACTCATCCTATGAAGTGTATTGATGATGGTCTTCTGAGCAGTTATGTCTGCAGTCTTCCTCATATTGAACCGAACTGAGACAATTGAACCAAACTGAAATTTAATGACACCTGGGGAAACCTGTGCAGGTGCTTTGAGTTTAGTAGATGATTACTGCGTCACACTCCATTTAAAACATTCATGCCCTGCAACATTTGGGCTGATTTATCCACAGTATTCTACTTTTTTTAATTTTATTTGTTTTATCCTGTGTTCGTGGGTTTCATGAGCTGGAAGCCCAAATTATGTAAAAATAAACAAATACTCGAAATAATTTTAAATTGTGGGCCCTGAATCTATCATCTTTTAAAGATTAACTTTTTGATTGGAATTATGGAAGTTAAACAACTTTTTCCATGATATTCTAATTTTTTTGGAAAGTGTCTGTATAGTAGTACTGTAAAAACACAAAACCCAACTCAAATTCAGTAACTGTTCATTATGTAATGTTTGGAAATATATGTATATGTGTCAAACCACACAGATGTGCATTTCTTTCATGAAAGAAAAAAAAAAAAGAGAAATTAACAAATTAAACATGCTCATCAAAAGTACAAAATTAGACAAGTTTATGTCCCTTTTCAGTTTGACTTGGAAATCTTTCTAGTATTACAATTTGCACTTAATATTGAGTACTTCATGTAATTGCCAAAAAGGTTATAAATTTATATCTGTGCATATAGAAATTATAACTTGTATGTTTTGAGCATCTTCAGCTAGTTTATAAGCTGCATTTAGCTTTGCGCTGCCGTGCAGAACTATTAAATGTAATGTGACTTAATTTAAGAACAATTGGGAACAAATTAAATTAAATGATAGAAAAAGGCCCTTTAACCAGCAGTGACAACCTGATGCTCTCGATCTTCTGGTCCTCTGTTCCACCCTGTCCTTACTTTACATGGCATCATCATAGCAGTCATTTGTGACAAATTTATTCAGTTTTTTGGGTTTATGTTTAGGTTAGTAAATCATATGATCCTGCAGCTTGTGTGTCATCTAACCTTGTATTGCTGTATTGAGTGCAGCAATGATGCAGTGACTGTAGCCCCCCCACAAGACTTTGATAAGTAAAAAAAAAAATAAAATTGTCATTCAACTTTTTAATCCATATTATCAGGTTTTATAATAAGTATTAAAAATATATCTTTGCACTTTTTAACTCCCCATCTTCTATTATATCTTGCACAGAATCCTGTCTATTAAAATTATACTACTGCTCATGTTTTGTCGTTTTTAAATTTAAGAAACCTTCAAATACTCCCAACATTCAAGTTGGTGACTTTGCTGAAATGAAAAGCTGGTGCACTGATAAATTTGACTTGCTGTAGCCTCCAACCCCCCACCAACATTTGCACTGTCCATGTCCTGAGGCTAGACGGCATCTAATGGAGTTTAGTGCTCCTGCTAAGACTTATTCAGTTGAGCTTTCTAAATGTGCCACTTTTCATTGTATACATTAAAGCAATTAGTACACTTTCAAGAAATTTTAAATTTCAACAAAATGTTCTTTTGACTTAAACATTTTCTGTATTAATTCAGGTGCTGTCTGTCTGTGTGGAGGAAGAAAATATCATTCCATACATCACCAACGTATTGCAGAATCCAGATCTTGCTCTACGTTTAGCTGTTCGCAATAACCTTGCAGGAGCTGAGGAGCTCTTTGCTCGCAAGTTCAACAACTTGTTTACTGCCGGCAACTACTCTGAAGCTGCCAAAGTTGCTGCAAATGCACCAAAGGTACTCCATTCCTTCGTCCTGATGGGGGAAATTTTGTTTGAGGGTATTTTTTGTTGTTGTTGTTGTGAAGTAGTTTATTTATTGACTCGCATTTACCTCTATTGCTGCATCTTTTAAATTTCTCACTAATATTTGGATTATTCCCTCACAGGGTATCTTGCGCACCCCAGACACCATTCGTCGCTTCCAGAGTGTTCCCACACAGCCTGGCCAGACGTCTCCCTTGCTCCAGTACTTTGGTATCCTGTTGGACCAGGGCCAACTCAACAAGTTCGAGTCTCTTGAGCTTTGCAGGCCTGTCCTCCAGCAGGGACGAAAGCAGCTTCTGGAGAAGTGGCTGAAGGAGGACAAGGTATTGTAGGCATTTAGGTTGACTCCCCCAGCCCCCTCCACACACACATGCACACACTGAGGCATTTCCTGGCACTTCCTGAACTGCTTGTTTAGTTTACATAACTTATTACCGAGAGCATGACATCATTTGATTTGCTGATGTACTTTCCTCTGAAACTGATTTTTAACTTGACTGCCTGTGTTCGTTTTTTTTGCTTGTAATTTGTTTAATTTTTTTCTGTGCGATGTTTTCTAATAAGCACATTTTTATATTCACCTTTTATTTGACATGATATTGATGTTTGTAAAAGAGAAACAAGTGATGCAACTTCTAAGATCTATTTTCTGGTTCTTGATTTTAGTTGGAGTGTTCGGAGGAACTGGGTGACCTAGTGAAGGCAGTGGATCCCACCTTGGCTCTCAGTGTCTACCTGAGAGCCAACGTTCCCAATAAGGTCATTCAGTGCTTTGCAGAAACTGGACAGTTCCCCAAAATTGTGCTGTACGCTAAAAAGGTACGAAATGGCAATTAGTCATTTGTTTATGTACACCTGAAAGAAGCTGGTTGTCCGGTTGTTTTTGTATTGAACGTTTTTTTAATTCACCTGAAAGAAGATTTTAAGAACTGCTTTGTTGAAGTTGGTCAGTGATGTGTTGAAACCTTCTTCACATTTATAGTTTTGTTGTTTGTTGCAGGTGGGCTACACTCCAGACTGGATCTTTCTGCTGAGGAATGTGATGCGGATCAACCCCGACCAAGGCCTGCAGTTTGCACAGATGCTGGTCCAGGATGAAGAGCCACTGGCAGACATCACACAGGTCGGAACAAAATGAGTGGTTTCTATGCATCAAACTTTTTACTGTTAATTATCCCAATTCTCAAAATTAAATGTGCCTGTGGTTATCTTTTTGCTAAATACATTCTGTGCCAAAACTTAAATGTGGGACCAACACAGCTTTTCCTATTGAACTTATTTTTCAAGATGGTTATGGTTGTCTTCTCAAATCGGTCTACTAAAGATTCTAACCTAAACTTTTCTTGAATTAAAAAATAAATGATTCACCATTTATGCTGTGGCTGTGAACCTCAGCTGCTTGTAAAGGGAATAGACAACTTCCATTACTTCCTGCCACAGCAAAAGCTATGCAATGGAAATGTGAACTGCTGAGAGCTTTCTGTTTCCTAAAGTGCTCTCACTGGAGCAGTTCACAGCCAAGTGGAAGCGGCTGGGATGAGAATCAGCTCCTCCAAATCTGAGGCTATGGTCCTCAACTGGAAAAGGGTGGATTGCTCTCCAGGTCGAGGGTGAGGTTCTGCCTCAAGTGAAGTTCTTGGGGTTTTGTTCATGAGTGAGGAAAGAATGGAGCGTGAGATTGACAGACGGATTGGTGCAGCATCTGCAGTATTGCGGACACTGTACTGGTCCGTTGTGGTGAAGAGAGAGCTGAGCTGTAAGGCAAAGCTCTTTGTTTACCTGTCTGTCTACGTTCCTACCCTCACCTATGGTCATGAGCTCTGGGTAGTGACCGAAAGAATGAGATCATGGATACAGGCGGTTGAAATTAGTTTTCTCCATAGGATAGCTGGACTCTCCGTTAGAGATAGGGTGAGAAGTTCAGTTATTCGGGAGAGACTCTGAGTAGAACCGATACTCCTCCACATCGAAAGGAGCCAGTTGAGGTGGTTCGGGCATCTGGTAAGGATGCCCCCTGGGCGCCTCCCTAGAGAAATGCTTTGGGCATGTCCAACTGGGAGTAGAACCCGGGGAAGACCCAGGACACGCTGGAGAGACTGTCTCTCGGTTGGCCTGGGAACGTCTTGGAATCCTCACAGAAGAGCTGGAAGAGGTGGCTGTGGAAAGAAATGTCTGGGCCTCCCTGCTCAAGCTGCTGCCCCTGCGACCCGACTTCAGAAGAAGCAGAAGATAATGGATGGATGGATAAATAAATCTACATGAAGGATTAACATTTGGGGGAGTGATGGCGCAGAGGTTAGAGAAGGGTGGGCCTGTGATTGGAAGATCGCCGGTTCAAGCCCCGGTACCGACAACATCAGAAATGTGGGTGGGGAAGGTGAAGCACCCACACCTGCCCCCACCCTTATTCTCCCCACTCTGGGCCAATGAGTAAGGCAGTTAACTTCCATGTGCTCCCTAAACAGGTCTCTCTTGAAAATGAGTTCTCGTGGCTCAATGAGACTACCTGGATAAATAAAGGGTAAATGGAAAAAAAAAAACGTACGTAAGGTCCAGCATATTAAAAGTAAACCTAAACCCCTCACCTTCCACAGAGTTGTTTGCTTCTAAATCCTTTGCAAAGATTTCTCTCTCCGTCTCCTGCTATATCACAGTCTTTGGGGAAGCCTGGACGTTCGTTGCACATTCGTTGAGTTTGTTGCTCGGCTGCTTCGCTTTAATCTTCTGCGCATTTTATTGTATTTCCAAAATACTGTACCGCAATTTTATATTCCACGTTTTGTAAACAACCGTGCTCTGTCTTCACCCAGAACATTTTAGGATCTGAAATGATTTTTAAAGACGAAGGAGGAAGTTGAATCGCTCTGTCCCCCTCCTCCATGATAACTGACTCCATTCAGATAGAGAACTGGCTAACTAGCTTTCTTTACGGTGGCCTACACGGTCCAATTCTAAGGCGGCCGAGTGGACACGTAATGGGATATGCAGTACACTCGGGAGTAGGAGCGGAAAAAAAAAAAACTTAAACGCATTTTAAAATCGATTTATAGACCTTTTAGAATCTATTCAGAATTGCCAGGACTAAGAATCTTGAGTCTTGAGAATTTTTTTTAATTTTTTTTATTCACCCCTAGAAATTAGTAACACACACATTGATTGACGTG
>NC_056511.1:42629143-42639898 GCF_014905685.2 Nematolebias whitei
GGGCTAGAGAGAAAAGGTCAATGTCATAGTTCATGAGTGAGCCACTGGGATGGAACAGCATGACTTCAGACTTCTTCTCATTGAAGCTTAAGAAGTTTAAAGCCATCCAGTCCCGGATGTCAGCCAGGTTTTCTTGAACCAGATGGTCTTGGTAGTATAATGCCTTGTATGAAACTTTATGAAGCAGAGACTGAAAAGCAAATACTCCCCCTCCCTCAATTAATGTAAGAGCTTTGAACTTGCAACAGCTGCGCAAACAATTTATTTATTTATTTTTGGACAGTGTCCTTTGACATGGAACAGGTATTATATATTTGCACTAGAGCAACTGCAGGTCGGCAGCATCCTAATTAAAATTCTAACTAAAATTTTCTCTACAGCTAATGATCAGAAACCCATCGTGATAGGAATTATGAAAATGCTTATTTTAGGAAAGCCCTAATAACAAAAAGCAGAAGACTTGCAGATAAATGCTGGAGGAATTGTGGTATGGTCGGTGACCAAATGCGTCTTTTGGGACAGCCCCAAAATTAAGACCTTTTTGGGAGAACATTAAACAGAAGATTGAGGACTTTCTAAGGACAGATCTTCCAATGGACCCATTTCTTCTGGACATGTATCCCAAGGACTTACTCACTAAAGATCATGTCAAAGATCACCAAAGATGTTCTGTCTGGAACAGGTCACTCGTGGCTCAATGAGACTATCCTTTATAAAGGTTGAATGGGAAAAAAAAATTGTTACATATTGCACATCCTGTTGCTAGTGGCAAGAAAGACCATTACCCTAAACTGGATTAAACTATGCTCACAAACTGTTGCTCAATGGATGCAAACATTGAAACGTGTCTATATGTGATGGTGTCTGACTGCCCAGTTACAAATGAAAATGGACATTTTCTCACAAAGATGGTCAGGACTCTATTCTATTTGACTAATCTGAATGTTGCTCAATTCTGCATGCATCTATTGTTTAGATTGGATCAATAAATTTATCAAAAACAAACACTTTGTTCTTTATCATCTGTAAATTGCCTTTGTTGTTGTTCTTTGAGGTAATAAAGTTCCAAAAAAACAAAAGGCCTGCAGTTTATCTTACAAAAAGTATTTCCCCTCCATGTGTCTGAAAGCCCCTCGTGTTCTTCCTCTGGTTTTGGGAACAGAACCTCGGGACCTGCCTTTGGGAAAACTTCTACATGAAGTCATTCTTTCAGTTCAGTTTCATGGTGCGACTTGTTTTTTGGTTTTATATACGCTGGAATTCCATCCTGCCCTTGTACTTGAATAAACATAATCCAACTTACCGATTAGACGTCAAGGCTACAGAAGAGGCCATTCCATCAATAGTTTGACTGGAATGACCTGGACGGGCTCAACTGCAGGTTTTTGTTTTTCTGGGGGGGGGCCATTTTAAAAGTTGTGTGGAATAGAACAGCATGTTAAGACCTGTTTAAACTTTTCAGACTATAGTATTAGATCATAATTTTCGTTAGTTTTGTGTTTGCTAATGATATTGACACGTCTTTGTTCCTTAGGTTTGTTCTACTTCCTGGGTTCTATTGTGAACTTCAGTCAGGATCCTGAAGTTCACTTCAAATACATTCAAGCTGCCTGCAAGACCGGCCAGATCAAAGAGGTGGAGAGGATCTGTAGAGAGAGCAACTGCTACGACCCTGAGCGAGTCAAGAACTTCCTCAAGGTAAAGCCAAAACACAAAGATAATGGTGCATTTTGAACTTTTCTTTTTTTTTTACTTTTCCGTCTTGACACTTAAAACGCAAAATCATTTTATTTGGTGTGCTTCTGATGTCTGCCATTTGTTTTAGTGTAAAGACAAAATTTCCCAAGTGATGTTTTGTAATCTTTAATTCTGCTTCTTTGTATTCATATTTCTTTAGGTCAGATATTTTAAAGTTTGGTTCTGCGGAAAGTTTGAGAATGGTTTATTATTTTTTTTTGGTCGTTCATATATATGTTGCAGTGGCAAGGCCAAAGTAGATTTGGATGTATTAAAACAACTCCAATCTAAAAATTATATTGCGTTTCATGTGAACACATCATTGTCAGTTTTGCATTGATGCAGTATTCTGGCAGAATTATTTTTAAATTCTTACTGGATGTTTTACAACTAGCTGCTGCAGCAAATCTTCATTGAAGTCAAAGTAAATAACTATGAAATGCAGAAGAGAGTAGTTCATGACATTTCCACAGAACTCCACTTCAAAAGATCTGATATTTCATTTTAAAGTAAGTTTGTGAATAAATCTGGAATTAAAGTAAAAAAAAAAAAAAAAAACACGATAAATTTACATTTTAGTCAATTTTATAAATAAAAATTATTACGGTAGTATCACCGACACTTGGCAGTGTGTCTTGTTATAAATGTTCAAGCAGTAATCCTGATGGCAGTAAAATATTTTTTTATCCTTTACCTTTTATCTTTGGAATGACAGGACTTGTATCAGGTAAATTTGTTTTTCCACAAAGCACAGGATCCCATTTTCCCCTCTTCCTTTTCTTTAAAACACAGGCTTGTAACTGGGATTTGTATGGGGGTGTGTATGTTTATACTTCACAGTCCATACACTGCTTGGGTACAGACCGTTCTAGACTAGTTTTGTATAGTGCTAATCGTTCATTTAATGTTTGTGTAGTTACAGGTGTTAACCTAGCTATCGAGCTGAACTCCTATAGTTTGTGCTTGTGTGTGTCTTGTAATAAGAGGTTGTAGTCAGTGCAGCATGTTCCTAAATATTAGTGACTTAATGGTGTGTAATTAGTGGCTCAATCCCAGTTTGCTCATTCTGTGGATGGCAGCAGTGCGTCGGCCCGTCTGCTGATCACTGCTGCCCCCTCATGATCCAGTAACATAATCTGTCTGTTACAGTAACATTTCTTTGATGTGTTGCTGTTAAATTGCATCTTAAATGTAAAATTGATCATTGTGTTAAATTTATATTTCTGTTAAGTAGTTTTATCAGTTTTTTGTTAATCATGTTAAAATTAGTTTATTTAGACCTTTTCTTGCTGGTCATGTCTAACACTCTGACCCCCCCCCCCCCCCCTTTTTTTGTGACACAGGAAGCCAAACTCACCGACCAACTGCCCCTCATCATTGTCTGTGATCGTTTTGATTTCGTCCACGACCTCGTCCTCTACCTCTACCGCAACAACCTGCAGAAGTACATTGAGATTTATGTTCAGAAGGTGAACATTGAACCAGACAGTTGCAGGAATGCAGAACTACATTTTGTACAAATGAGAAATATTTACAGTCAAGTTTTTTTTTGTTTTAGGTGAATCCCAGTCGCCTGCCTGTTGTAGTCGGCGGTCTCTTGGATGTGGACTGCTCTGAGGATGTCATCAAGAGTCTGATCCTAGTTGTCAGGGGGCAGTTCTCTACTGATGAGCTGGTTGCAGAGGTGGAAAAGAGGAACAGGTGTTGTACTTTTTCATCATTGATTTCCTCCCACATTACTGCCACCAAAAAAAACTGAAATATTAAATTATACTTATTGTAAGAAATAAGAATAGGAGATTAATAAAGAAAATAAGACGATTGCAGCTTTTCATGCAGCAAAGAATGATTGCTATTTACTAATGGGACTGAACATTTAATTTATTTGCAATTTGTCGTTTAGAAAACTTTTTTTTTTTAAGAGTACACTTTCAAAGAAGTAGCCCTAAACTTATTGAAATGCTAAAATTAACATTATAATTGGTCTAATTTGTGTTGAAAAATCAAATGTGGGCGTCCGTTTGTTTTCATCTCAGGCTCAAGCTGTTGCTGCCATGGCTGGAGTCTCGAATTCATGAAGGTTGTGAAGAACCTGCTACCCACAATGCCCTGGCAAAGATCTACATTGACAGCAACAACAACCCTGAACGCTTCCTGCGAGAAAATCCTTTCTACGACAGTCGCGTGGTGGGAAAGTACTGTGAGAAGAGAGACCCTCATCTTGCCTGTGTGGCTTATGAGCGAGGACAGTGCGACCAGGAGCTAATCAATGTGAGGAACATGGTTTCCTGGGTTCTGCTTTTACTTTAATCTACTTAAAATCGTGGTTATAGACTCGGCTATTTTCTTTTTAACAGGAAACATAATATTTGTCTTTATCTCATCAGGTTTGCAATGAGAACTCCCTCTTCAAGAGCTTGTCCCGCTACCTCGTCCGACGCAAGGACCCTGAACTGTGGGCCAGTGTCCTGCTCGAGAGCAATCCCTTCAGGCGACCACTCATCGATCAGGTATAGGTGGAAAAATGTGAAGCTGCGTCTTAATCTGTACCTTTTGCCTTGTGCTTTTCTAAACTATTTGATTTCAGGTGGTACAAACAGCACTGTCAGAAACTCAAGATCCAGAGGAGGTGTCTGTCACCGTCAAAGCTTTCATGACTGCCGACTTGCCCAATGAGCTCATTGAGCTGCTGGAGAAGATTGTGTTGGACAACTCGGTCTTCAGTGAACACAGGTGTTGAATCGAATCACAGAGCACTTCTGCCATTACCTCAGTCATTTCTAAGTTTAATGAATAGTCTGAGGGTGAGCGTACTCAGTACCGTCTTGATTCTGCTTCAGAAATCTGCAGAACCTGCTGATCTTGACGGCAATCAAAGCTGACCACACCCGTGTGATGGAGTACATCAGCAGGCTGGATAATTATGATGCTCCTGATATTGCAAACATTGCCATCAGCAATGAGCTCTACGAGGAGGCCTTTGCCATCTTTAAGAAGTTTGATGTCAACACCTCTGCTGTGCAGGTCTGTCAGGACTCTTAGCTCTTATACTGATGCCTTATTGAGGGAAGATGAGTTAATTGTTTTTAATTATTATTTTCTTAGGTGCTAATAGAGCATATTGGTAACCTGGACCGGGCCTATGAGTTTGCGGAACGCTGCAATGAACCAGCTGTGTGGAGCCAGCTGGCCAAGGCTCAGCTACAGAAAGAGCTGGTCAAGGAAGCAATCGACTCCTACATCAAAGCTGACGACCCCTCTGCGTACATGGAGGTGGTAGCTGCAGCCGATAAGAGTGGTAAGGAGACTGGTTGAGCTTCATTTAAGGAAAAATATATGGATTAGAAGTGACTTAACAAATTGTGTGAAGTAATGTAGATTCATTTGTGCCAATAAGAAATGGTTTTCATCCATTTGACATGATGCTCACAGTAAGATCGCTCCACCCATACGGAAATATAACCAGGGTGAGCTAACCTCAAACAAACAAACAAACAAGATGGCTGTATTGGTGGAGGTAGTGACGATCACGAAGTGAAGGTGTTCAGTGAGGCATTTTTGCCTTGCAGTGAAATTCAGTATGTACGAAGTGTAAATTTTACTTTACACAACCTGTTAAATGCTTTGTGCAAAATCTGTTTAACAGAGTGGTTCCCAAACTTTGTTCAGATGTGTACCCCTTCAGACATTCGACCTCTAGCCAAGTACCCCCCCATTTAAAATGTGTTCTCAAAAACTGCACACGTCAAATAAAATCTTACTGTAAATGTTTTCCCACCAAATATTTATTAATAAATGTCAGCATGAATAAGCAATACATTTGTAGGCTGAATTATCCAAACATTTAGCCTGTGTAGAATGAATACATTGCAAAACATTTATATGATGACTAACAGTTATTGAACATACTGTGTAGTTAATTAAACTCACCACAGTTTTAATGAGAAGGGTGTGCTTGGAAGGATGCACACAACTCTGGTAAGTTTGTCTTAATTTGAGACAGTCAGAGTCTTAAACCATTCTCAACACAAAGTCTTGCTCTGTATTTTGTTTTGCTCCGTTTTGTTTTCATATTTGTCAGAGCTGAGTCCACATTCACACAAGAACGTTGTAGCAAAGGGCATCAAGAGAGATTCAGAGATTTACTTGTCATACACACCACACGTGGTACATGAGGTGGGACGAAACGATGTACGCGCCGTCCCAGTTACATCCAACAAAAACACAAATTGTAAAGAGAAACAGTAAGATTGGAGTCATGAACTAAGGTTATACTACATTCACTAAACTAAAAATACAGACTAAGAATACATTAAGCACTAATGGTACAAAAACAACACACCAAAACAGCAGCACGAACATGAGTCTGTGAGCAGATGAGGACCAACGAACACAGCAACTTGAAATAATCAGTCTTGACACATTTGGCTGTTCTGTGCGCAGTCCGATCCAGAAATTCGGCAACACCTTCTGTTTTCGCAGCCGGGACCAGACGCTTTGATTAACAGGGTTTATTCAGAGAGTCACCCTTCTTAGTCAATTCAATGATTTTGCTGAACACTAGATGGCAGTATTTACATAATGTATTTATGTTGAGAAGGCGCCTCAGTCTATTTATGTAGTGTAGTCTGGCTCTTCACATTTTTTATTTTTTCAAAATTTCTCACATACCTCCTACGTCCCTCTTGTGTACCTCAGGGGTACGAGTACCTCACTTCTGGAGGTACTAGTTTAACAGATCACAACAAACGAAGACTATTGATTGACAGGTCGCATCTCATTAAAAGCTTTCAATAATTTCAGCTGTGCTGTGGACTTTAAGTTTTGTCAGATGAGTAATGAGTTAGTAGACGATGTCTAGTGTTCACTGAAAGTGCAGTCAGAAGATTGTATTTATTATTTTTTAATGGTCCATGTTGTGTTCCAGGAAATTGGGAGGACTTGGTCAAATTCCTTCAGATGGCTCGTAAGAAGGCTCGTGAGTCCTATGTGGAGACGGAGCTGATCTTTGCGTTGGCCAAAACCAATCGTCTGGCTGAACTGGAAGAGTTTATTAATGGGCCCAACAATGCTCACATCCAACAGGTTAGACCTGCTCTCATGTAGTCCAAACGTTGTCACATTACATTTAAAATGATGCATCTGTAGAGCTTCCCATAAACTTAAAAAAAAAATTGTTTTTATTTTTGTTGTTTTTTTTTAGGTTGGTGACCGTTGCTACGATGAAAAAATGTACGAAGCAGCTAAACTGCTGTACAACAATGTGTCCAACTTTGGTCGTCTGGCTTCCACTCTGGTGCACCTCGGAGAGTACCAGGCTGCTGTGGATGGCGCCCGTAAAGCCAACAGCACCCGCACCTGGAAAGAGGTGTGCTTCGCCTGTGTGGATGGACAAGAGTTCAGACTCGCACAGATGTGCGGCCTCCACATCGTGGTTCACGCTGATGAGCTGGAGGAGCTGATCAACTATTATCAAGTAGGTTAAATGAAACATTACCGTCAAACAAATGGAGGTATTCTGTTAGATTTTTTTTTTTCCCCCATGTTTCGTTAAAAACTTTAATGTGTCCCCTCTCCCTCAGGACCGCGGCTACTTTGAGGAGTTGATCACCATGCTCGAGGCCGCTCTGGGCCTGGAACGGGCTCACATGGGAATGTTCACCGAGTTGGCCATCCTTTACTCAAAGTTCAAACCCCAGAAGATGAGGGAGCATCTGGAACTGTTTTGGTCCAGAGTTAACATCCCAAAGGTCCTGAGAGCAGCGGAGCAGGCTCATCTGTGGGCAGAGTTGGTCTTCCTGTACGACAAGTATGAGGAGTTTGACAACGCCATCATCACCATGATGAATCACCCGACAGACGCCTGGAAGGAGGGCCAGTTCAAAGATATCATCACCAAAGTACGGTTTGATCACATGGCAAAATGAAACCTTGTTCTATTTTAAGAACGTCAGGCAGTTTTTAAATATGACAGTAATGCAGTGATTTAGTTGTGATAAACGACCGTTTTTCCAATAATTACATAATTCTTTTGTTTTGGCAACTTTACTAAAAGTTTCTCATCAACAAAGATCTGTTTTTATACTGCGTTTTAAACTAGTGTGGATTTTTATTTTATTTTTTATATGCATTTCTTTTGTTGTTGCTGTAATTTAACGTTGTCGTTTTGTTTGCAGGTGGCCAACGTGGAGCTGTACTACAAAGCCGTTCAGTTCTACCTGGAGTTCAAGCCGTTGTTACTGAACGATTTGCTCATGGTTCTTTCCCCGAGACTGGATCATTCACGTGCTGTCAACTACTTCAGCAAGGTTCGATTCACTTCCTCTAAAAATGAACAAGCTGGACTAAAATACACACATTCTCTGGTTTAAATTGTGATTTTGTTCGTTACCAGGTGAAACAGCTGCCTCTTGTCAAACCCTACCTACGGTCAGTACAGAACCACAACAATAAATCAGTCAATGAAGCACTTAACAACCTCTTCATCACAGAAGAGGACTATCAGGTGAGCGCCGTTGACATCAGTTAATTTTGATTTAGAAAATAAAGCTTTAATTTGACATTTATGTCATTTGTACCAGGCACTGAGGACATCGATAGACGCTTACGATAACTTTGACACCATCTCGCTGGCCCAACGCATGGAGAAACACGAGCTGATTGAGTTCAGAAGAATTGCTGCCTACCTCTTCAAAGGCAACAACCGCTGGAAACAGAGTGTGGAGCTTTGTAAGAAAGACAAGCTGTACAAGGTATTTTTCTGTTTTTCCTTTTCTTTTAGAATAGGTAACGCTTTATACTGGCAGAGATGAGAATGAAGTGGCTGTATGAAAAGTAGACTTGTAAAGCATCAACACGGAGCTCGTTTGTGTCGTCACGGCTGCAGGATGCCATGCAGTATGCTTCAGAGTCCAAAGACATAGAGCTGGCAGAGGAGCTCCTCGCCTGGTTCCTGCAGGAGAACAAGAAGGAGTGTTTTGCTGCCTGCCTTTTCTCTTGCTATGACCTGCTGCGGCCCGATGTGGTGCTGGAAACCGCCTGGAGGCACAACATCATGGACTTCTCTATGCCGTACTTCATTCAGGTCATGAGGGAGTACCTCAGTAAGGTAGGTCAGCTCTTCTTGTTGGAGTTAAATATGCACAATACACTAACTTGCATATTCTTGTTGTTTTCCAAATGTGAACATGGTTCTAAAACGATTTCAACTTCAAATGTAAATCACACTTTAGTTGAGTGCGTTCTGTGTCTGCGTCATACACAGCTCCGTGTTATGCAAAAGGTTTTTCATTGATCCTCAGCTGGTTACTGGAGGACGCATATGCGAACGCTTAATGTTGTGTAGCAGCAGGTTGACGGATGAACCCGACTTCCTGTTGCTTTGTTTGAACCCCAGGGAGCGCCTGGCCCTCGGTACCACACTGCATCTCAGCGCTGCAGCTTACAGCCAGCAGTAACACACACAGCATGTCTGTTTACAGTAAACTAACATTTCATCTGAGCAGTTGGTTTATGGAGCATGAAAAACTGCTAAATCTGAAGTTCACCGTTGAGCAAACCTTCATTTTGTTTTTATGGCTCCTAGGGATGGGCAGGGATGTTCAGATATCCAAATAGTTGGTTAAAATATACAACTTTGCTTCGCTAATACAACTCTAGTTTTGATAAGTGGCTGGTGTTTTTCCATTGGGTGACATTAAGTTATTTCCTAAGAATCACGCTGCTGATCCAAGCAGGGCTGCCGTGATCAACACTACACTGACCCAAAAAAACAGTTGGTGTCTTTTTGCTATCATTTTATTGAAAATGATTTTTTTCTTTCAAATGGAAACTTCATTCATTTCTATTTGAGCAACACCGTTTACTGCAAGAACACGTCGTCCATATTCATACGCTGGGCAGGTGACGATAAGGGAACACAAAGCTGCTAGTAGAAATGGCAAAAGCAAACGTGTCGACCAGTACCTGCACTTGCTGTTCAATCGGAGAGGATCTTTTCAACAATGCAGGTCTTCATTCCAACCATATGGACCATAATCTTGTTTTCTTTATTTCCCTTAAGAAAACTGTCTGGTTGTAGTCCTAAACCACAAAGCAGTTAAGATTAAACGATGTTCAGTCAGGTCATCTGGACGGTTTCTTTTTTGCCGAGACGTTTCATCCAAAGAACTACTTCAATCTGTGAATCAGTTTGTTTGGTGGCTGGCTTCTCAGATCGAAGAAGTCCTTTGGATGAAGGACGAAACGTCTCGGCAATAAAAGAAACCGTCCAGTTGACCTGACTGAACATTGTTGGATTTTTACCTGGATTATTGAGCATGAACTTTGGTGCAGTTAAGATTAACTCGCACACACTAAATTTTCTCATAAGTGTGGTCTTCCTAAATATATCGAGCTGTTTTTAAGCAACATAAAACGTTTTTTTTGTGCTACAGTATTTAGCATTGCACAGTAAAGTGCTAAACTAACAAACATTGTGAAAAGTGTGGATGATGCATGTTTGAGAAGTGGTGAGATGATTGATATAAATCGATAATAAATTTAAAAAGTGCTTTTGTGATGTCTATTCCTGATGCTGCTCTCTCAAAAACTTGCATTTTTATTTTTTTATCTTTCAGGTTAATAAACTTGAAACTTCAGAGTCCGTAAGAAAAGAAGAGGAGCAGGCAACGGAGACGCAACCCATCGTCTACGGTAACGATCCGACAGCGGCATCCATCTCCACATCACTGTGATCTTTGTCAACTGCAGCAGATGTTTTCTCTCACAGCACTTCTAGTGATCTACCACTAGTGTCCTGTGGAAAATTTTAGCCCCAATGAACTTTAATTGAAAATATATATCTGAATTATGAGTTTGACTTTGAGGTTCTTCATATGAAGTTCCCAGTGACTATGGAAATCAGGGAAAACCTGGAAACTGACTTGCATTTTCCAGACAGGGAAGACTCAGGGAACTTGAACACTGATCTGCTGATCAAAAGAAAATCTTTAAGATATTGGTGTGCACATGTATTAA
>NC_056511.1:42639998-42641122 GCF_014905685.2 Nematolebias whitei
CACTCACCCAGCACACACTTTTGCCCCGCTCCCCTCAGGAAGGAGGTTGAGGAGCATTAAGTGTAGAACCACGAGACTGAGGAACAGCTTCTACCCTGAGGCTGTTGGACTCATTAATCTAACCAAGAAAATCACTGCAATTCCACTTTAAATGATATGTCACTTATCTGTGCTGCTGATCATCTCATGCTGCTGATCATCTCATGCTGCTGTATTCATTTGTACCCATCTGCTCACCATGGACTCTTGTTCGGGCTGCCGTTACGTTGTAGCATACATCTTAGATCTTTATTTACAGTTTCTTTTTACACTTTATATTTGTTATTTTTGGATGTAACTGGGACCATGAGTACATAATTTTGTTCCACCTCATGTACCATGTGATGTGAATGACAATAAAATGGACTTGAACTTGCATACGCCATCATTCTGACCGTGATTAAAACAGAAGAAAAAAATCTTGACTGAAAACTTTTCTAAACCTAGAGGTTACCAGAGTATATAATCTCAGTTACCAGAGTATAATCTCAGTTACCAGAGTATAATCTCAGTTACCAGAGTATAATCTCAGTTACCAGAGTATAATCTCAGTTACCAGAGTATAATCTCAGTTACCAGAGTATAATCTCACTGTGAAACACTCGCAGCGGCGCTCTCTTAAACCAGGAGTTTGGTCCCGTGCAAGTTGTACATGACCTCCTTAAAAAAGGCCAAGAAACACCGATTGGTGCCCTCACCTGCAGTCTCTGTAAATTGGGAACACTGCTCACACCGCCGTGTATCAGACAGCACAATCCATCCTACTCTGATTGTGGAAAAACTGGCTCTTCGAGTTTAATCCCTGTATCATTAGATTGGATGGCTTTAAAAATACCACAACACCCTCGCCCCTTTTCATTTTTACAGATGATGGAAATCCGTCCTGACCACATTCAAAATGACAGGAACTGTTCCCATTATACTGTATAGAACTAAAAATACATGATACTAAACAGCCACCATAAACATTCAGTGAGGATACATGTACTATGTAAACTAGAAGCAGAACATGGCCTCATTGATACTTGAATACTAGCGTTAATACATGTGCACACCAATATCTTAAAGATTTTCTTTTGATCAGC
>NC_056511.1:42641222-42644347 GCF_014905685.2 Nematolebias whitei
TATTCATTTATATGAAACAGTAAAAACAAATTGGTGAAAATCTAATTTACTGTACTTTCTCTGAGCAGTTTACATAAAACGTCTTATAAATTTAGGGGGATTTGGCAGTTACCTTTCTTTGGAAAGAAGTTTTTCAGGGTGGTTTGGAAAGTTTATACCTTAGAGCAGGACACGGGAGAGTTATCTTGAAAATGCAAAAATGGAGTCAATATAGAACTTTTCAGCAAAGAATTGAACTTATTTGTAACGTCACCTAAATGCACCAATTAAAATGGCATTCGTCATCAGAGATACAGAGACGACGAGGACAGAAGAGCAGAAACAAGTAAAAGTCAAACATTTATCAAAACTTCTTTAATCTTGCTGTTAATTTTCATTCATATAAACATGTTTAGGGTTAACCCAGTCAATCAGTTTGCCTGAATTCAGTGAAAACAGTTCATACAAGCGTCCCATTCCACTTGTTTAATTTGAGTTCAGCTGCAGAAATTTGGACAAGGATACTGATCAAAGTACTTTGGGGTCAAGATGGTGTAGGGAAGTGGACTTGGGACCAGAAAGTTGCAGGCTCAACTCCCTGCCACGCCCACATGCATCCCTGAGTAAGACACCTGATCCCCGGTGACCACACAGCCGCCCGCCGCTCCACCTGGGCACTCACCCCGTGCACCATGGGCCAAAAGCAGAGAAGTAATTTCATCATTGTATAGAAACATACAATGATAACGCAGCACTTTGTTCTTATTGTAAAATAAAACTGTACTTATGTCATTTGAGTCATAAGTTGCAGACCCTGCAGTAGATGAAGTGTCCACCTGTTGATGCTCAATGCTTCAGTTTTGACAAATTACCCATCACAAGTTAAACATCAAAGATCAAATTTATTTAATGCTAAATCTGTTTCTCATTACAGCTCAACTTTTAAATGAAAAGGGCTCGAGTTTCTTCAAACACCTAAATGGTCCAGCAGAGGACCCATTTGACATGATCCTTTATTATTTGAGTCTGGATCATTTTAGACGGCAGGAAGTTCATCATCCGACTCTGAAGATCAGAAACTGGTGAACTAGGAGTCCACTGAGATGACGTCAGACGGACCACAAGCTTACAAGAACTGCGCTGAGCCACAAATATCAGAAGATCACTGAAGTTAATTTAGCTCAGTATTCAGTTTTAAAACGTGAAACTGGTTCATTCCATGTGGAGAGTTAAAGCAGTGGTTTCATGCACGTTGGGCTGATTGGTGACTCTAGGTGAGGGAGTGAATGGTTCGTCTCCTCTGTGATGGACTGGAGACCTGTCCAGGTGTCCTGTCTCACACGGCGATAGCTGAACGTGACCACTGCGACCCAAACAGGAAGAAGCAGGTAAAGCTAATGGATGGATAGTTTCTAATTTTATAGTTGGTATAGATAGTTATATTTTACAGCTGAAAGCCCAAAATGCAGCTTCTCAGAATTAGAATGTTAAATAAGACCAATAAATTTAAAGAAAAAAGTTTTGATTCAAACATGTCCTACTGGGAGTAAGTCCATGTTACAAAACCATGTCTTGTGTCTGCTCATGTATCACTGGATGGAGAGTTTGGACCTGCTCGGTTCTGGAAGCCCACGTTACCAGATGGGGACATTCGCCTGCATCGTTGGGTCTGGCATCTCAGATTTTCTGTGAACTTGGTACCATAGGGTCATTTACGCAGGCGTTGGTACTTTTGGCACAAAGTCCTGCTGGAAAATTAGGAATTATGAAATTATATTAAATTATGATTATGAAAATTAAATTAGCAACACTATCATGCTTTGCAGCAGAGGCAGACATGACGTTCTCCAAAATGTCCTGCTAGATGCAGATGATTTTGGACCTGACGAAAGAGTGGACCAACACCAGCAGAGGACAAGGACCCAAACCATCACTGACTGGAAACTTCACTCCAGACTTCTAGCAACATGGACTCTGGTCCTTGATTTCCAAATGAAATAAACTTTGACCACTGCACAGAAGTCCAGTCCTCATTCTTCTTACAGTATGCAAACACTAACAGACCAACAGTTTTGTATTAAAGTGTTAATGCAGTGACTCCTTTCTAAATTTGGTTTCACCTGTAGACTCCCAGTTCAGTTCACAAGACTGATTTAACTGGAAACGTTTTGTTCAGAGCATGCCAGCAGAAGCACACCAGCATCTACTTGTTGTGACGGACAAGTGCAGAAAATCTACTCAACACACCGTTTGACAAACAAGCCTTTATTTTAGGTGGAAACAAAACTGCCGTTCCATTCAATATTATCCTGATTATGCACAATCATGTATTTTAAGTGCACAATTTAAATCTAATGTAATTTAGATAAGAATATAAGGAGTTAATGATTGATTTCTTGTATCCACACGAGCCTTTAATAAAACTTGAAACCTCTAGCTGTGCTGCAATGTTTTCAGATTTGGATGATTACTGAAAATGTTAAATGCAACCGACAAGAGGATGAAAAGACAGTAAAAAACATTCTGCACACAGTAACAATGAGCAAAATGATCCAAACCACAGTAAGAAGGAGCGTGGGGCATGTTAGTCTCACACACAAAGGTCTACAGTCCCTCCTGGGGCAGAATGGTCCCGTTAGCGCACATGGACATTAGTTTGGAAACATCTGCATAGGCTTTGCTCGAAAGAACTTTCCTGAAAATAGTCCTGAAAATATATAAAAGACTTTTGGATTTTCTTTAACATAGAGCCCTGAAGAGTGAGCGTGCTATTGTGAATAAAACGTAGTGTCAGGATTTGGGGGAGGGGATCACGAAAGCAGCAGTTTGTTGCAAAATATAACACGGTAGCGGCTTTTGTATTTGAATATACAACAATTAAATGCATTTTAAAGTCGGACAGAAGAAGCTGCTCACACGTGGAAGGAAGAGGTTCTACATTAATTTCTTCTCACTACAGAGTGCAAATCAGATGCTTCCAACAGACCTTTCTAAATCTGAGAGCCTCTTTGCTCATGAGCCCACCCTTTGTACATAAACCATTTCCCATTCAAATGAAACAGACGTAAGATAAATGAATTTAGTTGATACGGAATGTGAGAAAATTAATATTTGTAATTCAATTTTTTTGACAACAGAAAGAAAAA
>NC_056511.1:42644447-42645759 GCF_014905685.2 Nematolebias whitei
GTTCACGTGAAACACAAACACACACACACCTGTGGTTTTCCGACAACGCTCATGCAGAAGGTATGATTTCCGAGGCTACATTGAACGCAGCAGTGTTGGAAACAAGCAGCCTGCGTTTCCACCTCCTCAACAGTGCGCGGCAGCAGCGAGGCGCCACTACTGACGGAAATTCCCACGAAGAAGAGACTGTCGGTTTTCATTCATGCTTATTAGAAGTTCTTGCTGAACACAGCAGGTAAGAAACATTACTAGTGTTTTTACTGTTTATCGGCTCTTCTCCTCTCTGGTATTCAGATGTGTCCATTTACGTTCATGGCCTTTAAACACCCTTGCGTTCGACCCGCACAGTTTCACTAACAGTTCGTTAGCTTGTCTGTTAGCATAAACACAGAGTGAAGTTTTAAATAACTGAGCTTTTAGGGAGAAAATACTAAATATTTGCGGTGAAATGTAAAGTATGAGGACAAGTAATTTGGTGAAACTTGACATATCCTTTTCAGAGCTCGTCTGAAAATTCAAAATCCCCCCCCCCCACCCCTCCCTGTTTATTATTAAACGTGGTTGAAACTTACTCCCTTTTCATTTTAAACATGTGTAAACTTAAAGTCTTCTGTATTTTTCTTTTTTTACAGTATGGATCCGGTATATGGTCCACTGGGCCTGGGTGTAGTGGCTGGATTGAGCTGTGGACTCTTTTTTGGATGGCACCTTCGCTCCCGCTTTGGTCCCACATCCCAGAACCTGATGAAAGTGATGGGGAACGGCACCAAAGAAGCCACCGTGATGGGAGAGGGAGGCGAGTTCAAGATGGTCCTGGTGGTCCGAAACGACCTGAAAATGGGCAAAGGGAAGGTTGCCGCCCAGTGCTCCCATGCTGCTGTAGCTGCATATAGGCAGGTTCAGCGCAGGAACCCTGAGCTGCTCAAACAGTGGGAATACTGCGGCCAGCCCAAGGTGGTGGTGAAGGCCCCCGATGAAGACACCCTGATTGATCTGCTGGGCCATGCCAAAGAAGCGGGGCTCACAGTGAGCCTCATTCAGGATGCAGGAAGGACACAAATTGCACCCGGCTCCCGCACTGTGCTGGGAATCGGTCCAGGCCCAGCTGATCTGATTGACGATGTCACCGGAGAACTGAAACTCTATTAAGAGTTTCTACTTTCATGTGTAACAACAAAGAGACCGTTTTTGTTGGAACAATTCACAATACAAACCTGAACCGAAGTTTACTTTGAGTACATTTGCCTCACCTCCATGCATACGTGTATTCATTTATATGAAACAGTAAAAACAAATTGGTGAAAATCTAATT
>NC_056511.1:42645859-42647734 GCF_014905685.2 Nematolebias whitei
TATTCATTTATATGAAACAGTAAAAACAAATTGGTGAAAATCTAATTAACTGTACTTTCTCTGAGCAGTTTACATAGAACATCTTATAAATTTAGGGGGATTTGGCAGTTACCTTTCTTTGGAAAGAAGTTTTTCAGGGTGGTTTGGAAAGTTTATACCTTAGAGCAGGACACGGGAGAGTTATCTTGAAAATGAAAAATGGAGTCAATATAGAACTTTTCAGCAAAGAATTGAACTTATTTGTAATGTCACCTAAATGCACCAATTAAAATGGCATTCGTCATCAGAGATACAGAGACGACGAGGACAGAAGAGCAGAAACAAGTAAAAGTCAAACATTTATCAAAACTTCTTTAATCTTGCTGTTAATTTTCATTCATATAAACATGTGCTGGCCTGTTTAGGGTTAACCCAGTCAATCAGTTTGCCTGAATTCAGTTAAAACAGTTCATACAAGCGTCCCATTCCACTTGTTTAATTTGAGTTCAGCTGCAGAAATTTGGACAAGGATACTGATCAAAGTACTTTGGGGTCAAGATGGTGTAGGGAAGTGGACTTGGGACCAAAAAGTTGCAGGATCAACTCCCTGCCACGCCCACATGCATCCCCGAGTAAGACACCTGATCCCCGGTGACCACACAGCCGCCCGCCGTTCCACCTGGGCACTCACCCCATGCACCATGGGCCAAAAGCAGAGAAGTAATTTCATCATTGTATAGAAACATACAATGATAACGCAGCACTTTGTTCTTATTGTGAAATAAAATTGTACTTATGTCATTTGAGTCATAAGTTGCAGACCCTGCAGTAGATGAAGTGTCCACCTGTTGATGCTCAAAGCTTCACAATGCTTCAGTTTTGACAAATTACCCATCACAAGTTAAACATCAAAGATCAAATTTATTTAATGCTAAATCTGTTTCTCATTACAGCTCAACTTTTAAATGAAAAGGGCTCGAGTTTCTTCAAACACCTAAATGGTCCAGCAGAGGACCCGTTTGAGACATGATCCTTTATTATTCGAGTCTGGATCATTTTAAACGGCAGGAAGTTCATCATCAGACTCTGAAGATCAGAAACTGGTGAACTAGGAGTCCACTGATGACATCAGACGGACCACAAGCTTACAAGAACTGCGCTGAGCCACAAATATCAGAATATCACTGAAGTTAATTTAGCTCAGTATTCAGTTTTAAAACATGAAACTGGTTCATTCCATGTGGAGAGTTAAAGCAGTGGTTTCATGCACGTTGGGCTGATTGGTGACTCTAGGTGAGGGAGTGAATGGTTTGTCTCCTCTGTGATGGACTGGAGACCTGTCCAGGTGTCCTGTCTCACACGGCGATAGCTGAACATGGAACCAGTGACCACTGCGACCCAAACAGGAAGAAGCAGGTAAAGCGAATGGATGGATAGTTTCTAATTTTATAGTTGGTATAGATATATTTTACAGCTAAAATCCCAAAATGCAGCTTCTCAGAATTAGAATGTTAAATAAGACCAATAAATTTAAAGAAAAAAGTTTTGATTCAAACATGTCCTACTGAGAGTACGTCCATGTTACAAAACCATGTCTTGGGTCTGCTCATGTATCACTGGATGGAGAGTTTGGACCTGCTCGGTTCTGGAAGCCCACATTACCAGATGGGGACATTCGCCTGCATCGTTGGGTCTGGCGTCTCAGATTTTCTGTGAACTTGGTACCATAGGGTCATTTACGCAGGCGTTGGTACTTTTGGCACAAAGTCCTGCTGGAAAATTAGGAATTATGAAATTATATTAAATTATGATTATTATGACAATTAAATCAGCATCACTATCATGCTTGGCAGCAGAGGCAGACATGACGTTCTCCAAAATGTCCTGCTAGATGCA
>NC_056511.1:42647834-42649070 GCF_014905685.2 Nematolebias whitei
GCTGATCAAAAGAAAATCTTTAAGATATTGGTGTGCACATGTATTAATGCTAGTATTCAAGTATCAATGAGGCCATGTTCTGCTTCTAGTTTACATAGTACATGTATCCTCACTGAATGGTTATGGTGGCTGTTTAGTATCATGTATTTTTAGTTCTATACAGTATAATGGGAACAGTTCCTGTCATTTTGAATGTGGTCAGGAAGGATTTCCATCATCTGTAAAAATGAAAAGGGGCGAGGGTGTTGTGGTCTTTTTAAAGCCATCCAATCTAATGATACAGAGATTAAACTCGAAGAGCTAGTTTTTCCCCAATCAGAGTAGGATGGCTTGTGCTGTCTGATACACGGCGGTGTGAGCAGTGTTCCCAATTTACAGAGACTGCAGGTGAGGGCACCAATCGGTGTTTCTTGGCCTTTTTAAGGAGGTCATGTACAACTTGCACGGGACCAAACTCCTGGTTTGAGAGAGCGCCGCTGCGAGTGTTTCACAGTGAGATTATACTCTGGTAACTGAGATTATACTCTGGTAACCTCTAGGTTTAGAAAAGTTTTCGGTCAAGATTTTTTTCTTCTGTTTTAATCACGGTCAGAATGATGGCGTATGCAAGTTCAAGTCCATTTTTGTCATTCACATCACATGGTACATGAGGTGGAACAAAATTATGTACTCATGGTCCCAGTTACATCCAAAAATAACAAATATAAAGCGTAAAAAGAAACTGTAAATAAAGATCTAAGATGTACGCTACGACGTAACTGCAGCCCGAACAAGAGTCCATGGTGAGCAGATGGGTACGAATGAATACAGCAGCATGAGATGATCAGCAGCATGAGATGATCAGCAGCACATATAAGTGACATATCATTTAAAGTGGAATTGCAGTGATTTTCTTGGTTAGATTAATGAGTCCAACAGCCTCGGGGTAGAAGCTGTTCCTCAGTCTCGTGGTTCTACACTTAATGCTCCTCAACCTCCTTCCTGAGGGGAGCGGGGCAAAAGTGTGTGCTGGGTGAGTGTGGTCCTTCATGATGCAGGTGGCCCTCTTCCTGCATCTGGAGGTGTAGATGTCTGTGATGGTGGGGAGACTGACTCCAACATCTTCTGTGCAGCCTTCACCACTCTCTGCAAAGCTTTTCTTTCTGCAGCTGTGCAGCCTCCATGCCACACGTTGATGCTGGAGCACAGGATGCTCTCCACTGCACACCTGTAGAAGGAGGTGAGGACTGAGCTTCC
>NC_056511.1:42649170-42649817 GCF_014905685.2 Nematolebias whitei
TCACTGTCGGTAGAAGATTCAATGGAATGCCTCAGGGCCATGCTTTCAGCAAACATCCGTCAGAATCTGCAGATCTGTGTCCAGGTGGCTTCCAAGTACCATGAACAGCTCACGACTCAAGCTCTCACTGAAATCTTTGAGTCCTTTAAAAGCTTTGAAGGTGAGGTACCATCCTCATTACTGTCATGTTTACATATTTAGAGCACAGTCTAATCAGTGACAATCACATTACATATCTGACACTGCTGTAATATTAGAGCTATTCAAAATGAATACAGTCATAGTCAAAAAGCAGAGCCTTATTTGAGCTCTCCAGGTGGACTCTCTCAAATTGATGTCAAACACTGAAGCAACATTTGGTCTGCATTTCAACAGAAGCCATGAAATATCCTTGTATGCCATGATAGTGCAACGTATTTAAGAGTATTTCACATAACCCATGAAATGCCACTTCAGCACTGTTTTCTTACCATACCATACCAATTTATTTATAGAGCACTTAAAACAGCAACAAGGCCAACCAAAGTGCTGTACAAAAGAAACAAATATGCACAGCGGACAGGAAAACATAAAATAGAAATACAGATACAAATAGCAGCAGAAGCTAACTAAAATGGCCAACAGAGTAGAGAACAGACCGGACCAAA
>NC_056511.1:42649917-42652636 GCF_014905685.2 Nematolebias whitei
AGACTTAAAGACTGAGAGTGTGGGAGCCTGCCGGACACTCAGTGGCAACTCATTCCACAGTCGTGGACCTGCAACAGAGAAAGCCCTGTCACCTCTGAGCTTACGACGGGTTTCTGGGACTGAGAGAAGCATCTGGTCTGCTGACCTCAGAGAGCGCGGTGGGACATATGGCTGCAGAAGATCAGTGAGATAGGATGGGGCGGAACTGTTCAGTGATTTAAAAACATACATGAGAATTTTGAAATGGATCCGAAGGTGAATGGGTAGCCAGTGCAGGGAGGCCAAAACTGGCGTGATGTGCTCTCTATAGCCTGTACCAGTTAAAAATCGGGCTGCAGCATTTTGGACCAGTTGTAGACGAGCAATGGAGGACTGACTGATTCCAAACAGAAGTGAATTGCAGTAATCAAGCCTAGATGTTATGAAGGCGTGGATCACTGTCTCAAGGTTCTTTTTGGAGAGTATAGGCTTCAGCTTAGACAGCCGTCTCAGCTGAAAAAAAACAGGATTTGACCATCATGTTTACATGACTGTTGAGTTTTAAGGACGGGTCCATTATCACCCCCAGATTAGTCACCTTTTGTTTCTCTAGCGGGGCTAGAGAGAAAAGGTCAATGTCATGGTTCATGAGTGAGCCACTGGGATGGAACAGCATGACTTCAGACTTCTTCTCATTGAAGCTTAAGAAGTTTAAAGCCATCCAGTCCCGGATGTCAGCCAGGTTTTCTTGAACCAGATGGTCTTGGTAGTATAATGCCTTGTATGAAACTTTATGAAGCAGAGACTGAAAAGCAAATACTCCCCCTCCCTCAATTAATGTAAGAGCTTTGAACTTGCAACAGCTGCGCAAACAATTTATTTATTTATTTTTGGACAGTGTCCTTTGACATGGAACAGGTATTATATATTTGCACTAGAGCAACTGCAGGTCGGCAGCATCCTAATTAAAATTCTAACTAAAATTTTCTCTACAGCTAATGATCAGAAACCCATCGTGATAGGAATTATGAAAATGCTTATTTTAGGAAAGCCCTAATAACAAAAAGCAGAAGACTTGCAGATAAATGCTGGAGGAATTGTGGTATGGTCGGTGACCAAATGCGTCTTTTGGGACAGCCCCAAAATTAAGACCTTTTTGGGAGAACATTAAACAGAAGATTGAGGACTTTCTAAGGACAGATCTTCCAATGGACCCATTTCTTCTGGACATGTATCCCAAGGACTTACTCACTAAAGATCATGTCAAAGATCACCAAAGATGTTCTGTCTGGAACAGGTCACTCGTGGCTCAATGAGACTATCCTTTATAAAGGTTGAATGGGAAAAAAAAATTGTTACATATTGCACATCCTGTTGCTAGTGGCAAGAAAGACCATTACCCTAAACTGGATTAAACTATGCTCACAAACTGTTGCTCAATGGATGCAAACATTGAAACGTGTCTATATGTGATGGTGTCTGACTGCCCAGTTACAAATGAAAATGGACATTTTCTCACAAAGATGGTCAGGACTCTATTCTATTTGACTAATCTGAATGTTGCTCGATTCTGCATGCATCTATTGTTTAGATTGGATCAATAAACTTATCAAAAACAAACACTTTGTTCTTTATCATCTGTAAATTGCCTTTGTTGTTGTTCTTTGAGGCAATAAAGTTCCAAAAAAACAAAAGTCCTGCAGTTTATCTTACAAAAAGTATTTCCCTTCCATGTGTCTGAAAGCCCCTCGTGTTCTTCCTCTGGTTTTGGGAACAGAACCTCGGGACCTGCCTTTGGGAAAACTTCTACATGAAGTCATTCTTTCAGTTCAGTTTCATGGTGCGACTTGTTTTTTGGTTTTATATACGCTGGAATTCCATCCTGCCCTTGTACTTGAATAGACATAATCCAACTTACCGATTAGACGTCAAGGCTACAGAAGAGGCCATTCCATCAATAGTTTGACTGGAATGACCTGGACGGGCTCAACTGCAGGTTTTTGTTTTTCTGGGGGGGGCCATTTTAAAAGTTGTGTGGAATAGAACAGCATGTTAAGACCTGTTTAAACTTTTCAGACTAAAGTATTAGATCATAATTTTCATTAGTTTTGTGTTTGCTAATGATATTGACACGTCTTTGTTCCTTAGGTTTGTTCTACTTCCTGGGTTCTATTGTGAACTTCAGTCAGGATCCTGAAGTTCACTTCAAATACATTCAAGCTGCCTGCAAGACCGGCCAGATCAAAGAGGTGGAGAGGATCTGTAGAGAGAGCAACTGCTACGACCCTGAGCGAGTCAAGAACTTCCTCAAGGTAAAGCCAAAACACAAAGATAATGGTGCATTTTGAACTTTTCTTTTTGTTTTACTTTTCCGTCTTGGCACTTAAAACGCAAAATCATTTTATTTGGTGTGCTTCTGATGTCTGCCATTTGTTTTAGTGTAAAGACAAAATTTCCCAAGTGATGTTTTGTAATCTTTAATTCTGCTTCTTTGTATTCATATTTCTTTAGGTCAGATATTTTAAAGTTTGGTTCTGCGGAAAGTTTGAGAATGGTTTATTATTTTTTTTTGGTCGTTCATATATATGTTGCAGTGGCAAGGCCAAAGTAGATTTGGATGTATTAAAACAACTCCAATCTAAAAATTATATTGCGTTTCATGTGAACACATCATTGTCAGTTTTGCATTGATGCAGTATTCTGGCAGAATTATTTTTAAATTCTTACTGGATGTTTTACA
>NC_056511.1:42652736-42657736 GCF_014905685.2 Nematolebias whitei
GCTGACCATCATCTTATCAGGACAATGGTCTATCTGTTAGTGCTTCATGGACCACCTCGTCGCCAAATGCATATGTAACGTGTTCATAAATGTGCTTGCTGGGAGAGTTTTTTGGTGTCTTGAATCCTGTCCTTTTAGGACAA
This sequence comes from Nematolebias whitei, assembly GCF_014905685.2. Taxonomy (NCBI): domain Eukaryota; kingdom Metazoa; phylum Chordata; class Actinopteri; order Cyprinodontiformes; family Rivulidae; genus Nematolebias; species Nematolebias whitei. The sequence goes on from NC_056511.1 coordinate 42,652,880, forward strand.
AGTGTGAAAAGATATTTTTTGTAATGCCACTATCCTCTCCTCATGGCTTTGTCCCTTTTTTCTATCTTAAAAATGTATTCAGAAAAGGATAAGAAGGCCGCGCTTTATAGCAACAGCTACGTGCACTCCGTCCATCTTTCGGATGACCGTACGGACATGTTCTCGTTGTATCTTGGTGCACTGATAATAAAGCTTATTCTGGTTCTGATTCTGATCTGATTCTAAAGATATATACACTAAGATATATGCCAAATGGTACGCTAAAAGGTCTAAGATATATGCTAAACACTAATGATGCACAAACAATACAGCGTAACAGCAGCAGCCAAAACATGAGTCTGTGTCACCAGATGCGTACAAATGAGTACGAATGAATACACTAACACTGACTACACTACAGGATCCCATCCTTGTGCTACATCTGACAGAAATGTCCTATTGTGTATGCAGAAATAACTGTAACACTATATTAATAGGATATACAGGTTGCAATATTAGTGTTCACCTGAACTGCTGTAAACTTTTGAAGATTGGAGATGTTTTAAGACAGCAGAAACAACTTCAATCTTCAACATTTCTTTACAGTTCTGTAACTAACGGTGATGGAATGAACCTAAAGGTGCAGGCAGACAGGTATACTCCTTTAATATTTTTCAAACAAAAACCAAAAGCAGATGAGCAAACATAACAACAGAAACTTAAGTAGAGATGAGGAAACGGGGATATGCAAAACAAAACAAAATTACAATCACAACAGACATAACATACACAAATACAAATACATTTAAACCTACGCCATCAGTTTTGAATTGCGCACATATTTTAGCAGGAATATTCAGAAATTCCTGCCACTTGTGACCCCTAAAATGCTCAAGAAACGACTTGTCTTTACAGCACTATTTACTCTTGTAAATAGCCATAAAATTTCATAAATTTTGTAACAAACAAATGAACAAACAAAAAACATATGTAAAGTCTCTGGTAATCTTGTAATTTTGCTACAACATTGTTACGGGATGTATCTATAATGTAATGATGTATCTATGTATATGTCTGGATATTACTTTGTGTGTTGCCTGTTCTGTCTGTGCAGCACTTTGGTTGGCCTTGTCGCTGTTTTAAGTGCTCTATAAATAAAATGGTATGGTATGGTATCTAACAGAAAAAGTATTTTGAATGAAAGAAAATGAAATTAAGAACTATGACAGCATTTTGTTGTAAGATGAGAGGACTAAGGATAATGCGTTGTTTTGATAACCAATGCTCAGCTGGCATTTTGGTGAAAAGTGTGTCTGAGGTGTGTTTATGAGCCAAGAATCACAAAGTGGGTATCTGCTTTGGTTCAGGGTAACAGTCTGCCGATCAAGATGAGTCACATCACACTCTCGATGATAACAAGCTGGCAGAGTGTCAACGTGACTAAACGGATAATTGAATCACACATGTCTGTTGCTCTTGGTTCAACTGTCAAGTCTGGGCTCGGGGATCGGTCTGAGGACTGAAACACATTAAGGGACACACCTACAGATTATCAGCATGCCTTTAGAGTACCGGCAGAATTAATACTTTTGCATTTACTGAGCTCATTTCTTTGAATGAATCACATCTTCTAAATGGAAACAGATTAATAGACAAATACAGTATATGCTTAGTTACCATAACAAGTGGGTTTTTATTTATTGGTCTTATGTTGATTTATCACGGGCTGAAGTAGACAATTTTTTAAAAACTTTCCTATCACATAATGAATTAATTAATCATATAATGAAATGTAATAATTTCCTAGCTGTTGCTGGTTAGTAAGTGTCCTGCAGGTCTTATCCCGGACCCCATGCCCCACCTCCAGCTCCGGAGGCACCCGGTTTGTACCTCCCTCACAAGTAGTAACTCATACTATCAAATAAATCAAGGAAAATGTGAATTCAGTTTTACCAATTTTATTAAATCAAGGCAGGAAAAAGATACAGTTACAGCGCTGACCTGTCCAACACATGATGCGAGATCCTGGACCGGAAGCGGCCGGATGTCACATGGCATTACAAATATATAGGGCATAGACTCCTCCTTTGCAGAGGAGAGCACAGACTATCACGTGGATAAGGGGCCGGACTGTGTGATCTCATTAGATCTTATGTGGTCTGACGTGTCAGGAAAAATAGTGCAGAAAACAGTCTTTCTACGCGATGCAGCGGGCCAATAACAAATAAATAAAAACTCTATTCCTTGACGGATATTGAATCCCTAGGAGACTCTTTTTAGAGTTGCTGGCCCCATTTAAGAATCCGTCTCTGAGAAGATCAAAAAACCCAGGGTCAGCCTAGATAAAAATACTAACATATTAGAAGAATTAACTTTTCTATTCAGAGCACTTTTGTTGGGAAATACAAATCGACTCAGTGGTCACGTTGCTATAGCTGATACGTGTGTATGTGTATATTTAGCAGTTGTGGCTATTAATCTACCAAGAAGTAACCAAATAAAAGACTACTCAAACATCTTCCAGCAAAACCAGAAATCTGTTGAGCATTTATTTCAGATTTAATTTATTTTAAAAGATCAATTGCAACCTTGAAATTGTTTTAGACTTGTCTCTGAGTGGCTGCAATAAGTTAGTGTTGGTAAGGTTTTCTCAAAACCAGCCCAAATAAATGGTGAGGGTTGTGTCAGGAAGGGCATCCGACAAAAAAAAACACTTTTACCAGGACTAATATGCGAGTTCATCTAAGCAACACCATACCAGATCGGTTGAGGCTTGGGTTAACAATGACCGCCCTGGTGCTGTTGACAAACGGTGCTGGCAGAAATTGTGCTACTTACTGTTAGATGAAGACTACGAGGAGGGAAACTTGTCAGGAGACAGAGGGAGAAAAGGAAAGTCAAGAATGTAGGACTGAGGGTGGCAACTCTAAATGTGGGGACAATGACAGGCAAAGGTAGAGAGCTGGCTGACATGATGCAGAGAAGGAAGGTAGATGTTTTATGTGTCCAAGAGACCAAGTTGAAGTAAGGAAGTGGGAAAGATTAGTGAGGGTGAAGTTCGGAAAACTCTGAAAAGAATGAAGAAGGTGAAGGCTGTATGACATGATGATATACAGTACCAGTGGAGTGAGTTTTATAAATGTCTTGGAGACGGCGGTGAGGTTTTTGACTCAAATATTCAATGGCGTATTTGAGGTTAAGAAAATGCCTGAGGAATGGAGAAGAAGTATGCTGGTGTCCATTTTTAAGAACATGGGTGATGCACAGAGTTGTAGCAACTACAGAGGAATTAAGTGATGAGTCACACAATGAAGATCTGAGAGAGAGTTGTGGAAGATAGACTTAAACAAGAGGTTGCTGTAAGCAGCAGTATGGTTTCATGCCAAGAAAGAGTGCCACAGATGCCATCTTTGCCTTGAGGATACTTTTGGAGAAGTACAGAGAAGGTCATGCGGATTTAGAAAAAACATATGGCAGGGTGCCGAAGGAGGAGGTGTGTTATTGCATGAGGAAATCTGGAGTGGCAGATAAGTATGTTAGACTGGTAGAGGACATGTATGAGGACAGCAGGACAGTGGTGAGATGTGCTGTAGGAGTGACAGACAGCTCCAAGTTGGTGTTGGGATTGCAAATTGTCAATTGTCAAATTTCAAACAATATTATGATTTATCGCAATAATTTCTGAGCCAATTAATCGTCCAGCAAAATTTGGTTATCGTGACAGGCCTATGCAGATGATCCAAAATGAAAATGGATGAAAGAAGCAGCAGATTTTGTAGAGATGATCCACCATGACATTTTATAACAAATACCTCCTTTCTTTGAAGAAATGCATATTATCTTCTACCTTTCAGGACAAATCTTTAAACAAAGGTTATCTATTCTTTGGGAAGGATTCTCAACTACTACCACACCAAAATTTAGGTCAGTGTCTAAACATGACAGCTTTATAAAGCAGTCACATCATTTCCGTGTTTTGCTAACACTATAAACACACATTGACACATGCAAAAACATAATTAACGCTTTGCCTTTGGCAACAGGTGAAAATTACATAAAAGCATACCCAGTCAAACCATGATCATTTATGTCTGTCATGCATACTGATAAAATCTGTTGCTCTTTGTAGACCTACGTGCCTTTCTATTTACTTAATGTTTCTGCAGATGTGGATTTGATATCAGCACAAAATAGTCAATGTTACACATCATTTAGGAATATTATCTGCCATTCCCTGCACGCGGTAGATAAAAAACTGCTAAATCAACGCCACATGTTTTGTGAACAGCAGCCAAGATGAAACCCATTCTCTGGTTTTTATCCTATTTTAGCAAACATTTGACCTGGAAGCTACTGGGATATCAGAGCAAAACTTTATTAATCATTACAATTTTTTTTTTAATTATCACTTTTTCCACATCTAGTTTATTATTTCTATTGTATGTTTATTGTAATTTCTGAGTTTCAAATTTACACTGCTGGTCAGAGAGTCAACATATTTGAAGACATCACCGTGAAGATCACTTTCAGAGCAAAGCTGGAAGAAAAACATTCACTGTTGTTGTTAAAGATCTTAAAAAAGAGTGCATGTTTTTAAATCCTCCTGCATTGTCACCTGTCAATCCTCAGACAGATGTTTCTCATCAGCAAAGCAGCCACAGGAGCTGGTAAACTTAATTGTTTAATGTTGATCCCATACTCTTTTATTATCCAATGACAACCGTTTGTGGGAGGGACGCAAACATCAGGAGGTGGTAAATGGCCCTAAGGTTGAACCCGCTGCTGGTTTGGCTTTGATGTGGTTTACCAGGAGAGACTTGGAGGATGATGCAGCTTTTGCCACACAGCGCTGATTCCTGGAACAAGCTGGTTTTCATT
>NC_056511.1:42657836-42660126 GCF_014905685.2 Nematolebias whitei
ATATGCATTTTGGCGTCCTCGATCGACAGTAGAGGTAGACACATCATATTCCACTTCTCCAGAGATATATCCAGCTGCATGCATGTCATCTGAGCAGATGAGGGTTCTCCAGGACCCTGTCGCTTTGTTGAAAAGATTTTGTCATTTGCGTCGAAAGCCTAGTTGGTCAGATCCAAAACAGTTGTTTTCATTTCAGAAGATGTGTAAAAATTGGAGCTGCTCCAATACACAGACAGAGAGCAAAAAAGCAGGAGAACAGGGAGAGGAAAGGGAACGTGTGCGCCTCGTTACAGAGCCAGTGAGGGGAAAAAAAAGCATATATCTTAGTGTATATCTTAGATCCTTATTTACTGTTTAGTTTATACTTAATATTTTTGCTATTTTTGGGTGTAACTGGGACCATGTGTACACAATTTTGTTCCACCTCATGTACCACATGTGGTGAAATGACAATAATCCTACTTGAACTTGAACTTTAAGGATGTAACATTGATCCACTTTGGCCAATCGCTGCATTTGGACTGTCTGTTGCTTGTCATTCCAATCAGGACTGAACTATTTCTCCACACTGACGCTTAAACAACAACAAAAAACTTCCATATGGCCAAGATATTCTTTTAAATTTGAGTTAGGTGGGGTTTTTTTTCTGGTTTAATTGAATAAAATTGCTGTTTGGCCCCAAAATTGTCTGTTTAAAGGAATTTCTTAATACCTCCGAAGTAAGACACATCAAAGTTACAAGGCTCTCATAACTCTGCCATAGTAAGGTCTTGATATAACCATTTATAACGTCAAATAATAATTAAAAAAAAAAATATATATATATATATATATATATATATATATATATATAATATATCATTAAGCAATATCTTAATTTTACACTGGCACACACAGAGAGTAGATTTCAGGTTAAACAGCCAAAATGTGAAAAAGTGTAGAGTTTACACTAAACAATTTCCTGTGAGATCAATAAAGTTCTATCTTATCTTTTTAATTGACCACCCTGAAACTACGTTTAACTTTCTTTTTAGTGTTGGTGGATTAAAACTAAAGTGACTGCACGACTAAATGATATAAGGTTTTACGGACAGATGTTATCATCCTCAACGTCTTCTTAAGAAATGAAAGAGAAAAATAAACTATAATCCAAGGTGTTTAAGGGTAATTTCTGTTTAGCTGCCATCCAGCAGAACTTGTGAACTCCTGATTTGGTCAATTTGTTTTAAGAATTAAAAAAAAAATACATTTTAAGAATTAATACAGTGAGGAGCTCAACATATAAAAAAAAAAAGGCTACTAAAGAGCACAGATGAAAACTTAAGCTGATATTTAAATTCTTCGATAGGCTCTTTTAATTTCATTAGTGTGAAAAATAACCGTAGATTTTGGAAATGATGACGTACAAAGGGCTAAGCCTCACTCGTTATTTATCTTCTTTGCTTATTCCAAAAACACGCAGAGACAGCTGTAGCCACATAATGAAAAACTCTAGCATGATTTAAGAGCAATGTTGGCGATGTTTGTACAGGAAGGGTGTTTCTCTGACATTACGTGGACCCCCACGGGGGGAGGCGGCTCTGGCAAAAGAGAAGAAACGTTCGCCCCGGGAGGGACGGATGGGCCGGGAGATCAGTGCAAAGGCTGTGATGGGAGGAGGGAGGGGTTTGTCTCAACATGCAGGCCCTCTTGGTAGACAGGCAATGACACTGAAAGCACTTCCTGCCCTGTGCTCGGTCCAAAGGAACAATTTATTACAGTGAGTAAAACTCAGGAATCAGGTGGGAGCAATAACAAACTAAAATCAAAGCTTTTCATAACAGAGTTTTAGACAGAAATCGAATTGAATTCATTTCAATTCAGTTCAATATAACTTTAATGTCCATAACATTCAATGAAATTGTGATTTGTCTTTGACATCTGGCACATAAAAAACAATACAAGTTAAAAAATGTCATAAAAACTTTAAAAATAAATCTTATGTTGAGAAATGACAGAGTTGTAGTTGTATTGGTCAAACACTGAAAATAAATTTGTTATGCACAATCTTAAGTAGCACTTTGAGATGATCAGATGTCAATGATTATCAGCTACTACCACATCAAAATTTATCATGAAATCTGTAAAACCGACAGAAATATAGCAGCTTTTGTGTTTTCTACAGTCAGCTGGCTGTGGTGACCATCTTGAATTAGATTAGCTTCAAATATTGATAAGTTATAGAGGTTTATCCAATTAAAAAGTTATATTGAAAGCTGTCCTGTAGTTCATGAGATATTTTTCTAACAGA
>NC_056511.1:42660226-42663730 GCF_014905685.2 Nematolebias whitei
TTAAACTGACCACCTCTACTGCATCATCAACAGGAATGCACGTAAAGAGTGATGTGACATCAAAAGAGACCATTGTTTCATCAGTCTCCATGATGACATCCCTCACCTTATCCACAAAGTCCATGGTGTTCTGTATGTGGTGTTCTGAGCTGCCAACTAAAGGGATGAGTACAGACGCCAGATATTTGGAAACATTGTAAGTGACAGAGTTAATCATACTAACAATTGGTCTTAAAGGTACACCTTGTTTGTGGATTTTAGGTAAACCATACAGACTAGGTGTGGCCTCCCCTGGGTACAGTCTGTGGTACAGAATACGGTCAATAGCCTTGTCCTGTTCCAAAATTTTCAGGCAATCTATTAACTTCTTCTTGTAACCACTTCCTGGATCTCTTTTCAGAGGTTCATAAGTGGTTAAGTCACTAAGGAGTGTCATAACTTTCTCTTGATAGTCTTTCTGGTTCAAAATCACTGTGCACCTTCCTTTGTCTGCTGGGAGAATGATGATGTTTTTGTCCTTGCTAAGAGTGGTGAGTGCGTCCCTCTCCTCTCTACTGATGTTGGGAGGTGGTGGTTTGGCATTGCTGAGGCAGGCTGAAACTTTGTTCCTAAGATGTTCTGCTCCACACTCTGACATTTTGTTGATGCAGATGGCTGATTCTGTGGCTGTGATCATCTCCACCAGAGGAAGTCTACTTGGTGCAACCGCAAAGTTCAGTCCCCTGGCAAGAATCTCTGTCTCCGTCTGGGTGAGCTCTCAGTCAGATAAATTCTTCACCTAGTTCTCTAGCTATGTTTACATGGACATAAGTAATCGGATTAAATGGCCATTTGGAATAAAAATGCATCATGTAAATGCCCCATTCAGATTTAGCTTGATCCAAAATAATTTATAATCCGAATGAGAGGGGTGGTTTATGCCAATTCATAATCTTAACGGTATGCATGGAAACACTTAATGTTATCATTTTATTCTGATCATGGAAAACTGACCTGACTGCACATGTGCGACCTATGTCTACCTCATGTATTTCACCTGGCTAGATGCTAATATGTCGGTGAGCAACACAATTTTTCTCCTAGAAACTTTGAAAGTGCTCAAAATGATCTGTATTACATGTAGCTCAATCAGGGAGTGCAGTAACGTCTCCATTGTCATTAAAACCTGTCGCGGGTCCATTTTGGGTGCTCAGCTTTGTTTACATTCATCCCGGAAGTAAATCGGAAGTAGAACTTCTTCTTCTGTGATTCTTCTAAAGAAAGTTTTCCACTCTGCGCATGTCAGTACTTCTATTCTGAATTAAAGCCCACTGCGTTTAAACGCTCATCGTGAACGGATTGTGCCCATGTAAACGATACATTTGGATTATTTTATCTAAATACATTTCAATCCGATCAAATAATTGTGTGCATGTAAACATAACTACTGTCCCTCCGGTGTGTGACTGTCACTGAGTGCGTTGTTAGGACTGATATGGGCTTGAGGAGTTGCCAGTAAATTAAACTTTTTTTGTTGTTGGGTCTTGGACTTGACATGCTGTGCTAAGTGTACCTTTGGTGAAATTGGTCTGTCTCGGCCGTTCATTCAGCAAATTGGTCTGTGTCTACTGAAGGCTCTTTCTTGCACAGTGCTTACTGTGAACAACTAGTTTTGGTTGTCACCATCAAACTGGTTGATCCACTATGCCAAGGTACTGTTTATAAGACTGAGTTTTCTTGCAGATCCTTAGACTGAAGAAGTCTTTTGGATAAAAGATGATACTCTTTAACAGAGCAGAATTTGTCCAGAGGACCTGACTCAACCTTGTTAGATTAGCAGAAATCAGTTTATTTTCCAAGGTCTGTATTGACATGATATCCAAATCAAGTCCAATTATAAACTTAAAACTCCTGAAGTAACACACATGCCTATGTTATATTGGCACATACGAATCCACAGTGCATAGAAATTAAAATGCAAGCTATAGCTATTAAATTGTCACCTACACAATTTGAATAATGAGAATATTATCTTTTGTCAATGTCCAGAAAATGTAAATACACACCCTCCCCCCACCACACACACAACTACTGATATTCCTCTGTGTGTCAAAAACCCATTTCAGTAGCTGATGACAAAAAAAAGTTTCCCACTGAAACTTTTGTTGCTCATTATACTAAGTTAGCCCAAAGTGTGACATTCAGACAAATGAGATTTCTTTAAACTGAAGAATAAGTTTCAGCAACACACCAGCAGATACCTACAGACACACGGTGCCAAACACTTCTACACTAACAAGGCTGTGTCCCTGCAAGTCAGGCCCTGCAGATTGGCATATTCTTGCTTGAGAAACGACTGTTTTGTGAAGGAACCACTGCATGCCTCATACGTCCCGCTGTATAATAAGCTCTACTTATTTTGGCTTCATTATTGTCAACTGGTTCCCCTGAATCATACAATATCACAGCAAATTGGTTCTAAGGTGGACTGTAACAGGGAAGTAAAAGACAGGGAATTTGTGTTTCACTATCAGCATGTGGCCTCATTAAATTAGATTCACTGAACACTTACATTGGCTAGCCGGGCAAAACTGTTGTTTAATGATAAGATCAAATTTTGCAAATTATGTAAAAAGAAAGATCATATCTGGATATTAAACATATTTTTCACTATGTACATGTCAACAACTGTCCTTTCTTTATCCATGCTACTGAGCACATCATTTGCCACATTGCTCTTGCCCTGTGGACTTATAAAACAGATCAACTATCCCAAGATTTAATGCATGTAAATAGGATAGAGTGCCCAAAACATCACAATCTGTGCATCAGATGGTTAAAAAAACATTTGCAGAGGGAAAATGAGCATGGTAAGACGCCCCACAAAAAGCACATGGTATTCTCCTTGGCTGGCAGCAGAGGGTGCCAGCACATCACAGAAACACCGCACCAGGCATTCCACAACCTAAAGCCCAGCCTCCTCATCCAAAACATATAAAATGGCTAAAAGATGAGCTGCTGCTGGCATTACTTCCTTGTGCTTTTCTTGAACATATCTGGATAAAAAAATAATAAAGTACATGATCAAGAAAACTAATTTAGTGGAACGTCTATGTCAAGGTGGCTGAGGTGGCTTCAATAAGAACAAAATAATGAGTTCCCTCACCTCTCTGTGCCTATGAATATTTCCTTTTTGTATTGCAGTAATCCTTGTGTGTATTACTTTAGTTTATTAATATACATTGGAGAGCCACCCAACTTTGTTAAAGCCCGCGTCAAGCAGAGTTGCACTTGGATTTATGTTGTTTTAAGACAAATTTAGCATTTGTTTTTCACCCAGTGTCAGACGAGGCCCAGAGTCTGGTTCAGTCACAGATGGCGTTCTCTCATCATGCCTTGTGGTGATGAGAAAACCAGGATGAGACAGTCACCTCATCAGCCTTAGGTGGTATAAAGATGGCAATGACAAGAGGACAGGGGGAGAGAAGAGCCTGGCCTTCCCTGGGGGGGGGGTTCCTTCAAGAA
>NC_056511.1:42663830-42670322 GCF_014905685.2 Nematolebias whitei
TTAAGATTAAAATCAGACACCACTCTGAGCAGCAGGACCACACTTTCTACAGAACAACTGTGTGAACTCTTGAAACTGTGCCTGCAGTCAACCTACCACTACAATCTGTAGCTCCTACCTGTTAGGAGTTGTGCTTTCCCTGGTCTCTGTCTCCCTCTAGTGTTTCATATTTGTCTGTTCCCCCTCTGATGTCTGCACCTGTGATGTTTCACAGGTGTTCTGTGTTAGTCTTGTTAGTGTGTGTGTGTGTATTTAAGTCTGTTTGCCTGCGTCCCTCATTGTCTGGTCATTGTGTCTCTCTGTGATGCCTGTTATGCTCCTCATGTCCTGCTCCTTGAGTCCTGCGTCCTGTCCCATGGTTTATGTAAGTTTGCTGCCCCGTCAGCCATCTTTATTTTGTAAATAATAAATTATTGATTTATATTCTTTGAGTCTTGCCTGCCTGCCTGCACCAAATGGGTCTCCTGCTGAGAAATCCTCACAATACCTACTGCCTCCATATGGGGAGCAATATTGTAAGCAGAAACATGGGTGTGCTATGGGGTCTCCAGTTTCTCCTATTGTTGCCAACCTGTACATGGAGGAGGTAGAAAAGAGAGCCTTGACGTCCTTTTCAGGGACACCACCAAGTCATTGGTTCAGGTATGTTGACGACACCTGAGTTAAAATTAAATCTCATGAAGTCCAGCATTTCACTGATCACATCAACTTTGTGGATAAATATATAAAGTTCATATGAGAAGATATGTAAGATGACAGGTTGTCTTCTTGGATTGTGAGGTCTCCGTTTCTGATGGAAGACATTTGCAAACTGAGGTGTACTGCCAACCCACCCACACTGACCAGTACTTGTGGTTTGACTCCCATCACTCGCTGGAGCACAAGTTAAGAGTCAACAGGACTCTGTACCACAGAGCAGACAGCATCACCATTAACTCAGGAACCAAGAAGCCTTCCTGAAAGCTCCTCAGACTGAAGAAGTATTATGAAGAAAAGACTAAACGTTTCCAGCTTGTCTTCTTTCTTGTTATATTTATCTACCAGGATTTTTGAGCATGCATCTGAACATGATATCTGCTAAGTTTCAAGTCCATCACAGGGCCACATAGAGACAATTAAGACTAACAACCACTCACACTCATTCACACCTAGGGACAGTTTAGAGTTTCCATTTAACCTAGCATGCATGTTTTTCAGCTGTGGGAGGAAAGGTGTATAAAAACTCATGCGTGCACAGGGAGAACATGGAAACTCCACCCAGAAAAGCCCCAGGCTGGAAGACAATCCCACAACCTCCTTTATAAGACGTGACAGCGCTAACCACTGTGTTGCTCAAATTCAAGTATTTGTCATTTATGCTGTTCAGATAGACACTGTGAAGAAACTAGCTCTGCTTTTTAAAATGCTCCATGTCTTGTGCTACTGAGTCCCATGACTGCTCTAACCTTATCTAACTGATCTGGCTGGTACTGATTAGGCAGTATATTTATTTGTCAACAAAATGAAAAGCAAATGACTGAGCACACATCCTTGAGGGCCCCCTGCTCAGTTTGGTAGATCATAATGATAAAAGGATGAAAATGAGGATGAAAGTGTTAAAAACTGATGATCAGTTGACAAACACAAGCCAGACATTGCTGTTTTTTTTATTCACATGGGATAAGATGACGTATATTACCCGTGCAGGTCAAGTGATTGTGTTACCTGTGGACCCGTTAACATGATGTGTAAATTATAGGGGGTCTAACAAAAGTGGGGAGCTATTTTTTATATGCCCTGTGGCTAGCTGGTAAAAGCACTTCAGTGTCACCGGCCAGTTGTCATTCATGCACGTTGTTTTTTTTTGTAGTTGCCCAGGGAGGCACAGTTTTGTATTATGCTGGTACAAGTCTACTTCAGTCATGATACAATTCTGCATTGGAAAAGCACTGGAACAGAAACACATTTAGAAATATGTATTTAGTTGTCAGTGTGCAAAACAATGTAAACTACAAACTTACTTGTCTATCTAAACATAATCAATGCTCATAAATTATTAGTTCAAAATACAGCTTTACTTGTAAGATGATTTTTTTTTAAGCTAACTACACAAGTATGAAACATCTTTAAGTCTGAAGCTGCACCAACACCAGGTTTCTGAATTGAACGTGCCAAAATTAGAACGCCTTCATAAACCATTGCTGTAAATTTATGTAGTTTGCTACTTGTTTTTTTAAACGATATCATATAAGCATTTAGAACATTTAGATGTACATGTGATTTATGTTTGAATACACATCGATAGGATTTCATCTTTGCTTTTTGCTAATATAAAGTAGCAAAACAAAACGGCAAATAACTGTGATGCATCCGTGTCATTATTCTGTGAATGAGTGCCCAACTAATGTGTTCTCTCTAGACAGCTGATTGGCTGGAAGGGGCTTAAAAGGAACAAGCTCTGTCTGCTGAACGAGGGAGGGAGGCCAGAGGAGAGACGTTGGTCTGACGGTTGCTGGCTTTGCTCTCCAGCCTCGCTCTCGCTCCTTTGTGGATGCTATTTGTTGCACCTTGTCATTAACTTGTGGAGCTTGGGACTGGGAGATATCAGATATCACTGTTTTCTCGGTTTTTGGTTGTAGGGTTAATTCTCAGACCATAGGATGAGGGGAGCAGCCTGAATCCAGTGGTCTACAGCTGGCTGGTTCAGGGATTCTCCCTCTCTTTTTGTGTAGTTTTAGCCAAGCTCCCAGTTTTGCCTTTCTGTTTTAGATGACTGATGATTGAAATATCTTATTTAAATGCACTATTGTCTGGGCTTCATATGTTGTGTTGATTTATCCTGGACATGAGGACCATAACGAACCCTTTTACATTTAGAAGGGTTAGGACTGTACCATAATTGTTCTAAATGAAATGTAGACTTTTTTTGTAAAAAATGTGTTTACACCGATCAATAGAGAACTTCTAACGGGATCCATTGTATCCCTTTTTACTGTGCTTTAGATCACTTTGATAGCCATTCCAGGCTGCAGTTAATCTTGATTCAAGTGTCTTTTGTATCATCCTATTGCATTGAGTTGACCTGCATTAAAGGGCTGATGTGAAAATGGCAACTTTGATGCATTTATGCTGCTTTTGTTGCTTTTCAACCCACCTCCAGCTATACAGCACACTTTCACACAAGACTATCTTTACAAAATATAAAGAGAAGCAAGCACAGCAGAGGGAGCGTGCATTAGGGAGGATAATGCATGTCCACATGAGTTTTTATGCTCAAGTCATTGTCCTTTAAGTGGGCCAAGTGCACTGGTTTAAGTGAGGAGCCAAGTATCTACTTTCATTCCCCGTTACATCATGTTCTCCACCTTTTCTGGTGTATTTTGTGGTTCAAAGATTACAAACATAATTTGGTTATCATCCCTCTTACAAGATGTAACTAAGCATCAAACACACTACTATCACGAGAGTGAGAACCCAAAGAAAATGGACTGAGGAAAAACAGGACTCTAACTCTTAAAGAACAAATGTGGTTATTTACAGTGAAGATATAACTATGTACAACACCGACCCGGAAAAGCTGGGGATGGAGGAGAAGGGTCAGTTTCTTTGAGGAGATGTTAAGTGATCCTGATGTTTGTTTCTTACAAGAAGGTGAGCAAGTAGAGACTTTGAGAGGACAGCAGAGGATTTTCAACAAGGATCAGTCCAGGCTTGCTGAACGCAACAGATGGAAGGAGTTCGCAGGGGGCAAGTGGCTGGATGGTAGAGGAGCAGCTGTAAGGAAGTCCACGTAGGATCCATATTCAGGTTCAGACGTATAGGACTCGGGTTGGCTGGAGAATGGTCCAGGGGTGCAGACTCAAAAAACACATTTCTGAAAGATCCTGAGGAAAACACAAAGGTAAGTTGTTTTCCATGTTTCAGGTCTCTCTTGTAAATGAGTCCCCGAGGCTCAATGGGATTAACCTGTATAAATAAAGGTTGAACGAAAAGTACTTTTTTTTTATATAATCACATTAGAAGGCTGGAGGCACGCAGTCAGTATGTAATGCTCCAGCATGGAATGGAGCTCTTCTGCAGACTCTTATACCCCTTGTTCTTATTAGTGAGATGATCCCCAGTTGTTGCTCATTGGTGGCACTCTGGAACTCAGGAACCTACAAGAGCTGAAACCCTACAACTACAAATAAAGCATAGCCACTTTCTCAGTCACATGTCAGCATTTTTAATGGGACAAGTTGTGTGTAAGGACCAGTGTCTGGATAGTAACATTAAACAGTAATAAACAGATATTCTTTCTATGTTCCAGAATGATGTGTTCTACATCAGGAGAAATCTGTTAAGGCTTCAGCTTTTATAATTTGCTATTTTTACGTTGAGAATGCAAGACATGAAGAAAAGTCAATTCATTAGTTTCCTTTCCCCGCTTTTTGTTTTCCAGTAGTCACTGTGCAAAATGCAGATTATACCGTTGACATGTTGCAAGTCCATCACAGGGCCACATAGAGACAAATGAGACAAACAACATTCACACTGTCATTCAGCCACGGGAACAATTTAGAGTTGCCAGTTAACTTAACATGTAAATCTTTGGTCTGTGGGAGGAAACCAGAGTACTTGGAGAAAACACACACATGGGGACAACATGAAAACTCCACTCAGAAAGGCCCCAGACCAATAGGCAATCCTGCAACCTCTGTGCCACCTCCCAAAAAGTCACAGATTTTTATTTTGTAGTTATTTATTTTACAAAGGTCACAATGGACCAGCCACTTACCTGTCAGAACAACCTGCCGTCCTAAATCTGGTTCACCAAATTTACATTTACCTCTTTTAGTAAATTAAGTAATTTCAAAACAAACAGCCCTTGTGGCGTGCATATGTCGACACTGCAGTCAACATGCAAGCTGACAAAAATATCTGGGCATTGTTTGCAAGAATAAAAATTATCCCACACATATAAGCTTATTGTTATATTTTCATTTTCTCTTTGGTACTCCAGTAGACATATTTATCATGTGTCTTATCCTATTAGTATTTGGCTTCTTGACATGCATTCACATGGCGTAAATGGTGCAGTGATCAAAATACTTTTTATAAAGGTAAAAACATTCAAATTTAGCATTTTGATCCAAACTAATCGATATGTCTGTAACATTACTTTGCATTTAGCGGTTTACAGTAGTCCCTCGTTTATCGCGAGTGTTTGGGACCACGCCCACCCACGATAAGTGAAAAACCGCGAAGTAGGGATACAGTAGTCCAAGTTCAGTAAACTTTGTCATGACATGTGCCAGGCTGTAATCACACTCCTCGTACTCCCAATCTCCCTCGTTAAATAAACTGTTTAAATTTAAATACTGTAACATTTTAAATAAACACTCCATGCAGCATGGATTGTTTATTTAAAATGTTACAGTATTTAAATTTAAATTGTAGAGAAGAGAAGTGCAGTAGGACATCAAAGGGATGTCACACAGCATCAGCTCTGCAGCACGGAGAAGAAATGTACTTCTTGATCTATTACGCTTCAACAACTGAACATAGAAGTTCTAAAATAATCAAAACTAACTTTTAACACTTTTATTTTTTGTGATTATGACGATTTTACAATGTGACGTATTTTGAAATTTAAGTTGGAAGACAAAAGTCGATCAGTGCATCTGGACAGCAAAGGGTTAACCTAGTGTTGTAGTACTCGAAGCCGGTCTTAGTCTTGGAAACAGTCTTGGTCTTGAGACCGGTCTCAAGACCACTCTTTTATGGTCTCGGTCTTGTCTCTGACTCGACCCCGTTTGGTCTCGGTCTTGTCTCGGACTCGACCCCATTTGGTCTTGTCTCGGTCTCGGACATTGAGGACTTGGGATTTTATTTCAGACCAGTCAAGACCACAGCTGTGGAACTATCACTAAACTGACAGAATATTGTCCAGTTTATTTGTCAACATCTTTGTTTTTATTGGGATGCAAAATGTACTGGTTCAAATCCAAGTGATAACGTGACTCATTGATAAATACATTTTTTGTTACAGCTGTCACGTCCACCCCCTTTCACTCGCACGCGTCACTCCCAGTGTGGCCAGATTGGGTTGTTTACTGCCACTTGGGTGGTTTTCATTCTGATTTTGCTGGGAATTCTGGGAAAATTTTACTTGGATTGTTGCGTTTTGCCACATATTGTTAAATTGTCTTGGCTTGTACTGATTCATGTTCAAACAGTAAATGTAACAATATATTTATTGGGCAGATTTTTGTCTGATATGGCAGTTTTTAATAGACTTTTGGGCTGGAAAACCTCGACTCTATCTGGCAACACTGACACTCCAAGAAAGTGAGAAGTGATTGTCTGGGCGCAGGAGAAGACGTCTGCCATATCATCAGTTATAAAATGTGTCTATTTAAATCACAAAGAATATACTTGTAACTAATGCAACTACATGGTTATCCTTGGTGTTGAGTTTGGACTTATGAAGAGTGTTTTGCCACTGCAGATTTTTAAGTCTTGACATGTGAT
>NC_056511.1:42670422-42672767 GCF_014905685.2 Nematolebias whitei
TACAGATAGCAGCAAAACAACTTTCATACAAATCTCAACTGTCATTATTTATCAAGAAACAAAACTTCAAAAATACCATGGCTAAATATTAACAGAAACAATATTACAAAATGAAAAAAGGTTATGTTAAACATTTTTTTTAAAAATACAAACATTGTCAAAACTAAAAATAGGTATAAAATAAAAAAAATGTTTATAATGTTCAGTATAAAAATTATTAATAACAAAACCTGCACTTGTGAAAACAATAAAAATTGCAGCCTATCTCAAAATAAAAAAGGTATAAAGAAAAAACAATATAAACATTAAATATATTATGTACAGTATCTTCTTCTTCTTCTTTTGGCTTTTCCCTCTTCAGGGGTCTCCACAGCGAGTCATCCTCCTCCATCTCTGTCCTCACTCCAACTACCTCCATGTCCTCTCTAACTGCATCCATATATCTACTCTTTGTCTTTTTTCATCACAATATTTTACTACAGAGGCTTGAATATGATATTGGGATTAGATATTGGGATTACAGGAACAGCTCTAAAATAGTTTAAATCATATCTATCTGATAGATTCCAGTTTGTAAATGTAAATAGTAAATCTTCTTCATGCATCAAAGTTAGTCAAGGAGTTCCTCAGGGCTCAGTGCTTGGGCCACTACCCTTTACTTTATATATGCTTCCATTAGGTGAAATTATTAAACAGCATGGGACAAATTTTCATGTGTCATGCTGATGACACACGATATTTGTCCATTAAACCCAATGAATCCAATCAGCTACTTAGACTACAAGCATTTCTTAAAGACATAAAAACCTGGATGACCCTTAATTTTCTCCTTTTGAACACAGACAAGACTGAGGTTTTGGTTTTTGGACCTGAGCATCTTAGGAATGAATGTTTCAGTCTTTCACCTTCCTTAGATGACATTAATCTGGCCTCCAGCTCTAATGTTAAAAATCTTGGTGTTATTTTTGATCAGGACATGTCTTTTATCCCCCACATTAAAAACGTTACTAGAACTGCCTTCTTCCACCTGCGTAATATCGCTAAAATTAGAAACATCCTTAACATGAGTTTTTTTGTCTTTCAGATACACCTGGACCTATATCTGTACCTACCATTCTGTTTGTCTGTCTCTCCTTCCTGTCCTCTCAACCAGCCGGTCAAAGCAGATGGCCGTTTGTCCTGATCCTGGTTCTGCTGGAGGTTTCTTCCTGTTAAAAGGAGTTTTTCTTTCCAATGTCTCCACTGTGCTTGCTCAGGATGGGAGACTGCAACGAAGCCAAGATTCAATTGTCTGCTGGATTCCTTAGATAGAGAACTTTACTAATTGGCTTTTATGTTTGTGAATGTTTCTGTAAAGTGCCCTGAGACAACTTTGTTGTGATTTGGTGCTATATAAATAAACTGAATTGAATTGAATCCTCTTTGTCTTTTTCCTGGCAGCTGCATTTCTAACATCCTTCTACTCAGGACTTAATTTGTAAACCAAACGATGCCGGAACACAGATAGCGGGGCACACAGATGTGTTTCGGACAGCTCCCGTCAGGCCTGATGTAAAGTTAATTTTTATAGACTCTCGCTACCTTTGTGCTGAATTCTGTTTCTGAGACTGGTATTGACACAGTACTGAGCCAACAAGCTGGTAATAAGCCCTCTAAGCACAAAAAATCTAAAGTTTTGTCTTCATCTCCACTGCGGCAAATTGCTAATACTAACGCTAATGCTAGCGCTTCGGACTGCCGTGAGGGTGACGCCGGAGAGGCGGCTGCTGCGCTGGGCACTGCAGGGAGAGACGGCACAGGTCTGAGATCAGATCTCCTGGCCTCAATAAGATCTGATGTTGTTATTAAAGAACTGAGGGCAGCTCTGACTGAAGATTTTGACTTTATAAAGAGCAAATTATTGGAAGTTCAGACCGGGTTGACAAACACCTCTGCGTTTCTCAGAGCGGAGATTGACAAGGCTGGGTCTGCTAATTCAGAGCTAAAAATTGCTTGTCTTCCCTCTCAGACGAACTGGTAAAGCTGCGTGCAATGGTGATGAAGCTGAGGACTGAAATTGATGGGCTTAAAAAACAGTCCGAAGCCATAGAGGCACAAACCGATAGCATTAGGATTATTGGACTTACCGAGTCGGCCAAGCTCCACTACCATCGGGAATGTGTGGAGATTCTGCAACGGGCACGCAGCAGCGGTCGGATAAACTTTAGTAGATCAGCCATGTTCATCTCGACTGACTACACCCCACAGGTGACAAGATAACGAGCAGCATTCATCAAGGCGAAGCGGCTCCTAAAGAATCGGCTTATTTTTGTTGGGGGTGTGTGTGTGTGTGGGGGGGGGGGGGG
>NC_056511.1:42672867-42674041 GCF_014905685.2 Nematolebias whitei
AGATTAGTGACTCTTTGTTTCACTAACGGTGACAGAACGGATAGGTCATGAACAATACTTCATGAAGAAGATGAACAATAAACTCTGTGCCCTGTTAGATCTCAGCCAGCCGGCATCACGCAGCTGTGTTAGGCTGCAACAGTCAGTAGACATTCTATCTGCACCCCTATCAGGTGATTATTGTTACGTCCCAGTGCCTAAACATGCAGGTGTCACCGTATTCTTGTGTAAAGTGAGGGTAAGCCTTGAATGGAAAAAAATTACCTGTTTTTATAATTTGCTAAAATATGAAAATTGTTGTTTTCAACGTTGTCATTGCATCATCTCTTGTAAAAAAAATGTAATCACATTGTTTTTGTTGTAAACTCTGTCACACCACACAGTCCTCACTTTCTTCAACAGAGGGCAGTGCTGCCTAAAAGTTAAACTGACATGCATATACTTCGATTTGTGCCCACTGGGCGTGACAGCAGATTTAGTTTTTAGTTTAGTTAAGTTTGCACAATTAAAATACAGATCAAAGATATTAAGAAAAAAATAATTATAATAACAGTGCAGGGAGAGGCAGAAGCCCAGTAGACTTATATAAAGCCTCCACCCAATACATGTAAATAATACAAATAATTAAAACAGTTCTTGCTGCTGACTGCAGGTTTGAGGCCCAGTCCCCACAAGTAATTTTCAATGTAATAATTTTAAAAACATTCTCCGAGATTGTGTTGCTGAAATGTAACAAAAATTCATCAGTAGTATTTTCTTAGAATCAACTTATTTAATTTCAAAATTGACAATGTTTACATGTACATCATTACCCATAAAATAGTGTAAATGCAACTTATTGTGGTAGTTTACAAATTGTAAATAAACTTGACAGCGATGTCTTAGCTGTGATGATTTTAAATGTTCTGGCAGAAAACAAAGTCCATGCTCAATAATCCAGGTTTACAATCCAACATTTTTCAGTCAGGGGTTTTGGCAAATAGTTTTTTTCATTGCTAAGATATTTTATAATGTAAATATTGTGAATGTTAAGCTAATTACATATTTATTACTAAAATGATTATAGACTTGAACAACTAAATATACATTACACAAGTGAATTATACTTTATAATTGTATTGCAGTAGTACAGATAGCAGCAAAACAACTTTCATACAAATCTCAACTGTCATTA
>NC_056511.1:42674141-42675705 GCF_014905685.2 Nematolebias whitei
TGCATAATACCAAACCAACCGAGCTCAGCGTCACAATAAAAGCACTTTGTGGTGACGCTGCAGGAGTAACTCAGAGCTGCCGTCAAGGTTCAGCAGCCTGACGGCAGAAGGAATAAAGCTGAGAGTCTGTCTTCCTGTGTGGTGTTTTCAAGCAAGAAACTGAAGGCATCAATATAAATATGGAGGACAGGATGTGGTTCCATCAGGATACTATTTATCTACTTTTGTGAAGTAGCTGCTTCTCCGACAAGGACTGCAGGTCCCTCTGCTGGACCCCAATGATTTTGGAGCAAACCAATGCTCTGGAGGCTGTTCATATCCTTTACCGACAGACCACCGAACCATCAAATAAAGGAAAAAGTTACAGTCAATAAAAGACTAATAAAAATTACCTAAAATTCCCTTACGGATGTCAAAAGAATTTAGCTTCCTCAGTAAATGGATTCTCTGCTGACCTCGCTTGACTGTACAGTCTGTGTTCACGTCAAAATTTAGTTTGGAATCAAACACAGTTCCCAAATATTTGTATGGGTTCACATTTTCCACTTCTTTCCACTGAATGGAGCTGGGTTTAGGTTTTCTTCTGGTTGTTTTTTCTAAAATCCTCCACAAGCTCCTTTACCTTGGAGACATTAAGATCAAGACAACTGTCATCACATCAGTCCACAAAAGAAGTCTGGTTCTAAAATTAAAGCACAATGAAATAAAGTACTGCCCAATACATTTGAAATGGGTTAACAAATGAAAAAGCATATACAGCATATATTTTAAGATGACTTGTTTAACTATTTTATACAGTTTCATCCTGAAGTCCACCAGTTAAAGATGAAATGACATTAAAAAAAAAAAAAAGTAACGGTGTAACATGAAGAACAATAGGCTCATTCTTGTAAAACTGTTTGTGTGCTGAAAATGCCATTAAGCTCTGCCTTTGAGTTTAAGAATTAGGGCACCACAATATTGGAAAAAAAACTTGCAATATCACTGTTTTATAGTACAATAATGATATCAGTTGCAGTAAATCTACATTTTCCTCAGTCCTCACGTTCTCTTATATCATTCTTCATCTAAACCTGCTGTGAACATCAAAGCCAATTCAAATCCAATTGGATTGACCAGATAAACTATTAGTATACAGAACATGGGAGCATGGTATTTGAAAATAAATGTATAACATATTGCCGAGCAATACTGCTATTGTGATGACTACATTTTAAATAAATGGTGCAGCTCTGCTAAGAATATCACTAGTTACACAGTCATACCATACCATACCATACCAATTTATTTATAAAGCACTTTAAACAGTGACAAAGCACACCAAAGTGCTGTACAGGGACAAAGAACAAGCACACAGCAACAGATTACATAACAGGACACCAAAAAGTAGAAACCAACAAAAACAATAATGGATAACAACAACAACCGCAACATGACCAACACAGTGTGATGCACACAGACTCAGCCCAGATCACACAGAGCAGAAAGCCAGGGAATAGAAGTGTGTTTTTAAGCGAGATTTAAAAACTGTGAGGGAGGGGGCCTGTCTAACGAGCAGAGGTAA
>NC_056511.1:42675805-42678413 GCF_014905685.2 Nematolebias whitei
TGTTTAAAGTGCTTTATAAATAAATTGGTATGGTATGGTATGGTATGACTGTGTAACTAGTGATATTCTTCGCAGAGCTGCACCATTTATTTAAAATGTAGTCATCACAATAGCAGTATTGCTCGGCAATATGTTATACATTTATTTTCAAATACCGTGCTCCCATGTTCTGTATGCTAATAGTTTATCTGGTCAATCCAATTGGATTTGAATTGGATTTGATGTTCACAGCAGGTTTAGATGAGGAATGATATAAGAGAATGTGAGGACTGAGGAAAATGTAGATTTACTGCAACTGATATCATTATTGTACTGTAAAACAGTGATATTGCAAGTTTTTTTTCCAATATTGTGGTGCCCTAATTCTTAAACTCAAAGGCAGAGCTTAATGTCATTTTCAGCACACAAACAGTTTTACAAGAACGAGCCTATTGTTCTTCATGTTACACCGTTACTTTTTTTTTTTAAATGTCATTTCATCTTTAACTGGTGGACTTCAGGATGAAACTGTATAAAATAGTTAAACAAGTCATCTTAAAATATAGGCTGTATATGCTTTTTCATTTGTTAACCCATTTCAAATGTATTGGGCAGTACTTTATTTCATTGTGTTTTAATTTTAGAACCAGACTTCTTTTGTGGACTGGTGTGATGACAGTTGTCTTGATCTTAATGTCTCCAAGGTAAAGGAGCTTGTGGAGGATTTTAGAAAAAACAACCAGAAGAATACCTAAACCCAGCTCCATTCAGTGGAAAGATGTGGAAAATGTGAACCCATACAAATATTTGGGAACTGTGTTTGATTCCAAACTAAATTTTGACGTGAACACAGACTGTACAGTCAAGCGAGGTCAGCAGAGAATCCATTTACTGAGGACGCTAAATTCTTTTGACATCCGTAAGGGAATTTTAGGTAATTTTTACTAGTCTTTTATTGACTGTAACTTTTTCCTTTATTTGATGGTTCAGTGGTCTGTCGGTAAAGGATATGAACAGCCTCCAGAGCATTGGTTTGCTCCAAAATCATTGGGGTCCAGCAGAGGGACCTGCAGTCCTTGTAGGAGAAGCAGCTACTTCACAAAAGTAGATAAATAGTATCCTGATGGAACCACATCCTGTCCTCCATATTTATATTGATGCCTTCAGTTTCTTGCTTGATAACACCACACAGGAAGACAGACTCTCAGCTTTATTCCTTCTGCCGTCAGGCTGCTGAACCTTGACGGCAGCTCTGAGTTACTCCTGCAGCGTCACCACTAAGTGCTTTTATTGTGACGCTGAGCTCGGTTGGTTTGGTATTATGCAATATATTTTTAACAATTTTGTTATTTTGCATGTTTTTATTTTTTAGTACTGTGTTTTTTTTTTATTGCTTTTAGGTATGTGTGTGTGTTGGGGGGGGGGGGGGGGTTTGCATTTGGAAACTGCCAAATTGAATTGACTTTCGGAGAAAAATAAAGATGTCTGAATCTGAAGTTCTCTAGAACAAGCTGCACCATTTGCATTTCAGTTCATTTTCAGTTCTGTTCTTGAAAATAACAATTTAAAGCATAATGTTTTCTGTTTGTCTGTCTATTTAAACGTACAAAAAATAAATAAATCAATGACTCAAAACTTTGCACTATTCTGATTTAAAGTTGGAAACATCCAAACACAATGCTGCTTTAAAAGAAAACATCAGTTTTTATTGGGAACAATTTCTAGGCAACCAGCAGAGGTTATGCTTCTTATACATATTGGCTATGTTGTATTTTAAACAGTTGAAATCAAGGTTAATTCTTGTTAAACTCGTTGTGCATGTTGTACAGTTGTGTGGCAACTGACATCTGGGCCTTGCCCTCTTAAATGCTCTTCATTCTGCAAATAATTTTAACAAGATCCTACAAGACTTTAATTCTGAAAAAAAATGTGATGCTGCTCAGTTAAACACAACTTCCAACAAGATTAAACCAATATGGTAGAAATCACAATGTTCCCTAAAATATTTGACATGTTGATATAAAGTGCCTTGAAAGTAGTTTTTGATACACCTTGAACTTTTCCATGTTTGGTCATGTTACAACCACAAACTTCAAAGTACTTTACTTGGATTTTTTTGTGATGAGCCAACACAAAGTAGTGCAAAATTGTGAAATGGGATAAAAGTGAAACAAGGTTTTCAACATCAAAGTTCATAAATAATCCAGATGATCCAAGAAATTTCAGTCAGATCATCTGGACAGTTTTTTGTCTTCTTTTTGTTGAGACATTTCGTCATTCATCCAAAGGACTTCATCAGTTCGAGGAGCCACAACAAACTGAGTCCCACAAGCAGCACACCCACATTGTGGACCAACCAGTTTGCTGGTGATAATATGTTTTCTAGGGCCTGCCCTCTCCCCTGCTGACTCCTCTGAGACAGCCATAGCCAAAGTGGTTCCCAACACGCTCAATAATCCAGGTTAAAAAAAATCCAACAAAGTTCAGTCAATCAGTTCTGTGGGTGTGTTGCTTGTGGGACTCAGTTTGACTCGGACTGATGAAGTCCTTTGGATGAAGGAAAAAATGTCTCAACAACAACAACAAAAAAGGAAACTGTCCATTTTCAACCATCCATCCATCCATCCAT
>NC_056511.1:42678513-42681429 GCF_014905685.2 Nematolebias whitei
GTTCCTACATTTGCATTTACCCCAAATGCATGAATTCTTTGCAGTATAGTAAAACTTTTTGCTGCATTCACCGCTGACAGTTTGTTGGCAGTTTATGTCTTTACCAGCTATAAAAAGCAATTCTGGAAAGAAAAAAAAACCTGTTAGAGTCTGCTAAACACTTGATGGAACAGAGGTTCACCGTCCTGCAGGACAAACACCCTAACTATAATGTTAGAGCTACAATAACATTGTTTACACCAAATCCCAGCAAAAACACTTTGAAGTTTTTAGTTGTAACAGTCCAAAATGTGGAAAAGTTCAAATTCAAGGCACTGTGCGTATGCAATCTTCTGCAGTTATGGTCTACAAGACAAAGATCTTCTTGTCATTTTGAGAACTAGTTGTGCTCTTGTTGCCCACATGCCTTTCACTCGCTGTCAGTGAGAAACCCACCAAGGTCTTACCAGTGTTTGAAGTGCGGTCCAGTAAAGTGATCCACTTATTTATAGATGTTTAATTAGGCTGACTCCCTTGAGGTTTTGCTGGGCAAATGAAGAGATGTCTCCCTCTTTTTGTACTTTTTTCTGTCAGCCTCCCCTTTTTCTTCCTCAAGCCATTTTGTATCATCTATTCTCTGCTGGCACCTTTTATCTCCACACCCTGCAAGTTATGATGCAGCTCATGGGGAACACAGCGCTGCCCTACATTGCCATTGGGGCTCCACCTCAGGGTTTGGTTTGAGCGCAGAGCTCCTTGTGGATGAAACACTAGCTGAACGGTGAGTTTACTCTCTGCATGATGCATCACTTAAACACTGCCCCGCTTTGTTTTACTTTCTGTGAACTTTTAATCTCCCTTCAGTGCTTTGAGGTTATCTCTGTTTGAAATGTGGGGAGTGATTACAGCTTATTGAATTTCTCATCCTGGAGTGTGTGTGTTCTGTGAGTTGAGTTTCTCATTTCCCTTGCACTTGGTTACTCTACAGGTCTGGGTTGTTTTGGAAGGGTGTTGCGCAATCAAGTGCTGGATTGCACTATGGCACCTCCAACAAGCAGAAGTGTCATTATTAAACGTTTTAATTAAGAAATGGTTGTGAAGAATGCATTGGAATTTCATTGATGTTGTGTAGAACACACCTGCAGATGAAGTCCATGTTTTGGACAAATTGCCCTGTTTAGCACTTGTTTTCATTACTGTGGTAGCTAACAGGATAATTTTCTAATAGGATGTATTGTTTTAGCACACATTTTGTTGTGCAAATCTTTGTTCTTCCCAGTGCAAGAGAACGAATTACAGCGTATCTTGAGAATTACTGTTGATGTGTGGGGTTTGTGAGTGTCCTTGAGGTTTCAAATCTGATGAAAAGCTTTTGTTTGCACTTCCCAGAGAATGCCAAGAACTCGAAATGTCCCACAGTCTGTCTGAGGAGATGTTAGATTGTCAGTGCATGAAACTTTGACTGGAAAGTGCAAAATAAGTTGTTTTTTTTTTTAAATGTACCATCCAAACTTCTGCAAGTTGTGAAAGAGTCATTGCCTTTAATATCAGCATGTTTTCATGTCTTCGGCTTCAGAGCCCATTGAGCATAAGATCAAAATATAGGGAGCCAGAGGCCAAAACCTTAGGTCACAGGATGGAGGAATTAAGCTCAGTGCGTATGTTTTTGCATGAGGGACCGCCAACTCCACCAGATGGTGAACTGCATACCTCATAGTCAGGATCGTTCGTCTTTCTGCTCACCAACAGATTCCTGTGGGACCAAACGCTCCAGAATGAGGCACTCTCGCTTGTTTAAAAAAAATGCACCAAGGAAACAGAATTTAGTCTTTTACTTTCACTTTCAAATCTATAGTTATGTCAAGATGGATGTACTGTTTATGTTCATGTTTGTTTGTTTTTTTACTTTTTGTAAACGTCTAGAACACGTTATCACAAGATACAAGCTTGTTCTTCATGAGGGATGCAGTGGCTCGGTGGTCAGTACCATAGTCTTGTAATCCTGAGGTTGTGGGTTTGAGCCCAGGTTACATCAGGAAGGGCATCCTGTGTAAAACTTGCCAAATCTTGCATGCGAGTTCGCTTGTTGTGGAAACCTCTGAAGGGAGCAGCTGAAAAACACGTACTTACAAGATTGTTCTTCATGTTGCACCCTTGAATTGCCCTTCTAACAGAATGGAATAGAAAAAGCCTTTATTGTCCCACGGATGGGAAATTTAAGTGTAACAGCAACAGATAAAAAGATTAAAACAAAAAGTTTCTGAAATGTTAAAAACAACAGTATATAAAGAAATAGTATAAACAATAATAATGTTTAATATGTATTGAATATAATTATTGTCACATTTATTTTTCACACAGTGCACATTTTTAATAACCATGAGGGATCTATCCTGACGCATGCTCAATAATCTAGGTAGAAAAATCTAACAAAGTTAAGTCAGATCTTCTGGACGGATTAAAAAAAAAAAAAAAGATGAAACATTTCATCTTTTATCCAAAAGCTTTCATGAGTCTGAGGAGCTGCACTAAACTCAGTCTTATAAATAGTCCCTTCTCATAGTGGATCAACCAGTTTGCTGGTGACTGCCAACACTATCTGTTCACATGATAAAGGAGGACCATCAGCCTAATGACCGCTCGTTAGTGCTTTGATGGCCACTTGCTATTCACAGAGGACTGAGTGATACTTGCAATAACAGCACTGAAGGTGACAATTAGTGCCAGGAGGGCTGTGATCAGTCTTACATCAGGGAAACTAAACAGCCACTGGCCAAAAGGATGGACCAGCACAGAACAGCAACCTGATCAAGCCAGGACTCTGAGGTCTACACTCATCTCCAGGCCAGCAATCACTTGTTCAGGGATGAAGATGTTCACATCCTGGATTGAGAGGAACGGTGGTTTGAGAGAGGAGTGAAGGAGGCCATCTTTGTG
>NC_056511.1:42681529-42685613 GCF_014905685.2 Nematolebias whitei
CCTGATCAAGCCAGGACTCTGAGGTCTACACTCATCTCCAGGCCAGCGGTCACTTGTTCAGGGATGAAGATGTTCACATCCTGGATCGAGAGGAACGGTGGTTTGAGAGAGGAGTGAAGGAGGCCATCTTTGTGAAGAGAAACCATCCATCATTAAACAGGGGTGAAGGCCTCCGTGTTCAACTGTCCCCCTCTTACAATGCTGTTATTGCTAGTATCACTCAACCCCCTATGAATAGCAAGTGGCCATCAGAGCACTAACAATCAGTCATTAATTCAATTCAACTCAAAAATACTTTATTAATCCCAAAGGGAAATTATTTGTTGTTGTAACTCGTTGTCCTCATTTCATTAAGAGATGTTATAGATGCTGATGCTGTAGACAGGAAGGATCTCTTGTAAAGGTCCATCCCACAGTGGATCCTAAGAAACTGGCTGCAGATGCCGTCCAATCCATCCACCCAGACTCAGCTGGCCTCTCGGTTCCCCCGGGCTGTAGGACCGCCCCAATGTCGGGCAGAACTCCTCCCAGAGCGATGGCCACTCCTCCCAGCACTGTCGAGCTCCTCGTCGCTGCGGACAGCCAACTGTAGGTGCCGAGGGACGATCCTGTCCTTCCACCGTCATGAGCCGTGCTTCCTGCTAGTTCCAGGATCTCAGTGGTCAGGCACTCGAGCACAGCTGGCAGGTAGATGAGAATGCATCCACAGAACATCCTTTTCAACTCATTTGAGATTTGGGGCTGTAGCTGAGATATTATTTGAGCTTTTGAGATGTTAATCAGCTGTGGTTGGTTGTAGAAAACTGCCTTGTTGCCATGGTTACGCATCATAACAAATGTCCAAAACTAAAAAAAGTTTCAGTAAAAATCCTTCCTGCTGCACAGCATCTGATACCAGAGGAATCAATCATCCAAAAAAATGTGATTTACATCCAGAAAAACAGGAATTAAGGTTTCCAAAAGCAAAATCTCAGAATGAAAGTAACAGAGCTGCTCCAACATGCAGCCACCTTGAGTGGCGCAATTCATTTACATCAGGTTGATGATCCTCCTTTATCATGTGAACAGATATTTCTGGCTGTCGCCAGCAAACTGGTTCATCCACTATGATAAGGTGCTATTTATAAGACTGAGTTTAGTGCAGCTCCTCAGATTGAAGAAGTCTTTTGGATAAAAGACAAAACGTTTAAACATGTTTTTTTTTTTTATCTGTCCAGAGGACCTGACTTAACTTTGTTAGACACGAGGGACCTACTTCCAGAAGACAAAGCTGGTGAGACTTGCTTGTGCTCGTATTATCAACACCATATGGCACTCAGTGCACTCATTAAATCAAGCACAGAACACATCAGGTTACCCTGTTGGATCGTACATGCAGCAGCAGGAAACACTGGCTGCTCATCAGGTGCATGGGAGACATTTTAGAGTGTTTTACGAGCTTGAGTGAGGCTGTAATTGTTTTAGACTGGTATCAGTTTGGTTCTGTTTGTGATGCTGAACTTGAAGTTCTATCTTGTGTTTCAAAAACTTCTTATAAGTGACTAAAAGTGGAAGTGTGGGGTCCAAAGTGAGCTACTTCAGAGAAGTTCCTTTGTAAAGCACCAAAATGGAAAATTGACAGGTAACGGCATGCAGCCGAGCAACGGATCAAACACACGTTGAACCCATTAGAACTGGGTGTAGTATGCATTTGACTGCTTTAACTGGATACGATGAAAAATAGGGCAAAGGCAATTGTTTCGAAAGGTAAAAGCAATGTATTTTTTTTTTCTTTCTCATGCATTTGATTCTATTAAAAAGGAAATCTATGTTCTGGACTTCTTTAAAAGGGCTGTTATGTGAGCAAAATATATTACTTTTTGTTAAATGGTGCTAAAATATTTTTGTCAAAAATGCAAAGAATCTGTCCTCCCTCTGGATAATTTTAATTTAAAACATGTTCATTTGTTGTGTTTGTTTGTGTTTGTCTCTAACAGGAAAGAGTATGAAACTCAAGTTACGGCAAAAAAAATACAGATCTCCAATATTCTTCCAGGAACTTCATCAACCTTAAGGGGGTATATGGAGGTGAGAACAAGGGTGAGAACCAAGTTCTTTTCAAAATACTGTCATGTTTCCACAAATCTGTACTCACACTGAGACAAGCATTTCTTCTGTTTTCCATTTCATCTACACATTCTATAAGTTTAATCTCAATATGTCGTGCCCAGCTTTTGCTTTACACATTTGCCATTATTATATTGTACAAAAAAGTGAAATGTTAATGTAAACTACAGAATTTTAAGTTATAAACTCAACTGCCATTAGTTGAAAAAGCAGTACATAAATTGGTCTTTTCATTCCTTTGATTTGCCAAGGCCTTAGTGGACTTGATGACAGCTAAGAAGAGTTTATGTGCATACCATTTGTGTAAGAAGATAATAGGTGCGGCAGATGTTCTTTAGCAAATGATGAATGTAGTAAAAAGATAGCCATGAAACACTCTTTGCACTCTCTCCCACACAAAAAGACCAGCAAACAATGGCTGACCTTGACCATCTCAGTGCTATCAACTCATACACTCAAAGTTTAGACTTCACCTTTAGAGCAGCACAGAAGACATAACACGGTCCATTCATGATTTTCTTTCTTACTTATTCATCATAATTACCAAAGCATGGGTTGGAAATGATCATTTTATATGATATACCACAGTTACACTACCTACAAAGCAACATTATCCTTTTGTCTTGATAACACATTCTGCACATGTCTTAAACTCACCTAATAATCTTTGTTGATACAAAAGGCCCAGAAGAAGGTCAGAGTGTACTCTCTGGGGCCCCTTTGAGGTTAAATGTGCCAGGACAACGTGTTTACGCTAAAACTACAAGAGGATGTGGTGAGCCGCAAGCTTCACAAGCAGTGTTCAGCCTGAGAGGAGCTGCTACACTGAAAACATGTGCTGTTCTATCTGCTAGTCTGGCACACAACTGAGTGTTACATGGCTTGCAAGTGGCAGTGAAGCTCATCTTGATTAGTTTTAGATGTGGGTTGTAATCTACAGCAGATGAGTAGAGAATCCTCGGTGCTTCATACTGTCCATTGCTGTAGTGTTGTTCTCAAATTGTAATGAAATGTAATACAGTTATTGAACGAAATGTAAAGAAGTTATTAACATAATTTGAGTTGAGATAGGATTCTGATTTTGCAATAACTCATTAGAATCAATTATTATAGTTTATACTTTGGAATAACGCACTGAACAGAGATGTGATACTGTTGCTAAATCTAAAATGAGTGAAAACCAATTATGTAAACAGAGACAGTTTGAGGAAAAAGTCAATTAAGTAGCTTTTTTAGGGGGTACATGAACCAGCAGGGGGCCCCCAAGAGTAACAATGTTTTGCTGTACAGATATTTTTATGGAAAGACATGACTAGAGAGAGGATTGAAAGTATAGCAGTTAGTGGAAGGATTAGACCTAAATGCAGGCAGACATGAGGAGGATGAGTCAAATTAAACATGTTTTTTTTTTAATAAATAAAAACAAAAGCAGCACAATGGATCAGTTGTTGGCACTGTTGCCTCACAGCAATACAGTCCCGCGTTCAATTCCCGGTTCTGACCTGGGATATTGTGTGGATTTTCTTTGGGTAGACCTATTCTGGTTTCTCCACAGTAAAACCATGCATGCTAGACTGCCTTCAGACCCCCTGTGACCTCACTGGGATTTGCTAGGCTAAGTAAAGGTAAAATAAATTTTTAAAAGGCTGACGAGACAAGAAAAACTTACAAAATCACAGGGAGCACGAGGGAGGACCAAGACATCTGGCAGGTAGCTAAGATAATGAACTGCTGCTGGGATGGTGATCAGGAATGTTTTAAATAGAATGAGGGATGAGTGACAAGTGACAGCACCTGGGTGATTCATCATGGGAACAGGTGTGAGTGGTAAGCTGATTGAATAACTGGTGAGACTGACTGAGGGTGAAAACGAGAACTGGCAAGGAAACACAGAAGGCTGAACTAAAACACAAGGGACAGAAATATAAACCACAAGGCAAAATAAAACTAATACTAAAATAAGTAACTGAAAAACACC
>NC_056511.1:42685713-42688989 GCF_014905685.2 Nematolebias whitei
ACAAAGAACAAACTCCCCCTAGTGGTTTGCTGCAGTACTGTAAGTCTCCATATACATTAGGACTTTTTCACAAAAAAAATCATAAAGTGCTGTGTGTTGTCATCATTGTATGTTCCCATACAATGGTGACACTGGGACCCCCTCATAACCCTCATGTTTATTAAATAATTTTCTTCAATTCAACTCTTTAATGCAATGGAAATATTTGTGTAATATAATTAAAAAGTTAAGTCAGTTCCTCTGGATGGGTTTGAACCCGTCCAGAGGACCTGACTTAACTTTTTTAGATTTTTCTACCTGGATTATTGAGCATGCATCAGGATATTTTTGACCACTTTGGCCTGGTTTGCCTCAAACTAGTTACAGAGTTTGAGCAAACATCAAGTAAGAGGGTGGACTACAGGAACCAAAATGAACCCATCCAGAGGACCTGACTCAACATTTTTAGATTTTTCTACCTGGATTATTGAGCATGCATCAGGATGTAACATACTTAAGACCTGTTCCTTAATAGTGTTAATACAATTTGTATACTTTTAAACATGGGGTATTTTTCATTCAAGACACACTTAATTAACATAATTTTTTATTTCAACATACAAACATTGCAGAAAAAATTAACAGTATCAAAAACCACTTTAAAACTTTACCTATTCACTTTTTTTTGAATAATGAACATAATGTATCACCACTTCTTCACATTATTACAGAAAACTCTTTACATTAAACAGAACAGAATCATAACAGCAGTAGTCATACCATCCATCCATCCATCCATTATCTTTCCCCTCTTATTCCATTTTGGGTCACGGGGGTCGCTGGTGCCCATGTCCAGCAATCGTAGTCATACCAAGTAGGCTTAATTTGTAAACCGATCAATGCTGGAGCAGCACGGTGGAGCAACTGGTAGAGCTGCTGCCTCTCAGCAAGCAGGTCCCTGGTTGAAATCCCGGTACAGGGGCCTTTTTGGGTGGAGTTTGCATGTTCTCTCCATGCATGTGTGAGTTTCCTCCAGGTACTCCAGTTTCCTCCCACAGATCAAAAACATGCACATTAGGCTGACTGGTAACTCTAAATTGTCTCTAGGTGTGAGCGAGAGAGTGAATGCTTATTTGTCTCGTTTGTCTCTATGTGTCCCTGTGATGGACTTGCGACCTGTCCAGGGTGTACCCCGCCCCTCGCACAGTGATTGTCGGACATGGGCA
Source organism: Nematolebias whitei (assembly GCF_014905685.2). Classification (NCBI taxonomy): domain Eukaryota; kingdom Metazoa; phylum Chordata; class Actinopteri; order Cyprinodontiformes; family Rivulidae; genus Nematolebias; species Nematolebias whitei. The sequence continues at coordinate 42,686,919 of NC_056511.1, forward strand.
CCGGCGAACCCCGTGACCCAAAATGGAAGAAGCGGGTAAAAGATAATGGATGGATGGATCAGTGCTGGATGCAAATAGTGTGTGGGGTTTCTGGGGGTCCTCCCCTAGAAAATTTTGTATAAAGTAGATGTGATTTCCTGCATTTTGCTGTATTATAACAGGTTGTTAAATTTCTATGTACTTGTAAAAAATATATATATTTAATGACTGTTGTTGTGAAGAAGAGAAAATAAGTAAAATCAGAGAAGAAGACCAAATGGTAGAAGCTGAGTAAGGAAGAATGTTGTGAGAAATCCAGAGAGGAGCTGTTAAAGGCTCTGGGTGGTGAGAAAGAGCTTCCAAATGACTGGACTACTACAGCAACAGTAATTAGAGAGACAGGTAGGAAGGTACTTGGTGTGTGTTGGTTGCTGGACATGGGCACCCATGGGCACTCGTGACCCCCGTGTCCCAAAATGGAACAAGCGGGTAAAGATAATGGATGGATGGATGGATGGAAACCTGGTGGTGTAATAGTGAAGTGCAGGAAGCTATACAGAAAAAGAGGTTCGCCAAGAAGTAATATGATAGTGAGAGGACTGAAAAGATGAGAAAGAATATAACGAGATGCAATTTAGAGCAAAAAAGGAAGTAGCAAAGGCAAAGCAGAAGGCGTATGATGAGTTCTCAAGTTCAAGTTTCTTTATTGTCATTCGCATCACGTGGTACATGAGGTGGAACAAAATTGTGTACTCTCGATCCCAGTTACACCCAAAAATAGTAAAAAATAAAAAGTATAAAAAAGGAACAGTATATAAGGATCTAAGATGTACACTAAGATATATGCTAAACAAACACTAAACAGTATGCTAAAAGGTCTCAGATATACACTAAAATAATACGGTGTATTAAACAGCAGCCCGAACATGAATCTGAGGTGAGTAGATGGGTATGAATGAATACAGCAGCATGGGATACTTACCAGCATGATATCAGCAGCATGGATAATCAGCAACACATATAAGTCCCATATCACCAATTAAAGTGGCATTACAGTGATTTTTCTTTTTTTCTTCTCTCCTTACAGTGATTATCCTAGTTAGGGATTTATGGCAGGCTTGACACTAAGGACTTGTACTGATTGGCGAGACAGAGGGATCAAGCTGGAAAGGATGTGCAGCAGGTTAGGCTTGTGAAAGATAGGAATGGTAATGTTCTAACAAGTGAGGAGAGTGTGATGGGAAGATAGAAGGAGTACTTTGAGGAGCTATTGAATGAAGATAATAAAAGTAAAAGAAGAGGAGAAGTCATAGTAACTATGAACCAAGAAGTGGGAAAGTTTAGTGAGGGTGAAGACTGGAAAGCTCGGAAAAGAATGAAGAAGGGGAAGGCAGTAGGACCTGATGACATACCAGTGGGGTTTGGAAATGTATTGGAGAGAGGGCAGTGAGGTTTTTGACTCAAATATTCAATGGCATATTTGAGAGTTAGAAAATGGAGATGGGATGGAGATGGAGGAGAAGTGTGCTGGTGCCCATTTTTAAGAACAAGGGTGATGTACATAGTTGTAGTAACTACAGGAGAATTAAGTTGATGAGCCATAAGAAGATGATCTAGGAGAGAGTTGTGGAAGAAAGACTCAGATGAGAGGTGACTATTTGTGAGCAGCAGTATAATTTCATGCCAAGAAAGGGCACCACAATTGCCAATGGCCATGCCTTTGAGGATGCGGATGGAGAAGTACAGAGTGGGTCAGAAAGAACTCCATTGTGTCTTTGTGGATTTAGAAATAGCATATGACAGGGTGCAGAGGGACGAGGTGTGGTATTGTATGAAGAAATATGGAGTGGCAGAGAAGTATGTTAGACTGGTACAGGACATGTTTGAGGACAGCAGGACAGTGGTGAGATGTGCTGTAGGAGTGACAGATAGCTTCAAGGTGGGGGTGGGATTGCATCAAGGATCGTCTCGGAACCCCTTCTTGTTTGCTCTGGCGACGAACTGACTAACAGATGAGGTCAGGCAGGAATCCCTGTGGATTATGATGTTTGCAGATGACATTGTGATTTGTGGTGAGAACAGGGAACAGGTG
>NC_056511.1:42689089-42693555 GCF_014905685.2 Nematolebias whitei
CATGTTTGAGGACAGCAGGACAGTGGTGAGATGTGCTGTAGGAGTGACAGATAGCTTCAAGGTGGGGGTGGGATTGCATCAAGGATCGTCTCGGAACCCCTTCTTGTTTATTTTGGTGATGGACTGACTAACAGATGAGGTCAGGCAGGAATCCCTGTGGATTATGATGTTTGCAGATGACATTGTAATTTGTGGTGAGAACAGGGAACAGGTGTAGGCCAACATAGAGAGGTGGAGGTATGCACTTAAAAGAAGAGGAATGAAAGTCAGCCATAGTTACACAACATATGTGTGTGAATGAGAGGAAGGCCTGTAGAGCAGTGAGGCTACCAGGAGCAGAGGTGACAGAGGTGACAGAGGTGCAGGACTTCAAGTACTTGGGGTCCACTGTCCATGAAAAGAGGGAGTGTAGTAAAGAGGTGAAAAGGAGAGTCCAGGCAGGATGGAGTGGATGGAGAAAAGTTTCAGGAGTGATTTGTGACAAAAGAGTGGCAATAAAGGCCAAAGGAAAAGTTTACAAGACAGTGGTGAGACCAGGTATGCTGTATGGTCTGGAGACAGTGGCAATGACAAAAAGACACGAGAAAGAACTGGAAGTGGAAGAAATGAAGATGTTGAGGTTCTCCTTAGGAGTGACAAGGATGGATAAGATTAGGAATGAGATCATCAGAGGTACAGCACAGGCTGAACAACTGGGAGATAAAGTTACAGAGGCCAGACTGAGATGGTTTGGACATGTCCAGAGGAGGGACAGTGAGTATACTGGTAGAAGGATGTTAGACATGCAGCTGCCAGAAAAAAGACTAAGAGGAGATATATGGATGCAGTTAGAGAGGACATGGAGAAAGTTGGAGGGAGGACAGAGGATGCAGATGACAGAGTGAGAAGGAGGATGACTCACTGTGGCGACACCTGAAGAGGGAAAAGCATGTGTCTTTGGCAAGAGCATTGGCTATGCTTTGAGACTGCAGACAAGATAGGCAGCAGCTATGTTAGGATATAGTCTAACATCCATCCATTCATTTTATGATTCTTATCTGCTTTGCTTATATGTAGTCACGATGGCAACAGATTTACTAGGTAAACCCAGGTAGTCCTTTTCAAACCAAAGTTTTCCCAGAGAGAATATATAATCTCTTCAGTGGCTTCTCGGTATGCGCCTGGGTCTCCTTCCAATAGTGCCATGCCTAGTGACATGAACATTTCCATTCATCTCTTAGGCAGAGCCCCGACCACCCTATGAAGTAACCTCATTAAGGCCTCATGAATCCAGTATCTTGTTCTTTCTGTCATGATCCATACCTCATGACCATAGAACCATTGGAATGTAGACAGACCAGCAAAGTGAGAGCTTTGCCTTTTGGCTCAGCTCTTTCTTAACAACAGACCTGCAGCCAATCGCCCTCATTACAGTAGATGAGGCCTCCACCAATCTATCTTTCCCTCCATCCCAACTTTACTAATGAACAGAACACTCAGATACTTAAATGCCTCAGCTTGAGTCAAAGACTCACGCCTGATCTAGAGGGCGTATCCCACCATTTTTGACTAGTAGTAATAATAATAACAATAATAATAATAAATCTAACAGGTAAGTTTAAGAAGGTAATGTTGGTGTAAAAAGTCTAAAGTCTCTCTTTACTCACAAAAAACTTTGAATACTAACCCATCTACTTTTACTAAATATATGTTCCTAGTAAAATTATAAGTTACTGTGTGAGCAGTATATTGCTAAAGCTTATCAAAGAACAGTGCCGTTGCTAGGAGTTATTGGACATGAAAAGGCTTAGCTACTTTTAATCTGTTTTCCTTCTTTTCCAAGTTGAAATCATTTTCTTCAACTTGGTCATACTCCAAGATCACCCATATTTGTTTTTCTCTTTGCCTACGCACATTTCTCCACCTAACCACTGTTTTCTTGTTGTTCTGTTTCCTTCAGCCCCTTCATATCATTTTCATTCTGCCTTGATTCTCTTCTTGTCTTTTATCCAGGCTTTTGCTGCTGATCCTGCTTATCCTTCTCTCTATTGCCTACTGTATTGAGGGACCACACCAGGAGGTGAGCTCACACTACTACTGCATGTATGATTACTGAAATCTCATGAAGGACAGTGAATTTGCTTTGCTTATCAACTTGGCACTGCAAAGTGATCCTTGGAAATATGCTGTAAGTTGAAGTTTTTGTCTAATTTGTTTCTGTGGTAGATTGCGCTTAAAAAAAATCCCAAGAACACTTAATGTGTTTGATGGTATAGCTTTTGGGTTGGGAGATTAATTGGCAATTATCCCTGGCGTATTACAGCAACACATTTAATTAAAGCATAAATGGACACACAACCAAGTGCTGTAAAGAAGCAGCTAATTGTTTTAGATTACCCATATAGGTTTACCTTACATTGGAATACAACTGGTTAAAGCTGTATCCAGTTAAAGCTTGTATGAAAGCACTTACATAAAAGAAGTTTCAAAACGATTTAATAGATTCTTCCATAAACCTGATTAGAATTTCTTCTCTGTGTTTAATTTCTCCAACGTTCTTGGTTTGGATGTAGCATTTTAACATCACTAACCAAAAAAATAGTCAGTGTTTTTACAGAGATCCAGGAGTTGTGTAATCATTTCTCAGTAACTGTGTGTAACAATCGCTCATGGCTGGCCCCTAACTTCCCAGCACTTTACCAGCAAAGAGAAAAGTGAGTATGTGCTGTTTTTGTTTTGTTGGGTTTCCTGGGAAATTGAGTCCTTGGTAAACCCCCTCCTTCCCCATCCTTTTGCTTCCACCCCCCACTCAAATTCCCTTTACCCCTTTAATTCCCCTCCTCTCTTCCAGTAATCCAGGCCCTTGATGCCTTCTCCTGAAAACAACCTGCCTTGGCTCAAGAGACAAGGTGTAAATCTGGAGAGACGGAATGATAGTGTCAGAGCTGCAGGTAGAAAGAAGACAGATGGATCTGGGCTTGCTTTACTTTACTTGTTGTGTAAGAGTTGGTTGCCACCAAAAAGAATAATGGTGCTGTTCTCTGTGTGCTGAACACTCCTACCCTACGGCTGTGAGCTCTAAACTCAACAACAAGTTCAGCCTCCAAATGTTTCTCTTTCTCTCTTCCTTCTTTTCTGTACCGCTCACTTGCCCTCTCCCACCCCTTAAAGTGCCCTCTGTTTTTCACACTTTCACTCTTGTACCTTCTCTACTCAGTGCCTGTCCCTCCCTTCATCACACTCCCCCCCACCCTCACCCTCCTCCTTTCCTTTCCTCACGCTCTATGCATGTGTCTCTGCCATGTGGTTGACTGTCCCTCTTTCTGGCCTCTGCAGTACGTGCGCTACATGGAAAAGAAGACACTGTGGTGAGCCTGTTGGGTTGGCCTGGAGATCCTCTCCTTGGCTGGCCTTGGCACAGGCCTGCACACCTTCCTCCTTTACCTGGTAAGACATATTTTCTTCACATGTTACCTACCTACCCCTTTAATGCAACAGTTGTTCACTTTCCTGTGCTTGTTTATGACGCAGCTCAAACCCAGTGATGGTAGTGCAGTGACGCAGGTCTGTAAAGGGACTGTTTATGCTGCTGTTTTGTTGTTGCTAAGGATTAATTAGGATCAAAAGCTGCTGGAGGTATCATGCACTTGCATATAGTATGCATTTGTGTGCACTTGCAATTTAAAGTAACGTGGAGGTAAACAGACATTGTAGTAGCCACACTGTTTTGACAGGCTGACGAAGAGCAGTTGCACTCACTGACCCCTCTGACTGAGTGCACATGAGGATAAAACCACTCTCCCTCCCCTATCTGAGTCCCCCCCCCCCACCGCTCCCCAGTGTTTTGCTCACTCTCACTTTCTCTGAAACTCCCTCCCTTTTCTTGTTTTCCCTATTATGTCTATTCTCCGTTTACATTCTCATTTTTACTTAGCCCCTCCCGTGCCCCTGTTTTTCTCCACTTTGTTCCATCTCTCAATGTCTTAGCACATTTTATAGGGGCTATTAGGTCTGTACTTCTAATACCAAAATATGTGCAGGTCCCCAAACATCTGCTTGTCTTTCTTACTCCCAGTCCATCTGTCAACAGTCACACTCGAGTGAAGCTTTGAAGAGCTTGTCCTCCATTCTTCTGTTTTTAAGATGCACACTGTGACTCTCCAAAATAGTCTTCAAATCTACCCTAGAGAACTCATTTCTCTGGAAGGTATTAAAGCAGTTTGGTGCTCTCTAGTGGAAGTGATTGCTACTGCAGGTTTTGGTGTCACTGGGTTCATTGCAGAACTTGATGCTCTTTGCTGGAACTGCTGCTGTGCAGTTCAGCCAAAGATTGACAGCTATTGCTTTGAAAAGCTGATACTGAGCCATATGTTGTGGGGCAAATTCTAGTAATATGATGTTTAAAAAAAGTATGTGCTAGACCTGAAAAGTGGCTATTTTCTTGCACATATCTTGCATAAAGAAAATAGTTGCTGAATCATCTGGTC
>NC_056511.1:42693655-42694967 GCF_014905685.2 Nematolebias whitei
TATGTGTCCCTGTGATGGACTTGCAACCCATCCAGGGTGTCCCCCGCCCCTCGCACAGTGACCGCTGGACATGGGCACCAGCGACCCCCGTGACCCTAAATGGAATAAGCGGGTAAAGATAATGGATGGATGGATGAATTTTAAGAGCAACACAGCAAAATCCCCCCCCCCCCCCCCCCCCAAAAAAAATAAAATAATCACACCACTTATAAAATGCATTGAGCTGTATAGCTGAGCTACAAGCTCTGCATAGTAATATTTTTTCACCAGCCATATTGATTTTGATTGGTTTTGGTGACAAAACAGGCCAACCAGAAAAATGTTTCTGTGCTTTTGAACCTGGGCAGCAACAGTACTTCTATAAACTTGTCTATTCACACTGATTGTTGCCCAATCTTACTGCATTGACATGTTGCGTAGCTGCTGTGGTACAACGTTACAAGCACAACACTTTAGTGTTTAGAAATGTGTTGAACGTCATTCAAAACATTTATCTGATTCTTTGTCAGGAACTGAAACTCGGGATAACTAGAGTAAGTACCATTACTTAAATTATTCTGTGGCTGTTCCAGATTGAACACCCCAAAAAAGTAATCTCAAAAGCTTTTACAGCATCTGCTGTCATGGAGATCCATTGGTACGTCGCCTACTAATTAGAACACACATCAGCAAAATATTGCTCGACAGCCAGTGAAAGCAATCCTTGAGCTATCTCAGTCCAATCTTTGACCTGCCCATTAAAAACTATATTAAAAACTTGAGGAAATTAGAACAATGTCTTTACTGCCTATTTTCCACTTCTGTACCACATATGATGTGAATGACAATAAAGTTTCCTTGAACCTTGAACCATGTCTGTCTGAAAGAATATTTACACAAAGCATTCAATAATAAAAATGCAATAAATGTTAACTCAGTGTTGTCATGAAGAAGAAATCAATCCTTATAGTTTGCATTTTTGCAGATGATGTGATGTTGTACATGCAGACAGCATGCTGTGCCTGTGATTTCTTATTAATTTAACCCCTTTGCTCCCATTAGCTATTTTAAATGTCCTTCTGGAAATAAAGGTTGCCTACTAGCTTCTAACAGAGTCTATGAATATTTGGTTATGATTGTTCCAATGTTCTGGCTTTGTTGGAACAAGAAAAGTTTATGAAATAACTTAGATCACGAACTATACTTAATGCAAGACCAGAATGCTTTTGATTTTTTAAATTTCAACTTTATTGATTATGGAAACACAGTCAAATAAACAAGACAGTGTTTTGTTTTTTTGCCTTTTACTTATACACAGACAATGTAAAAAAAA
>NC_056511.1:42695067-42697006 GCF_014905685.2 Nematolebias whitei
ATCAATCTGTTTTAGAAATCCTTAGGACATTAGAGCAAAACTTCTAAGTGTTTTATTATTTTCATCACATAGGAACATTCTCACCACTGATGAACAGCTTGCTCGGGGGGGCACACCTCACGGAGATGTACAGTCTCATACACCTCCACTTCAAAGCTTGATCACCTAAGACAAATTAAACAAGAGGTTCAAACTTTATTTTCTCAGCTTTACAGTTGACAAATCACCATCAGAGATTGGCATGAAGTGTGCTCTGTTTTAAATACAAGTGCATCAGAAAATCTTCCTCTCAGTACGTAGCTGCAGAGGTGGTAGAAGTTGCCCTTACACCACCGTTTGGGAGGTGCACCACGTGTTCTATAGTGCTGGACACATTTGTTTGAACTGATGTTCCACATAAAACAACATTTAATCTCCCTTTGGGATTAATAAAGTATTTTTGAATTGAATTGAATTGAAAAGTTCAAAGTTGCAGACACATATTCAGTGCTGTGTTCATCTGACACAATAAGAAGTGGGTTTTTTTTGTTTGTTTTTGGAGTTCATGCAACAGTTTTCAACATAACAGAAGCTGGATCTATCATGTATAACACAATATCATCTGCAAAAAATGAAACCCAAACAGTCAGAGTGAAAAGTTTGATCTGTTTAGCAACATTCAGTGCATCCAACATTTTTCATTGTATACCTGGATTATTGAGCATGGACTTTGTTAACATTCAGTGAACATTTTTATGATAATAAATTTGTAAAAAACATTTTTTGTTTTATATAAAGATCAGTGGGCAGCACAGTGGAGCAGTTGGTAGAGCTGTTGCCTCTCAGTGAGAAGGACGCCTTGGTCCAAACCCCGGCTGGGGGCCTTTCTGGGCGGAGTTTGCATGTTCTCTTTGTGCATGCGTGGGTTTTCTCCGGGTACTCCAGTTTCCTCCCACAGATCAAAAACATGCGTTGGACTGATTGGTGACCCTAAATTGTCTCTAGAAGTGAGTGAGAGAGTGAATGGTCGTTTGTCTTGTTTGTCTCCATGTGTCCCTGTGATGGACTGGAGACCTGTCCAGGGTGTCCCCCGCTTCTCACACAGTGATTGCTGGACATGAACTCCAGTGAGCCCCGCGACCCGGAAAGGAAGAAGTGGGTAAAGATAAAGGATGGATGGATGGATGGATGGATGGATGAATACAAGCAACAGTTAATTTCCCTTTGGGGTTAATAAAGTATTTTTGAATTTGAGCTGAATAAAGATCAGTTTGTAGTTTAGTTTTCAGGTTCGATTGAAATCTAATATCAGATTTACTGGTTGTGAACTAATATTTGCGAGAGCAGATTTAAAAATCAATCTTTGGTTAAAAAAAGACTAAATAAAATGTTTTACCTTAAAGAAAACAAAAAGAAAGCCTTCAACATCTATCTTCTGTTACAAACATGAAAAAAAACAGACTTTTTCTTGTAAACAGGTAAACAAAACAAAAATAAATACAGGGCTGTTTTTTTTTATTTTTCCAGATTCAAATATTTAGATTTTCTTGTCGATTTGTTAATCCTTATTGACAACAAAACATGTAAAATTGCTGTAATCTATTTGTATAGTTGTATTGTTTTTTATTGTGTATGAACGTTTTATTTGAATTTTGGTCCTTTTAAAATATACTTTTGACCTTAATGATGTCTTATAAAGATAAATAATTATTAGAACTATAAGAGATCACTTCCCCCAAATACTTTTTCATTTTAACTTTGGTGTAAAAATTATCTTTTTTTTTGCCAAGACAAAATATTTTGAATAAAAATCTTACAACTTTGTATCTGCCTAAATAAAAGGCAAACCTACTGATTTATTTATTTTATTTATTTCCGTCTTCATAAATGAGGCTGTACATGCTCATCTGATTACCAGTCAAAGTTATTATTTTTATAGGATCTCTAACAAAAATAAATT
>NC_056511.1:42697106-42699243 GCF_014905685.2 Nematolebias whitei
TTTTTTTTTGCCAAGACAAAATATTTTGAATAAAAATCTTACAACTTTGTATCTGCCTAAATAAAAGGCAAACCTACTGATTTATTTATTTTATTTATTTCCGTCTTCATAAATGAGGCTGTACATGCTCATCTGATTACCAGTCAAAGTTATTATTTTTATAGGATCTCTAACAAAAATAAATTTTCTGTGCTCCAGATTTATATTTTCAGAAGAAATAAAAATCCATATGTATAAAAGTCAATGTAAAATGTTTGTTTGAGCAACTTTAAAAAATGTAGTTAGGTAAAAAAGGTTTAAAAAAATTAAACACAAATGATTTATGTGTTTTATTTTTTCCGTCCTCATCCAGATCCTTAAATTTCTAAACTCTCATTCCATAACTTTTCTTACTTTTTAAGACTGACAGAAACCTTCTACACTCCTTGTTTCAAAATTTTCAGGATCTTTAATAACATCTAGTCATTCATTAATTTTTTTAAGTTAAACTGTTTTTGTTTGAGGACACTGAGGACCAGACAGTCAGTTGAAAAGGCCTCTTCTGGCCCTTGGGCCGTACTTTGCCCATGCTTGAGATAATAAATGGATAAAAAATAAATTGCTGGTAAAATTTCAAACACACGTACAAACTGTCTGACTGGGTTTGAAGAGAACACTCCAGTCTTCTCGAATGACTGAACATTATTGTAAATGGCTGCAGTGAGACCCCGTGGCTCCGAGTCAAACCTCTTACAGCCTCTCTGTTTCTGGCAGAGGTTTTGGGTGGGGGGGCAAAGTAATCAGAAATGAAGTGGATGAGATGAAAAACCAGACGCCCCGCTGAGCCTCACATTAAACTTAATGACACCAAATAAAAAGAGAAGTTTGCAGCGACCCACCGCGCCACCCAACTGTCCTGCAGAGGCGTGGGGCTGTTTGAGTTAGCATGGGAGGCAGTGGAAGGTGCTCAATGACACCTTTGTCGGGGGGTGTTCTCAGGTGCCCACAGCACCCAGTGACAAGATTCTCCCTTCCCACATATTGAATTAAGAGGAAGAGTTTGCGCTTAAAAAAACGACTATTTCTAGAAGTGACGTCTGTGAAAGGTTAGTCGACCACTGGGAACAAGAAAAGACATCAGAGCTGTCCAGCGTGACTTAAAGTCACTTACAACCATTAACGGAACCACTTTACAACAAGGCTCCCCTTATTGATGGCTAATAAACAGTTTATAGATACGTTATTAATTCCTCTATAAACACTTTATAAATCAATAATAATTGTTTATTATGCGATAATTAAGGGTGACAGAGAAAATCTTGTCAAATCTGTTCATCTACATATTTCATCTAGAGTTGTTATATTAAACATTTCAGACTAAGTTGTGAGCACAATAAGCTTTTGTAAACCTAAATTTTTTAGCATATAAAATTAGTTGCAGAAGCTTATAATGCAGTGATAAAGTACAATATTATATGCTACAAAAACAGGTTTACAAACGCTTATTGTGCTCACAACTTAGTCTGAAATGTTTAATATAACAACTCTAGATGAAATATACAGGTGAAAATATCTGGCTCAAGAAACTGGTCAGTTTTGTCTCTGTCACCCTTAATTAATGCATAATAAGCAGTTATTAATGATTTATAAAGTGCTTATAGGAATTAATAACATACAATCTATTTATTAGCCTTATTGTAAAGTGGTACCAAATTAATAAACTCTAACAGATCCTGCAGCACGCTTTTATTTTAACTAAATATCTTTTAATTTGTGTGGTGGGCGGGAAAGGAGAGAAAAATCCCTTGATGAAAGGTGATTTTTAATTCTCACCGTTGCACAACGAAACCGAACGCATCGTGTTTCTAAATGAGCTCAGGCTGCTGAAGATCAGTGGAAACAAGCTCAACCCCCCCAGACTGAACAGAACCAGCAGAACTATGTGAATACCCCAAACCATCTGATTTGCATGACTTTTAGCAATTTCACTTCTCCACTAACCCAAATTTATCTGAAGATAATAGGAAACAGGAAATGAGAGGTATAAAGATCAAAATATGATTCTTTTGTTGTTGCATGTGGATCCTGACAGGTTCATTTGATTCAAGTGTTTCTTTCAGGAAATGTTTTAGTGAGTTTCATAAAGACTGTAATTGTT
>NC_056511.1:42699343-42700743 GCF_014905685.2 Nematolebias whitei
TTCTTTCAGGAAATGTTTTAGTGAGTTTCATAAAGACTGTAATTGTTGTAATGGTTTTTAATATATATATATACTGTATATGTTTTGAAATATTGTGTGTTTAATAGTGCATTATTTTTACTAATTTTATTGTGAAGCATTTGGAGATTTTTAAAAAATGTGTAAAATATGCTTTTTTTTGGCTAAATAAACAAAGCTGTTGCACCAACAGCGAGTGCTCAGAGTGTGTGCTGGGAACGACTCTCGGCTACTACCACACCAAACTTTAGCTCAATATCTGTAAAACTGACTGACATATATATATATATAACTATTTTATTCTTTATTAAGCTGATGAGCCATCAGGTTGAGTCCAAAAGTGGATCAGCTGTAGATGCATGTTCATTCGTTATTTTTTAAATGTTGTTAAACTCTGACAAACTTTGTCCGGCGAGCTGTCTCCGTTTAAAGAACGACCAGTGTTTTTTTCTGGTTTTGGACAAAACGTGCTACTTGTCATCCCAAGATATTTATGAACTCTGCTGACTGGTTCACTTCAGCAACAATCAGAGTCCATTAAGATAAAGAACAATAATTATGTTGCAGGTAAATAACGACACCAGGAGATTTCCAGTAAAACAGAGAGGTGTGGGCCACATGACTTGTACTTTAGCCAGAATTTAACTTTAAATGAGATATAAAAAAAATAAAGAAATGCTTCCTGACATGCACTTTAACACATGACTCAAACCAAGACCTTGAATTTGTTGTAATTGTTTAACAATTAAAACAGAGGGCTAATATTCAGTTTATTTCCTGCATCGACACGTCGACGCCTTCTTTTTACAATCTACAAAACTTGATGCGCTGTCGGAGACGTCAAGAAACAAACATGACGATGATGATGAGCACGTGTGAAGAAAACAGTGACTGAAGCTCCTTTCAGTCTTACAGATGACGCAGTCGTGTGCTTTCTTGTCAGACTCGCTCACTTTTACTTTTTTAGAGTTTTACAGTTTGAACACATGTTTATCAGACATTGTTTTAAAGACATCTACACAACTGTTGGTGTAAATTACAGATATTTTACTGAACTTCAGATAAAGACTTTGTTCCTGACAAGTTTTTCCAGAAAGGATTAGGATTAAAAAGAAAGTGTATCGAACCCGTGTCTAGGCCTCATATATTCGTTTTTAATTGCAAACTCATCCTATGATAAACAACAGAAAATATGACGAAACAAATAAACAAAAACACAACAAGGTGTTTTTAGATAAGATAAACTAGACAGAACATGAATAAATAAAATATTACAGAGGCTTATTGTTTAATAACTTAGGTGGCATTACTGCTTTAAACAAATACTCCCACGTGTGCTAAAAGAATTTGAAATAAAAACAGATGATGTAAAACTCGTACGG
>NC_056511.1:42700843-42703625 GCF_014905685.2 Nematolebias whitei
ACAACTGTTGTGTATGTGTTGTGTGTTTATTGATCACCTGTGTGTTGTGTTTTTATTGATCGCCCTGAATGACGGTCCATTTGCTCATGTTTTCCACACGATGTCATCTTTTTATTTTTGTCTCTTAATTTGTTAATGAAACTCAAAGTTTCGAGCTTGGCTTCTCTACAGAGGCGTGCCATTTACCAGATAATGACCTGGTCTCACATCTGGTCCGGTTCAGTGCAGTCCAGACCTGACCTGAGTTTCTCCACAGGGGTCCTCCTGAGCGGGGCGGCCCGCTGAGACCTCCTCAAGCTGACGGCTCTGAGGGCCAGCAGCCTGGGAGCCCGTCGAGCTGATGACGGACTCCTGTTTCGAACATTTGGAAATGAATGCATTCTCTCAGAGACGTGCAGAGTCGCCGAACCAAACACGCCAAACGATTGTAAAGGAGCATTTCAGGTTTTTAACGTTCCTGTGTCATTGGCATCAAGAGAATACCCTCCTATGACATGAGAGTGATTATGTTAGGGGTGCACCGATTTATTGGCCCCGTTTTCCTTAATTTTAGGATATCGGAGATCAGCCGATACTTGCATGAGAAACAGCAATAACAGATTGTTTTGTTTGTTTTAACAATGGTCTGAACGTCATTTATATTTCAGAGCTCTGCCTCATGGCCAGTTAAAACAAGTCTGTATCGTTTCTAGGATATGGGGTAGGGTATGTTTATCAACCAAATAAGATTGAACATCGAAGGTGCATTGTGACCTTACAACACCTGACAGTATCGCTTATAAAACAAAATCGGTATCGGCAGCTCAGACTTTTTAGAAATTGGTGATCGGCCAGAAAACTGCAATCGGTGCACCCCTAATTTTTTTTTAATTTATTTTAATTACACTCTAAACTCAGAGATGGATTTATTTAGTTATAGAGATAAAGTGATGAAAGATAACAGCTCACTTGTTGCAGATAGCTAGATAAATTTAAAACAAGACCGATGAGCTGTCAGCTAGTCTGATCACAGCCGTGACTGAACTGGACCAGTTTAAATCTGTCATGTCTGTGCTTCTACGTGTTTTCCTTTCATGGTTTATGTTTTGTTCTGGTGCTTTGGGTTTCTGTTGTGTTTTTATTTCAGTGTTCCCTGTGCCAGTCGTCACTCTCACCCAGTCAGCCTTTACGTGTCTCCTCGTTCAGTTCTCCTCTCACCTGTTCCCCATCACTAATCGCGCAGGTGTTGCCGAATCCCCCTCACACTCTGTTTCTATTTAAACCAGTTTTCTTCACCACTCCAAGAGCGGCTCGTTGTCCTGAAAACGTTTCGGTTGTCGCCTGTATTTTGTAGGTCCTTGCTGCCACGTCAGCCTTTTGTTTTCTTTTTGTTAAAATTAATGTTTTTTTAATGTTTTAATTGGCGTTCTCAAAGTCTGCCTGTGTTTGGGTCCGACTTATCCAACCGTGACAGAAACAACCCCGATCCCCTCAAATTTCAGTTTTTTTCCACTATCACCATCTTACATTACACATTTATACAAAACTCTGGTTATTTGCAAGCACAAACAGTGGCAGTAGCAGCTAGCTGTAGCACTCCTATGGCAGCTTGACATCGATTCCAGCAGGAGAAACACATTTTTTCCAGACATCTTTGTAATGCACAACTGACAGGTGTAAAGTTATAAATAAAAATGTGTGCACAAATTGCTATAATTTGTCGGCTGAAGTTGTTTTAATAGTTGTTTTGCCATGTTATGTGTTAATAGTCGTAATATACAGAAAATCCACTCTGGATGTTTGGAAACAGATACAAATGATTTGACCAATCAGATACACTTTTAAAGTGGCTCACTGACTCAAAAAAAGCTTCAATCTTAAATATTTCAGCAGGAATAATTCGAAAATTATTTTAAGAGAAATGTAAAATTCCTGTCAGATTTTTCCTTTGACTGCACAGAAAGTGCTACAGCTAGTCGCTACTATTAACATTTGTACTTGCAAAGCGCATAATTTTATATGAATATTTGTGTACTGTTGTGCAAAGTTAACAGCGGGGAAACACGTGAACTTAAAAAAACTGGAATTTGTCAGTGCTGTCAGAATTTAACTCTTATTTTTATACCTCGTAAAAAAATTTAAACTAAGCATCTTTTTGTTTTGTTTTGAAAGACTGATTTAACGCTATTCGATAAAAATGTGTGCTGTCTTTTACAAATGATCATGAACCATGAAGTGCTGCCTCAAATGGAGGAGATCAAGTATCTCAGGGTTTTGTTCACGAGTGAGAGAAGAATGGAGCGTGAGATTGACAGACGGATTGGGGCAGCTTTCGAATTATTGTGAAGTCTGTGCCGGTCCGTTGTGGTGAAGAGGGAGCTGATCTGCAAGGTGAAGCTGTCCGTTTACAAGTCGGTTTACATTCCTATTCTCACCCATTGTCATGAACGTTGGGTAGGGACAAAAAGAACAATAATGCAGATACAAGCAGTCAAAATAAGGTTTCTCTGCAGGGTAGCTGGACTCTCCCTTGGAAAAATCATGAGATGTTTAGACCTAGAGGGACTAGGAGTAGAACCGCTGCTCCTCCAGATCAAGAGGAACCAGTTGCAGTGGTACGGGTATCTGGCAAGAATACTTCTTGGATGCCTTCCTCGAGAGGTTTTATGGGCATGTCCAACTGGGAGGAGACCCAGGACACGCTGGAGAGACTACGTCTCTTGGTTGGACTGGGAACACCTTGGAGTCCTCCCAGAAGAGCTGGAAGAGGCTGTGGAGAGAGATGTCTAGACCTCCCTGTTCA
>NC_056511.1:42703725-42707199 GCF_014905685.2 Nematolebias whitei
AAGACTGAGCTGAGATAAGAGAGGAGGATGAGGAGAACTGGACAAAAAGAAAAAAATAAATAAGTTTCTTTGTTCAGTGAAGCATATCACTTCTTCTCTGAAGTGTTTATAGGGCTATAAATATAAAATCATATTCAAATTATTTTCTTTTCATTAAAATGAAAATTAAAAGAAGAAAATTTAGTTTCTGCAATCACCAATAGTTGTAATCTTTTTCTCGCTTTACATTATCTTCAAAAATCACTGATATTAAAAAAAGACTGTTGGGACAGTGAGGGGAACCCTTTCAGATTATTTGAGGTTAAATAAAATTAAAAAAATAAAACTCATCAATGAAAAAAGCAAGAAGTCTTTTTGATTAACGACTTTAATAATCTGAGCATGCAGGATTTTTAGGATGTTCTGCAGAGAAGACGTCTGTCACAGGATCAACACGTCTGATCAGACATGCAGCTCTTTCCAAACTACATACCAGGTTTTATCAGCACAAAAGCATTTAAATGTTGTTTTTTTACTGAAGCAACGGAAGAGTTCAGAGTAAAACAAGCTTTAATATTATCCTACTACTGCTGGCAAGACCTCTTAAATCAAATGTTAATTTTTTTGCACGTGAGAAGCTAAAGCGAGTGTGTACAGAGACATAAATCTGTTTCCAATACACACATATACAAACATGTCATATAAAAAATGCTTGACCCTTCTTTTTTAATCAGATTGAGGAAAATCTGGTTTAAAGCAAACTATGTTTTTACAGCTGTCAATAAATAGAATTATATTTCAGTTTGTGGTCAGCTTTACTTTCTAGGAATTATATACAGCAATGTATAGCATATAGCCTACATATACATATTTATACACTGATATATATTTATACACTGATATATATATATACACACAGTATATATATATATATATATATGAGGATATACAGCAATGTAATTTGTAATATTTATGCTTCAGAAGCTCAAAGAGAGTAATGAAGCATGTTTAACACGTCATTCTAAGTTGGCCAAAGCACATACAAAATTAAACGTAAAAAGATTTCTGATGTATTTATTGATAACTGAACCCATAAAAATGATTGTTTTATTTTAAAGCGTGTTAATGCAAACCCCAAATTCATTAATTAAACTTTTTTTTGTAATAAGAAACAAAACATGCGCATGAATAATACATAAGATAACATAAAACTTCAGATAAGATAATGTGATTATTTCTAAAATATACGTGGAAATATTTTTAATTATAAAATAAACTGAAAGTCAAAGCATCACTGTAATTAGAAATAATTAATACAAATCCATTTTAGGAGATAAATTCTAGGGAGAGAAGGTTTTGGAGTGTAAAACTACTAATGTTTGTATGAAAATCAAATTAAAATCCAAAACATTGATAAATTGCACCTCTGTACAGAAGTGATTAATTTATTTAGGGACATTTGATCTAATCAGCTTTATATAATCACCTTCAGGTATAAAATAAATGAATATGCCAATCACTCATAAACTCTTGTAAATAATTCTGATTTGTCACTAAAAATAAACCTTGTGTTGTCAATAAAACTCAGTGATTTTGTTTTTTAATCACACGTCACAGTCTGAGGGGAATCACCAGGTACGTTTTAGATTAAACTGTAAATTCTGATGAACTCTGGATTACTGAGAATGCATCAGGATATTCTGATGAGCTCACACTTGAAAATAATCCACTTTTTAATTCAGAAATTTAAATTTAAATACAGCAAACAAACGAAGTAATGTCCACCTGTTTAACAAATTTAAGTAAAAGTATAAAAGAACAATATGTACAAAATGTATAGGAACATTATGACTTTAGTTCATGTGAAACAATGTAAGTAATGTTTTGTGATAACTGTTGATGAACACATTCAGAGATCAGTGTCTGCTAACGGTTGTCCAGCTTGTTCACCTGAGCGGGAGACATTTTGCTTTGAGTCGAGTTAGAACAAGATCACTTCAGCCACTTCTTCTCTGTGTGAAAGCTCTAAATCCAGAGCAAACAAATACAACATCTAAATATTGTTTCCATAATAAAAACCAAACCTGTATCTCTATTTAAAAATGTGTTTTTAGTGATAGGAAGCAGATCTATATTAGTTAGAGCAGAAAACTTCCTTAAACAATAGAAAAAATAAGATTAAAGTCGAGAGAAAACCTGAAAGCAGCACAAAAAAAGCTAAAATTAGCCAAAAAGTAGGAGAAAAATAAACAGTAGTAGCTGAAAATTGATGAAAAAAGCTGAAACCAACACAAAGGAGCTAAAAAGACCAGGACAAGAGCTGAAACGAGCAGAAGATGGTTGTGAACAGCTCAACAGGGTCGATGGATGAGCTCGATTCATTTTCAATTAGGAAAAACTGGCAGAAGCTGCTAAATATTTCAAAAAGTAAAAACTGTACAAATACCAAAAATGATATTAGAAATGTCCTGAACGAGCTGAACGTTTTGAAATGTGAATCGTTAAAATAGTTCAAACAATGCAGCGTGCGCAATCTGTGGAAAAATAATAAACAGATGCCGAATAAGTTTATACAATAACATTACTGAAAATATTTAAATTACACAAAAAAACATGTTTTAAGTGATGAATAAAACCAATAAATCGGCTTGTAATGCTCACGACAGCTCACGTTTGAAAAACATTTGATTTTTAAAAATCAAATAAAGGATTTTTTTTTTACTAAGTTTTTTTGTTTTCTGAAGAAAAATAACTTAAAAGGACACACAGAGAAACAGTAAGGTGAATTACGGAGAAATAAAGCACCCAAAGGAGACACGTTTGGAAGAAACAAGTGATGCAGGTGAGGGTGCAATGGTTGATCTGTGCACACACACACACACACCTATAACTAATACTTGAACTATGCACTTAACTGTGTATGCACAAGGGTCCTGAAAGCAACTGATGATGCCTTCGGGTGTTTTAATGAGTGAAAAGGTGAAAATGTTTCATTTTTTGCATGTTTCCAGTTAGAGCTGCGGTCTGTTGCAGAAAGGGTTAACGCGTTGAAGCCGTCACCCATTCATAAGGTGAGATGTGACTGAAAGTGAGAGCGACAGAGCATCAGAGGTGAAGGTGGAACGAGCTCGATGAGGAAGGAAGCCGACAGTTGACAGGTTGTAAAGAGGGGAAACTTCCTACAGAGAAGAAACGAGAGGAGAGTCACACTGAAACCTGTCAGTAAGCATCTGCCACTCTGCGTCTGCAGCTCAATGAACAGTGACTGTCACACACACACAGATGAGCTCTGTGCAAACACGTATCTGAGATAAAGTAAGTTTGAGTGAAGGATTCTGCCTCTTGTGTCTCAATAGGACCAGCTATGTGGCATGATGAAAAAAATCAAAGCTCTATGTCTTTAAAAAATAAACACATGTTTGGAGAAAAGTATGGAAGCTTCTTTCTTTGTATGTGATCTTGACTGACGGCTCCAAAAATGAGTTAACGAAGAGA
>NC_056511.1:42707299-42746176 GCF_014905685.2 Nematolebias whitei
AAAGAGTTTAAGAATTAAAGTGAACACTAAGAGAATGCCAGTAGGTGGGATGCTGTTGTTAGGAATTGGGACTGGTTGTGGTGGAACAGGTTCAGAACAGATGCCAAGATGTCTCCTCAAACCTGTTTGTTTATCACTTGCATTCTGGAAAATTCTTAACTCTGAAGAGTTAAAAATGTAGGCACTTTTGTTTTGTTTCACTATATTTTCACACCGACCTCCAACTATTTGTGGCTGACGTAATTAATTATGACAGTAGAGGGTGCCAGTGGTCTAAAGATATCAAAAATAAAAATAAAAAAAAGTGGTGCTCCTACTTACTATGTTGAACTATTATCTTGATATCATCCATCAGTATATTATACACATAAAGGCTTTAACTGAACATTCATTTGATGGCTCTTTTAAGAAAAATAAAGGTTTGAACTTGTGCTGCTTGTCTCAGCTTTTTGCTGAAGAATCAAAATCAATGAAAAAAAAAGATAAACTTCTAAAACACTCTAACTAAAAACATTACATTATCAGGCCTCATTTTTGTATTTTTGTGGAGATCTGTAAAGATGCGATTTGTAGCCACAAAGTTTAAATGTACACTGTTTTTCTAATGATCTTAAGAATGGCCTTGCTTCATAACTTTCCCTGCGATTCAAACTGTCACTGTTTCTGGTTTCATTGAAAAACCTAATACATCAAAGGAAACCAGTCTTTTCCTTTACATACTGTAATGTTTGAACATTTTTTTTAACCTACGTGGTGGTGAATTTATTGAACTAAGCACTTAAATACAAGGTGTCTGGTTAAAATTGAGAAACTGATACAGAACTCTTGTAGCACTCAGCCTCGTCTTGATAGCAATAAAAGACCACACATCCCTTATTAGCCACATGCATCCTTTGTAAGTGGCGGGAAGTGGTAAATGTTATCCTTTGACAAAAATGCACCAGTAGAGGGGGTGTCGAGCCAGATATGTTCAACTATCCCATCAATGAAACAGAGCAGAAGTGGCAGCTCTCCTGGTTCCTGACATGGGCAACGGCTGCCCTGTCTCCTCTCTGTGTTTTAATCCTGCTGAGACGGCGGGAGTTTATTGTACACGGCTCAGAGTCGGTTACTGGTGAAAGACAAAACGCTGTAACTCAGGCACAAAGGAGAAAAAAGGCACACATGGCACATCATTGTGTGTTTTATCCAGCTTCTCTAAGACAGGAAGTAGTGGGTGGTTGCTCACAATACAAGCACGAAAACAATAAAATTACAGAAAAATCAAAGTGATCTAATTTCAGCTTGGACTTCAAAGGGCAACTATACAGTACATGTATACACACAGCAAGTTCTGTACCTGCTCAGTTTCTTGCCACAACGACAATTTAGTTAGTTTGACTTCTGTTGTTGAAATACTGAAGAACTGAAGTCCATTTGTTTAGGGTTTTTAAAAAATATATATTATTTTTGGGATTTACCGTGTTCTGGATGTCTGAGAAATCACACCAGCAGACATTTTAAAAGGCACCAGGGCTCATTCTCATTAATTTTTTAAGTATTTGTTTTCTAATTAGAACTAGTGTCGTGTCTCTCCATAAAACCTCTTTTTGGCTATGAAGAGGCTAGCAGTGTGTGTGACTTTTGAAAACTTGGTAATGCTGTAAATATTTAAGAAACGAGCTCATCTGAGTCATCCAACATTAAATTACTTTCAGTAATGGCTGTTGTCATTAAGTCATTATGGGCAGAATGAAAATTGTTGTTCTCCATGTAAAATCAACAGAAACAAAGAATTAGGGTCATTATAACTGAAAGCGTACACATTGCTGTTTAGCAACTGGAGTAGTGATCTTTTTCCTCCTCTCCTGTTGAGTTGGAGCAGTTTTATGATTGAGAAGTTTACATCACAGACGGGGTCTTTCCATGAACATATAGGTGTCAACAGTCACTGGGAAATAATGAGCGAGGAACAAATTTAACCATGTATGTTTTAAACCCCCCCCCATTTTCTTCAAAAAAATAAACCAATGGCTTATCTAAATAAAGGAACATTCTGTAGTTTTCTGTATTGGGTTTCTTTTAGGATTGCTAGATTATAGGTTCCAGGGGAGGCATGACTGTTGACTGTTGGCAATTACCAGAAGCACAGCCTTAATTATAGCCAACTATCACTCTAAGTGATGAGCAGGTCTGAGAACATGGCTTCCACATGCTATTCCTACATTATTGTTAAGCTTACACTTGTTCACCTCGGCTTGGGTGCTCACAATACTCTGAATCCAATGTTTTATCACACGTTTGCTGTCTAGCAAAAACATGTGGGTGAAACAAATGCAACCATGTCATGGCAGTGTATGGGTCAAAAGACTAGATTGTTTGATGTTATTCACTCTTAATTATTAAGTGGCTTTGAGTGACAAGTCTCTCTTGTTTTCAGGCACAAATTGACCACCGTCAAGTTCATAATGACAGAAATGTGGTTGCTTTGTTTGAATTGTGACTCAGATGTTGCTCCATATAGCCTGCAGGTTGTACTCCTAAATAAGATTAGTGGTTTAGTACATTAACCTCAGGTTCAACCTTGGTTTTCAGTGTCAGATAGGTAGATCAGTCCTTACTATGGTTCATCTTTGTGTCAACTCACACTAGGAACCTCACTTGTTCTAGTGAGAAGGTTAGGTTGAAAGAACTTTCTGCTGGTTTGCCAGGGTATTTCTTTCCTTCTCAGTTTTCATAATTTCATAATTTAGGCTTTGTCTTTAGACATTTTTAAATACAAACATATTCTGTTATGTTTGTGTCAGGATTCCAGCTGTACCTGGCTTCCCCCTCCCATTTTTTGGTGTTTTAGGTTTTCTTCCACCAGAGCCAGGTTATTTGCTGCAGCTGCCGCACCCGGTTGTAACAGATCAGGGCTGATTGGCACCACTACACACCGTAAGGTTGAGCTGAACAATTATTTCTTGTTGGACTGTGAACATCATTCAGTGGAATTCCTGTTAAGCCTCATGAGTAATATGAGTGTTTTGTGTACTGCTTTTAAGTTTATTTAAACTTACATGCACTCCTCATGGATTCTTCCAAGTGCCTTCTGAGCTTTGGTTTTCTGAGCTACAGTACGTTTTTGAAATATCCTTTGGATGACTCCATGAAGTGCCTCCTAAACAAAGTAAGAAGTCAGCTCAGCAGCTTTGCTTGTCTGCCCCTCAAGTACGTGTTATACTTACCTTACATGTACTCTTGGAATTCTGCCTCCCTCCTCAAACATGTGAAAGCAGAGAAGGACACTCCCAAATATCTATAAGTCCGTTGTTGTTAAATTCACCTCTGGAAACAATGTTAACCTCTTTTTCTTCCCACAGATGTTGTGACTTTCCACTTCCTCGTTCCTACAAAATAAAATCACTTTTACTTGTGTATCATGCAAGATTTTAGTTTCTACTTTTATACCCTATGTAATTAGGTGAGCAAGACTTACTCCAGAAGGATGACAGACATTGTAACACAAAAGCTCATACTGTGGACAAACAGAACATTTCATTGCCTCTTTCACCAAATGGTTAAAAGGGAGTACCCACTAATATTTCTGGTGGTACTAGTACATCAGTCTACATGTTCCTATCTTTCCAGTGAGCCTGTGATTCAACCAGTCCAACTGTTAAAGGCATCAGTTCCCTCTGTTGCTTACCAAATCTTAATTGCAGGAAAACTTGTTAAACAGATACAAGTTTTACTAATCTTCTTTTAAGCCATCCCATTTTAAGCCAAGTCCTAACCAGCATAACACCAGATGGAACCCATCCACTTTGTGGTCTTTGGGAATCATCAAGAAGTAAGGGATTTGTTTTAATCATTTCCTCACATCACTCACCCCTAATCTTTGGCTACCCATGGATAAAAAAGCACAACAAGGAAATCAGTTGGTTGGAAGTGAGAGTCAACTGATGGGAGTCCATTGTGCCTGTCCAACTGCCTATGATTTGTTGTCCCTACCTCCAATAATCACCGCTAGTGTATGTCTAGTGAACCCATTAATGTTTCTACAAAACCCATTGTGTAACATCTCCTCCTACTGTATCTACTATGCCTCTACTACCTCAATGGCCTCATGACTTTGGTACTGACCTGCTACCTGAAGCGCTGCTCCCCTTAAACTGATTGTCTAATCTGTTCAGACCAAAGAAGACCATGCAGACATACATTGGGGACTCGCTCGCTGCTAGCAGGTCTTTATTTTCCCCTTCTCACCACCCTTGGACACAACATTTTTCTTGTGGAGAAACAGGAGAAGACCATTTGACCCTGCAATGATGAACATTGCAACAGGTCTAAATCAAATCATGGTATAAAAACAAGTTGTTTTTTTTAATAGGACCTCAGAAACACTTATGATCTTGTACACAATTGAGAAGGATTGAGTGAGATACAGCCTTTAAGACCTTTATAGAACATTTTGAGTATCTAGTCATGCATTTTGGATTACCCAACAGCATCTTTCAAACATTATTGAACAGCGTTTTGAGAGATTTCATTAACCTTTTTGTTTTTGTGTATCTGGATATTTTCATTTTTATCAGACACACTCAAACAATATCAAACCCATGTTTGTCAGATTCTGTAACCATTCCTAAAAAACAACAACTGTAAGTCAAGTCCAATGTCGCTGATAAATGCGAGTTTTGTGTTTCTTCAATGATTTTCTTGGGATACTGTACATCTTTCAAGAGCAACAGGCAAAGATGAACCCAGAGATGATAAAAGCTATGGCAGAATGTTCTACCCCAGTGACCAGCAAGCAGGTACTACATCACTTGCTGGGTTTTGCTATTTTTTGTTGTCCATTCGTTAAAAACCATAGACAAATTGTTTTCTGTTAAATAGACTCTCCTCCTTCATTCAACCTTTTATCTGGAGCCTGGATAGGCATTCCAGAGACTTGGGATCTCTTCACTTATGCACCAGTCCTGGTTTACCCAGAACCTCAGAAGCTATTTGTGATGGAAGTGGATGCATCAGATGCTGAAGTTGGAGCTGTTTTCTCTAAACATATGAAACCTAATGGTAAATTACACCCTTGTGCTGTTTTTTTCTCTACGTAGTTCCTTGACTGAGAGGAACTACGATGTGTGTAACAGAGAGCTACCGGGACTTGCCATCAAGGTGGCCCTAGAGGAGTGGTGCCACTGGTTAGACAGATCCAAGTTACCCTTCATTTTCGGAACAGATCAAACAAACTTGGCCTTTTTCAAACACTTTCTCCTTCAGCTTGGGGGCAGCTATGGTGCAGTAGTAGGGCAGCCCACTTGTTACCAGAAAGTCATAGGTTCAACTTGGCGCCATGCCCACATGTTGTGGTGTCCTTGAGCAAGACACCTAATCCCTAACTGCTCCCCGGGCACTTACATAGCTGCCCGCTGCTCCACTTGGATGTATCTCACTATTGATGGATTGAATGCAAAGCACCAATTTCATCATTGAATAAAAATATACATTAATGACAATATAGCACATTCATGTTCACGTTCACGTTCACTAATACCTGCCGTCTGGGATCCTGCAATGTCAAGCTAAATATACTCTTCCCCTAATTCTTCTCCTCAGACAGACCCAAATCTTTAGAGAATATTCGGCCTTCCTTATGGTGCACTGTTAGGATTCTCATGTGGGAAACTGAGGACATTATCCAACAGGTCTAGGCCTTTAAACTCATTTATTAAAATGGATCTCTCAGAAGACTCTTTGTACCTTCCACAGATAGCAAAAGGTCCTAAAGTGGAATTACACAGCAAGTTCACTTATCATCCAGGGGTCAAAAGAATGCAACAATATGCAAACCCTTTAGTATGATACTTTAGTAGATCCTATGGATTAAGACACAAGATAACATGGATCCACCTGTCATGTGTGCTCAAATCAAGATTGGTAACCGTCCCCTTTTCAATATCATGCAACCTCTGTCCACTCAGAGGTTGCATGATATCGATACATGATACCTTCCTGGCTCAGTTTTAGGTGTTTACCTGTGGACTTGAAATACAAAGTTTCTCAGAAATGATTGTATAGCTGCCTATTTCATACATGCCCACTAGAACCCTATAATGGGGCTGATTTAAACATTCTACGTCTATCCGACTTTATCTGGACCCTGTCACCATTAAACTTTGATTGTGTGCTAAAAATGTTTTCAAAAATATTAGAACCATATATGTAAGTCATCACATTAAACGAGGATTAAGTCACAAGGTGGTAAAGTGAGATATAGGTAGCTATGGCACATTAGATTAAAAAAATTGCCATAATTGGAATTTGTCAAGGCATTTGCATTTTTTCATCATGGGTGCATGGGTTTTCTTTGGGTACTCCGGTTTCCTCCCACAGACCAAAAACGCATGTTAGGCTAATTGGTAACTAAATTGTCCCTAGGTGTGGGTGAAGGTGTGAATGGTTGTTTTTCTTGTTTATCTTTATGTGGCCCAGTGATGGACTTGGACAAGGTGCACTTTGCCCCTTGCACACTGATTGCTAGATATGGGCACTAGTGACTCTGGCATAAAAAAAAAAGAATTGTGCAAAGATATTGGATGGATTTAGTCAAAATATAAAGAAATATTTTGTCTATGAGTTCCTTGAATACAGTGTCTAAAATATAATGCTAAACAATGATTTAAAACATTGTTTGGAGCAGTATCAACAGCAAACAATGATTTTGAGTAAAAAAAAACACACACTTTCCCTTCATACTAGTGAATCTACTTTCTACACCAGTTGGGAAATCCCAATACCCAAATATCACTCAAGGTTTCTTCTTTCAAATGACATCAAGAAATTCTCATTAGAATACGTTAAAAATGGTGTTCAGACCAATTTTTCAGGGGTTGTCTCAATTAGCACTACAAAGCAGTCCATATCTCTAATGGCTCATGATATAAGGATGATCCAAGCATTAAAAAATTGCTTTAAAAATCAGGTATCCTAAAATGCTCTTAATTTGACCAGTTGACCTTATTCCTTATTCACTGATTTGATGTGATAGGTTCTAAATAATATTAAAAAAAAATGTAAACCACAAAATCTTAGGATAATTTTTTTTCCAAACTAAGCTAGTATTGATATGTTGTTAATGACGACATATGTACTTCAGCAATTTTGTTAGATTGGTTAAAATAAAATGAATCGACACATTATATAAATAAAATAATAAAAAAAAAAAACTCCATAGGTTATAAAAAATATAGTGTGTGAGACCTTATAAGCAAAACATTTTACCTCACAAGCATTTGAATAATTATTTTTTTTTTTTTTAAACAACTGCTTAAAGAATTTTAAAGTTTTCTACTTTGAGGTTCATAGCTATTTTTTATTAGAATTACCGGTAACACGTCTTTCCAGTTTATTTCAAGTTTGCAATATCTTATCGTTTTATATTGATTCACTTTTAAAACAGTCAAAGGAATGTGTTTTAAAAAAGGAAAAAAATTCCTGCTATTAATCTCGTGAAACTTGTCTAACATTTTTACAGTGTAGAGTGCAATATAAATTTAAACAAGGTTAAAGAGTTTTGATGCTTGTTCTTTGTCAGATGCTGTCTGAGCTGCAGCCTAAAATAAAGATTCAAACTGTCTTTCACTATGCAAGATTAGCTTGCATTCACCAAACATGCAATTGTCATCATAGTTAATTCTATTTGTGTAAAGGTTGATCAGTGATACCGATCGTGTGAATAATTTAGTCCTTCACGCAGTATGCAGATTTTGTTTCTTAATGTTGGCTGCAACTCTTGTGTTGCTTTGACTCCCTACAGTTTGTAAATGCTTATATTTTGGGGGTGGGGGGGCCAGAGTTTATGAAAGTGTTTTTCAGTCAAACCTAGTCCTTCAGAAACTGCAGGCAGTGAGTTAGGTATGAACCTGTTAAGTAATAAGGCATGCCACCGTAGTGACTTTGAGTCAGACAAGCAGGGCTCAACATGGCACAATCATCCCTCTTTCACAAAACAGGAGAATTGATACTATGCATACGTTACCCAGAACAAGAGTGACACATCAGGATCAAGTTCAGTAAGTCTTTTAGACTCTGAAAAGGCCCTCTTGACTCACCACTTGCTGGCCGTAACGGATATCTCGCTTTAACTTGAACAACACTTAAATTCCAATTGAAGCCATTCATTTTTAACAATATCTAGATAGTGTGTCAGAGCTTTGTCACATGGTTTTGATTCTTTCTTGTTGTATTTTTCCTGAAAAAGCAGGATTACTTACATAAAGTATCAATGTGCAAAATGGGACTTTTACACTGGTTAATTGGAAATCTGTGGTTGTGTGGAATGAACAAATGCCAAAACTGATCCTTTACTTCCTTTGGCAATAATAGATAAAACACGCAGCACAGTTACTTTCATTCATAGTTATCAAGTTCATCTTCTTCCTCATAAGATTGGGGACATGAATATCTTGTGACTCACTCGTCTTCACCAAAACCCCTTCAAAGACAAATACCACAAATATCTTTTCATGAGATCTGTGTGTGTGTGTGTGTGGGGGGGGGGGGTATGTCTAGTATAATAGGTTTAAAGTTTTATCAATGTGAGTTTGATGGAAGTCTCAGGAGTCATCCTAATACCAAGCACAATACCACAAAACTTATACACGCACACCTGCCTCCACCCTCATTTGCCCCACTCTGGCCCCATGAGCAAGGCCCTTAAGACCCCCTCCTTAGATGGCAGCCCTCTGCTTCACATGTGTGCTCACATGTGCAATGGGAAAATGCAGAGAATTAATTTCCCCATTGGGGATTAATAGAGAACAATATATATTTTTAAATCACGAGGCTTACACATAATTTCACACAAACAGTCCACAGGAAGCAGGTTCTTGTCCAAAGTGGGTTTAGTGTGTTGCCAGTTTAAAATGGTGCCAGCAGCCCTCATGGAACAAGTCAAACCTGACCAAACCAAACCAGAGTGCTGTCAGCAGAATGTTTAGGTTTTTTTTTTTAATGACATCAGGACAAGGTCAGGCACATGGATCTGTGGAGCATCATCACCGCTCTGTCAGGGACTATTAGAGTCTATGTGTAGGATTTGAAAACAAGAAAAATGCACTTGCCTTCAGTGTGATTAATCCATTACAGGAGACTTGAATTCATGAGTTTTAGTAATTCTACGTGTCTTTAAAGTCAGAATTTAAAGACAAAAATAGCACAATGGTTTTATGTTTTCATATTGTTTTTTTTTTTTTTTTTACCAAATACTGTCCATTTACTGTCACAAAATAAAGGATCAATACAATTAAAGAGAAAAGACGAGAATAATATTTTAAGTACAAAAATTTAACTTTTCCTGTGAATGTTATCACACAATAAATAATTTTCTGGTGTCTTGCATACTTTTAAGCAATATTGTATAAAATTATGTTTATGTCTTTAAAAACATTTCTCCTCCATGTTGAAATAAATTTTAACTTAGAATAACAGGATTCCATATTAATATATTTAATTAGCACTCTTTTCTTCTAATAATACTGAATAAAATTAATATTAAATGTTCCTCTTAGAATGTAGTATTAGCTACGGAGCCCTGGAGGGGACATGGGGAATTCAATTAGCTTATCAAGCATTACCCCAAAAATCTAAGATCATTGTAATTTTTTTAGCACATTTAAAAACAACAAAAACGCTTTAGAAAATAGTTAAAAACTAACAGGAAAGTAAAAAAAAAAAGACATATATAAAAATAGGACTAAAATCAGGTACAACACAAATGGAACCAGTTTTCATTTTCAGAGTATCATTTGTTGAACTTTGGGGGGGGGGGGGGGGGGGGATAGAAAGAATGCATCTGTCTGCTGGGGAGTGGTTAAAGATCATGAAGTCATATGGTGAAACCACACAGATAAATCACCAGAACCAGCTACTCAAACCTCCTCACAGTGTATACTTAACCACCCACTTCTAAACACCCCCCGCCCCTCCTTTCTGTCTCTGCTCCATCCATGGCCTCGGTCCAAAGTTGTCCTACCTCCCTCTGAGATCCAACCAGGGATTCTTCCTAACAAACTAACCTCTAATGTTTGTCCTGCGTTGCCTTTAGCAGTCTCCCACTGTAAGAAGTGGTTAGCAGGTTATGCTAACTGGACCATGTCTAATGTGCGTAAATGACCCTTGACAGCCACAGCGACCTGTTAATGACAGGACCATCCAGTGGTTGTGGCCAGTGTGAAATGGTCAGTTTATGGTCACCCAACGTCTGCACGGTTTTTTTCCCCCTCCTAGTTTCACTTACAATGAGCCACACCAGCTTGATTTTCCTTTGGGATTATGAAATACCTTTCAACTTCAGTAACTGCACAAGTTCCACAGAAATTAGGCAAGGAGCTCTAATTTGATTTACAAAAGTTACCACAAGGCAAAAACAGACAATGATGGTTTTGTCAGTGGGTGTGTGTGTTTGTGAGCCTCTTATTTAAAAAAAAAACATATCTCATAAATTACTAGATACATTTTAACGAAACTTAATTGGATATATTTCTACAAATAGTTAAAGTTTGGAGTCAACCATATTCAAGATGGTTGCCAAAGCCAACTGACATAAAAAACAAATAAGGCTTTAACCCAGTCAGTTTTATGAACAATAAACTAAAATTGGGTGTAGCAGCTGAGACTGAGCCCAACACATCATTTAAGTGCTAAGTGTTTCTGAGTTAATTGTTTAAAAAAATTCTAGTCAACTCAGTCTGTCTATTAGCAAAATATCACACAAACCACTGGAGGGTCTTTAAGGAAGATTTTTGGAAATAGTTATACATTTACAGCTAATTAGGAGCCAGCCAAAGTTAAGACAGCAGCCACAGCTGATGCACCTTAAAAACACAAAATTACAATCTGGTCAAGTCCACTGATGTTATACTTAAACTTGGTGAAGTTGTAGCCAAGAGTCATTCAAAGCACATACTCTGAGTGTGACATCTTGCATGTATTGCACATAACGTTTTATATATTTTCAAGGTCTTTTCTTCACAAAGAGCCTTTATAATATAAAACTCTGGCATGAAAGGCATCAAACAAAAAGCAATCATCACCAGCATAATATTAATTTTTTGGGATTATTTATTTTAGTAATCCACAGATTTGTCTTTTCTTTAGTGACAACGTGTTCTGACTCTCAGGGCTGCTCACACGTTCTTTGTTAGTGAGTCTACGCAATTTGTATCTTTATGCGTGTCATTGTGTCAGATAAAGGAACTTGAGACATATTTTCAAAGCAACAAACATCATCCTTAAGCAGATATAAAGAGGGGAAGTTAATTAGTAAGTTTTATTCAGTACACATACAGTAAACTGTCACCATGACTTTATTGACAGTAAATCCTGTGTATGTGTGTGTGTGTGTGTATGTGTGTGTGTGTGGGTGTATTAAGTGATACATTGTTAATGGTTTACTACATCTTTCTAGGCAGAAGGCTGATTTTATATACTTGCTTGTTCGTGTGTGTCATCAAAAGAGAAACAGAGCCACACGGGGGGGCAGCATTGATGCTAAGTCGCCTAGACAACATAAGAGAGCTTTACTTTTCCGTAAAGACTAAATCAGTGACGCAACATTTTGACGGGGTGGAGGGGTACAAAAGAGAGCAGGTACTCTGAGTCACGCAACACGCTCTTTTGTCAGGCAGTCTCAGTGCATGTTTGGTAAACACGCACTGGGAGGTGTGAGAAGCTTAGTTTTTCCTGTTTATACTGTGGTCGTGATCAGTTTTTATGCTTGAATTGAGTGTGTGTGTGTGTGTGTGTGTGAGTGTGTGTGTAGGAGAGTGGACCCACTGGAGAGACAGTTGGGAGGATTTGAGTTGGAGGAGTTACCAGTCTGACTGGGTCAAAGCCGGGAGTTTCTTTACATCTCCCGTTTGAACTGTTAATATTTTCCAATTTGTCTCCTGCCTGTTATAAAACCTGCTCAGTATTAGTGAACATTTTGATGCTGATGCTTCCTCACATCTTTCCAGAAATCTGTATCTGTTAAAGGGAAATGCAGATTTCGTTAAGAAGACATTTGCAGTTTCCGGTTGCCTAACACTTACTTGACCGCCCATGTCCAATCCTGTCCTGTCCTGCCTCGTCCCATGCAGCCCCACCCCAGGTTCGCCAGATTGCTTTGGTTCTGCATTGTGTAATGCCAAACTGTCTCTGTGCGTCACTGGGAGCACCCATCCTACACCCACGTACGCTAGTGTAAACACACTGAAGAAACAGTACAAAGTGTTTTCTTATACCGCCGGCCTGCCTTTATTTACAGGGATCATACTAACGGAACTGTTTCGTTTGCTTCTCAGTCTTTTCATTTTTGTTTAGGTATTTGTCTTTTGTAAAACACAAGATTTTACAGAAATATTCTTCCAGACTGACTCCTGTTTGGTGTAAAATTGAATCAAACATTGTGCTTTCAGATGATGTTACCATCCTTATTGCTAAAATGAGTATGTGTGGAAAGCCATTTGTGCTAAAAGCACTTGTTTTTTTAAGGACACAGGACACATAACTGAATAGAGTTGTCAAAACAAAATAAATCAAAATCATCTATTTTATTGCTTCTTAGCCACCAGATAAAGTATTCAGATGTTGACTTTTATGCTTTAGCTAGTAACTCATTTGGTTTGAGACTGTCCAGTCCACATCATACCTCTGCCCGCTTTGTACTGGGTTATGTTTTAGAAATGAAGACAAACAGATGTGGACATGCTTTTTAATAACTATTTATCCTTAGCGTGGTTAGACCTATTCTAGTGTAGGTGGTATACACTCCACTTGGTTTGAGATATTTTGGAGTCTTCCCCACAAATGCCAGTCACATTGCGTCACCAACTATTGTCGTCCAGTGGGATTCTGACTTCACAGGAAATAGAGCACATTCATAAAATTGTTATGCTAAAAGGAATTTCATTTTGAAACAATAAGTAAAATATTAATCAATCATTGACTGTGTATTTACTGAAAGCCTAAATGAAACAATAAGGAAACTATTCCTTTGGTGTCTTATCTTTACCGCTGTGGATTTATGAATTTTATCTTGTGTTGTTTGCTTGTTGTTTTGCTGTACAGCTCTTTGGTTGGCCTTGTTGCTGTTTTTAAGTGCTTTATAAATAAAGTGGTATGGTATGGTATACAGGACAGATCAAAGATGGTCAAAATTCAGGCATACTTACTGGTATAACCCATTTGGATAAAAAAAATAAACATTACTTCCTGGTATCTGAAACTAAACCGTTTTTAAGTGCTCTGTATTATTTTAGCTTTGCTGTATTATGGATGGAAACAATGGACCCTAAATATCCATCCATTATCTTTACCCGCTTCTTCTTTTTCGGGTTGCAGGGGGTCACTGATGCCCATGTCCAGCATTCACTGTGCAAGAGGCAGGGGACACCCTGGACAGGTCTCCAGTCCATCACAGGGACACACAGAGACAAATGAGACAAACAACCATTCACTCTCTCACTCACACCTAGGGACAATTTAGAGTTACCAATCAGTCTAACATGCATGTTTTTGGTCGGTGGGAGGAAATTGGAGTACCTGGATGAAACCCACGCATGCACGGAGAGAACATGCATTCTCCACCCAGAAAGGTCCTGGGTCAGGATTTGAACCAGGGCAACTTGCTCGCTAAGAGGCAACAGCTCTACCAACTGAGCCACCGTGCTGCCCAAGCCAGACAATTCTGCCTTTTTTATTCTTAATTCTATAACAATTTTTATTAATGTGCGATTGATTTTAAAACTTGTGGCAGAAATGTAAAAGTTAGTTCTATTTTGTATAGGCTTCACCCTTTAAGACTGTCTCTAGTGGGTTTATCACTAGGCGTGCAGCGCAGCACTGAAAACTTTAGTCCATGCCCACCTGCTGTGTGGGCCTCACCCCGGTCAGTATAAATTACAGCGAGACTGGGTAATCGGCTCCCAATTATTCTTCAGCCAGCTAGCTAGCACTGTCAGAAGAACGAAGAAGGAAACCTTTGCCTCCATTACCAGAGTGGAGGGTTTTACCGATCTGTGTTTTTTCCCTTGGTCCCAACCCCTGGAGCCAAGCCTGGCGGTGGCACTTGGGGCAACAGCTTCCAGGATGGACCAGCAACCTGTCCCTCCAGGGAAGCATGACCAGATGGTGACAAGGTCTCCAACCGAGCTCACCAGTGCATATTCCAGACGGCCACAGCGAACAACAACGTCGCCCTGCTGGCCTACAGCATCTCTAAGAGGCTGGAGGAAGCAGACCTGCTGGAAGAGAAAAAGATCTCTCTTTCTGTAAAGCTGCTGATGTCATCTTGAACATGTGCCACCTCTGCAGTCTGTCTGTCCTGCATCGCCGCCTGGATGACCATGATCCAGAGGACCATTTGGCTCCAACTCTCACCATCCTTGTCCGAGAGGCTGCAGAAAGACCTGCTGGAGGGCCCCATCACCCCAGAGGTGCTGTTCGGGGCCAACTTCAGGACCATACCTGAGAAAGCGCAGAGGTCCGAGGAGGTACCAGAGACTGTACACCATCTGGTGACGTCACAGTCCTCCTCTCGCCCCTCCAGCTGCTGGACGGACCACCTTGGCCAGCTCTGCAGTCGTTACACATGGCAGGAATGAGAATTATTTTTATCTGGATGATCTGCTCTTATTAGCTCGGTCCAGTTAGAAAGCTGTCGCACAGACCAAAACGCTAGTGTTCCACCTGCTAATCCTGGGGTTTCTATAAACTGGGAAAAGCTTCCGTTTGTCTGTCCCAGATGATTGTTTATCTGGAAGTGGAGCTAAACTCAACTACAATGAGAGCCCGTTTATCACAGATGAGAGCCGAAGCTCTATCAGCTGAGCTCCTCCGTGTCAAACCCAGCTCCGCCATTTTCAAACCCTGCAGCACAGTGACAGTTCTGCCTGTCATGTGATTCCTGGGATGAGGTCAGCGGACCACATCATGATTCCGCTGGACCTACTTCACATGAGATGCCTTCAAAGATGGTTTGCCCGCCTGCGCATAGATCCTGTGTGCCACAAGAGGTGGATTATCTTTGTGCCCCCCTCCGTGAGAACCGATCTGAATCACTGGGGAAACCCTCTCATTCTGTCAGAGGGAGTTCCCATCAGCAGGCCTACGTCACACGTCTCAATTTTCACAGACATGTTCCTGTCAAGCTGGGAGGAATATGTCTGTCCCAAGCAGTGGGAGCACAGTGGATGGACCACATGTCGCTTTACATAATGTGCTAGAATGTTTCTCGGTCTGAAATGTGACTCATAATTTGCCCCATGTGCTCAGCCCAACTGTTATGCATCACAAAACAGCTGTTGTGTTGGGCACACACAAACACCTGCTCTCCATCAGAGCAGTGTACATTCCCAGCGTCCTGAACAAGCGAGCAGATATCATGTCGAGGGGCGGTCCCCGCCACAGAGACTGGAGCCTCCACCCCGAGCTGATTTTTTTGATTTTGGAGCAGGTTTGGCCAAGCAGCAGTGGATCTATCCGTCACATGGGAGAACGCCCAGTATCAATAATGGTTCTCAGTGAGCCCATGAGACCACCCGCCGTTAAGAGTGGACACCTTCGCTCACAGCCTGTGGCCAAAAATGCTCCTTTATACGTTCCCTCCAGTCCTCCCGGTATCACGGACCCTGGACTGGGTCCGGGAGGAAGAACCGTCAGTCATCCTTGTAGCTCCCCAACGCATATGTGCTCCGTGGTTCCCGAATCTGCAGCGACTGATATCGGGTCGGCCGTGGGAACTGCTGGGGGGGCAGGAAGAGTAATCAGGAGTTACCCAGAAATAGATCAGCATCTTTGGGTCTGTCCGCTGAACAGATCCGTTTAGAAAAGATGGGCCTCCCACAGGATGTGGTGCGTATGTTCAGGGCGCACGAGCTGCTTCTACCACAACGCTGTACACATCAAGTGGACAGTTTTTCAGTGCTGGTGCGCAGAGAAAGGCGTGGAGGCCATCTCATAGCCACTAGGTGGCATGCTGTCCTTTCTGCAGCAGCTGATGGACAGAGATCTAGTGTTCAGCACAATTAAAACTTATGTTGCAGCTATTTCTTCCTTTCACGAGGGCTTCGGTGACAGAACAGTTCTTAATCACCCGTTGATGAAGCGTTTCCTGAAAGGTGTAAGGAGACACAGACCGGTGTCACGTCCACTAGCTTCACAGTGAGACCTAATGATGGTCCTGCACGCTCTGATCAAAGCTCATTCTGAGCTTTTAGATTAGGTTTCACTTAAATTCTGTCATTAAAACAGCCCTGCTGTTAGTTCTGATGTCGGCAAAGAGAGTGAGTGTTTGTTTGCTCTCTCTGTTGCTCCCTCATGTCTCAGAATTCAAGCTGACGGCAGTTCAGCTGTACTGCGTTTTAACCCTGCTCTGAAAAACATCACAAGCTCATTCAGATCGAGAGTGATAACCTTGGATGTTTTATCCTCTTCCTCATAATTCTGAGGAGGAAGCAACATCTCACCTCCTTCTGTCCCATGCGCCCATTTTTCATGTTACGTGGCGCTCACGGCCGCACTGCGCCACTTTCAGCGTATGTTCGTGCATTACTGGGACAGCTCTTCAGGACGTCCTCTATCCACCCAGCGCCTCTCACACTGATTGTGTGAGGCTATTTCTAAAGCTTACAGTTCATCTGGACTGGATCCTCCAAAGAATCTCAGTGCATTCTACCAGAGGGTTTTCTTTCTGCATGGCTCTGCATGGAGGGATGACAGTGGAGGATATTTGTACGGCAGCTGCCTGGTCGCCGCCATGTTCAATTATTCATTTTTATCTATGTGATGTTTCTACTTTCTCCATGACACATTCTGTTCTCAGGGTTCTGACAGAATGATTATTTGTTTCATGGAACCTCACTTTTGAGCTCACACCTGTCTGCATGTAGTCGCAGTGTAAAATATTTATTATCAGTCTCAAGTTCATGACTGCTGATTTTATTATTATTAACCGATTCATCCCGAGGAGCTGTTGGTCTGCTCTGTTTATCGTTACACTGTTACAATTCGTATCTTCCGTTGTTCCTATTCACAGCAGCAGGTCTGCTATCTCAGCCCTTTTTTTCCTCATCAGAGATCTTTTCCGGTGCGCTCCTGCGCATGGAGCACGCAATTACGCAGCGCGTAGTTATGCACACAGAAGACTGAGTGATGAAATGTTTTTTTGTGCAAGCAGGTGCTACATGTTGTGTCTGAATGGACCCAGTGAGGCATAG
Organism: Nematolebias whitei; assembly: GCF_014905685.2. Classification (NCBI taxonomy): domain Eukaryota; kingdom Metazoa; phylum Chordata; class Actinopteri; order Cyprinodontiformes; family Rivulidae; genus Nematolebias; species Nematolebias whitei. The sequence goes on from NC_056511.1 coordinate 42,724,525, forward strand.
ACGACATCCTGTTTCGCCTTTAACCCACTAGCGACAGTCTTAAAGATTGAAGCCTATAAAAAATAGAACGTTGGTTACCTACTGTAACCCCAGATTCTATGAGTATAGGCATAGCCCTTTAAGCTCTGGGCCTCACTGGTTCCTAAATGGCTAAAGAAAAAAGCTTTTTGGGAGCCGATTACCCGGTCTCACCATAATTTATATGGACCGGGGGTGAGGCCCACAGAGCAGGTGGGCGTGGACTAAAGTTTTCAGTGCTGCGCTGCGCGCCTAGGGATAAACCCACTAGCGACCCTTAAAGGGCTATGCCTATACTCATAGAATCTGGGGTTATAGTACGTAATCAAAATTTCTGTGCCTGATTATTTGTATGTTGGGTTCTAATATAATTTATCTGATGAAGTTAGTTTAACGAGCGTGAAATTTCCTTTTTTATTGCTAAATTAATCTCACTCAAGTTGTTCTTTTTTCATATTTCCAATCAGACAGTTAAACTTGAAAGAAAATCAGAGGGAACAATCACTTTTTTCTGTGATGAAACAGAATAAAGATTCCAGTGCCGTAAAAAATTAATATGACCACAGTGTAAATAGGGGCACCGATAACTGTCATGATGTTATATGACAATATTTCCCTCTATGCTAATCATGAAGGGGTCTTCCTCTGACTCAAACCACTAAAAGATGGATTTATTCCCACTCAGGTTAAACAACCATTTACCATTTTCCTCATTTACATTTTGGTAATTTATTTGTTTCTTGTTTTGTTTTACTTTTAGGGACTACACATTGCCTCAGTGACACTGGAAACCTGTGAATGTGGCTCTTTGCAATTCTGTGCATCTCTCCATGGGCCATCATCTCAAATGTTTGCCTGGAAGCTTGCATGTGGGTGAGTTATTTTAGCAGAAAAACATACTGTAACCATACTGTGGATAGTGTTGTCTGAACGTGTCACTTTGCACTTCACCCAGACTTCACCTGGGTCAATCAAAACTTTTTAAATGTGTTTTTAGACCACCATGCCCATGCATCTATTTGAATTTGTAAAGTGTTGTTTAATGAAAACAATAAAATGTCCACTATAGAGACCTTTCAGAGACCAAGAGGAAGATCAAATGCTCAGATGTACAAAATACATACAAAACCACAATTATTTAGTTATTGAACGTACAATTATGTTTTTACTTCACATAAAACGTACCAAACCTTGCTTTGTTCCCTGTATTTTTGATAACATTAGAATGAAAAAATTATTTTTAAAGCCTCCTCCCTGTGACCTTTTGAGATATTTTGACCTTTTTTTAACGTTATTATCATCTGTGCCATTGTATATTTGTATTTGTAGTTCTCGCATTAGTACAAAAAAAAAATTTTTTAAATGAAAGTGCCACAAATTTACATTGGGTACAAATGTACTCTCTGGCAAGTCCTTTACTTGGAAACCCCCCGTGCTTACTATGAATTTCCACCAAACCGCGTCAATGGTTTCACACATATAAACCAGTTCCGTAGCTGCTTAGAACGACAGAAATGCTTTCAGCCTTTGATCTTTTTTTAGTCGCTGAACATAAACATATTTTACCACTTTGCAGGAAAAGCATGTAAAAAGTCCATGTTAAAGAGTTTTATTTGAAAATGCTTGACTAAATGAAAGAGAGGCCTTTTCTTGTTACATCTAAACTGGGCCTCTGGTGGTTTATCAGTGACTCACAGGTGTCAGACAATGACTTGAGTTTCTGACAACAAAGATGGGGTAAATCTCCCACTGATGAAGAAGTCACACTCTGTTCCACATTAAAATCTAGGTGCATAAACTTTTTTATGTCAGTTCACTTTTCTTTTTCCTACCACAGAAAGGGAGAAGCGTGGAGCACTGAGAAAGGTGAACTTGCTATATGAATTATTAAAAATATATATATTTGCTGCTATCTGCTTCCCTGTTTCTCGTAATGTGGAAGGTAGTGAGTTAAAGGGGAAATTTGTGTTCAGTTACTTTTTCACTACTTCCTCCTTTACGAGAAACAGACTTGTATCTATACTGCAACCGGCCCTCAAGCTTCTGTAGAATTGTAAAATATTAACTGTGTTCACCTACACACACTTGTTCTTGTAAACATATATTTTGGGGACTTTGCATTGACTTCCATTCATTTTATATAGCCTAACCCTGACCCTTACCCTAAACCTAACCATTACTCATTCATGCCTAACCCTAACCCATCTGCAATTCTCACCTTAGTTCTAAACCTAACCCATAACTCCCCAATGAGACTTATCCTTATGGGGACCTGGCTTTGGTCCCTATAAAGAGCAGTTGGTTCCCACAGTGCACAATTTTTTTGTAAAATTGGTCCCTACAAGGTAACCTGAAACAAAAAACGTGCACACACCACTACACACACACAAACAAAGATCTGAGGAGTGTTACCAAAGTCCCTGTTGATAGTTGCGTTGGTGCCACCCAATCCCCTTGGATTCACCCCCTCCCACGGGCCTTGTCAGCTCTACAGTTGGAAGCACCTGTTGCACACTCATTTTCAAAGCACCCACGCCAACATTTCCCCTCCTCCAGCCGACTTTCTCACACTAGTGATGAGACTTGAGACACTCCCCTCCTCCTCACAAAATCTTCTGCTTTTCTTCCCCACTTTCCATTTCCTCCATTTTTTGCTCTTGAAGACCTCTGCAGCAGATCCTCTTAATAAGCACCCCCTTCAAACAGCACTATGGTGCAGGTGGACAAATTTCATTGCCTTCTACACAAACACCCAGAGCTGCACAGTCACAAACGGAGGCAGAACGTTTGAATGGAACAGCTGCCAGAGAGATTAAAACACATCTCTGTTGTGAGGGGGAAAAAGGAAGATTTCATCAAAGTGGGTTATGTTTACAAGAGAACACTGAGTCCAGGTTAAAGATGATGTTTGCCAGATTTGAGGAGAGCGCCGCCTTTTTATGAAGATTGTTTGGGTTTGTTGTGGCTGCCATGGTTGCTAATTACATACTAATCAACTTCAGGCTCAGCCATCCAGAAATCTACAAGTAATGTTCCTGTGATTAGTTAGCTGCAGTTTCTGAGAGAGGAACTGGAGTTACTTTATTAGGAAGGTTTTGTCACTGTGATCTGTAATTCTACCTCACTGTAACTACATCTCCTTTGTTCCCACACTCTCAGCCTTGTACCGGCATTTCTTGGAGGATGTTTTCATTGTCTGAATCTTTCATCTCCTCACTCCCCTATTCCAGACATGCTTTTGTGTTTTGGCGAATGAACTTGATGAACCAACCAAAAACTTTAGATTTTATTTCCCCTCAAATCAAATCCATTTTTTTCTTGTTGGTATTCCCGCCTCACACCGGATCCAGAACGTTATGGTTATAGCTCAGTTTGACAGTTGGATTATTTACTGGTAGTGCTTTGCTATCCCCCTGCTGGGCCTGGGTGTAATATATCCCCAATTGTTAAAAAAAATAATAATAAAGTGGGCTTTTAACTCTTTAAATCTGTTCTATTTTATTCCCTCTTAAGTGCTTCAGTAGCACAATCCCAGGAATCAAGCTGTGAAGGATTCGTGGAGTTTTGCTATACTTCTTATTGGGGCAGCTGTGGCTGAGTGGTTAGAGCAGTCATCCTCCAATGCAAGAGTTGGGGGTTCAAATCCACCAGCAGTCACATGTCAAAGTATCCCTGGGCAAGACACTGAACCCCCCATAGCCTCTGATGTGTGTCCCATCAATGTATGAATGTGATAAAGCTCTGATTAGTCTCTTTAGAATGATTTGTTCAATTATCTTTGTAGAAATCTAGTATAGAGCTGTATGAATGGGTAAATGAGACACAGATTGTTGTAAAGAGCTTTGAGTATCTTGAAATAAGATAGAAAGGCGCTGTATAAGTACAGTCCATTTACCATTTGTTATGACATAAATCTGCTCATCATTATCTGTTGCAGTGATTGATTGTAATAAACATATTATGGCTTTTTCACAGGTTGACACATATTACAAAGACTTCAACAAAATGTTTTGATCATAATGCACATTCTGACAGTTCCACAGCCCTCTGTGTGGAGTAGAGAGCGACTATCTAGGGCACCTGTGAGAGCAGATGGTGGGTGTTAAGGACCTTGCGCAGGGGCCCAGAGTTGTACAAATGGGGGTGGAGGCAGGTGTGGGTGTTTTACCTTTCCCACCCACCTTTTGATTGCATTGGTATGGGGAGTCAAACTGGTGACCTTCCAATCACAGGCCCACCTTCTCTAACCTCTGTGCCACCACTCCCCCACCCTCAGTTCAAGTTAATTAAATACAATAAAACAATTTAACTTTACAAAATGGCTCATGTACTCAATCCAGCTGCATAAACACAATTTAAAGCAGTGTTTTCCAGAATAAATTAATTCAAAATAAACTGAACTTTATCATCTCACAAACGTTTTTAAAGTGTGATTTTTGTGTTTTATGCTGACATTAAAATGTTTGTTGACATTAAGTGCTTACAATACATTATTTATAAAAGTTTGTGCCTTGAGGACAAAGATTTTATTAAACTTTAAACTTTTTTTTCTGACATGTCTGTTTTCTTTACATTTATGTGCATTTGAATTGTGTTTTTGTGCTTGGCTGAACAGGATACAGCTTTACAGCAGATTCCTCCATATTTTATGGCATGAACACGGCTTTCTGAGGTTACCAGAAATTTGAAGAAATGCTGGAGCAGATCACATCCCAACAGGTGACAAATTGCTTTTTGCATATTTTAACTTCACGTTTTCACATCTATTAACTCAGCTGCTTATCTTTATTACACTCAATTCTCATTTGAAAACTTTTCAAAATAATTATTTAACTTTTACCATTAATTTTTTATTTTATTTACTTTTCCTCTTTTTTTATACGGTCCAAAGTTGCCAGGGCCTGATTATTTAATTAAAGCTCATACTGTACACAAACTTTTTAAATATAACAAGTAACATAAATGTAACAATGTGCACTTATTTAGTTTAGTTAGATTTTAACCAATATATTTGAGTTAAAATTACATACATCTGACATCTAAATCAAACCTAAATAAATAAATGAAAAATTAACCACTTTTTACCTATGTATTTTTCAAACGAATACCTCGTAGTTAAATTTTATACAAATGTTTAAAACTTTACCTCAAATTTTACAAATTATTTACACTCACAAATCTCACAGGTATAACCAATAAAAATATAATTATCCAGGTTAGTAAAATGATAACTAGTTGCTCAAACATCTAGTTAAACTGTAGACTTACGATAAATGTTTTAATATTTTTTAATTTAGATTAAAAATACATTATATTCAAAATACACAGAAAATAGTGTTTACACATTTAACAGCTCATAGACAGTCATCATATATACAAAGTTAATTTTAGTTTTGCTAAAATAATTGTGTATTGCTTAATTGACAGAGAAGTACATGTTTAAACATTGAAAACTTCTAACTGATTACAAAACTGTGGGTTTGGGATCAATAGATAAACTTGGCTAATGCTAGGCTTAGGTAGTTATTTGAGCACCACACCTCATTATCAGATGTAAGGATAAAAACAAACTTCCATGTTTTAGTTCCTTTCAAATTTTATGCCAGTTCCTAACTTTACCTGTACCTCCTGATGCATGCTCAATAATCCAGGTAGAAAATTCTCAAAAAGTTAAGTCAGGTCCTCTGGACGGGTTCAAAAAACAAATGAAGAAAATGTAGGAAAGTTTCGTCTTTCATCTGAAAGACTTCTTCAGACTGAGCCTGAAGAAGTCTTTCGGAGGAAAGACGAAACTTTTCTAATTTTTTGGGGGGTGTTTTTTTAAACCATCCAAAGGACCTAACTTAACTGTTTTAGATTTACCTGAACCTGTTATCTGTATTATTAACCCATGGCAGTGCAGTTATTTTTCCCTGTTAAAGATCATAAACAATAAATAAATAGTTAACCCAAACATTTTTGATGTTTTGTTGTTGAACAGTTATCTTGAGCTAAACTTTAGGTTGCAGTTGTTACTGAAAATAAATACAACTGTTTAGTAAATTACATTTATAAATACTCAACTGAATTATAAATGGTCTTTTTGTTCATTCTTTTGCACTGTTTAAAATCCCTTTTTACATTGACATGCATTGTCATTATGCAATATATATATATATATATATATATATATATATATATATATATATATACTGATAATATTCCTTTTAACTACCGGTAGGCGTATAATTTTTTTAATAAAAAAAAATGTTTTACACATCCACTATTACGTATTTAGTGTGCACAAAAAAGTAGCAGAAAAGTGATTATAAATAAGCTACAATAAACTAAGAAATTAGGAAAATTACTGAAAAGAAAAGGAGGCACGGTGGCTTCGTTGGCAGAGCTGTAGGTGAGCCCTAGGTGAGAGTGAATGGTTCATTATTTTGTTTGTCTCTATGTGTCCCTGTGATGGGATGGAGACCTGTCCAGGGTGCCCCCCACCTCTCACACAGTGACTTCAGGATATGAGCACCAGTGACCCCCACAACCTGAAGAGGAAGGAGCGGGTAAAGATGATGGATGGATAAAAGGACTCTAACTGTTTTAAATAAAAGAAAACTTTCATTTAAAGTTCACAAAAATTTTTCTTTTGTTTAAATTTGGGGGTGGGGGGGTTAGGGTTTTTTTCACATATTTTTTTTGTATCTGATTTTTTCTCTGCCTCATCAAGTTCACCACATTTTGTTTTGCTGCATCGACTTTACATGGAAATTTTTCTGTCAACAAGTTACAAACCAACACAATTTTTACTTTAATCAGACTTTTTCAAAATACAATGTAATGCTATTAAAACAAATTAATTTTTACATCTGTGAATTTTGGAGACTGGAACATTTTTAGAAAGCCAGGTTGCTTTGTTCTTTGTCACATTAGTTTATAGCTCGACATGTTAGTCTTTGGCAATTCAGAGAGCTATAGCAAAATGTCTTCTGTTACAAATAAAGTCCACTTTTTTGGTCTTGAACTCTTTTGAATTTACCATGTAAATGACTGAGAATCTTCACCAGTGTAGTGTCATCAATAAAACTTAAACAGGTGGGACCAGTGATGGGAATCCAGCACAGGGAAATATGTTGATGCTTTTTTGTATAGGTTAAAAGACAATCTGCATTTGTAGTGCTGGTAAATTTGGTTTGCTTTATGGATTTGGGTTCATCTGAATCGCTCACTGAAGTGATCCAGTTGATCCTCTTGAGTCGGACACATTGCACACTGTGGTAAGTTCAAGGCTTGAATTTGCTTTTAGGTGTTTTTATATTTTATTTTATTTATTATAATGCTTCATTCTGCCTACCTGATGTGTTACACTTTGTTACACTAGCGTTTTTAAATGACTATTTTATTTTAATTAGGGATGGGGCCGATCCGATCCAGTATCGGTATCGGCCTCCGATACCAGCATAATTTACTTATTGGATTTTCCGATCCTCCTGCCGATATTTCCGATCCATGATGGATGTTGGCTTCAAACTATGGAATGGATTTCCTGAACAGCGGCATGTCTCATGAACCCAGAGTAATAAGACCCGCCTCACATTCAGGAAATCCAGTTCATAGTTTGCAGCCAGCTACAACGTGAGGACTGAGTTAGCAGCACTGCGGCTAACAGCTAACCAACTTTTCATCGAAACATGTCCGCAGTATGGAAGTATTTTACACTAAATACACCACAAAGCAATGCAGCAACGTGCAATGTCTGCAGAGCCATAGCGCTACATTAAACTGCGGTAAAGTTAGTTTTACGATGGACATTCGAGCTCCGTGGCTTCAGCGGTGTGCTGCTCTTTGCTCAACCCGGGGCGGCCAACTCGACCCCGGCCAGCCGTGTCCAATCTGCCCCGCTCAGTCTGCCCGTCTCCGAAGAGGGACAGACTGAGCGTGGCTGCCCCAAATTAGGCTGCTTGCTTTGGATTGAACAAGAAGTAGACGTCGCTGAAACCACGGAGCTCAAATGTTTACAGAGAAGTTGTTAAACTTCAGCATGATTAATGACCAACCACTATCAGTTGTAGAAAACAAAGGATTTCTCAGCTTGATACTTGCAGCCAAGATATATTTTACCCTCCAGGAGATATTTATCAATACAACAGTAAACAATCATAAAAAACATATTTGAAAATTATATATATTAAAAACAAAAACAGCTACATTATAAAGTGATGTAAAGTACTAAAAACAGGAACATGTCAGCTGGTTTATGTCATGAACGTAGCAGATGTTTGAAGCCATTTAACATTTTTTTTTAATTTAATTAATTTATTCATTCATTTGAATGAAACAAACTTAAAAAAAATCATCAAAAAGAAAACACTGAATGAAAAGAGTGCAGAAAGAAGAAAAATAATTATTATATCTGCCCCTTATTTAAAAAAAATATAAAATAACTTTAAACAATCACTTAAATTAATCACTTTAATATCCACTTTAAAGCTAGGAATAAAATAAAAAAAACATGTTTTGTGTTAGAATTTAATTCTAACTTTAAAACTTATCCAACATTAATAAAACTTACCTCAAGTTGCCTTTTTTGGACATACATGCATATATTTGTACAAATTGTACTTGAGAGGAGATTATTACAGCCTCATATAAAATTAATGATGATCATGATATCGGAACTGGATCGGTATCGGCCGATATACAGAGTTAGGTATCGGGATCGGATTGGAAGTAAAAAAAGTGGATCGGTGCATCCCTATTATTAAGTTGAGTTAAATTAAATTAAGACTCTAATCTCTTCTGACCTTACCTTCTTTATCAGAGGGGTAACATTGTGAAGTGATGTACACATTAAAGTTTTAACAATTTCGACAAGATAATTAATTTGGGAGGATGTTAAATTGAGTTTGCTACTTTCTAATATTGATATGAGACACCGGAACAAACAATTCGTGCAGATGACCTGACTTAACCTTGTTAGATTTTTCTGATTATTGAGCATGCATCAGGACAATGCCAGAACAAATTATTCACATGTAACAACAATATTTTATCTGAGACACCTATAGTTTTTAATTGTTTATGCTCTGCAGTCAAGTAATGTAAACCCAAATGTCAGAAATAATGTTAGAGAAGAGAGGGTTATAAGAAAATAGTACATGACATCTATGAGCAATTATAATGTGCTGGATCATGGCAAATTAGGTGAAACTACTTAGTTGTGAAGGCAATCACATCCCGGTCATGTTCCACATCCTGGAGGCACGTTCCTGCACCTTCACCAGTCCCTATACTCTTTCTCTTGGACTGTGTCCACTTGAGCTATGTCAAGATGTAGCTACGGGTATCACGTCTGCATGACCTTTCCACAGTCCTGGTTGTAGCCTAGTCATGAGACTAGTATTGACAGTCAAATTTTCATTGACCAAGCCACATCAATGTTCCCATGCCCTATGTCATGAATATGCTGCCATCATGTTTCCCACACTCCCGATTTGCTGCCACAAAGAAGACAAACAATTATATCTTGCTACGTAAATTTTATTTCAGGAAACAGTCACGTGATAAATTGGAAGAAATAAACTGTTCTACGATTAACAAGAAGCAGGGATGCTGCATCTGCAGCCACTGCTGTCACTGCTGCAGACAGCTGGCATCACCATCAGCCCCAGAGTCCAGATCACGTGTGAGTGCAGCTCTGACAACACTCTCTGATATAGGGGCACTTCTCATTCAAGAAAAATGCCAGTTAGGTAGTGAAGACAGTGGAAGATTGAGACAGTGGGTGCCGTTGAGCGAGATTATTTATAATCTAGGCAACTGAAACCTTCGACCACGTGGCACTGGAGAAGCATCACCTACTATCTGCTTTGCATCCGTGGAGGGTTGAAGTGGATGTGACGCAGCTGCTGCAGCCAAAGTCTTGCTCTCTTTTTGTCCGTTTCTTTTCCCGTCCCTCTGATTCTTTCTCAATAACCAACCCTCCATCCTCCACTCTGCCTTGCTCTCTCCGTCTGTCTTACTCTCCCTGCACATGCAGCTTGGTTGGAATGTATACGATGAGTCCTTGTGTGTTTGAACAGCGTCTGGACGCAGGATTTTTTTTCCACCACTGAGAAAATGTGACATAATGACATATTTTTCTCTGTTTTTCAGGGTGTTACAGTTACTCGGAGATCCTTAAGGTTTTATTTTGTCGCTCAACGAAACGCTGCAACGCTTTTTGTATTTTTACTCGTCCAACTTTTTATTTTTACATCGGATTAAAGTATTCATCTGTTGTGAATTTAAGTGGTCTTCTTCTTAAAGCTGAACAGCAGCAAGAGGAGAAGAAAGTAAAAATAGACTCCTCTGGGATTGGAATGGGGAAAATTTGTTTTTGTTGGATTACTGTTCACCAGACAGGAAGCGGTTAAAGATTTTTAGCTGAAGCTGTGACCCTTCTTTAATCTAACATGGCTCCATATCTACACTACTGCTCTCTCCCTCTCCAGCACACACCAAACAGTCTCCATCTCATAGCAACGCAGCCTTCATTTGGATGCTGACTTTGTCGCTGTCATTTAAGCCTCAAATGTTTTTTGGTGGCAGCAGTTTGCCTTAAATGTAGTGGTATTTCTTCAAGCCAACTTCCTGCCACAAATGCACGTGACGCATGGCAGCAGAGCCCTCTGAGTTTTTTTTTTTTTCATTCAACGGAGCTATTCAAGAATAATGAAGTCATGACTTTTCTAACGGTCTGACAGTGATGCAATGAGCATCAGCTTTTCCTTTTTTTTATTTTGAATCTTTCACTCAATTTGAATGCCTTCTGGAGAGGAATCCTCTGTACTGGCACACCCCGTTTCAGACAGCCCTACTTGGACCATGTGTATGAAAGCTTGATACTTGATTATTTCATGGATTTCCATCTCCCTCTCTTTAAAAAAATATCAGGAAGGGAAAGGGTTAACAGGCTGTGAATTCTTGATTGCCAACTCCCAGGATCGTATCTCCTGTAACTCAAATCAGGGCCATCTGCGCTGGGCGTATGCCTGCTTTCCCCCCCTGGCCTACTGCACTCAAAGACTCTCTGTGCTGTGGTTTGCCCAGCCCCATCATGTGACTTCTCTGAAAGTGCCCCCCCTCCCTCCTCCTCCCTCTTTATTTCCAGTAAACTGTTTGAAAGGAGGGGGGTGACTCAGAGTAAAACCAGCTTCCCTTTAACCACAGCTTGTTAAAGAATTTGTCAACGTGGACTCAGGGGTGCATTTGTGTATATGTGTCTGTGGGACCATGTGTGTGTGTGTGTCTGTGAAAGCGTGCCTTTGGACAGATTTGAATCTGCATGTTTTCGCTTTTCTTAATTCATAAAAACGGACTGTAGCATCCGTTGCATCACGAGTTCCTAATCTGTCCACTTCCTGTGGCGGGCAGAGCAGGCGCAGGCTTGTCAGGAGTTAATGAGACGAACTTTAGATGTCTTCACGTTGGAGCGCTCGCGACTGCTCCCAAGATGTGTGTCATCTGTGTGAAAGATTTTCATTGAGAAAAAGAGAGAGAAAGAGAGAGAGAGAGGGAGAGAGAGAGAGCATCAAAAAAGTGTGTGGGTGTTAACGTGTGTATAGGCTGTACATAGATTTTTCCTTGTCTGACACGTTAGTTTTCCAAGTATTCAAGAGACTGTTGTTCCTGCCTGCTCTTTGTCTTTTTGGTGTCTTTAACGTCACAAAACCAGACAAAAAAAAAAATTTGGTCAACAACTCTTAAACAACAAAGCATCAAGCTGTAAGAAAATTCTTTAAAAAACACTTGTCACATCATATTGTATACTGTATTGTTTTTGATGCTTTAACAAAAAACAGGCTACCACAAAAAGTACACACAGAGACACACATTTATGTGTGTGTAAAAGGGGTGTCCCCTAAGGTGGGTTGTTAAAACTTGCACCCCCAATGTGAACGTAAGCAAGTAAGGTGTGTGTGTGTGTGTGTGCTAAACAGAATTCTTTTCTTAATTACAGAAAACAAACTTTCTCTACTAACATGATGGAAATATTAAAAATAATAATAATAATCCAACCTTTATTTAGACAGGTTAATCCCATTGAGCCTCGAGGACTCATTTACAAGAGAGACCTGATTTTAACAAAGAGTGATGACACCAATGGACAACAGCCAAATCATTTGTAAAAGTTGCTGTATCGATTAAAACAATAAAGTTTTGTCACATTGCAGTAACACATTTATTTATGAAGTATCACTTATGGTTTTCATTTTAACGAGTTTGAATATATCATCCTCTTCACATGACTCAGTCTTTGACTTGTGATGAAGTTTTCCCAAACTTCTAACTTATGTTAAGCTAGTGGTGCATTAGGTTGTTTTATTGTGCTCAGCACGGATCCTTAACTTGTATAAACTATTTAGACTGTTTAGGGTTAATTCATTTTCACACAAAACTTATACTCATTTAAACTTAGTGTTATTTAGAGATAATATAACTGGGGAATTAAACTGTGAAGTTTTTACTGCTTTTAAAGAAACAAAATGTCCGTGACAATATATATTTCTGGGGGCAACTGACAATTTGACTTCATAAATGTTATTTTTATTGACATGACGGAAGACTGCTGAATGATCAGCTCTGAACCAAACTTCTATCAACAAAGGATCTGACTAAATAAAATATCTGCTTCGCTCTGTTTCATACGCCCCCGATGACTGGGGTGGGGTGGGGGGGCTGGGACAGTACTGAGGAGGACAAGTTCTTGGCTAGCTGCCAGGCAAATACGTTGATTTTCCTTTAACTGCCATCAGCAGAGTCTGGATGTCTGAGCCCCAGCCATCGTAGACAGATGCCTCCTTGGTCCACAAATGCAGAAAGGAGAAAGAATCCAAGCGCACGGTTCAAATGTAGTAAATTAGACACAAGATGACGGGTTTACCCCCGCCCCTATCTCGATTGAGACCCTTTGTTCACACTGCAGTGATATTTCTCACTACTTGAGACAAAAAGTCACCTAACAATGTAAGAGTCACCAGCTCAGAAAATAGATGGGGGCCCAGAATTCGGATGGTACCGATCGGTTTTACGGGGTTCTGTTGGAACTGTAACCATCGTCATTGTCAGGTATGCCTGACGCTGGGGACACGGTCCTCAGCAGTTCAGCTGTAAAGCAGTCATGCACATTCCTTTCCTCCCTGTCTCCCACCAGCAGCACAACTGAGGAATATGCACGCACACACACACACACACACACACACATACACACATACACACATACACACACTCAGGGGGACAGGCTTGGTTTAAAAGCACCAGGGTTGTCCAAGGAAAATCTTTCATGATTGGACATCAGCGGAAGCCAAAATTCAAATTGTCAACCAATCAGATTCGGTGTCCCCCCCCCCCCCACAACTTATGAGGAGACCTCCCATGTCTCTCAAATTTCCTGTCTGCTGGGTTGAACCCCGTAAAGAATGTCCCCCACACTGTAATGGATTCGTTGACCATATTAGGTATGATGTAGGCCTCCTGAACCGAATTAAACAACGGAGGGGAAAAAATCAGGAAGGCCTTCCTTTGTTCTCCTTCAGTATGAAAAATATATAATTTATTGTCCAGTTCACAACATTTTTACTCTGAAATGGGATGTAGGCATTGAAACAAAAATATTAATATTACTAATAAGATTCCAGTCTTAACTTTAATGCCTTTAATTTAAATTTTATTGACACACAAGTTTAAATTTGTGTGTTTAATCTGTTTAATTAATCTGATCCACAATTCTGTTTAATGTTAATTGTTTTAAGGTGCAGATTCAAACTAAATCATCTTTTTTCCTCCTTTTTTGTTAATTAGTTTTAAAAATGAAGTTAGAATCAATTTTAAGACTATTCTGCAAAACTTTTTATATTCTACAATTTCACTAATAAAAATATAGATTACAAAAAAATCGGGCTATAATCCTACATCTGCATTATTGCCATAATTAATATTTTAAAACAGTCAAAGCTTGAAAGTTTTTATTAAAAAGAAGCTAAATTAGGACAATGATTCCCTGAAAATATTATGATTGTTCTGTTTTTTCTTCAATAAAGCTAAATTTTTTTTAGAATAACTTCATATAAAACAGTGTTAAAATGCTTTAAAACAAAACTGCTTTTTAAATCAAAGTTTATACTTTTTATGAACATTAGATCAGTTTATGAGCATAAGAAGGCCTGTAAAGAAGATATCTGTTTTAAACACTTTAAATTTTTAATATCGGTAGCAATTTATATTTGTTTTTGTAATTATTTAATACCATACTTAAATCATAATCATACAAAATAGCAACTCTAGGACTGCATTCAAATAATACATTTATAATTTACCATTGACTTTGTCATCCAAAAATAAAGGATGTGCTGCATCAGAGGTTATCTTTGTAGTCAAATAATTTTCCAAGAAAGTGTTGCAGTGAGTTCCAGACAGGTTGAAGCTCCTCATCCCAGAACATTTAGGAAAAGTCTGTCACTCCAGAGAGAAGTTCTTGTTTTTGTGTTAGGAGCGACAGAATCACCAGCAGAAAGTTTTCAACATGTGAGTCACTGCAGAGACCAAAGTCTGTCTTATTCCAACTCCAGGGTGTAAAACAATAATAATAAGGCATCAAAAGTTAAATATAGACATGATTAAAAAATGTTCATTCATCAGACAGAAGAAAGAAATATTAAAAACAACTTTTATAATTTATTTATGGTGCTTGTAAGGTGAATCACAGCAATTTTCTTTGACTTTCAAGACTTTTGCAGAAGCAGAATTCTTTTAAAATATGTGATAAAATAATAATAACATAAAAAACAATATTTCAAATAATTATTTACTCTAAAAACACATACTCTGAGAAGTTATAGCAATAATTATGTTTTTTAATCGTCATGCTACATTCTCTCATGTAACTTTTCTCCTGTTAACAGTTCATTTTTCATCCCCTGCTCTTTTTCCATCTAATTTTTATAAACGTCCTTAAACTACAAAGGCAAACACATTAAAAAAATCTATTGCCTATGTGTATTTTTCTCTTCTTTATTTGTATTTCAACTTAAAAGAGCACAGAAACAAAACTCAGGAGATTTTGTTCTTAAAAGTCCCTCTGATTCATTTTTGTGTTAAACATAATAAAGTTTTAAAGAGTTTGCACCTGCATGTGTTTTTTAAAGATTTAATTAGCTTGTCAGATTTTTATCAAGCTCACTAATGTTTTCAAGTTTGACAGGCCACAGAAAAAGCTCTTGTCACGGCTGCTAGTCACTTATTTCTAATTTATTTTGAGTTAAAACCTTTTAGACTTGAAGAGATATTAAAAGTCAGTACAGAAACAGTAAAGTTTTTAAGTTAGTTAAAGCAACACATAATTATTTTCCTTTTCCTCTGAAATAAACACTTTAAAACAACACTTCAGCCAAATAAATTTACTGTTTTAACACATGGATGTGTCCATTTTTATCACTTTGTTAATGAAAAGAAACAACAAAAAATGAACAGTTTATCACAAATCTTCTTCAGAAAAGATTTCAGGAGCCAAACAATTTTTCATTTCAAACAATTGACCAAATTTAGCTAAATTTATAAGAACAAGTTGTCACAGTGTGATAAATAAAACAGCTTTAAAAAGTATGTTTGATATCTCATAATAACTGTTCACAAAAATAATATCTGTGAAGCAACATTGGAAAGTATTATGTATTGTAAAATATTTTCATTTTATAATTAAATTCTGTATATCTTACAAATATGACCAACTTTAAAGGTTTAATTAATTCATACTTGACAGTTTTGTGTTTATTTGTTGGTTTGTTTTTCAGGACAGTGACAGAAACTGATCCAGACGGTTGAAATCTTTATTTACTGTCCTGTAAATCAAATCTGCAACTTTATAAAACTTCCTCTGAACTCCGCAGGACTCAGTCAGAGTCCATCGGTGCAGATTGAAGGCATGATTAGTAAAGATTACAAAACAACTTTGGGACTATAGATAAAAATTAGCCTCTCTGGCTAAATCTAGCATGTTTATGTGATGTATTCATGTTGATTAATATGCATTGTCCCTTTATGAAATAAAGACATCTAAACTTTGATTTTCTGTGATCTTTGTTTTATTCTCTCACATTTTTATTTCTTGTGGAACATTTTCACAGTATCCTAACAGCAAACATTGTTTTCCTGCAGATTCCAAATCCTCTGTTTGACCTGGCAGGAGGAACCTGTGGACACTTTTCGTCCTTTTTGGATGTTTTCTGCTTGTCAGAATGCACATTCAGGTGAGTTGAACTTCTAAAAATGTGTTTTTATTTAAAAATACACAGCTGTATATCTATCTTTTTGTCTCTTTTATGTTTTAGTGTACCAAAGATGAGGTTAAAAGCAGGTTAAATTTGAATAGATTTAGTTTCCTCAGAGGGCTGTGTTTGAGGGATGACTCACTCTCATGCGCAGCATCTCTGCACTCTAGCAGCTGGTCACAAGGAGGCCATTTTGTGCAGCACATGAAGGGGAGTCCACCATTTTGTGACTCCACCAGCAGCTCCTGTATACTGTACAGTGGGACCAGTACAGGAGATGGAGAGTTTACAGGAAGCGAGCTGCATTCCAAATCTTATCCAAATATTCTTTAAAGCATGGGGACTTTGCATCACTAATGTTTTTTGTCTAATCCTGGAAAATCCTCAGTTTGCGTCCAGGAATTTGCAGCATGTCCACGATTACCGTCAGGGGCTTAACTTTTTGTTCCCCGAGCAGACTCGGGAATGTGCTCATTTTGACGCACAGAAGGGGTTAAGGGCAAAGAGTTTTATTTTACACTCAAAAAGCATAAACCTGAGGAAAGAAAGGAAAAAGTCAGTGAACCCAACTTAACGCAGAAAACATTGTCTGTGGGGGACGATGGGGAAAGCGACAGGGACAGATGGGGGTAAAGTAAAAAAAAGGGGGGGGGGGGGGCAAGGCACATTCGCACACAGAGGACAAGATTACACCCAGGGGTCCCAGGGGGGCTCCCCACTGATAGAGGTGTGTCCTTTCTGTCTCTCAGAAAGAAAGCCTTCTCCCGGTTCTCCGGCATGCCTGGGGGCCCAGCGTCTCCTTCGGCTGCTCCGTTTAATTTACTTCAAACTGGAGTTTTGCTTCTGATCTAAAGGTGTTAGGTAATTTACAGTGTGAGAGCAGAAAATGAAATGAGCAGGTAGAGCCAAGAGGAAACAAAAGGGGCTTTGCAGACTGTGTGTGTTCAGTCTCAGCTCTGTTAAGTGTGCTTTCTGCTTTAGGTGTGTTCTCACCTGTCTCCAAGGAAAGGGTTTTATCATTATTATTATTATTATTATGTGCTTATTTCACCTTTTGTTGCCCACTAAGGGCAATGAATGTGTGCTGCTGAATGGTGAACGTCACCGGCTTTGTGACGCAACAGGTCACTTGAGGACCACAGGTGATGTCAGTGAAGTGTACACTTTGGGCCTCTGGGAGGGGTGATTTACCTGAGAACACAAGCTTTGTGAGGTGTGGCAGAGAACAGTGGAGTCCAAGTGAAGCCAGGGATGCTAAGGTTACACTCGGCTTT
Source organism: Nematolebias whitei (assembly GCF_014905685.2). Taxonomy (NCBI): domain Eukaryota; kingdom Metazoa; phylum Chordata; class Actinopteri; order Cyprinodontiformes; family Rivulidae; genus Nematolebias; species Nematolebias whitei. The sequence goes on from NC_056511.1 coordinate 42,742,106, forward strand.
TTTATCCAACTTACTCACCGCTATTGCACAAACTGAGAGCTGATATAGCAAAACAATTGTTTAATTTGCTTCATCTGTGTGTGCGTGAATGAATGTGTGTCTTTTATTGACATTATCAGACAGGGGAAATTAGCAAGTCAGAACAATGTGATCATCAGTTTCCGAGCAGACCCATTCAAGGCATCTTAGTCAGCTTTCCTGCCCTGTCGTCCTCTTTTCTTTGTGTAAGGTGACGGCTCATGTGTCAGTTTGTCCAGGAGCTGTGGGCGCACGAAACTAAATTCATCCTTTCAGATTAAAAGTTGCTGTGAGGAGATATGATTTATTTCTAGCCAAGCAAATGTTAAATAACGTTTAATTTTTTGTAACTTTACAAGTCCTCATTATGATTTTTGTCTTTCGCCAGCATCCAAAGGCTTAACAGTCACACAAAGAAAAAGACAATACATGGATGACCTGGATTACATGTTACATAAGCTCGAAGCAAACGTTGTAACAAAGACGTGATCAAAGCTCCCTGTCACATGAAATTAAAACTACAGCCAGAGCGAGCTGGTGCTGAGCATTTCAAGCATGCTCGCTGGTACCGTGCACATCGTACAGACACGGTTCTTGCTTTTATGTCAGAACACCTGCAGATAACTTCATCTATATGAGTTTGTATATTTATTACTTGTTTAATAGTAATTTTTTAAAATATTTTTACATTGTAGTGGACATTATTAACGTTTTTTTGTTCCAAACTTAAAGTGTCTTAGTCAAGTCAGTTTTCAGTATTTCAATTTGTGAGTTATTAATTGGGCTCATACTTTACTACATAATAAATTAAAGCTTCATATTGCACCTGATAAGTTTATTCAAACTCAGGTTTGATCTTGCAGATGCACAAAGGGAAACTTTACTCTTCTTTTTAAAATTGTAGCTCGAGATGCACACGTATGTCGGCCTAAAGAGCTTGCTTTCAGCCAACGAGTTAATAGACTAATATCAAACGACGGCAGTTTTTATTTCTTTTTTTTCATGTCCTGATTTGGCGCTATTACTTTTGGCCCTGAATCAAAAATAAATTAATTTAATTTATGTTCCACAAAATATAATGGTCTTGAAAAGTCAGAGTTTGTAACAGTTTAACAAGCTAAACACTGTTTGAATTGTTTTTTTCACATAAAATATGAACTTATATAATAATGAGTTTAGTATATTTGTATAAATAAATTTATTTATTATGAAAAAAATTGTGATGAAGAGCGATGGTGCTTTAAAACTGTATTTTTAGTGCATCTGTTATGATTTCTCAAGCACTAAAATAAATAAATATAATGAAATACGTTTCCTCAACATGTCTGTCTATGGGTCTACAATTAAATCAGGTTTTAAAGACATTTGTTTGTTTACACTTTGTTGTGTATTTCATCAATAAACTGTTAATTTATTAAAAATAATTAATTAATAAAATGACGTTCAACCGTGCCTTTTTGCACGTTGTGCCTTAAAAAAAGACGGTCTTGTTAAATATTTTTGTGGCATTGTTTAAGACAGGCTTCTTACTGCAGGGTGGTCGGCATCTCAGAAATGAGCCCCCAATTTGTGCGTGAAATGATTTAATTTAAAAGAAATAAAAAGGAGAAGTAACGGACCTTGGAAAACCAGGTCAGTTAGTGTGTCTTTTGCCCCCCCCCCCCCCCACCTCCCTCAAAAGGCCTCTGTGCGAGCCTGGATCACTGTAAGTCGCCTGTTTTCCTTGTCATCGCTCTGACTGAGCAGTAATCAGACCGGACAGGAGCCGAAACAGACCCCCTCTGAAGCTGTGACGCATCATCTCATATTTCTCCATTTGTTCCTCTTGTGAGGTGTGTGTGCTCTTTTGGCACACACGCACACACACACTGTTTCTGTTTCAAACACAGCACATTTGATATGCTGACTCAGTGTGTTGTGATGTCAAACATGCAAACCTTTTATTCTTATTTTTTTTGCACATTGTGACAAAATGTCTCTTCTGCGATGACTGCTTTAAGTCCCCAGACACTTTGGGCTCACAAGGCCTGGGCTTGGGCATAATGAGTGTGTATGTGTCATGGGGGCTTAAGGAATTGCTGGTCAAACTATGATGCATACACTGCCTTGTTCAACACCCCAGCAGTGACCTTATGGTTCAGTAGCTGACTTGTTCATGCTCCGTGTGCTTCTTTGTCATACAGAAACTGTTGGTGATCGTCACCTTCAGCAGGCACAAAGCAGAGCAGATGGTCTTCCTCATAGGGTGAGTAAGCCCGGTCTTGTGTGTGGGTGTGTGTGCTCTAATGGCATCTCATGTGATGTACATCTCAAAGCGTTAATGCAGTTCTTGACAGTTGATTTTTTTGTGAATGGGGTTATGGGGCACTGAGGCAGTTCATGTTTTAGTGAAGTTTGGTGAACTCTGGCCTCTTGCCCTACTCCTCTTCTTATTGACTTTGAAAAGCCCTTTACAGTCAGAAATAGCTCTGCATCAAACACTGTAATTATAAAAGATGACGTTCGGCTTGAAATACTTTGTGCAGATCCCATTTTGTTCCACTTTTCATTCCTCTTTCTGCTGAGTTTGATGATTAATAGCTTGGATTTTTCCACTCGATGGCTATGGGCATGAACATGTTTTGGCTGCTTCACAAGACGGGATAGTTTTTTGTTTATCAAAAAGAAAAAAATGTTTTTATCGCTTGCAATGTACTCTTTTCTCTCTCACATGCATCCATTTGTTGGTTCACGTGTCCAAAAAGGAAGCAGCTTTTGAGTGTCTTTAGGTCAGAAGATGGTCTAAAGAGCTATGTACAACTGTAACTGAAACAAGAGCACAAGATGCTGCCTAAACTTTTAATACACAACATCACATCATCTGCAAACATACTCATAGAAAGGGCTTCTCTTCTCTGCATATGGCTAACATTTGTTGGATATTGTAGACCCAATGCTTCATTTTGGAAGAACCTTTATATGTTTTTTCTTTTTAATGACAAGTTTAGCGGTGCCTCTCAGTGAGAAGGTTGCTGGATTGAATCCTGGCCGAGGGCTTTTCTGGGTGGAGTTTGCATGTTCTCTCCGTGCATGCGTAGGTTTTCTCCGGATACTCTAGTTTCCTCCCACAGACCAAAAACATGCACGTTAGACTGATTGGTGACTCAAAATTGTCCCTAGGTGTGAGTGAGAGAGTGAATGGTTGTTTGTTTCATCCCTGTGATGGACTGGAGACCTGTCCAGGATGTCCCCTGCCACTTACACAGTGACTGCTGGACATGGCACCAGTGATTCCACAACCTGAAAAGGAAAAAGCATGTAAAGATGATGGATGGATGAGCAAGTTTAGCATAGTTGTCGTGCTTGCATTAAATAATATTGATGTACATTTAAAGTACTCATTACATGTACTACTTGTGAACTTATTTTTGCCTTTCCTCAAGATGTATTACTAAAAATCCTGGTGTTCAGTAATTTACGGTATTTCAAGTGCTTTTATTTTTGACTGAGGATATCAAAGGCCACTTCTAGCTCACAGACCTTATTTTGCCCATGTTTGCTTGAGGTGTATCATTAGAACGCAACGTAATGTTAAAAAATAAATAAAATGTTTCGAGTGTAAAGCATCCCTGGCTGTCTTCCTGGAAGATCTTGAGAGGAAAGAAACAGTGTGAGTTTTCACACAGGGTGTTTAGTTGTATTTCAGTACAGTGAACGTGCTCTACTAAATGTATTTATTACACCAATATTCAAAGAATTAGGAGCCTGGCTCTATTACATGCCAACTGGTTTCAAAATGTATAAAACCGCTCAAATAAATTAGGAAATTCAAAAAAAATTGTAAAACTCCACACACTGCAGTGCTGCTTATCACCATGTGGTTCTTTTAAAACAAAACGTGCACGTGTGTGTGTGTGTGTGCATATAGGTGTGTGTGTTGATAGGTGTCCTTGTAGAAATGCCAGTGGAAACTACCCTCAACACACCTGCTGGTGGGAGTGCCAATGATTGCACACAAACACGGTCACACATATTCAAACTCTGCTTGTCTTACACACACTCATACACAAACAC
>NC_056511.1:42761176-42774739 GCF_014905685.2 Nematolebias whitei
GGCCAGCTGGGCAGACGACCGGACCCCTCTCAGTGCCCGCCCTGCATCAGTCACAACTTAGTCATAACGGACATATTGTCCTCCATCAGCCTCAACATGTCACCGACACGGAGGAAGGACAGTAACTAGTCTGTGAGCAATCTTGAAAATATATATCAGCATTCATGAGATCCACTTATTAATATTATGATATATGTATAATACAGAGTCAGATGTGTTGATAGAGTTTACAAGCCTCAGGTCTGTTCTTATTCTTGTTATAGAGGAAATAAAGTGGTATTATATTTACTTGGTTTTATTTGTTTAGTTTTCTTCGGCTTCACTGAGACAGTACTGTCACCTTCACATCGGTGGTGTAGTATATGTGATAAGCAGGTATACAGAGTATACCCACTAGAAAAGTTTGGGAACTTCAGTATACCCATTTAAAAGTGCCCAATGATACGTGACATATTATTGGGCTCGTGTCATTAACACATTTGGAACATTTTATAGATGCACTGAGTTGGTTCAACTATATATATATATAATTAATACTTCAGTACTTAATACTTGAACACGTTTTGCTTTGACACTGTTTTATAAATGATATGATGTTTTTAATACAAAGCCAACTGTTGTACAAAGTTTGTCGTACATTTATTCAAATAAAAGCATCGGAGAAATTTTTGAAATGTTCAATATGTTTAAAAATCTAAATAAATTGACGATTACGTTGTACTAACTAACCGGTGTACTTCGGTTTCTAAGCACAGTATATCCAGTACAAACATGTAGACTACACCACTGCTTCACATCAAGTACTTTTACTTTCTACTTGACAAATTCTAACCACGACCTCTACGTGATGCTCAGACCGAAGCCTGCAAATAAACTGCGTGTGCAACGGATCCTAAAGTTCAACCACAAACGGTAATTCACTTTGGACATCTTAGATATATTTTGAGTTTTTTCTTGCTAAATGCTAAAAACAAAAGCAGAAAATAAAATCAACGTGTTTCCTGTGGGGAGACTTAAGATCCTGTTGCTTCGGCTTTGACCTCAGTCGGGAGTTTAGAAGATGTGGAGTCGGTTGTGGCAGTACCTGCCCTTTAACCTTTGTGGCTGTTTGAGCAGCGCGTCACAAAATGTGTGTGACGTACATCACCAGATCACAACAGTCCCACAGTGATGGACCTGATTTTAACCTGCTGCGTTGAATCATAGGAACATGTTGAAATTCAAAACTGTCATCGTTTATTCCATAATCCTCGCTGGGACTTTGTGTCTGTGCTTTCCTCACATTCAGATTTAACGTCTCATAACGTGTTTATTTGTCTGTTGTTGGCTTTTCTGGCTTGCTGCAATAATGTCTTTTACTTGGGACTAATAAAAGTGAAAGTGAGTAGGTGTGATAATAATGTGTTCCTGAACATTCAGTGTTACACAAACCAGTCCTACCACAGCTCTCCGTCCACCAGTCATCCTTTCGGTTTAAATGAATAAATAAATAAATGGACTGTGGTGCCCTTCATCTCCTGATCCTCTTCTGTTCGTCTGCCTCCCCTCCTGTATTTCAAGCCCGCCTGCTGCCGCCTGTCTGTCTGACTTGTCTGGATCTGTCTCCAGTCACATCTGACTCACTGAACAAGACTTTTGCACCAAAGGAAGGGTCCAGGTGTGGCGGTGACCCAGCAGCTACTCACACTTCCTAGCCAAGAGGGTCCGTGTGGGCATGCAGACCCAAACATTGTTTGAGGGGGGGGGGCGACCATGAGAACTGGAAGGTGCTTTTCTGTTGTTGCCGAGGAAGTGAGAAGAATAATAGACGGCTATAATTGGTGTCCCTGTTTTTCTGGCAGCTCAGTTGGTACCCAGGAGGAAAAGCTGTGTCCGTGTGTGTGTTCGTGTTGGCTGACACAGATGGCTGTGAAGCGAGGATGTGATAAACACTCTGGGCAGGGGGATCTCCGTCCAGGACTGGGCTCCATGTTTTAGTTGTGAAGTCATTAGGAAAAAGCCTGGTGCAACGGGTGGGGGAACAGACACACGCACACACATACACACACGGATATTACCTTACAACATTCGCACGTGAATCACAGCTTTCCTCGCAAAGAGGTGGAACGCGCGCGCCTCCCTCCCTAACTTCATCATTTCAACATTCGACCAAATGAAATCCAACCTGGGAGTGAGTAAAACACAAAGTCAGAGTCGTTTCATGTGTTTTCTGCGCAGGGATGGTGACGGGGTCAGAGTTTCCGTGCCACAGGTCAGAGCAGCACCTCGCCACACGGTGTGTGTTCTCCGTGCAGCGTTGGTGCTGTTGTGTTAGGTGTGAACTATGGCCCTGAGCGGCGTTGGGTAACAGTAGTGATTGCCTAACCAAGTTGTTGTGATGATGTCGTAACCCGTTGGACCTGGCCAGCACTTGGCTGTCATGTGAGCCCTTATTCTCTTTCTTCTGCTGCCCAGGACAACAGGCACGTGCGTGTTTGTGCACTCCTGCATTTACAGAAAAGTTCAAGCATTAGGGCACGCTGAAGGTGGCGGCCCTGGAGTGGGGCGCTCGTGTCAAAGGTCGGCTCTGACGCGAGGCCTGTGGAATTTAGTTTAGCCAAATGAAACACAGGACGTGTAAACACGCTCCATTCTTCATGAACAGAAGCAGGAAACGATAGTTCATTAAAAAATACGAACGACTGAGCTGTTGCTTACAAATTAACCCTTCGGAGCAGTAACCACGCAACAGGAAGTCGGGAGGTTTGGGGGTTTCCCTCCTTCTTTGTTTCACTGAAGGCCTCCTGTGCAACCTGTCCGTCACGTTTAGAAGATGAGAACATGACGAGCATTTGTCTTGTCAGATCTCTGCTCTGCTTCTGCTGCTCAAACCTTTTATCTTATTTTTCTGGTATTTTTTAAATGAGCAAATTTAATGCAAATAATGAGGTTTAGTAACTGCAGCAAACACTAAACTATTAGTTTTAAAACCTGAAACACTGGTGAGCTATTGTTTGTCTTTGGATTTTCAGCAATTATAACTGAGAAGCATTTTTAACATGTTTTAGTTTTCTTTTTTGATACATTAATTTCTCAGATTAATTTTGTGTGTGTGCACTTGTTGTAATTGTGTATTTGTCCTTACAAACCCAGATTGTTTAAGTTCAAAATGATATTTTACTGATTGCTTTGAAGCTCTCAAGTTGACTTTGTAAAATACATTGATTTATAGAAGGGCTGTTTTATTTTATTTCATTTTATTTACAAAAGCCAGTGTTAAAATTGTTTCTTTTCCACACTGCAGATGTTTGGCTGACAAATAAAAAACTGAAAATATGAAAGTATTTTTCTAATAAAGGATGATGAGGCTTCATGTGTTTTCTCACATGAGATTATATTTAAATTAAAATGATTTTGAATGGATGTTAAACCAAATGTGATGACAAACAAATTGTAGATTGATGGAAAATATCAGTTTTGTGACAGTTCTTTCTTTTATTTCAATAAGGTCCAATATAGTTTTTTTTTACCTACAAAATGTTTTTTTAAAAAGTTAGCTGGTTGAGTTTCTGACCCCAAGTTACAATTCGTTATATTTTTTCACATTTCTTTAAAACGTTTGCTTCAAATTAGCAATTTATGAAATTTTCCATATTCTTTTCATTCAATTATTCACTTAAAGTGTCAACTATTATTAACTTTTGGCTGCTGTTCATCAGTGATAAATTATTCAAATGTTGGAAAAAGCTGAATATTTTACTGACTTGTACCCTCCCATCCTCACAACACAGACACACCTGGATTATCTTACGTTTCGTTTCCTTATGCTCGTAAAAAGGCTGGTTGCTTTTTGCACAACTTCTGGATGTGATTTAATCAGTTGTTAACGGTTAAAGTTTGACAGGATTTACTCACGCAGAGTTTTATAGCTCTAAATCTTTTCAAGGCTTTTCCGTGTTGCCGTGATTATCTTTTTGTTTGCTCTGTGTGAACTATATTTATTAAATATCAATTTTCCTTTTGCTATGGAGCAACATGTGAAACTTTATAAAAGATGTTTTTATTCTCGGACTCAGATGATCATATGAAATTTACATCAAGCTAAATTTTTATTTATTTAATGAACTTTATTTGTTCTAACAAAACATATCCCTCATTCAGAGCTTCACGACATGCTGAGAAAAATGGACTCAAAGGAAACACTGGCTGTAATTTTGTGACACATTTGGTGCATTTTTTTTTTATAATTTAAATGATTTTATATGAGAAATTACTCTGTTTTATATTTAAAATATGATATAATCAAAAGTCACATACAGCTTTATTACATTTCCTTTTAGTCAAGTTAAGCTCACAGCACAAGTTGAATTCAGTTTTTGCTTTATCGAACATTCAGATTTAATATAAACTTTATTTGTTGCTTAATGTTTCATAAACTGTCTTTTTCTAGCTGCTAAATTTCAGACTTGATCAAAGATTTTATCTTTACTTAAAGCAAATGATTTCATTAAACTTTATATGTGCTTGAGGAAAAAAGGGAATTTTATTGCAGTTTTCTTTTTTCAAAGAGGTTTTTTCCTGAGAAAAACCTAAAAACCAACTTTTACTGAACATCAGAACAGAAAAAGCAACTTTTACACCAGTGTGCAACATTTATTATGATCTATAATTACATCATGCGCAAGTGACACAAAATAAATCACATTAAACTCCACTTAATTGGAAATAAACTCCTAAGACCTATAAAGTTAAAATTTGCTCAACTTTAATGCCAACACAAGTGAAATGTTCAGCACAGGTACTCACGGGTAAATTCTAATCACACCTACAGCAGGACTTCATAAATCCAGCACTTTTTTTAAAAATCTTGTCCAGAAAGTGGAAATATAATCCCAAAAAATACAAAACGAACAGAAAATAAGACACAAAGAGCAAGCAGCGGTTGTGACTGTGTGGCAATAATTTCTGTTTTCGCCTGCCTGCTCAGAGCTTCTTTGTTGCTGGATTTGCTCGGGCTCATGACTCAGAATTGCTCATCGTGTATGAGATGATTCGCCCGCCATTTCTGAACCCTCTTCTTCTCCCTCTTTGTTCCTGCCTCTGCACTTTCACACGCTCAACTTACGTACGTAGTCGACCTTAACGGTGAAAACTTCAGCTTTTTGTCTGTACTTTTAAATTATTTTGAAGTTGCTACGTGCGGAAAGTGTGAGGAAATGCTGACGTGGGGGAAGGGAATATGAAAGTCTTTGTCTTCTTAAAAACTACAAAACTCCCCGTTTAATTATTTAAAACCTTGTTCTTTCAATTTGTACACAAGCGTGTGATCAAACCAGGGTTCAGGCAGAATATTTAGACTCTGTGCTGCTTTATGCCTCGTCCCATGTAGGATATCAACTACCTGTAATAAAGTTAATCATTAAAGGCTTCCTTGTTGTAAATGCAATCATTTAACACAAAGTGTTTTTCCCCCTCTCATCATAACATAGGTGAGTACATGTATCTGCGTGGAGGCAGGGAGGAACGGAAATGATTTGCCTCCTTCAGAGAAAGTTATCAGCCATAAAGCCAACTGTATGTGACACGGCTGCCCACGCAGAGCTGCCCTGAGATCTTTGATGGTGCCTCCTCGACAGGAACAAAAGATGTCGGAGTGGAACGCTGAGGACGGCTTGAAACGAAACCTCAGGGGAGTAGAATGTCCACAGAAGAAAATTAGTGGAGCTCTATAGAATGTATTTGTTTAGTGATTAATCACAGGGATTATTCTGTGCAGTCTCACATCTTTCCTCCTTTGTGTGTGCGTGCGTGTGTAAGAGGACAGGAAAGGGGGGCTAAGTAGTGTGCATGTAGTTAGTGGGTAAATCTTGTAAAGGGTTTCCTAATATGGGCTGTCTTACAGCAGGGCCCTCCTCCTGTGGGCCATCCCCTCAGGTCCCAGCCAGTGATGACACAGCTCGGGCACGACTCACTTCCTCATTAATTGGCTGAAACCAGTCCTTACAGGAACCCTCCTATGATAAATGTGAGAGTTCTGAGAAGTCATTCATTTCTCCTCGCTGCAGCGGCAGAGGAGGCACTGCAGGGGAGGTGAACGAGTTCAGCTGATGTGTGTGTGAGAGAGAGAGAGAGAGGGAGAGCGGGAGGAAGCGGTGTGTGTGTAGGAGAGCAGAAGAGAGAAGACAGGAGGAGAATGGGACTTTACTGCTGCCCTGTGTAGACCAGACAACTTTTATTTTCCTTTTTGCCCCCTCTGTGGTATTTTTATCCATATGTAGTCTTTGAATGAGGTTTTTTTTTTGGGAGGGGGGTGTTGCTGCGTCCTGTGCTTGTGTTTCAGTGGTTGTGTGTTTCCTTGTGTTTGTGGGGATGAGCGATGGAGGGTTTGCACTCGCTGCTCTCTCCTCAGACTCGGTACAGTACAGGAGACGGGGCAGCATGCCTCCCTTTGTTGCTGCCCCCGGGCTGGTGAGTAACAATGATGTGACGTGATTTGTGTCCACCACCACCACCCCACCCTCTCCCCCTTTTCTCAGTCTCCCCTTCCCTCTCTTTCTGTGCCTCCCCTCCACCCCACACCCTCCTGTGTCGGTGGAAAACAGCACTGTTCCACTGCTGGGTGCGGCACTGCAGAAGCCCTTCAGGGAGAACTTGGAGGCCCCGAGGGCCCAAACTGCACCATCTCAGCAGAGAGGGATCTCAACTACAGGTACGCACTGGGGCCTCAGTCACCCCACACACCCCATTCACACACATGCATTCCCTTCATTTAAAAAAAAAAATCTGTTTCTCTTTTATTTAATCCATCCTTCACACCCCTGACCCGTTGAACTTCTTTACCTTGAGTGTTGTTTTCTTCTTAAACTAATGTTACAATCGGGTTAAACGGACGCTTTATTTTAATTTTTTTTTTTTGTGTAGATCTGACTCCAACCTGTCGTGTTACAGTAAATTACAGAGGCTTGTTTAGGAGCAGGATGACAGAGCGGGTGAGCGGTGCCTGGGGCGGGCTTGGAGGGAGGAGAACGATGGGAGGAGGAGAGGGGCCAGTGTGGGGTTTAGCTTCGCTCGTTGGATCAAACTGTACTACTGTAGCGCAGGGCGTGCTGACTCATGCTCCATCTTACCAATTGGGACAGTGTGTGTGAGTGTGGTCACTCCCCTGCGTGACACACACACACTTGCACTCAATGCCCCGCCTGAACCCAGCGCTAACTGTAGACCGAGCCCCCTCCCCCTTGTGACAATTCATCAAACCCCCCTCCTGTCTAGAACAAAAAGTGCCAGTTGTAGCTGAAGCCTATTTCTTTTTTTAAAGCTTCCCCCCCTCGTCGGTTCCTCTCTCCCTCTCCTCGATCTCTCTCTGTCGTAGTGATTCGTTGAAAACAATTTGTCTTTTTTACGCGCCTGAAAGAAAAGAAAAGGGAAAAGGTGAGACTTAAAGTTGCACAAGGACAGATTAAGGCATTTTCTAGAACAATGTTCCTTTTTTCTTGTAACCTGAGCCTCCAGCAGTTACTGGAGAGAAGCAGGGCAATTTAACTCGGTGGAGGCAGGCTGCAGGCTGGGGTCAGCGGGGGCGTTTGGAGGGAGGACGGAGGGGGCTGCCGCGTGTTTTATTACCCCTGATCTCTATCTGTCCTGCACATGGAGCTGGATCCCCACCTAGCCTACAGCGTCAGGAGTGTGGGGGTGAAGAGGGGGGTGGCCTTCATCTACTCCATCCACTGACCGAGCTCTTCTTCTTCTTCTTTTCTCTGTGATCCTCGGCAGGAGGAGAGGTTGCGGTCATCGTGGTACTTTTCTTTGTCTGCTCCATTGTCAACGCCACGATGCGGAGCGCAGGACGACTACGCGAAGGCCCTGAGATCACACCAGATCAGCTCGTTCCTCCATATCTGCTCGGCCTCTCGGCTGACACCCCATCATTATCTCAGGCAGAAAACCACCCGCTTCTGCTCTCGCTTCTGTAGTATCATCCCATTCTTTGACATGCTTGGGAAGACTTTGTACTCAGTGGGGATTTTTGGGTTCTCGTTGCTTTCCTTAAAGGTAGGTGTTTGTTGGGACATGTGAGATGGTGCGTGAGCTGAGGTGATCCATGCTGCTGCTCGTAGCAGCCCTGAACATGGTAGAAGAAGCTGCTTGCTTTAAGTTTTAGCACTCTCCGTTCCAGTAGGTGAACTTGAAAGATTTCACATCCCTGATCTTTGGTTTACCAATATCAAAGGACTAAAAATCCTGTTAAGTTGGTATCTATAGGTTGTTGATAAGATTTCGTGTATTTTTGTGGTTATATAAGACGTATACCAGAAGTGTAATCAGTCACGTCTTCTTTACTCATTGTTGTGCTCTACATCAGTCGTAGCAGGGTTCCTAATGCGTTTTTCAGGCGGCGTGGAGCTGTAGATGACTACTTCTTTTGTGTGTGCAGCTGAGTTCATCATAGTACTTTTGGAGAAGTCATGATAAATCAGCCATGAATCACACTGCTGGTCCCTTTGTCTGCCCTCATTGTTCTGCTTCCAGGAAGAGGGCGCATGAGTCAGCCCGGGGGCTACTTCACCAGATGCAGCCGTAGACTGAATCAGATCTACAGCAGTGTGCGCGTGTGCGTCAGACGGAAGGAGGTGCAGAGATAGTGGCTTGTGTTAGCGTAGCTGCCACATTTGTTGCTCTGCCTTTTATCTTTGGTGGATTAAAGCAGATCTGGTGCCACTAATAGACTCGCAGCCGGCGGTCTTCAGGGTAAGATAGCTGGTGTAATAGTAGGCATCTTCTTTGTCTTCATTTGTCTACAGAACCTTTTTTTTATCCCTTTTCCTAGAGGACAGTTGTTTTTATTATATTCTTGTCTTTTTTTCAAGAGGTGGCTTTTTTGTTGTTCTTGTTAGCTATAGTTTGCTGGCTCTTAGATATTCTAGCTTTTTCCCCTGTAATTGCCGGGGAAATGTGCTATTTTCTGTTCCGCTGCTGTGCTACGCTGGACTGAGAGCAGGAGGGAGGCTGAAGCAGGCGCAGGAGGGGGGGAGGGGGGGGGGGGGAGAGAAAAAGCCTCAAGCACACAGTGAAAAGCGTCTGTGCTGTTACCTCAGCTGAACCTTCGAATGAACTCGTTGCACTCCTCCCAGTCACGGAGCCAGGAGACGAATCACTCGAGTAGATTCAAAACAGAGGGGTACTGTTGAGCAGGCTGAACCCTGTGCTCTGCTGCAGCTCTAGTCTAGAACATTCACGTCTCTTTTCTCCCATCACGGTAAGTAGGATTAGGATTATTTTTCCTCATTGTGTTGTGTTTTGTTCGTTTTTTTTATGTGTGTCTACATGTATGTCTCAGGCATGTCCGTCACTCTCTCGGCCTGTCAGATAGCTTATCAGACTGGTGTTGGCTGTTAAGATTGCAAGGCGACAACAGTCTGTAGGCTGTCTGACATTTCGGGCTCTTTCATCTGACCAGCATCCTGTTTTGTCCTCCCGTTATTTTTCTGTTTGTGTCATTGTTAGCATCAGTTCCCATTCAGAGGTGTGTGCTGCGATGTCACTTCCCTTTTATCCCAACCAACATGATTGTGAAACACTGAAGATGCAGGTCTATTGTTTATTTCCTCCATGCTGACGTGTGTGTGTGTGTGGGGGGGGGGGGGTCGCTTTAATGTGAGGAACAGCGTTCGCAGATGTCTGTAGTCACTTCTGTAAATGTGCACGTATGTGAGAGAGTTGCTGCGTCTTCTTGAATTTCCAGAGAATCCAGACAGTACACCTCATTGCAACACATCACATTGTGACAGCGAGACCAAGGTATAGTACACGAAGTCCTCACCCCACCTCCCCTTCCCTTTTACACTTCCCTCTTCTGTTAAACCGAGAGCTTTCTTTTGTTGCTCAATGCTCACATTTTTTTTGTAAGACGTTGCATTTTCTTTTTAACAACTGTTGAGGCAGGATTCTAAAATAGGTAAATATCCTATAGCCCCAAAGCTGTTTTTTTTTTTTAAATTATTATTATTATTTCAAATTGTTTTTGTGTGTAGACTCCAACATCAAGGTTAAACTGTTAAAGTGAACTCTCTGGCTAACACTGGAGTGGCTCGCTGACATAAAGAATGTTTTTCTTGGCAGTTTCAGGATGTCCTGTTCCATAAGGGAGCCCCCTTTTGGCACAACTCTCTGAACGCATGTGTGCATATTTGTCTAGAGATTTTGTTTATATTTCCCTGCATCAGAGCCTGTTTTTGTATTTTTATCAATAAAATGTCTTTAGCTTTGGCTGTATTTAACTTCGTGAGCTTTGTAATGTGCTTTCCTGTTGTTTTAATACAAATAAAGACAGTTGAAACAAAAAAAATTCTTCTCCTCTTTGTGTGTCTGCTCTTGACAACACTGGGTCCATGTTGACCCTTGAGCCTCCAAAGAATCTCACATATCAGCCAAGAAAGGGGGACAGGGAGGATAGTGAGTTCATCACAACTCCAATTTCCACGGCTAATGTTTCACATCCAAACAGTTATCAGATTACTGATTTGCCCCCTCCATACTGACATCATCCCCATTTCAGATTCCAGGCTGGGACTTGGATGTGAGTTCAGAATTATATCTCTTATCACTCATGAAAACTGCAGTAGTCCTGAAGCAAATTACATTTTATTCTTCTTTCAGTCAATAATTGGGCTGTTAAGGTTCATTTAATGCCTCTGTTCCTTTGTGCAGATGTAGTTAATCAAATAAAGAACTTCTTACACAAAAACTTCTTTTAGGACACTGGTCATGTCTGTTATTGAATTTATGTTCTATAAAATCAATTATGAAACAGTATACAAGTCATTCACTGCGTGCACAATAGGTTCTGTTCATTTTACACGACGCACGTCTCAGATTTTAAATCACGGTTCTTTGGTTACGAAATGAAAACAATAAAAGAGGAACTTTCCTGAGGTGCACGTGAACGCAGCGTGATCCTGACGTCTGACCTGTGCTGAGTCCTGTCCTAGATCAGCCACACCCTGTGCACCACGAAGACGGCTGCATCCACCCACCCCGCCTCACCCTGGCCGGGGGCTCTGGCTGAAAGCGCATGTGCACATCCTGCCTGTCCAAACAGGCCGGTGGATTGATATTTAAATAATGACTCTGCTTTTGTCCCTCCTTCGCTCTGAGCTCCATATGCTGCACATGTCCCACTTTGAAATTTGCTGTTCCACCCATGCACTCGCCACCTTCCACTGTCTCCCACCCACCTTCCCCTTAACCACCGGGGGGATGCTGAAATAAAACTGACTTCATCTCACCACCCACCCACCAGCCCACTCGTGGTATCCACTTAGTTCCTTTCCCACTCTGTCTCATTAAATTAAGACTGACCATATGGGCTTCTCTTTTTTCTCCCGCCTTTTTTAATCCATCACATTAATGTGTTTTGTTCTTGCAGGTCAGATCAGATGGAATTATAGGTGCTCACCAAGACCCAGTTCACAGAGTTAAACATTTACTGTTGAAATACCAACCTATCAAAACTCTTTCTTTGTCCAGAATTAAAAAAGACTTTAAAACGGAGTGTTTGACATGACATCTGTTCTGAATCAGGCTGACATGCAGACCTCCGTAGCGTCTCATGAGAAGGAACGTTTGCAAAAATCTGAATCATTCATGTTGTCAAAACTTTTTTTTTGATAAGGTACAAATCATTCTTTAAAGTTTATATTTCTTGTTCATAGTAAAAACCATCTAAATCAGTGGTTTGTGGCTCCTTGAAACTGGCCAAAGACAACACGAACTGAAAAATGTTTGGACTTTAACAATACAAACAAATACTTTTAGAAGAAATTTCAGCAGAATCAGTTAAAGATGCTTCAAGTTTTCATTAGAATGGTTTAAAATCAGTTCTACTGATGAACTAATAGTTTGTTCATCTGTTTCCTGCTTTGTTTTGTATCTCTGAAGCAATTCTTTCAACAAACTCAAGGTAAATTAAAAACGTTAAATTTTGAGTTTTGTGCTACACCGCATCTGAAATTGTCATTTTAAATATGGCTCTGTAGAACTATACATCTCTTTTTTTAATAATAATAATATTACAAATATTTTAAAAATAAATGGCTATCAAGCAGTTTAAGTAAATATTTTGACGGTATTGTATTTGGAAAAAATAAATCAGATAAATTACCGACAAACTAATTTTTTTTAATGGATTTGTTATGAATGAATTTGAGTGCCATTTTTTTTTTTTTCTTTTTGTCCTAATAATAGAAATGAAAATAAAATTCACATACAACATAAACTGTACGTACTTATATATAAATATTTTTACAACGGTGTAATTTGTACTTTAAGGATAAAGTTGTTTTTTTTTGTATTTGAACTTTTATTTGTAGGAGATTTGATAAAATTTGCAATTCCCTGATGTAGATCGCATTTCTATCAATTGTTCCTTAATTCCTAATAAAATCTACATATAGAATGTAAAAGCGCGACCACATTTAGGTTCATTATTCAAAATGTCCAGGCAAACTTCAGCTTGGAAGTTGTTCTGGGAAGAACAATATGAGCTGCTGGACCCAGCAGAGTGAGTATTTCTCTGGTAAACTTGCTCGGGTGCGCTCGAACATCATAACGGAGGTTTTGACTCCAAAAGCCTGTGTTCCCTTTCTTGTGGCTTTGGCAGGCCAAGATTAAACAGACTTATCAGCAGCTTCATACTCTTCATCATAATTCACTCCATTTGAAGGGGGCGTCCACATTTGATGCATATTATAAAGCCTCTTCAGGGTGACAGATAAGCTACTAAACTTATCGACACACACTGTTGGTCTCTGGTGTTGATCATTTATAAGTGTTTAAATGAAACCATTCAAAGTGTCACGACGAAGTGTTTGTTGGATTGAGTTGGACACAACGTAACATCCTCTGGTGAGGTGATGATTTGACCGTGAATGTGTGAATATTTAAACAAAGCATAATTCACCAGCGAGCCCTGCTGTTCACACCGTCCCAACATGGCCGCATGTTTAACAGCTGAAAACACATCCGTTGCTTATGAAATGGGCCTTTTAAACTTTAAATTATGAATATATTTGTATGGCACTGCTTTGATTTTTATTATTATTTAACCTGTATTGAACTATGAACTCTCTTGAGATTAACATCTCTTTTTAAGGTAGACCTTGTCAAGATGGGACATTACAAAATTACAAGCTAAAAACTAAAACTAACAAATATAAATATAATAATAATTTTTAAAAAAATCCAACGTACAAGTACAAAAGCTTGCTTAAGAACAGTTGTTTTGGTCTTAAGTTCCTAAAGATGGTATAAAGGCTTGTACCCTTAAAAAGGCAACAACAATAAGTTTTAGTTTGGTCTGAAGATAGATATGTCACTGAAAAACAAGAGAATGCTGTTCAAAATTTAGAAAAATCCTGAGAAACTTATAGAGCAAATGTGTCAAACGCAAGGCTCCGTGGTCAAATGTGGCCCTCGTTGACATCTGTAACGATCTGCACCTGCCCTGCTCTGTGCAGATAGTTAATGACTCTCAGGTGCTACGTATTGTGTTTAATTAGAGACTCTCCTTTATATACTGTGCTCTCC
>NC_056511.1:42774839-42783724 GCF_014905685.2 Nematolebias whitei
CTTGTTGAGGAACCTGTGACGCTGGGTATCTAATTTGAGTTAATGTAGATTATGAAATTGGCCCTTAGTTTGAAAAAGGTTTTAATTTTGGCCCCCTTTTGTAAAAGAGTTTGACACCCTTGTTATAGAGGATAAAACTCAACCATCACAACCAATAACAGGTTTTTGAAAATATGAAAATTTTACACCAATATAGTTGTCTCTTTAGGCTTTAAGGCCAAGAAACCAGATTATAAAGTACACACTGATGCATACTATAGAATAAATTTATTATAAAATGCAAAGAACTGTAATAAACACAATCTAAAAAAAAAAATGAAGTGAGGAGAAAGCAACATGCATATAAATATTGTCATTGTAGTCAAGAACATTTAAAAATGTATCCAGAACAAAAATTAAAACAAAC
The DNA here is from genome assembly GCF_014905685.2 of Nematolebias whitei. Lineage (NCBI taxonomy): Eukaryota > Metazoa > Chordata > Actinopteri > Cyprinodontiformes > Rivulidae > Nematolebias > Nematolebias whitei. The sequence continues at coordinate 42,775,246 of NC_056511.1, forward strand.
TCTGTTTTGTCTTAAAAAGTCTAAGCTAACCTTCAGTTTTTGAACTAAATGGTCAATAAGAAATTATAAGAAAGCTCATCATCCAGCCAAATGCCTAAATATGTGACACTTTCAAAACTGTCTGCCACTAGGCTAGAAATGTCAGTATTATGTAGGTTCTGGGAGCGACTTCTGGAAAATACACAATTTGATTGTATTTGCATTAAGCACCACCTTTGAGCTGTTGCAGTTGTCTGCAGCTGGTAAAAGGCATTTTGAATCTCCTCAAAAGCCATGCTCAAAGTCGAGTCAGCTCAGTAAAGTATGGTGTCATCTGCATAAAGGTGCATTTTAGCTGAAGACACATTTATCACAAAGTTGTAAAATAAAGATAGAAAATACATTGTAGCCAAAAAATCTGAGCCTTGGTGAACTCCTTTAAAAATAAAAATAAAGGACTTTTAAAATTTTGCTAAAATACTGTAATGCTCTACCTGAATGTTAGCTTTTAAACCACACTAAATGCTCATCATCCAAACCAATACAACTGAATCTAACAGACTTTGGATAGATCAGAACACTGTTACTTCCTGTCCAAGGCAATATCATTATAATAATAATTAATAATAACATAAATAATTAATGGGCAGCACAGTGGCACAACTGGTAGAGCTGCTGCCTCTCAGCGAGCAGGTCCTTGGTTCAAACCCTGGTCCAGGGGCCTTTCTGGGTGGAGTTTGCATGTTCTCTCCGTGCATGCGTGGGTTTTCTCCGGGTGCTCCGGTTTCCTCCCACAGACCAAAAACATGCATGTTAGGCTGATTGGTAACTCTAAATTGTCCCTAGGTATGAGTGAGAGCGTGATTGGTCGTTTGTCTCTATGTGTCCCTGTGATGGACTTGCGACCTGTCCAGGGTGTACCCCGCCCCTCGCACAGTGATTGCTGGCCATGGGCACCAGCAACCCCCGTGACCCAAAATGGAATAAGCGGGTAAAGAAAATGGATGGATGGATAAATAATTAATACCAACATAGCTGCTGTTATGGTTCTCTGACCCAACCCAAAGCCAGACTGAGTTTCACTTAGCGTAATACTATCAACTGTGCTCCGTGGTTTGTAGAGTTGCACTTGTGAGTTTATCTTTTAGATTAATCAAGTGGGAAGATTTATTTATTGAGAAACTTTTAGATTGATAACGTCCCCTAAAAATTCCAAATAATTCACAAATGTACAGCTTATTTCACTTCAGAGATAAAACATAAAAATGCTTCTCTCTTTACAGTCCTATGCGTTACAACGTGACTTAGAATCACGATGAACTTGCAGAAATACTAGTGCGTCCTCACTATTTCTCTACCTTTTTATGTTTCTGTACTTGTGCCAGTATCATTTAGGTGTGTCAAAATTGTGCCAGGGACTGCTGATCAGGAAGCGCAACAAGGCAGAGCATGCCTGAGAGGAGAGTGGGCGTAGAGGTGCAGGTATGTAGAAACAACGCAACCCGTTCCATGTCAGAATCACTGAGTCATCCTGTGGAATGATTAAAATCTGAGCATAATTTATCCTCAGGTGCTGAGTGACGGACACGCACGTCATTACACGCCAATACAGGGTTGTGTGTCATAACATGATGCCATCTCGGAAATATTACGCAGGAATGTAGCACGCTGCCTTCCATGCATACCACTTCTTGCTGCAAATAGACCTTTTTCACGACAACCGGAAGTAGCGTCTCCTGGTGCTGGGTCACTTCCTGTTGTTGCTTTTCTTTCGCTGATGTGGAGGAAATCGCAGCGGTGAATTCTTGAACCAATAAACTTGAGAAAGGATAAAAGTTCTTCCATGAAGAATATATCAACAGCTATCAAGGTAAGAAAAGACGTAACTTAGCGAGCTAACCGTTAGCTACAATATATGAAGTATATAAACATTGTAATAAAGCCTAATTTAGTGTGCTAAATTATTTGGAATATTTGAGACAGACGTGGTATAAACTTTTAACTGATATTTTAACATTCTGATATGTGTTTGCCATTACAATTTGTGAAAGAAAACGTACTAGATGTTAGTTATGAGATGCTATGATGCTTGATGTTCAAACTGTGCTTTACTTCTGCATAGGTCAAATATTGTCAATGGACAGGTAGTTGTCAGAGCTAGATGCTTTATTTATGACAGCTGAAGAACTTTGACGTACGATGGACAACTTCTGTACTACTGAGAGCTTACAGTAACATCTTGTTCAGTGGTTCGTTTGTCTTCTGTTGTTGTAGCAGCATAGTCTGTTTTGTTCTGCTGCTGTTTCAGCTCATCTTCAAACTAGAATCTATTACTTGTTTATAGTTGTAACAAGTATTATATGTATGTGCAATGTATATGCAACATTAAAATCCATCCATCCATTATCTTTTACCCACGTTTTCATTTTTGGGTCGTGGGGGTCACTGGCGCTCATGTCCAGCTAAGACTGTGAGAGAGGCAGGGGACACCCTGGACAGGTTGCAAGTCCAGCACAGGGACACATAAAGACAAACGAGAAAAACACAACTTTAAAATGAAGAGGAAAACTGCCACTAGTTGCATTGGGAACATGAGAGAGCACATTAATATGGTGTAGGATTAAGAAAATGGTTTTTAAATGTGTGCTTTGCTAACATTAGTTTTTATGAAAACACAGATTTCAGTCTGGTGGTGCTACAAGAAAACAAAGAAAGCAGTAAAGTTATTAATGCTCTTCCTCTTGGGATCTTCGTATCTTTTTTCATGGCAATTATGAAATAGTTGAGGGAAAACCAAGAATGAAAGCCTCATTACCATGCCAATAATGGCCTTGTTAACACTCTTGTACGATGTTGTGCGCCTCAAACACAAGAAATCCAACTTGTTGAAAGAGGCAGAGGGAGAAAAGTTCAAACTAAAAAATTACTAAAGAAATTTTTGAATGGTGTCAAATTAGTTTCTGCAGAAAAAAAAACAACCTCCAACTTCCATCAGCTTTCTTTTCTAAATCCCAAAATGTTTTTCTTGGAATTTATTATGAGATAATAAGTTGACAAAATGCAGATGTTTAGATGAATAAACTTTGTAAGAAGTGAAACAATATATCCAAAGACAGGTCAAAGCTGCTGCTAAGGGCTCATCATGGTCACCATGGTAACTATACACTTGTGCCTCTCGCGCCCAGACAACACTCATCATAATATAGACAGAAGTGCAGAGTAGGAAGTAAGCCTCAGACAAAATGTCAATGTGCAAATGTGCAGAAATTAAAAAGTTCATTGAAAAAATCCTGAACTGTGAGTGGCAGAAACATCTGGTTGTCACACAAGTCTTTGTGTTTAAAGTGGTTTTTTGCAGTAGAGATGAAAAGTTCAAAAAGCCTAGTCTTTCATACCGTATTTAAAGAGAAAATTCTGTACTCAAATACATTGGAAGGAAATGAGAGTTTGAATGTCCACACTGCTCTCTGTGGGAATTTGAGAGCAAATCACGAATCCCATAGCAGTGAGAGACAAAGAAGACAAGTAAACTCACATGAGGAGACCACATGAAGATGCCCTTACTAATGCAACCTGGGCTCCAACCCACATCCTCAGGACTACAAGATTTCAGCTACCGCGGCTCCTATAAAACTTAAACCAGGATTTTGTAAAAACTTCTCCCACTTCACCCCTAATATGTGTGTGGGTGGAAAATTTCATCTACAGTTTGTGTACCACCACCATAAATCTTATTCCTGACAGAGCTGCACATTTTGTTGTATTTTTGAAGGTTATTAGTTTTTGGAGGATCATCAGCAAATCAAAAATTGTAACAAAAGAATAATAATGCATGAATATCATTAATGGCGCGTCATTGCTTTTGCAAGGGCAATCTAAACTAATGCTTTACATTTAGCAGTAAACAGAATGTGAAAGAATTTGTGCTTTTGTATTATATGTAAAAATAAATGTTTAAGATGTTTGTACCATAAAATTGGCATACATACAAATTGCATATTCATTACTCAATATTGCATTATTTTTCATTTAAGCAGTTAAAAAAAAACCATTTTGTTTAGGAAGTATTTTCTCATTTTGGCAGATCTGCTGGTCCTATCTCCAGCCGTAGATCTGCTGGTCCCATTGCCAGCTGCAGTCCCATTGACAGACTCACCGCCGCCTGAAGCCTCATCGGTGGTTCACCTGCTGCAGCTCTCGTTGCTGGTTTGCCTGCAGCCACCATCTCTACAGTGGTCTCTTCACCTGCAGCCACAGTCTCTCCAGTGGCCTCTCTGCATGCTACCATGGCCTCCCCGGTGGTCTCCTCACCTTTCTTCTGCCTGAGTCGAAGAGGGTCCCAGTGGACGCCACTCCTGGCTAAAAATAGATGGTCTCCTGGCCACCCGCAAGAACTCTTGTCTCATTCTGGATGGTTTATGGGCTTTCCCCCTGATCTTTTGCCTAATTCGGGATGGTCACCGGGCCACCCGCCTGGGAGTCTATCCTGCTCTGGACGGTCTTCTGGCCGTCCACCTTGGCTCTAGGGGTTGGGGTTCTGTGTCCCCTTTGTATTGGTATTGCCCAAGTTCCTACCTGTCGGTTCCTTTTTTGATTTTTGATTTTTGAGTTCCCCTGTGTGCTCTCCGTTATGTTTTCCCCTCCCCCCACCCAAGTTGGATGTAGCTCCTTCCTTGGAATTTCAGGTGCCATCCTTGAGTGGGGGATACTGTGGGGTTTCTGAGTTTTGTCCCGTCTTTTCTGTTTCCTCGTGTTTCATTTACCTCTCACTGTCCCTCTTCCTTGTGTTCAGCTCCTGTCTCACCTGTGTCTAATCCCAGTCACCACAGGTGTTTGTCTTTCTACCCTCATCAGTGTCTCTATGTATTCAGTGTCCTTGTGTCTTCTCAGTTGTCTGTGGATTGTCCTGTTAAGGCTGTAATTTTCTTGTCTCCCTCCATGTTCCCTCCTTAAAGGTACGTTTGCCGCCCCACCAGCATTTAGTTTTGTTTATTGAAAATAAACCTAAAATACTTTTCCTCAGAGTTTTCTGTTGCCTTCCTGCACATGGGTTCAACTAAAAAGCAGAACCTGATAGCCAGTACTAATTGATTGGTTCTTCACAGTCAAAGGTAAAGCAGTCTTATAAACTTGATATTTAGTTTTATTTAAAAAAATAAATCGAGATAGAAATCTGTCAGACACATCACCTATAAAGTTACATTAAAAACATCTGACATTACTTTTATTAACTTAAAGTCATTTATGTTACCTTGAGTCTTCTTCACATCTAATGCATGAGACCTGTTGTACGGTATTTTGTAGGTTTTTTTTAATAAACACTTAACTGTTATAAGCTGTTTGGTCTCCCATATCTCAATTGAAACTCTGGGTATTTGACACCACTACAAGTGATGTGAATTTCAAGAAGTAGATATGTTTGCTTCCTTTCAACCACTTTGTCGGTCACTGCAGTAAGACAGTGGTCTTCTCTCAGATCCCCTCATAGTGTAGACTTTCAAACTCATCATATCTGAGCTCAAATGTTTCTCTTTAAAACTGAAAGTTGTGTGTGTGTGTGTGTGGGGGGGGGGGGGGGTCATATTAAAAAGAAAACATAAAACACTCTAAACACATAACAATTGTATACACAGAACAACCAGATGCTTCTGTAACTCACAGTGCAGTTTTTTTGTAAAGCTTGCCGTTCTTGTACTGTGACTGAGGTTTACTTTTTACTCTGCTCTTCTGTCTACCTGTCTGTTTTACTGTGCTATCAAGGAGTGATAGACAGAGGTGTGGGGTTACTGTGGTGTTCTTAATGAGCCACTGGCAGCAGGTTTAACTTTTTTCTTGGTTCTCTTTACACTATTTGCAGTTTATACTTTGAAACAGTGGAAATTTGTCGTCTTAGGTTACCACTGCAACCTGTATGCACTGGTTAACTGGTCATCATTTATTCCTTGCAGACTCTCACACTTGTATATTTTCCTCTTTAAATCACTCCTTGGTCTGTTGCCTTCATACATCTCCTCCTACGTGTCACTCTGTGAGTGCAGCTACAGTGTGCACTCAGGACATAATTACATGCAGTGTACCCTCAGTGCGAACAAACTTGGTAAAAGGACCTTCTCCTACTCCGCTCCTGTTTCCTGGAACACCTTGCAAAAAGATCTGAAGCTCGTGACCTTGATCTCTCTAAGGGATTTTAAACAACTGCTAAGTTCATGGCAAAAACCAATGCGGACGTGTTCCTGTTTTCAGTTTTCTACATTGCTTTATGATGTGGCTGTTTCTGTTTTGTTTTTATTTCATTTCTTCTATTTACTTTTCATTTTATATGCTTTTTATATAACTGTCTATTGTTTTCTGTACCTCTTCTGTCTTTTTTAATTAAAACAGGTCTCTTGTCAATGAGTTCTTGAGGCTCAGTGAGACTAATCTGTAAAAATAAAGGTTGAATTGAAAAAATTTCAAAAGTAAATTCCAAATACTATTGGGATTTTAAAAAAGTTGATATATTTTTAAATTTTGGACAGTAGCAACATTGGCTTTTTTTTCTGTCAGTTTTATTCAAAAGTCATGGTAGGTTGGGGTAGAAGATGACAACTAGGGTTTGGGACCTTGTCAGCAGTAATGAGGGCTTTGGTCTGGCCTCCTGAGTGCCTCCTTCTGGAGGAGATTTAGGTATGTCCCCCCACAGGGAAAAACCTCAAGACAGATCTTGTTGACAGGATCTGTCCTGGGAACACCTTGGGATCTTTTACGAGCAGCTGGAGAGTGCTGTTGGGTAGAGGGATGTGTGGGTGTCCCTCCTGGACTTGTTGGCTGTTTAATCCAACCAGACAAGCAGCAGAAAATGGATGGATGGATTTTACCATCATACTATCATACCCATTTAAGAAACAATAAACTGCAGTAGGAGTTAGGGAATTGCCTTCTGGCATAGGTCTACTTCAGTTTCTTACTTTCCAACTGATATTACTCATTGAAATCATCTCAGATGCTGCTCAACTACTTTTTGTTTTCTCCTAAGTTTATATTCTTGAATTCCTTGAAGGAATTCATATCACCTGTTCCCTTTATGCCACAATTCTACACAAAGTTCTCACGAGATGCAGTATGTTAGCACAAGAAGTGTTAAGGATGATTCTCAGCTGCTACCACCTCTAAGATGAGCTCACTATCTGTAAAACTGACTGAGGTATGGACCATTTTATATTTTTTATCTTGAAAAGCCATCGTGGCCATGCGGTTGACTGAAAAAGTTCATGCAGAAGATACATCCAGTGATTACTTTCTGGGAGGTTTATTAACGTCTGTCCAGTCATTCATGACATATTTTGCTAACAGACACTTTTTTTTTTTTTTTTACTTTCAAATGCTGAAAGTTTGAGTAAATTTCAGAGGGTGATACAATTAAAGAGGGACACTTGTCCTTTTAGTTGTTTGGGCAATAGGAAATCAAAAGGGAACCATTTTCAAAATTATGTTTTTGATGTTTATTGTGCACATAAGCACACGTAGCTTGTAATAAATACTCTACAAGTTGTTACCGCCACACATTTAGCAAAAAACAAAAACCAAAACAGTTTTGATCCTCTGTCCTAAATAAATGCCTCTCCATATTGACCAAGTGCAAACACACAAAGACATCACAGCCGGTTGACATGCAAAGTGACTGGAACAAATACTACACAAGCTCAGGTCATCCCACTACAGAGCATTGCATCTTTCTACCAGCGTTCAGTCTGTTCTTTCTCTAAACATCAACCAAACTAAACAGAAACCAGAACACACAGCAACAGGTTTTGGTTTCCAGTTGGAGCTGGTTTGGATCACGGGGCCATCAGAATAAAACAAACTATCCGATGGAGCTGAGGTAGCTCTCAGAGTCGACCAGCAGCAGGGGCTTTCCTCAACCTCAGGACAAAGGTTTGAGATAAAACTGTGGTTAGGCTGACCATCTGACCTTTAAACCAAGAACAAAGTGGGGATTTCAGAATTATTTTCACTTTTACTTCAAATTATGGTCAGTTGAAGCTCAAATATAATATTTTAGTAAACAAAATCCTTACAGAGGACACCTGCTTTCATGCTGGCTTATCTGAAGGACAGCGACAAAGAGGAGATGCTAAAAGCTACATTTGTTTATTGTTTAACTAATTGGTTTTTATGGTAACTCCATGGTTATGAATAAACATGGCTTCAGTCCTGGAATCATTGGTTTACAAGACTAAACAAAGAACACACCCATTCTTTCGGGTTTTGTTTTAAAGTGTTTACTTGTTGTATGAAACTAAGATAGTATAATGTATGATTTGTCTTAAATTTGCCAACATGTTTTTTCTGTTTACATTTACACTACTGTTCATATTCATACCACTGTTTATATTCAAACTACTGTTCATAGTAATACTAGTGTTTATATTCAAACTACTGTTCATATTCAAACTACTGTTTATATTCATACTACTGTTCATATTCATACCACTGTTCATATTCATACCACTGTTCATAT
>NC_056511.1:42783824-42785141 GCF_014905685.2 Nematolebias whitei
AAGATATTGGTTTAAAGAAGCCTTATGCTTTTACTTATATTTCCCTCATGTTTGTGGTGTTTATTAACATAAATGATTAAAATTCTGGTGCTGTTTCATAATGCTGAACGTTTTACAACAATACACTAATGAAACGCTGCATATTTCAATAGTGCAAGCATATCTGACTTGATTGCTGCTGTCTTAGAAAGAAATCCAACCTTCATAATATCAAAGAAATTCATGCAAAAACTGTGATTTAAACTGTCACACCATGCAAATCTCTCATTACACAGATAATTCAGCAAAAATATTTTTAAAATATCTTGCCTGAGTTGACCCAAGTACCCAAGAAGTGCTAGATCTTCATAAAATCATCATTATGTTAAATGGACTGTACTTATATAGAGCCTTTGTATCTTATTGAGATACTCATAACACTTTCCACTGTGTTTCATTTACCCATTCATGCAGCTCTCTACTAGATCTATACAAAGATAATTGAACAAATCATTCTAAAGAGACTAATCAGAGATTTATCACATTCATACACCGATGGGACACATCAGAGGCGAGGGGTTCAGTGTCTTGCCCAGGGACACTTCAGCATGTGACTGCTGGTGGATTTAAACCCACAACTCTCGCATTGAAGGACGACTGCTCTAACCACTCAGCCACAGCCGCCCCAATTAAAAAAATTACTTGAATAAAACGTTTAACTGACCAATTAAAAATATTTCAACTTTCTTTATGGCACTAAAAATTAAGTTCAAATGCTAAACAAAAACAAATAATAACATCTTGTTTGCTACATGTTATTAAGAAATTGTTGATATGTTTTATCATTACTTTAAAATTAGAAATAAACTGTAGTTTGGCTGTAGACTTTTAAATGTTTGGAAGGTGTAAACTGAGCACTGATGAAGTATAATCCAGACCTTTGTATTCTAAAAGCAAGCAATAATTTAAAACAAGAGAAAATAAATGTATGATGCAAACATCAAAGTCAACAGTCAAAGTCAATTTATTGTCAAAAGCCTCAATATGTACAGGACATACACAGGATTGAAATTACATCACTCTCAGACCCCGGTGCAACAAAACCATTTAACATTAAAACAGTTAATAAACATAAGCATAAAATGAAATAATGAAAGTATGATACTGTCTTAAATTGTACTATAGCGGTATAAAAAATATTTTAAAAAGTATATCTATAAAATAAAACGAAATGAAGTCCTGACATTGATATTTGTAGTAATTGGCAAAGCAGCATATGAAGTGAATGTACACAGTATATGTATGAAGTCCTTGATATTGGTGTAGGTAAAGTGACAT
>NC_056511.1:42785241-42786532 GCF_014905685.2 Nematolebias whitei
ACTTCATACATATACTGTGTACATTCACTTCATATGCTGCTTTGCCAGTTACTACAAATATCAATGTCAGGACTTCATTTCATTTTATTTTATAGATATACTTTTTTTTTTTTTAATTTATACCGCTATAGTACAATTTAAGACAGTATCATACTTTCATTATTTCATTTTATGCTTATGTTTATTAAATGTTTTAATGTTAAATGGTTTTGTTGCACCGGGGTCTGAGAGTAATGTAATTTCAATCCTGTGTATGTCCTGTACATATTGCAGTTTTTGACAATAAATTGACTTTGACTTTTGACTTTGATGTTAGCATCATACATTTATTTTCTCTTGTTTTAGATTATTGCTTGCTTTTAGAATACAAAGGTCTGGATTATACTTCATCAGTGCTCAGTTTACACCTTCCAAACATTTAAAAGTCTACAGTCAAACTACAGTTTATTTCTAATTTTAAAGTAATGATAAAACATATCAACAATTTCTTAATAACATGGAGCAAACAAGATGTTATTGTTTGTTTTTGTTTGGCATTTGAACTTAATTTTTAGTGCCATAAAGAAAGTTGAAATATTTTTAATTGGTCAGTTAAACGTTTTATTCAAGTAATTTTTTTAATTGGGGCGGCTGTGGCTGAGTGGTTAGAGCAGTCATCCTTCAATGCGAGAGTTGGGGGTTTAAATCCACCAGCAGTCACATGCTGAAGTGTCCCTGGGCAAGACACTGAACCCCTCTTCACCTCTGATGTGTCCCATCGGTGTATGAATGTGATAAATCTCTGATTAGTCTCTTTAGCATGATTTGTTCAATTATCTTTGTATAGATCTAGTAGAGAGCTGTATGAATGGGTAAATGAGACACATGGAAAGTGTTTTGAGTATCTCAATAAGATACAAAGGCTCTATATAAGTACAGTCCATTTAACATAATGATGATTTTATGAAGATCTAGCACTTCTTGGGTACTTGGGTCAACTCAGGCAAGATATTTTAAAAATATTTTTGCTGAATTATCTGTGTAATGAGAGATTTGCATGGTGTGACAGTTTAAATCACAGCTTTTGCATGAATTTCTTTGAAATTATGAAGGTTGGAGTTCTTTCTAAGACAGCAGCAATCAAGTCAGATATGCTTGCACTATTGAAATATGCAGCGTTTCATTAGCGTATTGTTGTAAAACGTTCAGCATAAGGAAACGGCTTCAGAATTTTAATCATTTATGTTAATAAACACCACAAACACGAGGGAAATATAAGTAAAAGCATAAGGCTTCTTTAAACCAATATCTT
>NC_056511.1:42786632-42791277 GCF_014905685.2 Nematolebias whitei
GTGTGTGTGTGTGTGTGTGTGTGTGTGTGTGTGTGTGTGTGAGTGTGTGTATGTATGTAAAAATAAAAATAAGATATTTTTACTTTTAATTTTGACCAAGAAAAATGCTGTTATCGATACATAAAGTTTGTAATTACAGATGAATATTGTTTAATTATATTTTACAAGGGCCTGCCATACCGTCCTGTAAACATGCGTTTTCCACATTCTACAAATGTTTGCATTTTGACCCAAGCGAGGCGCGGTAGTGCGGGTCGGCGGACGCTGGAGGCTGGTTCTGCTGCTCATGGTGTTAGCGGGAGATTAGCTTCATGCTGTCTGCGGTCGCCGGTTAGTGATGATGGCTCTCCCATGAGGTGGGGGAGCGGGCTGTGTTTTCTGATTTAAAGCCAAGTGAAGTGTCGCGGACATGGCCGGGGTTTTTGACATCGATTTGGATCAACCGGATGAAAATGTCTCTGACGACGAACTTGAGGACGGGGTGAGTTTACGTTATCTGCTAATGCTCAGCGCCGTTAGCCTGCTAGCTTAGCAGTTAGCAGCCTTGAGGCCTACGTTGCTAACGTCGATTATAAAGTGTCCATTATCGGACACGTTAACAGCCACTCATTCCTTAAACTCTTATTAGGTCTCATACGCGTTTTATTGTATTTATTTATCAATTTTAATTTTGACTAACATTTAAACAAACAGTTTCACGTTGTTTTCTGTATGTAAAATGGTCACAAAATTAGTTTCCTGACCCGACACTCACTGGAAAAGCTGTCTGAATCATCAAACGGCGCTGAACACCTTTGCTCAAGTTAAATATAGTGAAACTCTAAACAATACGTCAACAAACTGATTGTGGAGATTGTATTTTAAGTCAGGTGGCAAGCGTAACAAATCGGAAATCAAACAGAAATAAGTTGTCCATCACTGAATCGTGAATTTCTCACGGCTAGCTGTCCGATAATGGATGTGTAAACAGTCCAAGACTGACTCTGCATTCGTCACCGGTGCTGTCATTGCTGTGTAACAATATCACATGCAGACACACTGTTTGAAAGCTATGACATCTTTAGAGAGACGTCTAGTTTAAGAGGTATTCATTTGATTTCACTGTGGCCAACCAAAAGTGAAGTATGCAGAAATCCTGTTAGCCAGACTTGCTCAAATCTCTGCAACGTTAGCTTGTTTCCCCACTTCTTCTCTGTGCAACATTTAGACATGTTAGTCACTTCTGCTTTTCTTATTGCTACTTTTTACCTACTCCGAGTTGAATAAGGTCAATAAAATACGAAACGTCTTTAACTAGCTTGAAAGTTAGCTAGTCCATGTATGTTAACAGAGCTACTGTCAAGAAAAAAGTAACACTGCCTTTGATTTATTACATCCATCACAGGCAGAACAGCATATTTTTGGTTAATGCACGTGTTTTAATGCTGTCCCCCTTGTTTCCAGACCCAGCTCGGTGAATACATGGACCAGTGCAGCAGCTTTGAATTGTAAGTGCATGAATCTGATTCACTGCAGTCTGAGCAGGAAGAGTTGGCTTTAGATGACTGCCAATTAGTTTTAAAATGTGCAATTTAATGCTGGGGGGGGTTGTGAAAGTGACACGAGCTCTTTACTGACCGCTTAGTGTGGTGTTCACCACATAAAAATGAAATGATCTCTACCAATCGTCAATTCAATTCAGGTTATTTAAATGCACCAAATCACAACAGAAGTTGTCTCAGGGCACTGAACAACATACAGAAGCCAATTGGTAAAAGTTCTCTATCTAAGGAAGGAAGCCAGCAGACGTGATGAATCTTCACTTCATCGCAGTCTCCCCTCTGGGTGTGTTTTAAAGATGCATCAAAGAGCCAATTGTTTTTTTTAATCTTGTCAGAGCTGTGGAGCAGGTCCAAACAGATATCTGAGCCAGCTAGAACATAGGCAAAAGCACACACAGCCATGCTTGGAACCAGTTAGCACTGGGGCGGCTGTGGCTGAGTGGTTAGAGCAATCGTCCTCCAATGCAAAGGTTGAGGGTTTAAATCCACCCGCAGTCACATGCCGAAGTGTCCTTGGACAAGACACTGAACCCCTCGTTGCCTCCGATGTGTGTCATATCGGTGTATGAATGTGATAAAGCTCTGATTAGTCTCTTTAGAATGATTTGTTCAATTATCTTTGTAGAGATCTAGTATAGAGCTGTATGAATGGGTAAATGAGGCACAGATTGTTGTGTGAAGCACTTTGAGTGTCTTGATCAGATAGAAAGGAGCTATATAAGTACAGTCCATTTACCAACCTGAACATGCACCCATAACCACCTTGGTGGCATTGACTAGTTATATTGAGGGGCTAGAATTCTGATAATTATGAACAAAAATGTGTTAACATTAATAACAGGGTTGATTTATTTGCAAAGCCAAACGTCAGCACTGTGAGAGTGGTAGGAGAGGAATTAGTTTATCCAAGTTTTTAGTTTCATGTTTGCTCTGTGCAGTATTGTGACCTAAACTTTGAAAGGCAAATTCAGATTCTTATTGCCATAGAGGCACTCATAATTTAAACATATTTTAACAGTAATTGATTCTATAGTTGGTATAAAAAGTTGTCTAGTTTTCTGTTTCCTGGTTTTACCTAAACGATTAGTTTCAACACCTATTTGGATCTTTTTTTTTTTTGTAAAAAAAAAAAAAGATCCAAATAAATGAGACAAAACTGCTTAAATATGTTTGATCTGCAGGTGAAGCTTCTGTGTATTTTTATTTATCTATATATCAATATTTTTAACTATCCATCTGTAGTTTTGTTTACAACAATGCTGGGTGTTTGTTAGCTTGATATAAATGTTTCTATTAAAATAGGGTGAGGATGTTTAGTGTTTTGTGTTGCAGCTTCTCTTCTAATAACAGCAATTATGCTGAAGATACAGATAATAAATCTGTATTTATTATTATTTTATTTCATATTTTGAAGTTGATTATTGTGGTGCTGTTACACACTTACTATACTCTTATAAATGTCAAGTTCACTGTGATGCTGTTGGTCAATTTTAGAAGCATATTTGAATGAAACTGTGAGGAACATAAATACAAAAGTTCATAAACTGCCTGACATAATGCCATCACTTTTAACTGACTAGTTAAAACATTGTTTGCCATTGCATGTTTGAAAAAAGTATTTACCATCATGAATATTTACACATCTCTCACTTCAAGACTTCACTGTTGTGTTAGCCTCGCATGCTTGTAAATCTGTATATCCTGCAAATACAGTGCTTGTACTAGTGAGTCATTGTGTATTTATTTATGTATCTTTTAATTTTATTATTGTTTTTTCCAGTAACATGGATGACTGTGAGAAGTTTGAAATTTCAGAAAATAGCGTCAACAAGGGAACAGAGCAGATCGGGCCTGAATGCTTTGAGCTGCTGAAAGTTTTGGGGAAAGGTGGTTATGGAAAGGTGAGAGCTCCCAATCCCAAACTTTGACTTAAACTTCTTCCACAATTCCAGTTTTTCTTGTCGTCTTTTATTTGTGTGTGGGGAATTAGAAACACACGATGAAGAGCTTTTGTAAAGTCCAGCTGAAAACAGCATCACTGTTGGTTTGGATCATTTACAGAGACTTTCTTACAATGTGGCGCATCATTTCTTGGAAGGGTTTGGTTTTATAACCTGATGATTTATATTTTAAAAGTATCTGAAGTGGTTTTGTCTTAAAATTGGGAGTTTGTCAAAATTTTAGAAAGCTATAAAATACTTTCAGTGAGGAGACGTCACAGCAGCATTTCGTTCAATAGATGAATTAAATGCATCTAAATAAACATACATTAGCAAAGAGTTTGATGAATACTTGAGTAATCATCCTTAACAGCAGCATCACAACTTGGTACAACAAAACCCTGTTTATTCAATTTAGTAGTTTAAAAGTTAAAGATGTGACAAAGTGAACTTTTTCAAACAATTGACATTAAAACGGTCACTGCACAGTTTTCTTAAAACCTTGTTTGATACATATTTCTTACAAGATTGTAAAAAAAGTAAATTACTGTACTAATATTTTTGGATTTTCTGAACGATCCTTTATTTATTTATTTATTTAAACATGTGTAAGAGTTGCAGTCAGGGCATCAAACCCCATAACAACCAACATCATTTGTTGTTTCGTTAGACTTATTTTGAACATCTGTTGACTTTTAGATCCTCGTCACGTTACCTGAAGTCATTACATCAGTAAAAATGTTATTTACTGCAGGGAAGTGCTAAAAGTATTTGATACTGTACAATTCTAGTTTGTGGTGCCCCAAGTCATGATGACTTATAAAATGTTTTGAATTATTGTGTTGAAGCTCATTCTGACAGCTGCTTCCTGTGATGTCACTTTGTACAGGTCTTTCAGGTTCGGAAAGTGCTGGGTGCTGGCGCTGGGAAGATTTTTGCTATGAAAGTTTTGAAGAAGGTTTGTGAAGCTGCTTGCTTGGGTTTCTGCTGAGTTAAGAGTTAGGATCTTTGCTGTCTAGACCATGTACCAGTACCACTCTACATGTACCAGTACCACTCTACATGTACCAGTACCACTCTACATGTACCAGTACCACTCTACATGTACCAGTACCACTCTACATGTACCAGTACCACTCTACATGTACCAGTACCACTCTACAT
>NC_056511.1:42791377-42792624 GCF_014905685.2 Nematolebias whitei
GGAAAGAGAAGGGATCTTCATGGAAGACACAGCGTGGTAAGTTTCTCATTATTCTGAATCCTTTACATGAGGATAACTGTAGAGGTTTTGCATTTTTATACTTACTGCTTTTTTGTTTTGTGTGTTTCCATGTTTTTAGTAAAGGTAAGCTCTAGTATCATGAGATCTCACAAGATTAAAGTTGGAAAAACTCCTAATGTGTTGCAGTGCAATGGGACTGCAAACGCCATTAAAACATATAGTTTGCATCAAGCTGAAGTGTCTATAATAACACAAATCAGCTCTAAAATATGAGCTTAATATTTTTATTTCTCTTTGGAACAGTTTCTTGAGCAATCGATCATCAGACATTATTTTTATTTGGCCCTTTTTTTTTACAAGGAGAAGATTATGGGTCAGATAGCACTGAAAAATTTTCAGCCACAACTACTAACTTTTCCTAGTTAATTTTAAAATTTATCTGAAACAGTGCCACAGATTAAAATAAATAGTAGATAAACTGTCAATAAAGCAGGTACAAGCATGTATTTAAGAAGTGGTGCTTAAAGAAAGAACTGTGTCAAGAAATCTCGTCAGACGCTGCAGCACAGCGTCAGTCGGTGGTCTTCTGTGGAAGTCATGGTTGAAGATAACGGAGGCGTACGTTTTGACGCGCCTCATACAATGTCTGTGTATTTTGCCTTAAGGTAAGGTTTCCCGTCAAGCCAATTCACGAACCCCTCGAAAACCTGTCTCATGGTTTTGTCTGGTGACATCATCACTGAAAACGTCTCCACCACATTAATTGTTTGCGTCGCAGCAGTTCACAAACATGTCGGGCACTGGGCGCGTTCAGGCCCAGTAGTGAGGAAGACTCTCCTGTTCCACAGTCAGTTTAACTGGACACAGACTTGATCCCGACTTCATAATTTGTTGACTTTGAAGTTGACAATTTAAAGTTTGAACCTCTTGGTAAATAGTTTGAATTGAGACGAAAAGAGTCGATTAAACTTTGAGGAGAAAGTGACTCAGACGGTACGGTTCAGTTTTTGTACAATCTAAAGTCAATAAATCTCTTAATTTGCTGTTGCTTCACTCCTCTGTGTTGTGTTTAGGCTTTTAGACAGTAACCGTCTTATCGTGTTCAGTGTTTCCCCAAGTTAACTTGCCATGGCGGGGTGCTCATCTTATCTGTGATTTTTGTTGACGGGAGGATGGAGACGTGTCTGAGTGCAGCTTGTACCAACAGTTTTTTACTGTGTGTGTGT
>NC_056511.1:42792724-42801939 GCF_014905685.2 Nematolebias whitei
CGTGTCTGAGTGCAGCTTGTACCAACAGTTTTTTACTGTGTGTGTGTTCAGCATGAGGGAAGAGGCGCCTTTAGCTTTTTAGCTAGCACGCCTGTATTTCGCGCCACTAGCTTAGCGCCATGTCAGCCCCGGGTGGGCAAGTTCGGTTTGGTAGGTGGGGTTCTCAGTTCTGTTAACAGGGTGGGGCACCCCGCTTGTATAATGGTAGAGGAAACACTGTTGTTCATATAAACAAATGTTTTGATGTTTACAAGTTTTTTTTAATTGGTTTTGTGGTTATACACTTATCCAGGTTGTGTAAACTTTAATTGTTGGGCCTGTCTTTATTTTGTCTGACACCAGGTACTTTTAACTGTAAAATTGTACATGTGGTTCGACAGTGTTATTAGCTGCTAACATGGTGTTTATGTTGGGCAAGTATAGATTTCAGTTCTGATACGTTTGCTTGTAATGTAAACACCAAACAGAAGTGAAACGGTAATCAGGGCTGCCAACTTTTACCCACTGAGCCGTTTGATTTGTGGGCTCTTCACACGAAGCTGTACCTGCTTGTCTCACCGAGATGAGAGCAGCGGGTGACCCACAGGTGAGCACGTCTGGAGATTCAGGTTTTATGTTGCAAGTGCTCAGGTACGTGGAATGAAAGACAAATGTGTCGTCAGTTCTGAGGCAGTGTGAGAACTGACGTCACATCACACGTTTGTCAGTTGGAGCAGGGACCTGCGGTACTCGTTCCTCTGTTTTATAAATACAGCACATAGATGACCATCGTGATCTGCTGAAGAATAAAGCGTGAGAAACAAAGAAATAAATTAAACAACACCAAAGGATCTTTGAATCATTTCTGCTTATTTTTTTATATATTTATGTTATAGGCTTATTGAGGAGAAATAGCTGAAAAGTTGGTGTTTGGACTAATGCAGGGCCTGCATCTTTCTGTTGTCTGTTGACAGTTTTTATCTGGCTGAGATCTCCATGGCTCTGGGTCATCTGCATCAGAAAGGCATCATTTATAGAGACCTGAAACCTGAGAACATCATGCTCAACAATAACGGTACAGAACAACGAAGTGTATTAAACAGTCCTGCAGCGTCATGCAGTCATCAAGTTCACAGCTGTGCTACGTGTGCTCACACCGGTCATTAAAACGTGTCTCTACAGGGAACCTGAATTACTGTAGTTTATCAACTCCCAGGTTCACACTTTCCATTTGTCAGAGATACAATTACTGCAGAGTTGTGTTACTTACGTTTCTATAAGCATATGAAAGACGTTAAAGAAACATTAATGTTTTATGATGGCAGCATAGAGGTACAGTTGATAAAGATGCTGCTTCTCAGCAAGAAGGTCGTCTGTTCGAATACCAGCCAGGGACCTTTCTGGGTGGAGTTTGCATGTTCTCTCCGTGCTGCGTGGGTTTTTTCTGGGTACACTGTTTTTTTTCCCACAGACCAAAAACATGCATGTTAGTCTGATTGGTAACTCTAAATTGTCCCTAGGTGAGTGAGTGAATGGTTGTTTGTCTGTATGTGTCCCTGTGATGGACTTGTCCTGTCCAGGGTGTCCCCCGCCTGTCGCTTAGTGACTGCTGGATATGGGTACCAGTGATCCCTGTGACCCAAAAAGAAAGAAGCGGGTAAAGATGGATGGGCGGCTGTGGCTGAGTGGTTAGAGCAGTCGTCCTCCAATGCAAGAGTTGGGGGTTCGAATCCACCAGCAGTCACATGCTGAAGTGTCCCTGGGCAAGACACTGAACCCCTCGTTGCCTCCAATGTGTCCCATCAGTGTATGAATGTGATAAAGCTCTGATTAGTCTCTTTAGAATGATTTGTTCAATTATCTTTGTAGAGATCTAGTATAGACCTGTATGAATGGGTAAATGAGGCACAGATTGTTGTAAAGAGCTTTGAGTGTCTTGATGAGATAGAAAGGCGCTGTATAAGTACCATACCATTTTATTTGTAGAGCACTTAAAACAGCTACAAGGCCAACCAAAGTGCTGTACAGACAGAACAACAGACAACACACGAAGCAATATACAAAATGAAGTAAATCAAGTACAATCCATTTACAATGGGTGGGTGGATGTTGCAGAGCTTGGTGCAACTTTTAAACACATCAGTGTTTCCCCTAGATAACTTGCCATGGCGGGACGCTCGTCTCGTCTGTGATTTTTGTCCGGGGGGGGGTGGATGGAGACTCGTCCCAAGCTGTGCAGCGCTCTGTTTAAACCAACAGTTTTAGACCAGGGTGTGTGAGAGGAGAGAGACGGAGACACATCTCAGCCGCACGCTGCCTGAACCGACAATTTTTTTTTCTTTTTGGCGGGGGGAGAGACGGATGCAAATCTGAGCCGTGCGCCGTTTGTACCGACAGTTTTCGAGTGGCGGGGGTGCGTTGAGCGTGAGGGTTCATTCAACATGAATGAAGAGGCTGCCTTTAGTTTTTTAGCTAGTGCGCCTGCATTGCGAGCCGCTAGTTTAGCGTTAGCGTTGCGTCAGTGCAGACAGGTGGTTGGGGGTGGGGGGCAGGGCGCCCCGCTTGCATAATGGTAGAGGAAACACTACATACATAAATGAGCCAGTTTAAGAAGTTTAACATTTGTTTTGGAGGTACAAAATATTCTGACATTTTAAAAATATAATTATTGAAAATATATTAAATTAACATATGAGCAGAATCATACCAGAGGTGGTTAGTTTGATTAGAGTCCTTCGTAATATATTTCCCTCTGTATTTGTGCTATTCACTGGTAATCCGATCATCCATCCTTTATCTTTACTTGCTTATTCCTTTTTGGATCACGGGGGTCAATGGTGCCCATGTCCAGCCATCACTGTGTGAGAGGCGGGGGACACCCTGGACAGGTCTTCAGTCCATCACAGAGACACATAGAGACAAACGAGACAACCATTCGCTCTCTCACACGTAGAGACAATTAATTACCAATCAGCCCGTTACCATCAGAACAAATACTTCTCATCTCAAATCTGTTTGTTGATGTTTGGGGTTTAGTTTCACCTAATTCAACCTCCTTTTACTTTCTAGGCCACGTGAAGCTGACAGACTTCGGTCTGTGCAAAGAGTCCATTCATGACGGGACTGTCACCCACACTTTCTGTGGCACCATTGAATACATGTACGGCACTCAATTATGACACAGATTTGTTAGATGGATTTAGACTAGCCAGTATCACGTGAATCTTTGGATACATGCAGCATTTCTTTACAGTGAATTGTGCCTGTTGTGTCACCTTGTCCTCCTCCTTCATCAGGGCTCCAGAGATCTTAATGAGGAGCGGACATAATCGAGCTGTGGACTGGTGGAGTCTGGGAGCACTCATGTATGACATGCTGACAGGAGCAGTAAGTACCCACTAATTTCTCTTTAGTCCGATCTATGATTTAAATCTTTGGGAAAAAAGCATTACATTAAGCACAACCTTTGTTTCTGACTCTCTCTTAGCCCCCATTTACTGGTGAAAACCGAAAGAAGACAATTGATAAAATCTTGAAATGCAAACTCAACCTTCCACCTTACCTCACACAAGAAGCCAGGAATCTCCTAAAAAAGGTGAGCTGTTTACAGTAACATTAGGGTAGAAACATGCTTGTTCATGCTTTCTGTGTCCATGTAGGCAAACTGTTTGTTTTTTGCACCCACTTCAGTGATTCCCCTACCATTAAACAAACGGGGCGCCCCGCTTCGTCAACAGAACCGAGCGCCCCGTCTACCGAACCGCACGCGCCCCATTCCCACTGACCTTTCGTCACTGACGTAATGCTAAGCTATCGGCTTGCAATACAGGTGTGCTAGCTAAAAAGCCAAAGGCAGCCTCTTCTCTCATGCTGACCCCCCCATTCGAAAGCTGTCGGTATAAATCACGCACAGCTCAGATGTGTCTCCCCCCCCGCGCTGTAAAACTGTATAAACAGCATGTGGCTCAGATTAGTCTCTCCCCATACACCCACCCATGAGCGCCCCGCCATGGGACGTTGCACCACAGCGCTCTGATCAAGGGTCTACAGTTTTTACCGCCATCGCTGACAATCATGTACTGAATTTAGCTGTATATTAGAAGGACAAGAAACATCAAGGAATTGCTTACTAATAATTTGACGTTGTTTTTGTGGTTCCTGAGTGATAAATTGTCCAAATGCTGACAGCGAGATGTTTCCTCAGTAGAGTATTTCCCCAAAACGTGGTTTTCTTCTTCTTGTTAACTGACCTGTAGTCCTTTTCTCTTGTATTTTTGGTGCCACTGTTTTAGATGTACGAGTTGTGTACTGCAGTAAGAACAGTCACACAGTCGCAAAAGTCTAGGCTGCACCTCCTTTTGGCATGCCTACAGAGGAGTCCCCTGCTCACATTTGGCTCTATCTGACCATCTTTCTCTGCTTCTCTTCCCTGCATATACTCGTCTCAGGAGAAAAATCATGCCAATTACAAAATATGTTAAAACCTGGCCAGAGGCTGTTCTCCTCCAGCTGCAGGACTGCTTTACAAACACATACTGGAGCATATTCGAACAGGACCTCCATGGTTTCACTGAGACCATTCTAACCTACATCCCATTCTGCACGTACAGGGTTGGGATCATCAAAAACATCCGGATTAATCCAGCCATTTCTGAAATCCCATAATACAGCCTTAAGGTCGAGTGACCAGGCCCAGTATATTGTGGTCAGAGCAGACCTGAGAAGAGGAATTAAAGATGCCATGGTAGCTTGCAAAACGACAGTGGAAGATCACCTCACTGACAAAACAAATCCACTTCAGATGTGGCAAGGCCTAAAACAGCTCGCTCATTACAACTCCTCTGTGGCAGTCAGTGTCAATGCCCCCCCGGCTGAGGAATACAATAATTTCTTTGCCCACTTGAGACAACCTCTCCTCATACAGCCACACTGCCCGGCATTCCACGAGCCCTCTCACCATCCAGGAACATCAAGTGAGGTCCGTGTTAAGGTCTGAAAACACGAGGAAAGCTCCAGGACCAGATGAAATACCTGCCAGCGTATTGAAAGCTTGTGCCTTTGAGCTCTCAGGGGGCTTTACTAAGATCTTCAATCCCTCCCTGGCACAGGCCTCTGTCCCACACTTTCTCAAGTCGACCACCATAATCCCTGTCCCTAAAAGCTCAACCGTCAACTGCCTCAACGACTACGGGCCCATCGCACTCACCAAGTGTTTTGTGAGACTGTTGGCACAGCACATCAAAGCCTGCCTCCCCTTTGCCTCTGATCGTCATCAGTATGCATACAGCACAAATATATCTACTGATGATGCCGTCTCTACTACCCTCCACACTGCTCGGACCCACTTAGAACTCCATCCTCAGTCTGGATGCTTTTGTCGACTTTAGTTTGGCTTTTAACGCTATTCTCCCTGACATCCTGGTGGACAAGCTGGCTGCACTAGACCTACCCCTCACCACTTGTGCCTGGATCAAGGACTTCCTTACAAACCGTCCTCAGTCTGTAAAGGCTCCCACAGACGCTCGCGTCCTGTCAGCCGTGTGGAAACTGGGCGCACTGTCCGCAGAGAGTTGAGACTTTATATTCAAGCATCCACCCTGAGCGGCTGCAGACCAGCTCTGCAGGCAAGGGGCGTTTACCTTCGGGACAGATTGAGTTCTCCGATTGGTCATTTGCTGACATGCCTACTAGATTGGTGCACACCGATCCTCCACCTTGACGCTTAGCACTGGCTCCCCCTAGGGTTGTGTGCTGAGCCCACTCCTATTTGCCATCTATACTCATGACTGCATTCCCTCTCATCCCACCAACACTATCATAAAATTTGCAGATGACACCACCCTGGTGGGACTTATGACTAGTGGAAACGAGTTGGCCTATAGGGACAAGGTGCAGCAGTTGGCAAAGTGATGCGCCAGAAACAAACTGTCACTCAACACAAGAAAAACCAAGGAGCTGGTCATGGATTACAGGAATAGCAAGGCTGTTCCTGCCCCACTCTACTACATAAATGGCAACAAAGTGGAGAGTCCCCCACTTCAAACTCTTGGGGACTTGTATCTCAGAGGACCTTTTCTGGTCAGTCAACACCACAGCAGTGGTTAAGAAGACCCAGCAGCGAATCCACTTCCTGACATTACGTAGACAGAACAACTTTGAGACCAACCTGCGGTATCTTCTATCGTTCGATCATAGAGAGCGTGCTGATGAATGCCATTACAGTGTGGTACGCTGGCTCCACCACCGCTGACAAGAAGAGGCTGCAGAGGGTGATCAGGACTGCTGAGAGAATAACTGGCTGTTCTCTCCCCTCCCATGACGATATTGCCAGCTCCCGCTATCTCTCCAGGATAAAGACTCCCAAGACCGCCTCCATTCTGGTCACCACCTACTCAGCCTGCTGCCCTCCAGCAGAAGATACAGGAGTATTACAATCTGCACACACATCAGACTCAAATGCAGCTTCTTCACATGGGTCATCCAGACTCTTAAATTAGGGATGCACAATAAATGACAATAAAGAAACTCTGACTCTGACAATATTGGATTTTTGGCCGATATCCGATATGTTAAAACTTATTCGGCCGTTAACCGATGCCAATACTGATATTTTATATATGTTCCTTTGTCAGAACATAGCCCTCGTATTTAGGCTTATTTGCTACAAAAATTGTGCAACAGCTGTAAGAGCTGGTGACATATATTTAGTAACAGCCATATGATACGTATAACACTTTAACTTATATTAAATGAAAAGTGTTAAATGTTATTTATTAGCATTAGTCACCTGCGATGCTGTCTCACGTGTGGAGGCTTGTTCCAGGTTCCTATAGCTGCAGTGTGGGATCCTCTGCACTCCTGTGCATGAAGGACAGACTTTTTAAGTTCAAAGTTTTTGTCTATCCATTGTGCTGTAAGACTAATCACGCTAACGGGGCTAACAGGACGTCCAAATGTCTGTGGTAAAACTCACCCAACAAGTCGTGCTATCGGCTGTTAGCTTCTCAATGACGTCGTAAATGACGGCTTGTAACTCTGATAACGTTACGTCTGCGGACGATGTATCGAGGCTCAACGTAGTCCATAAATCTTCAGAATCCGACATCCTCACCAACGAAAAATAAAGCTTCCAAACCGCCGACATTTTGAATTTTCCTCTCCGCCGTGAGGTTGGGTAGGCGCACATGATGTTTTAGCGTTGCGCTGCCGCTGCAATGTCATCACGTTGTGCTGCCGCTGCAACGTCATCACGTTGTGCTGCCGCTGCAACGTCATCACGTTGTTCTGCCGCTGAAGGCAAAAACAGCACCTTTTACATCGGCGAGTTATTTTAATGGAATGTCCGATATTGAAATTTAACGTCAATATCGGCCGATACCATTCCGATAATATCGTGCATCCCTACTCTGAATATCTGTTAAACTCCCTAAGTACAATTTTCCTCTAGTGCAGGGTGTTTGATCACTCACAAGATGTGCAATATATCCAGTCTGCTTCCACAACCTCATCTGTATTCTTCTGATATGTTGCGCTTTCAGGACCCATGTTTCTTGTGTATAATGGTCTTTAATGTCTGCACTGAATCATTGTCTTTATTTGTAGGGTGTCTTTTTTAATGAATACACTGTCAGATGAACATTGTTTAGGCTGGGCAATGACAATAAAGACCATTTTATTCTCTTCTCTTTGGTGAAGGGGCTTTTAGACTGTAGCTGGTCAGTAGCATAATAAAATTATTTACGTCTTATACAGAGTGGACACCACAGATGAATAATTGAGTTTCCAGCTTTATTCTCCACATTTTGCTTTACTCTGCTGAAAGGCTGACAACTATCCAAACTTTGTTTCCTTTCTTTTGCAGCTGCTGAAACGAAGTGCCTCATTACGACTCGGGGCTGGACCAGGAGACGCTGCCGAGGTCCAGGTAAACACTCATTGAAGACAAAACAATGCATTCTAGTTGTGAGCATGGTTGTTTGCAACGTGTCTTTGTGAAGCATGAAAATCATTCTGCGATGCTTTCTTTCAGGCCGAACCATTCTTTCGATATATAAACTGGGACGACCTCCTCGCTCGGAAAGTAGAGCCTCCGTTTAAACCATTTCTGGTGAGTTTAGCCCTGATATACTCACCTTCTTTGACTTGTCAAGGCTGTAAAGTTGTTGTTTTTCTTTCAATGACCAGCAGTAGTGATTTTCACTGAAAGCACTACTAACATCAATACTTTTAGCAACCCAGTCACGTTTTAATTTTTTGAAGTCTTAAGAAGAAAACCAACTTGTTATGCAGTGGCTGACCTCTATAATAATGTTAAGAGTCAACCAGCAGCTCTTTTAAAACTTCTTCTATTTTCAAGCATATCTACTGCTGACAAAACACTTTTTTTTGTCCATTAACTCATAACTTGGGACATTGTAGCTTCTATAGCAGCTGTCTTCTGCTTTTATATCAATTCTGCCTGAAGAAAGATAATCCGTTTCCTTGCCATGCTTCACTCTTTAGATCGATTTAGGAAAACTTTTAGTTTAATTGGAGATAAGTTTTTAAAGTAATGTTTGAATTTTACAGTAAACTTTTCTTTGCTATGTCTTCTAAAGGTATCTTGTGCTATGATGCAAGTAAATGGAGCTTATATTTTAGATGGTGCGACTCTGCCCCCTGCTGACATAATGTAGTACCTGCAGTTAAAGTATGAGCTCAGTAATTTTAGGCATATTATCAAAAAACTTGCTTAATAACACTCTTTTCTGCAGCTTTCAAGACATTAGTGATGTTGATATAAATGTCCAACTTATTCATTTAAAAATTTCAATATGATGTCATTACAGACCATGAGGTGCTCTGCAGTAGGACACTTTGTGTTGGTGTCAGGGACACCTGCACATGTATCTCCTGATGTGTTTTTACATTATTGTCCATTCTTCACCCGCTTCTTTCTTTTCATGTCACGGGGGGTCACTGGTGCCCTTATCCAGCTATCACAGTGTGAGAGGCGGGGGACACCCTGGACAGGTCTCCAGTCCATCACAGGGACACAAAGAGACAAACAACCATTCACTCTCTCTCACCTAGGGACAATTTAGAGTTACCAATCAGACTAACATGCATGTTTTTGGTGTGTGGGAGGAAACTGGAGTACCTGGAGAGAACATGCAAACTCCTCCCAGAAAGGCCCCCAGCCGGGATTCGGTCTGGGGCGGCAGCTCTACCAACTGCGCCACCGTGCCATTTTATTT
>NC_056511.1:42802039-42803695 GCF_014905685.2 Nematolebias whitei
CATGGTTGTTTGCAACGTGTCTTTGTGAAGCATGAAAATCATTCTGCGATGCTTTCTTTCAGGCCGAACCCTTCTTTCGATATATAAACTGGGACGACCTCCTCGCTCGTAAAGTAGAGCCTCCGTTTAAACCATTTCTGGTGAGTTTAGCCCTGATATACTCACCTTCTTTGACTTGTCATGGCTGTAAAGTTGTTGTTTTTCTTTCAATGACCAGCAGTAGTGATTTTCACTGAAAGCACTACGAACATCAATACTTTTAGCAACCCAGTCACGTTTTAATTTTTTGAAGTCTTAAGAAGAAAACCAACTTGTTATGCAGTGGCTGACCTCTATAATAATGTTAAGAGTCAACCAGCAGCTCTTTTAAAACTTCTTCTATTTTCAAGCATATCTACTGCTGACAAAAAACTTTTTTTTGTCCATTAACTCATAACTTGGGACATTGTAGCTTCTATAGCAGCTGTCTTCTGCTTTTATATCAATTCTGCCTGAAGAAAGATAATCCGTTTCCTTGCCATGTTTCACACTTTAGATCGATTTAGGAAAACTTTTAGTTTAATTGGAGATAAGTTTTTAAAGTAATGTTTGAATTTTACAGTAAACTTTTCTTTGCTATGTCTTCTAAAGGTATCTTGTGCTATGATGCAAGTAAATGGAGCTTATATTTTAGATGGTGCGACTCTGCCCCCTGCTGACATAATGTAGTACCTGCAGTTAAAGTATGAGCTCAGTAATTTTAGGCATATTATCAAAAAACTTGCTTAATAACACTCGTTTCTGCAGCTTTCAAGACATTAGTGATGTTGATATAAATGTCCAACTTATTCATTTAAAAATTTCAATATGATGTCATCACAGACCATGAGGTGCTCTGCAGTAGGACACTTTGTGTTGGTGTCAGGGACACCTGCACATGTATCTCCTGATGTGTTTTTACATTATTGTCCATTCTTCACCCGCTTCTTTCTTTTCATGTCACGGGGGGTCACTGGTGCCCTTATCCAGCTATCACAGTGTGAGAGGCAGGGGACACCCTGGACAGGTCTCCAGTCCATCACAGGGACACAAAGAGACAAACAACCATTCACTCTCTCTCACCTAGGGACAATTTAGAGTTACCAATCAGACTAACATGCATGTTTTTGGTGTGTGGGAGGAAACTGGAGTACCTGGAGAGAACATGCAAACTCCTCCCAGAAAGGCCCCCAGCCGGGATTCGGTCTGGGGCGGCAGCTCTACCAACTGCGCCACCGTGCCATTTTATTTTTTTATTTTTTTTCAGATCACCTGATAAATAAGGTCTTGTTAGTAGAGGTTTGTTTAAGTTATTGAAATTGTTGGGATGTATGAAGTTGTAAAACAAATCACATTTTCTCAATTTTTTTAAATCTAAAGTTGCTTCCTTTTTAAATAAAATGTTTTGTTTTTTTCCAAAGAGAATATCTTTCTGTAGTTTCTAACTCGCATACGTTGATGCTGAAACACAAGTGTTCACGCTGCCTGTCCTGTGCTGCACATGATGTGAAGACGCACCTGTTGATCGGACTAACCCACTCACTTGTTTTGGCAGCAATCAGCCGACGACGTCAGCCAGTTTGACTCAAAGTTCACCAGCCAGACTCCAGTAGACAGCCCTGATGACTCCACACTCAG
>NC_056511.1:42803795-42804915 GCF_014905685.2 Nematolebias whitei
TTTTTTTTCAGATCACCTGATAAATAAGGTCTTGTTAGTAGAGGTTTGTTTTAAGTTATTGAAATTGTTGGGATGTATGAAGTTGTAAAACACATCACATTTTCTCAATTTTTTTAAATCTAAAGTTGCTTCCTTTTTAAATAAAATGTTTTGTTTTTTTCCAAAGAGAATATCTTTCTGTAGTTTCTAACTCGCATACGTTGATGCTGAAACACAAGTGTTCACGCTGCCTGTCCTGTGCTGCACATGATGTGAAGACGCACCTGTTGATCGGACTAACCCGCTCACTTGTTTTGGCAGCAATCAGCCGACGACGTCAGCCAGTTTGACTCAAAGTTCACCAGCCAGACTCCAGTAGACAGCCCTGATGACTCCACACTCAGCGAAAGTGCTAATCAAGTCTTCCTGGTGAATATCTGTGGTCTTAATATCCAGTAAATTGCTGCAGTTTTAACTTTAGTCTCATAATTCATTCAACCTTTATTTAGACGGGTTAATCTGTCATCGTGATTCATCGCATTAAAGTGGCCTTTCAGACAGAAAACAAGAAGTCAGATCTTTTACAAATGATTCTTTGCTGTTGTTCCAAACAAAGTGTAAGAGAGTAACTTAGTAAATTTTTATGTGTTGTAATAAAATTAGAGGTCTGTTCATATTTTGTCCGTGTTACAGCTGGAGTCACACGATGCTCCTGTTTTCTGAAGTGGAGTTATCTGACAAACTCTGACAATAACTCATAATTAGTAATCTCTTATAAAGGTGATCACAACTTGGCCATGTAAAATGTGTATTCTTTTAGTCTTTAACAATGATTCTGTTAGCATTATCTTGAGCTTTAGACTAATTTGATGTTAGAAAAGGTTAGGGAAAGAAAATAGAGTTCATCAAGTAATTTAATTACACTGCCTGGCCAAAAGAAAAGTCTCCACCTGGATTTAACTAAACAAACAGGTACGAGCCTCCTGTTGGATCATTACTGCATGAGTGATCATCTTTCAGCTGCAACAAGTTATTTAACCCCAACTGGTGCAATGAGTTGCTTCTCATCAGCTGTGGCTTGTTAAAAAATAAATAAATAAAAGCTCTTTGAAGAGGTGGAGTTAGATCTTTTCTGTTTTCG
>NC_056511.1:42805015-42810789 GCF_014905685.2 Nematolebias whitei
GTGTTACAGCTGGAGTCACACGATGCTCCTGTTTTCTGAAGTGGAGTTATCTGACAAACTCTGACAATAACTCATAATTAGTAATCTCTTATAAAGGTGATCACAACTTGGCCATGTAAAATGTGTATTCTTTTAGTCTTTAACAATGATTCTGTTAGCATTATCTTGAGCTTTAGATTAATTTGATGTTAGAAAAGGTTAGGGAAAGAAAATAGAGTTCAACAAGTAATTTAATTACACTGCCTGGCCAAAAGAAAAGTCTCCACCTGGATTTAACTAAACAAACAGGTACGAGCCTCCTGTTGGATCATTACTGCATGAGTGATCATCTTTCAGCTGCAACAAGTTATTTAACCCCAACTGGTGCAATGAGCTGCTTCTTATTTCTTGAACTACCATGTCTAAAGACACATGACGTGGTCGTGGAAAAGATGTCAGTCTGTTTGAGAAGGGTCAAATCATCGGCATCAAGCAGA
Organism: Nematolebias whitei; assembly: GCF_014905685.2. NCBI lineage: Eukaryota > Metazoa > Chordata > Actinopteri > Cyprinodontiformes > Rivulidae > Nematolebias > Nematolebias whitei. Next base: position 42,805,492 of record NC_056511.1, read on the forward strand.
GAAAACATCTAAGGAGATTGTAGAAACTACTAAAACTGGGTTAAGAACTGTCCAACGCATTATTAAAAACTGGAAGGATAGTGGGGACCCATCGTCTTCGAGGAGGAAATGTGGCCGGAAAAAAATCCTGAATGATCGTGATCGGCGATCACTTAAACGTTTGATGAAATCAAATGGAAGAAAAACAACAGTAGCACTCAGGGCTGTTTAATAGTGAAAGTAAGAACATTTCCACACGCACAGTGTGAAGGAACTCAAGGGACTGGGACTGAACAGCTGTGAAGCCTTAAAACCACTAATCAGTGAAGCTGACTGGGAAAAAAAGGCTTCAATTTGCTAGGGAGCATAAAGATCGGACTCTGGAGCAATGGAAGAAGGTCATGTGGTCTGAGTCCAGATTGACCCTGTTCCAGAGTGATGGGTGCATCAGGGTAAGAGGAGAGGCAGGTGAAGTGATGCACCCATCATGCCTAGTGCCGACTGTACAAGCCTGTGGGGGCAGTCTATGATCTGGGGTTGCTGCAGTTGGTCAGGTCAAGGTTCAGCAACAGTTTGTGCTCAAAGAACGAGGTCAGCCGACCTGAATATACTGAATGACCAGGTTGTTCCATCAATGGATTTTTTCTTCCCTGATGGCACGGGCATATTCCAAGATGACTGCCAGGATTCATCGGGCTGGAATTGTGAAAGAGTGGTTCTGGGATCATGAGACATCATTTTCACACATGGATTGGCCCCCACAGAGTCCAGACCTGAATCTTTGGGATGTGTTGGAGAAGGCTTTGCACAGTGGTCACAATCTGCCGTCATCAATGAAAGATCTTGGTGAAACATTAATGCAACACTGGATGGAAATAGATCTTGTGACATTGTAGAAGCTTATCGGAACAATGTCGCAGCGACTGCACGCTGCAACCAAAGCTGAAGGAGGTCCAACAAAATGTTTGTGTGTGACCTTTGTTTTTGGTGGCAACTTTTCTTTGGCCAGGCAGTGTCTTTACCTGATGAAAGTGTTTGGGGGCTGCTGTAGCTCAGTGGTCAGTGCTGCAGTCCTGGAATCCTGAGGCCACAGGTTCAAGTCCAGGTTACGTCCGAAGGGGCAGCTGTTGTAAAACGATTCCCAAGTCTTTCATGCGAGTTCACTCACTGTGGTGAACCCTGAAGGGAGTAGCCGAAAGTAAAACAGCAACTTATGGAAATGTTTGTCGTTTCAGTGCAGAATTAAGAGTTTAAAATGTGATGTTGCTTAAAATAAACGTGATTTCTGTCCTCTTGAATCACTTCTGCCAATTGCGTTTGTTGTGTAAACAGAAGGAAAAAAAATCCTGGGTGTCATGTCGTCCCCATCTCTTTTTCAACAATGTCTTACTGGTTCCCACGTGTTTTATTCAGCTCATTTTCCTGGAAGTTTTTCACTTTTCCACCACATTGCATGAGAAAGTTCACTCAGCGTTTCATTGCTCCTCATCAGCTGTGGCTTGTTTTAAAAAATAAATAAAATAAAAGCTCTTTGAAGAGGTGGAGTTAGATCTTTTCTGTTTTCGTCCTTCTGTGTCCCAGGGCTTCACGTATGTGGCCCCGTCTGTGCTGGAAAACCTTAAAGAGAAACTGTCCTTCGAGCCAAAGGTCCGCTCTCCACGCAAGTTCCCTGGAAGCCCCAGAACACCCGTCAGGTAACTGCTGTTTGTTTTGTCCTGACGTTTGCTGAACCACATGGGTCATTACCAGAACTAGTCTCCCCTCGCTGCTGACCCACATGAGCTTGTCAGGCGGGTCGGTGCTTTTGTTCCAGCGGTGCGACAGCTGTTTGCTTTTAGTTTGAGTGAGCGAAACAGAGATTTGTTGATCAAACTGAAGTGAAGGAATCAGAGATCCTCCCTCCACTTACAGCTGAACACAAGAACTCTTAACTGCCGTCACCAAGAGGAAACTATGACCCTCCTGTTTTTATTGTTCTGCTCTTTACTGGGGATTCAGATCAAAACCAGTGTGTTGTATGTAGAAAGTGTGGTTGGAGATCTATTTCTCTTTCCTGTTCTGTAAAAACAACGGATGGAGTTATATGGGTTATACTGTCCCTGAGTGGGGTGTTATATGGACCCATTTAATCACTGGGGATTTATTTTTAAATAGAACCAGTCACTCAGACATCCTGTAATGTACCAGCTGAGCTTCTGATGATCAGATAGATCAGCTTGTTTTTCTTGAAGAGGTAAAAGATCTGATTCCAAAAAATGCTCAGGCAGTTTGTGTAAAATGATTACAAATAAGATCACTCAGAACATTTATTCATCCTCGGTCTGTTGAGACGTGCTGTAATTCAATTCAAGGTGGTGCACCGTCTGCATTGGTCCAAAGACGAGCTGCCCAAGATCAAGACAGACCTGGATCCTGCATGTAAACGCTGTAAACAAACTCCAGCTACGCTCTTACACACAGCTGGGCTTGTCCAAAGCTGCAGACCTATTGGTATTGGCAATCTATTTTTGATACATTTTCTAGGATATGTGGAAAAACTGTGTACCCGGCTGTCGCCATTCTTTTCATTGTTTGGGGTGGCCCCTGTGGATGCGTCCTTCAGCAAGTGCGAGAGGATTATGATTGCTTTAGGCTCTCTTCTAGTCAGGAGACATAATTTACACAGATGGAAGGATCTGCATCCTCTGGTATATGACCACTGGATAAGAGAAGTTATGTGTAATATTCATTTGGAAAGATCAGATATCCAGTAGTCCCTCACTACTTTTGCGGTTCGTTTTTCACAGACTCGCTCTATCGCGTTTTTTTTTTTTTAAAGTAAGATTGGACATGACACACACTTGGCTGATTGATGGATGAGCCGCACGATCGTCATGCAATTTTTATTTAAAATAAATAATTGTAACTTTATTTAGCACCAGTGTGCAGCCCAAGCTGCAGGAGAAGCTCCCTCCTCCTGCAGTGTCATATCTGCGCTCTGCAGCAGAGAAGTGGGCGTGGCCTAGAGAGGCGCTGGCAGAGAGCAGCTGGAGGAAGAGAACTGGAATCATGACATTCTGTGCCGTTTTACAGCATTTAGAGTTTAGAGACATTGTTTAGAATATTGCAAGAGCGTGGGAAGGGTTTAAAAATAAACTACTACTTGTACTGCTGTTCCTACTTCGCAGTTTTTCACTTACCGCGGAGCTTCAGGGTACAGATCCCTGCGATAAACGAGGGACTGCTGTACTCTAAAAGGATCCGTTGAGAGATTTGGGGACACTTGGCAGACATTTATTGAGAGTATGTCGATGCCTGTCTGTCGTGGTGTTATCTGTGTGGCCGAATCGTTCAGGGAGGGGGTTTTGTATTTTTTTGTTTGTGTGTTCTGAAAAGAAAAAATCAATAAAAAAGACTTTGATTAAAAAAGTTATTGCAAATAAATTAATATTTTATGTTGGGTCTTCAGGTCGTCCGTGTTGAATGAAAACTTGAAGCAGAACATGAAACAAATTTATTCAGTAAAACTGAAGTGGAGCAGCTCGTCTGCCGAAGAGACTGAACTTAAGTTCAAATACAAAACGTGCTTTTATGAATCCTGATTGTCAAAGATACGTTTTATGACAGATTGACTCTTAGCAGTGACCTGTACTGAGTAAAGTCAGACCAGTGGGTCTTAAAGTTTAACTTTATAATGAAACTCCACACGTGAATATTTAGTCCATCTGTATTACTCGTGAATAATTAGATAAAGAACTGATAGTTCTACAGATATACCAAACTTTTGTTTGACTCTAAAGGAATAGAAGACTTTTATTTTTATATTTCTGGAGTAATTTTTAGCCTTGTTTTTATTTATCATAACTTTTCTCCAACATTTATCAAATTCTAACACAGTTTGTAAAGTTTTGTAGTGTTTTATATACGAGTTATTAGTGAGACAGTCAAGAGGACAAAAATGTGAAAGTCCTGAGATAATTTTCTGTTTTGAGCCTTTTTTTCTGGAGCACAAGTTCTGTTGCTGGTAAATTAAAATAAATCAATCAGCTTTTTTTAAATAAAAACACTGTCATGCTTTTAAATCAGTTCTGTCTCTGGTAAGAGCCTTAAAGGCAGATGGGAGAAAATAACGTTTTGTTTTGGCAGCTTTATGTTTCGCAGTAGACGAGTCGGTAACGAGCGGCGGGCGGTGATGTAGCCGCCTACACACACCGACATAAACAATAAATAACATCCGTCCAGTTTTAGTTCAACCTGAATGTACCTCATTTTATTGTCATACTTGTCAAGTTTGTAAAGTATACACATTTTTCATGAATACAGGGAAAGTCTTGCGGATTTAAAAAAAAAATCACTTTAAAATTTTTAAATTAATTTTACGTCTCAGTCGACCTGTAACCAAACGTTATGGTCGCCGCCTCCTCGGCTTCTTAAGCGCCCTGCGTACTCCCACCTGAAGCTGAGCAGTCGACTCGTGGTTGCGGGACGTGAGTTTGTGCACGCATAGCGCACGACAGACACGGCTCTCCTGGGAAGCCCCTCCCACTGCAGCATACGTCACCGCGCGGGGTTCTTCCCAGCAGAGTCTCCACTCCGTCCCCGTTTGTCCACAGATTTATCACGAAGGAAGCGACACCCTTTTCAGCAGACAGGCTCCTCCGTGCACGTCTGTGCAATGATTAATGAATAATTGAGTGCAGCTCAGGCGCTGCCGGACGTCGGCTGGTGTTAAAATGTCCAAACGCTGTTTATCGATGAGCCGTTCAACTGGAAATAACGTCTTTCTGCAAACTGACACTGGACCTCGAGCTCGTTCTCCCTCCACAAAATTGATTGACAGCTGCTGTTATGACTTCATAACTACTGTAGTTTCATTTTCTTCAGCGATCGTTTAAACAGTCTGCGTTCACCAACACGTTCGCCTCCTGGAACGTTACGTGCACCGTTTGTGTTGGGAAATGACTCCCGCCTCCTATTGAGACGGCTGTAGACAAGAATGATGACTGAGGTGTCTCCTGTCTTCTGTTTCAGTCCACTGAAGTTTGCAGGAGGGGACTGCTGGCCTCAGGGCCCCTCGCTGACAGACAGCCTGACCCTCCTGGCCCCCGGCAGCTCCATAGACCAGTCCATGGAGGTGTCCTTGGTGGAGCAAATGGACACGAGCAGCAGCTGCACCATTGAGACGTCGGCTCCCCTCCCCATCAGGCACCCTGCAGGCATCCACACGGTGCACTACAAGAAGCAGGCCTACCCTTTGAACTCGAAGCGACCCGAACACCTGCGGATGAACCTATGACCCCTGGCTTGTCCGTGAACTTTAGCTCTTTTTCAATTTTTCCT
>NC_056511.1:42810889-42812240 GCF_014905685.2 Nematolebias whitei
GATTGGACATGACACACACTTGGCTGATTGATGGATGAGCCGCACGATCGTCATGCAATTTTTATTTAAAATAAATAATTTTAACTTTATTTAGCACCAGTGTGCAGCCCAAGCTGCAGGAGAAGCTCCCTCCTCCTGCAGTGTCATATCTGCGCTATGCAGCAGAGAAGTGGGCGTGGCCTAGAGCGCTGGCAGAGAGCAGCTGGAGGAAGAGAACTGGAATCATGACATTCTGTGCCGTTTTACAGCATTTAGAGTTTAGAGACATTGTTTAGAATATTGCAAGAGCGTGGGAAGGGTTTAAAAATAAACTACTACTTGTACTACTGTTCCTACTTCGCAGTTTTTCACTTACCGTGGAGCTTCAGGGTACAGATCCCTGCGATAAACGAGGGACTGCTGTACTCTGAAAGGATCCGTTGAGAGATTTGGGGACACTTGGCAGCCATTTATTGAAAGTATGTCGATGCCTGTCTTGTCGTGGTGTTATCTGAGTGGCCGAATCGTTCAGGGAGGGGGTTTTGTATGTTTTTGTGTGCGTGTTCTGAAAAGAAAAATATCAATAAAAAAGACTTTGATTAAAAAAGTTATTGCAAATAAATTAATATTTTATGTTGGGTCTTCAGGTCGTCCGTCTTGAATGAAAACTTGAAGCAGAACATGAAACAAATTTATTCAGTAAAACAGAAGTGGAGCAGCTCGTCTGCCGAAGAGACTGAAATTAAGTTCAAATACAAAACGTGCTTTTATGAATCCTGATTGTCAAAGATACGTTTTATGACAGATTGACTCTTAGCAGTGACCTGTACTTAGTAAAGTCAGACCAGTGGGTCTTAAAGTTTAACTTTATAATGAAACTCCACACGTGAATATTTAGTCCATCTGTATTACTCATGAATAATTTGATAAAGAACCGATTGTTCTACAGATAAACCAAACTTTTGTTTGACTCTAAAGGAATAGAAGACTTTTACTTTTATATTTCTGGAGTAATTTTTAGCCTTGTTTTTATTTATCATAACTTTACTCCAACATTTAGCAAATTCTAACACAGTTTGTAAAGTTTTGTAGTGTTTTATATACGAGTTATTAGTGAGACAGTCGAGAGGACAAAAATGTGAAAGTCCTGAGCTAATTTTCTGTTTTGAACCTTTTTTTCTGGAGCACAAGTTCTGTTGCTGGTAAATTAAAATAAATCAATCAGCTTTTTTTAAATAAAAACACTGTCATGCTTTTAAATCAGTTCTGTCTCTGGTAAGAGCCTTAAAGGCAGATGGGAGAAAATAACGTTTTGTTTTGGCAGGTTTATGTTTCGCAGTAGACGAGTCGGTAACGAGCGGCGGGCGGTGAT
>NC_056511.1:42812340-42815708 GCF_014905685.2 Nematolebias whitei
CTGGTGTAAAAACAATCACCAGGTATTCGTGCGAGTTGGTTCGCTGTAGCGTCCTCGTGATGAAGGGAGCAGCCAAAAGATATTTTGCTAACAGACTAATGACTCCGCAAAAACCCTTTTTTCTCTTCAGTAGTAATTTTAGTTGTTTTTTTTTTTTTTTAAATGAATCCACTGATTTTAGAAATCCTTCTAAACCCTTTTGGACTTCAGAAAAAACTTTTTCTTTCGACTTGTTTCGAATCAAAAATCAAATACTACTTTTTTAACTCCATTCTAAATTTGACCGACAGCAAACAAATCATAACTTGTTTAAATCACCATTTCTGTACAGATGTGGTTTGCGTGTAACGATTGAACGTTTTCTTTCTGTGATTGTCGTCGTGCTGAGCAGCACATCTTCTGCGACGAGTGCATCGCTCTGTGGTTCAACCAGGAGAAGAGCTGCCCGCTCTGCCGCACGCTCATCACAGACCAGGTGCACCAGTGGAGGGACGGGGCCACGTCTCCCCACCTGCAGATCTACTGACACACCCACCAGTTCACCCCTACAAGTTCCCAGAGCTTCACATTTTATTTTATTTTAATTGGCGTCACGTGTTTTAGCTTTCATGTCCGTATAAACTTTCCTGCTGGGGTTCAGTTGTTCCCATTTTATTTTTTTCCTTCTAGATCTGGGAGCGTAAGATCCAAGTGCATGTGTGGAAACAAACAAGTATTTTTAACGTATTCTGTCAACTGACAAATCACAGGTGTGAATTTACAAGAGTGGTTTCCGGTGAAGGTGTAGAGGAGCAGCGGAACCTAAAACTCCCAAGATGCAACGGTAGTTCTGTTTTATGTGCTTAATTTATTTGTTCTCTGTGTGAGTTCACATGAAGAGGGGCATTTCACTCATTTCATGCCATTTTCACCCAAAATATAGCAATTAAAGAAAATTACAGGGAAAAAAATCTTCTCTCCTAAAGAACAGTAGGATGCATCAAAGGAAAGTGAAGATTATAAAAATCCTGACGGGCAAAAAAACAGTTCCACAAAGAGAACAAGAGAGTGGTGCAGAACATGTTTCATATGCAGATATGCATATCCAGATCAGAAGAAAACTCTTAGTACAAACTCATATGGCTTCGCTAAATTGTCACTAGGTGTGATTGTGAACAATAGTTTGTAATCCTGCACAGAAGTGACTGAAGAAATAATCTGGATTACACATGAGGTCGTGGTCTCGCCTGCTGAGAACGAACGAGTTGGTTTAAAAACTGAAGTTCTGCTCATCAGGATGATTTTATATACGAGTCCATACAGGGGGAGTGGTGGGGCTGTGACCAGAAGACCGCTGAATCAATTCCCAGGACTGAACATCAAATGTGGGTGGAAAAGGTGAAACACCCACACCTGCCTCCACCCTGGGCCCCTGAGCAAGGCCCCCAACCACCACCGAAACAGGTCTCTTGAAATGAGTCCTCAAGACTCAGTGAGACTACCTGTCTAAATAAAGGTTAAATTAAAATATACACTTTATGTTAAATAATGTTCCTGATTAAAGGCTGGTTTTATGTGATCGTTACAAGCCGGTGTTGTTTTCCACTTGAATGTTCACCGACTGACCTTTAAGAAAATGGTGTTATTTGACGACCGGACGTTAATTTAAAACGTTACAGCATCGAACAGAAACGTGACGTATTACGGTCGTCTTGACTTTTCCGCATCGAGCATCGTTAAGAACTCGTGAAAACGTGGAGCAGGAGATGTGTTTATGTTGCCATGGCGATCTAGCAGGGCTCAGAGAAATCCTGTCCGTGACATCAAAAACTCAAACTGTTGATGTCACTTGGTAGTCCAGCCGTCAGCTCGTCGTCGGACTGGGTGGCCGACGTGCTGAAACAGGAAGCGGACTACAGTGACATCATCGTCAGTGTTTAGTTTTTCACGTCTGATGGAAATGACAGAAATGTGAAACTGATTTACACAAATTATTTTTCTATAGTGGGGACTTTAGCATTTGTAAAACCAAAGACCAGGATTTATTTTCTATACGAAAATCATTTCACCTCTTTATAAATGATTTGAATAAAGATTTGGATACAGCAAAAGTCTGATTTCCTGTTTTATGCAGCGCACTTCCTGCTGGGCACTTAGGGAAAGAAAAGGAACATTTAATTGCTTCACGAAGGATTAGAAACATTTTTTTAATTTTAATGATTGATTCATACATGATACATCTTAACGTTCCTAAATTTGTCCCTTTTAATGGGGAATGATGACAGAAATAATGTTTAATGCCAACCAGTGTTCAGATGGTTTTGTTTCCCCAAACGATGAGAGGAGATTCCAGTCTGGGCATTTCACCAGAACTTGGTAAAGTAAAGCATGTCTGTCCATGTTCGAGGTTAATTCCAGCTCATTGGAGGAAAAAAAAACATTTACAGCGACGCGTACACCCATGATGTACACTGGAACTAAAAGGCACAACTCCACTCTTCATCCTTTACAGTTTGCCTTGTTTATGTAAAGCACTGCAACATAAAAAAAACTGAAGTTTTCATCAAGTCTTAAATATCAAAAAACATTTTTCACTATACATTTGTTATTATGGCACAAAATAAATACTGCAGGACATTTTGAACAGATTTTTTTAAAAATAAGTAGCTGCTTCTGAGGTTTGAGGATGTTTGGAAATAAACATGAAAAATGAAATAAAAACACACACGTTCTGCTGCCTTCGTAGAAACATAATAAATAATTTGCATAGAGTGCATAATGCTGCGAAAGCAAAGCACTGGAAATAAATAAAAAGAAACGAGGCAGAGGACGACTCGAACGCAGATGCACCAGAACGGATGAAGGAAAAAGTTCAGTCTGAAACTAAAACATTAATAACTGAGCTCTGCGTACACACACCTCAACAAGGCAACACATACAAAGCTCATACAGTTACACTCAGGGGGGGGGGACGAGCCTCATCCAGCAGCATTCAACAGGTTTTGTTGATGGTCTGCTGATGTTACCCCCACAAACCGCCTCGAAGCTCTGAAGACATGGATCAGAAGGCAGCAGGACTGGTCTGGCTGTACTGGGGGCTGCACCAGTAAAAAAACAGACACACAAGGCTTCTGGAGTGTTTACATTCAAAACGAGAGACTCTGTGCTTCTGGAGACGTCCGACAGCAAACCTTCCAGTCACAGTAGAAGCAGCGCCAGTGTTTGGTCAGGACTTTGGTGGAAATGTCACTTTTAGGGACGTGCTGTTTTTGACTCGTCTTCACGCAGAGCAAAACGACATTCGCTGCGACGCCACATCACTGTAGTCAGATGGTCCTCATCTGAAGTGGGTCCAATGAAAGGTATGTTGAAGGCGAGCTAAACAAAAC
>NC_056511.1:42815808-42819784 GCF_014905685.2 Nematolebias whitei
GTGAGCCCAGGGGCCCCGTCAGACTCCTGGTAGGTGACCAGGTAACGGAACCACAGTGGACCAGGTGCTGTAGCTTGGTGCACTTGACCCAGCTCCTCTGTCAACATCAACCACCGCCCCTGAAGACGTCAACAAGCACACGAGTGGAGCACACTTCTCAAACACCAGGGGAACTCTGCTGGGCTTACCTGGGTCCTGCAGGTGACCAGTGAGGACGGCACCAGTAGGATAAGGCACTTCACTCCCATAAAGAAGAACTTTAGGATCAAGTTGGTGATGCCGACGGCCCAAAGAGTCTCCCAGAAACCCAGAGGCTCGATGGTCGGACTGAGGAAGACCAGGCTGAAGGAGGACACTCGGGTTACTACCACACATTTACAAGAAGTTATACTTTGACCATTTAGCTCATAACAAGTGTTGTTTGTTTGTTTGTTTGTTTGTTTGAGTCAGATCATTTTAGGTTCTCTAAGATGCAGAGAACAAACTGCAACAATAAAAAAAATTAACAAGATTAAAAATAAAAAAAAAGAAATATTTTTGTTTGTAATGTTCTATTACCAGAAAAATTACACCATTTTTTTAAATAAATATTTTTAATTATTTCCTTAAAAACACATTTTTACCAGTCTCTAAAATGTTCACATTGTTTTTCTGCATTGATGGCGTTCAGCTCATTTAAAGCCTCGCAGGTCCATAGAAAGTCCTTTTTAATGATCTGCTTGCTGAACATAGTTATCTACAACTAAACTGGGAGTTCACTTGTTGCACCAGACGGTGCCTGCTCTGCCATTAAACTGCAACTGGGAGAACTTTCTGATGAAGCTTTGTCCCTGGAGCATCACTGAAAACAATAACTAGTAGGTTTTTTTTTTTAATCTGAGGCACAGCTCAAGACTAATGCACGGTGTGAACAAGTAAACCTGACATGTTCGTTCATGCGTTGGTCTCAATGAGAAGACGCTAGCCCGCCTTCAGGTAGTCCACTGTGACACTTCTGACACGCTCAAACAAACATTCTTACTAGAAAGTTCCTGGAGAGACTTTGAGGGGCCACGTTGCGGCCATCTTTAAGTTTTGATAGTTCTGTGTGTTGGGGTTCGCTCTCAGCTGCCACTAAACCAAATCTCAGCTCAATATGACAACAAATCAATCAGTTAGTCATTTTTTTATTTTGATCGCTCTCCGCTGCCATTGATGATGTCATGTCTCCTCTCACGGTCAGCGCTCGTCTTAGTGGCTGTCACGTAATTTGAACTCTGGAAACTTGGCAAAGCTGATAAAACATTTTTAGTCCAAGAAGCACTCGTTTAAACTCGAGCTTTACAACGGTTTTGTTTCCGTTTTATACGTTGCTTTGTACTTTATTAGTTTATTTTCCTGTCAGGCATTTTGTAACTGTTGTCTGAGGAAGGTTTATTATCAAACTTTTACTTTTAAGTAAGGTTTTATTTTACAAACCATTCTTTTTTTTTTTTTACTTTACCGTTGTAAACAGAACCAAATGAAACTTGTACAAGTTCATCGCTGGATGTTTGTCTACAACTGAACCAGAAGAGGAACCAGAGGGAACTGGCAGCACAAAACTAAGAGACAGAACCGTCAATATTACTGGGATAAAATTTGGTGTGGCAGTAGCTGAGACACAGAACACACACTCTGAGTGTGCACGAGATCGCACAATGTTGATTTAATGGGTTGAAGTCATAACATCATCATTGCTCATCATAAGATGATCTCAGTCCAAAACTCTGGTAAGAAATGCAGCAGGTGAAACGTATTCCTTCAAAAACGGCCTTTTCAAGCTTGTTTTGCAGCTTGAACGTTGAAAGATTCTCAAAAATTGCACCTTGTAGTGAGTTTCGTTGCCATTTTATTATCTTCCATCAGTTTACCTGGTGGACTTGAGGATACTTTTGTGAGCAATATAAAAATAGACATATGCAAAGGCTTACCGTTGGTCCTTTGAGCATGTCCATTCAAAAACATGAGACAATTATTCTGAAATTTGAAATGTTGCATTTTGGTTCCATCGTGTTACTTTGCATATTTTCCATCACACCATAATAAACTCAGCGGTGACTTGTGTAATCAGTGGATTTACCAGTAGTGCAGTGTCTCGCTGAGAAAAGTGTAGTAAAGCAGGAGGGTGGAGGAGCTGAGGAAGAGCAGCAGCCATATGCACTGCAGCTTTGAGTGACGGCCCTGTAGGTGCGCACAGGTACGAACAGCTTTCAGAAACTTTAACAACGTTCAGAGAATAAAAACAGCTCTGGACATACCTGAAGAAAGACTTGGCTTTGAATGTTTTTATTCACATATAAAAAGGTTGTAAAGAGTCCAACTCCAACTGCCAAACCTGGTGGAGGAGGAGAAAGAGTGTGAGGGGGAAGGGTTCTTCACGGGTGGTGGTGCTGGTGTATTCTCCTCACCTAGAGCGTGTTGGACGACCAGTTTGGTGCACAGTATGACGAGGAAAGGAAGACTCTTTTGGAGCCAGCGGAGAACACAGCGAAGTTCAGACAGGGAGGCGCTGGGCTCTCCTGAGTCCACATCAGACTCGGGGGGGTCCAGCTCGGACTCTGAATTGGAGCGGTGCCGTGACCGATTCTGCCCATGTGCATGCGAGTGTGAATGGGAGCCGAGCCTGCATCTCCTGGATGCAGCGCCTCCACTCGTCTCCCCGGGGCCTCCGGTCATGGATACCCGCACCTCAGCGCTGTCCGCCGCGGCGGCAGGGACGGGAGTCCCCGCGTGGAGCTCTGCCTGCAGGTTTAAGGACAAACCGTGTTGTGCGTGACCCGCCCGCTCACCTGAGTTTGGCTGCATTACAGTCGGAGACTCCCTCGGTTTCAGTTTTCTTCTGGAATCACTCCTGTAACACAAGCACAGACGTCAGGTTTATCTGCCAGACACAGTTTTGTTTCAGTTTCGATTTGGGGGAGTGGTGGCGCAGAGGTTAGAATGTGATCGGAAAGTCGCAGGTTCAACTCCCGGTACCGTCAACATCAAAATGTGGGTGGAAAAGGTGAAACACCCACACCTGCCTCCACCCCACTCTGGGCCCTTGAGCAAGGCCCTCAACCCCCACCATCTGCTCCTAAACAGGTCTCTCTTGAAAATGAGTTCTCGCGACTCAATGAGACTACCTGGATAAATAAAGGCTTAATGAAAAAATATATATATCTCGGGTCACCTGGTCGGAAGCGACAGTTCTTATATTTAATTTATCTACTAAAACTAGCAAACAAAAACTGAACTAAACTTTAAAAATAAACCGAAGCCACACTGGTCCTGACTTTCCTCCAACCTGCGCTACATGCAAGTATTCACAGGTATTCACAGGTGATAAAACCAGAGATGTAGCAGCTGGAGCTAGCTGTTAGCATAGCAGCCGACTGGCACGTCAAATATAAAGCTCCAGCTCACCTGTCATTCTGCACCCGGAGTTTCATGGTAAGCTATCGGTCCCCATCTAGAACAGGAGCCAGGTCACAAAACAAAACAAAAAGAAACGAAAAAAATAAAACTAAGCTGTTAGCGTTTGAGCTAAACTCGACAGTTCAAAACATTTTGGACGTTACGATAACTGACGTCACTGTCTCCTTGTTTTACGGCATCACGGCGTACAAGGGAGACACTACCGCCATCTAGTGGAAACAGTTGGTACATGCATGCCATGAAAATTCAATTTAGTTTATTTCTACAGCTCCAAGTCAAAACAGAATTTGTCTCAGGGCACTGTACAAAAATATTCACATACATTAAATAAAAAAAGTAAAATTTATCTATCTAAGGAATCCAGCAGATTGTGGTGAATCTTCACCTTGTCACAGTCTCCTCTTCCATCCTGAGCAAGCACAAAGGAGACAGTGGAAAAGAAAAACTCCCTTTTAACAGGAAGAAACCTCCAGCAGAACCAGGCCCAGGACAAGTGGCCATCTGCTTCCACCGGCTGGTTTGAGAGGACAGGAAGGAA
>NC_056511.1:42819884-42821214 GCF_014905685.2 Nematolebias whitei
TATGCCATAATCATCAGTATTAAAACAATTAAAGACCTGAAATATTTCAGTTGGTGTGCAATGAATCTGAAATATATGAAAGTTTCATTTTTATCATTACATTATGGAAAATAATGACCTTTATCACAATATGCTAATTTTTGGAGAAGGACCTGTATTTGTAAAATTGACTGAGCTTGAGCCATTTTTGTTTTGTTTAATGTCAGTTAGCTCTGGTGGCCATCTTGGATTGGGTTAACTCCAAATATTAATGATTTATAGAAGCATATGCAGGGATTACTCTCTGAGAGTTTCACTTAACTCTGTCCAGTGGCTCAGGAGATGTTTTTCTAACAGACAGACAGTGTTGACCCTAAGAATTATTTTTATTTATCCAGGTAGTCTCATTGAGTCACAAGAACTCATTTTCAAGAGAGACCTGTTTAGGGAGCAGATGGGGGTTAAGTGCCTTGCTCATGGGCCCAGAGTGGGGCGAATGAGGGTGGGGACAAGCGTGGGTGCTTCACCTACCCCACCCACATTTTTTTTTTTTTTTATGTTGATGGCACCGGGGCGTGAACCGGCGATCTTGACCCCTCAGTCATTTCCAACTTCCGGCCTGTCTCCAGACTCCCATTTGTTTCTAAACTACTGGAGAAAATGGTCGAGTCCCAGTTGAAGTGCTTCCTGGAGGGTCACGCCATCTTAGAGCTTTTCCAATCTGGCTTTAAACTTCTCCACAGCACTGAAACTGCCCTGCTGAAGGTCTTTAACGACATCTTCAGATCCACAGATACTGGTGATTCTGTGCTGCTTGTCCTGTTGGACCTCACAGCCGCCTTCGACACCATCGACCATGAGATCCTCATCTCTTTACAGGGCTCTGGGCAAGCCTAGCCAGTCAGCTGCTAGCTAGCTTAGCTTGGTGCCCTAACAGACACATGCTAGACAAAACAACAGTCAGTCAAACAGGTGTTCTTTTGGTAACTGATACCCATCAGAGTTTCATATATATCGTTAATACTTGTTCTGCTGGGGGACATCAACGCTCACGTGGGCAACGACAGTGAGACCTGGAGGGGTGTGGCTGGGAGGAACGGCCCCCATGTTCTGAACCCGAGTGGTGTTCTGTTGTTGGACTTCTTTGACTTTGACACATTTAATCTATTGCATTGATGTTAGGGGAAAGCATGTAAAACATTTACAAAACCTATTTTTATTTTACAGAAAAGAGCTGTAAGAATCATCACCAGAAAGCATTACAGTCACCCATCAAGCACATTATTTTATCAACTGAACTTATTGAAGTTCCATGATTTGGTAGATTATAGTATTTTATCAGTTATGTATA
>NC_056511.1:42821314-42824975 GCF_014905685.2 Nematolebias whitei
GGCCAGGATTCGAGCCGGCGACCTTCTCGCTGAGAGGCTGCAGCTCTACCAACTGTGCCACCCTAGCTGAGATTTATCCAAATGATATACTTGAGTAAAAATGTTTCTTATGAGATCTCTTAGTGTCGCATCAACTCATGCATGAGGCCGTTTGAGAAGTTGGATCAAAATGGTTCCAGCTCACTCTCTTCTCACTATAAGAATACTTCAGTTTAAACTCTGGCATGAAAGGTGTGAGTGATTTGCATTCCTTCAAGGAACGTTTACACGGCCCAATAAAAAGCCTTTAATTCCTTTTATGATGTATTTAGAGAAAAGGAAATAGCAGGATTCAGTTCAGTCCTATTAACAGCAGGTGAAAACTGTTCAGACTGTTGGATCCTTAGATTATGTTCACACTGAGTTCATCCTTCATCTGTGATGGACTGGTACCCTGTCCAGGGTGTGTCCAGTCTCTCAACACAAACAGGATCAAGTGGCTTCATCCGTCATTCAGTCAGACAGTGTTTAGATGGTGACCTTACAGAAGTACATTTATTTAATTATGAGATGCAGGCAACAGGACCGCAGCGGTGTTATTCCTTCCCCGTGGTATTCTTTCTCTTTCACTGCTTTATTTAGATTTGTGATTTAAAACTGCTGGAGCTCCTTCAGGTTGATGGGCTCTGCTTGGGTCTAACAATTTTTAAATCAATCCAGAGATTCTTAGCTTTGACTGGATCACTTCAAGACATCTAACTGGTTCTTCTTAAACCAGTGGAGTGTTTAGGGCTGGATAATGAACCTCAGTTCCAGTCTCAAACACATTTAGTCAAGTCAAATTTATTTATAGAGCACATTTGTTCACATATGTTCTAGAATTGCGCCGCTCCAGGTGGCTGCATGTTGGAGCAGCTCTGTTACTTTCATTCTGAGATTTTGCTTTTGGAAACTTTAATTCCTCTTTTTCTGGATGTAAATCATATTTTTGGTATGATTTTTTCCTCTGGTATCAGATGCTGTGCAGCCGGAAGGATTTTTACTGAAACTTTTTAAGTTTTGGACATTTGTTATGATGCGTAACCATGGCAACAAGGCTGTTTTCTACAACAACAGCAGCTGATTAACATCTCAAAAGCTCAAATGATATCTCAACTATGGCCCCAACTCTCAAATGAGTTGAAAAGGATGTTATGTGGACGCATTCTCATCTACCTGCCAGCTGTGCTCGAGTGCCTGACCACTGAGATCCTGGAACTAGCAGGAAACACGGCTCACGACAGCGGAAGGACAGGATCGTCCCTCGGCACCTACAATTGTCTGTCCGCAGCAACGAGGAGCTCGGCAGACTGCTGGGAGGAGTGGCCATCGCTCTGGGAGGAGTTCTGCCCAGCATTCAAGCGGTCCTACAGTCCAGGGGAACCGAGAGGTCAGCCGAGTCTGGGTGGACGGATCGGACGGCATCTGCTGCCAGTTTCTTAGGATCCACTGTGGGATGGACCTTTACAAGAGATCCTTCCTGTCTACAGCATCAGCATCTATAACATCTCTTAATGAAATGAGGACAACGAGTTATAACAACAAAATAACTTCCCTCTGGGATTAATAAAGTATTTTTGAATTGAATTGAATTGAATTTAAAACAGAGATAGTTACCAAAGTGCTTAACAATAAAATCACAGCATCAAGTAAAAAGCAACGAGATATAATTAAATTAAAAGCATCAAAAATAAAAACACAAGCACAATGAGAAACAATGGGATAATAAATCCGATCAGCTTGTGTTAAATGTCAGTGAGTACAGATGAGTTTTCAGGAGAGTTTTAAAGGCAGAGACTGAGGTGGTCTGTCTAATGTTGATGGGCAGATTGTTCCAGAGTTTAGGGCCCACGACTGAAAACGCTCCATCTCCTCTGAGCTTCAACCTGGTTTTTGGTACAACCAAAAGCAGCTGGTCTGATGATCTCAGCACCTGAGAAGGAGCATAAGGATGAAGAAGGTCAGAGGGGTGTGCGGGTGCGAGGCCGTTAACGCATTTAAATGACACGTGCAGGGAGCCGGTAAAAGGAGGACAGAACTGGTGAAGTGTGCTCAAACCTATGAGTTCCTGTTAATAGCTGAGCTGCAGCATTTTGAATGAACTGGAGACATGAAAGGAAGACCTGACTGACCCCAACATAAAGTGAGTTACACAGGCTTAAGTTTAGATATTTGTCTTAAATGGAAGAAGCTTTTTTGAAGAACAGAGTTGATCTGTTTATTGAACTTAAAGTCCGAGTCTAAAACCATCCCACGATTCGTAACAGACTGCTGAAGATATGGCCGAAGAGTCAAGATTACCGGGATCACTGACAGCGGTAGAGCCAGGAATAAACACAGTGACTTCAGTTTTCCGATCATTCATGCATACGTTATCTTTACCCGCTTCTTCCTTTTTGGGTTGCGGGGGTACTCCAGTTTCCTCCCACAGACCAAAAACATGCATGTTAGTCTGATTGGTAACTCTAAATGGTCTCTAGGTGAGAGAGAGTGAATGGTTGTTTGTCTTGTTTGTCCGTATGTGTCCCTCTGACGGACCGGAGACCCGTCCAGGGTGTACCCCGCCTCTCACACAGTGATTGCTGGACATGGGCACCGGCGACCCCCGTGACCCTAAAACAATGGAATAAGCGGTTAAAGATAATGGATGGATGGATTATTGTTTTGCTAAATTCAGCTTCTGTCCTGATGGTTTTAATTTTTACAAACTGCACCCAGTTCATTCAGTGCTCTGCATTCACATGGTATTTTTGCAGAAAATGCTTTTTTCCCTACTTACTTTTTTTTGTTTGCTTGGCTGACTGAGGCTGAGTGACTGAACTCGTCACCTGCTTGAATATTTCGTCCAGTTAGCAGCTGATGTCACCAAAATCAGTCCTGCAGGTGCTCGACACTTTGTGATTTGCTCTCAGCCCAAAGGTCCACTAAAACAATAAAACTGTATATTTCATATGTAATGACTGTATAAAGTTGCAACAAACATGAGCATACATTAGTTGTTAGTCACGTTTGCTGTTGTACTTTGAATCCAGCAGGTGATGCTGTTTGATAAGAGATGGACAAGCCACTCCAATTCTGCAGCATCTAATGATTTGATATCACATTTAAACTTAAATATTGCAGTTTTTATTATCTTAGATAACATGTTTTACACTGTAGACAAAGTCTTTGATAACCATTCTTTACCAGCTTACACAACATTTTCAGATTGATTGGCTTCTGGGCAGCTAGAGCGCACGCACCCATTAAAGCCCCTTCAGAGAGCAAGTTGTTGTGCCTCCCTCGTGGCTCATTTCCAGAAACACCAGTACATCAAAGAAGGAAACATATGTGGACTGTGACCTTTGTGGATCACTACCTGTTCAAAACACGCCCCATCCTCCATCCTCCTCATCTCCAGGCCTGGCATGGTCCAACACCCACCTCTGCTTTCCCCTTGCATCTTAAAAGATCGGCTTCACCCGAGTCTCTGTGAGAACAACAACATGGCCCCTAATCTGTCAATCTGATCCATGTGCGCAGCCACATCTGGGCCACTGTATCAGTCATGGAGCCGCTCGGGCCGTGGAAGCGCATCACTGTTCTCGTCTCGGTGCTTCTCCGTGGTGTGATGGTTGCGCTGCTGTGGCGGCAGACGCCCTGG
>NC_056511.1:42825075-42837334 GCF_014905685.2 Nematolebias whitei
GTTTTGTTTTTCCCAGCTGAGTATTTTTTACATGCTTTGTGCTTTCATTAGCCGTTCATATATCACGTGTTCAGCTCGCCCTGGTGTCTGGATTTTCTAACGTTTCATATTACTTTAACTTTAAGTACAAATATTTCCTCGGAGAAATACACTGAGATTTTATTTCACTTCTTCCAAAACATTTTTCTCTTTGAACTCTGCCTCCACATACATGCTCTATTTGTTGTTTTCTGAGGATTTAGCTGACATTTGGCTACTTGCCTTTTGTGATTTTTAGCTTTTAGCTGTTGTTTTGTTACTTTAAGCTGCCATCCTGTTACTTTAGGCATTTAGGAAGTATTTTATAGTTTTTATTAGCTTTTTCTTGATTTTAGTGTTCAACCAGCCTTTAACCACGTTTAAATTTTAGCTAACGTTTTGATACTTTCATCAAGTCTCTTGCTACTTTTTGCTAGCCTTTTGCTACTTTAAATTAGCCTTTTGCCAGTTTTAGTGTTTAGATTTTTTTGCTTCAAGTATTTTACAACCATTAGTTATATAGCATTTTTTAAATTTTCTATCTTCTTGCTATTTTTTGGACTTTAGCTAGCCATTTGCTTTTGTATTTATTTAACAAGTGTTTTGCTCTTTTTAGCTTTTAGCTAATATTCTGGTTGATTTACTTTTAAACTAGCTTTGCGCTAATTTAAGCATATAGCTAGTGTTGCTCTTCTTGTAGCTTTATCAATTCAGCTTTAGCTCCTTCTGCAAGTTTCAGCATTCATAACAACTGCATTTTCACAGAATATGCTATTTCTGCAGTTAAATGTGTTTATTAATTTTCATGTTCTGGATAGCAGCATCACGTCTCGTCTGTTCGTCAGAATGTTTTGTACTTTAATGTTTAACAGCTATTTATGGCTAACAGAGGGAAGAAGGCACCACGATGAGCTCAAACAGAGTTTAAAAGGCTGCTGTGGTCTTTTAAGGTGCACAGTGGTGTTGCCATGTAATATCTCAGCAGAGGTCCTCCTCTTCCTCCTCCTCCTCTTTCCCCTGGTAGCTGGAGGCCAAAAGCCTGGGCTGCTACACCAGCCCATAAATAAATCCCCAGCTGAGAGAGGTGGCAGCAGCAGGCCTGCATTCTTCAGGAGCCAGAACGTTCCTCAGTCTGCCCCTGAGACGGAGCAACAGTTGGCCTTGCTGGGGGCGACGGGAGAGAAGTGGGGGCGGTTCCTTAGTGATGAGATTGTGATGCGTTTGTAAAAACACAGGCGATGTCGGAGTTGGACACTCTCGCTCTCCCTGAAGTGGGCTTGTGCAAAGATTCAGAGGCTGATTTTGGCAGATGTGTTCATTTTCGCCTGAGCCCCTGCACTAAACACAGAGACAATCAGAAAGCATTACCCCACCTGCCACGCTTGGTTTTTTCCCATGATGCTTGACAGCTCAGTCCCTTCTGGCCTGTGTGTGTCCGTGTTAGAGCGAAAGGAAGAAAAGAGAGGAAATGTCTTGCAGATGTGATCAGATCTGTTGTCAGCCCGGAGATTTGGTTGGCGATGAGAGGAACTCTGTGTTTCCACTTCTTTTCAGAATAACTCATCTATTTCCAACTCCATGACTCCTTCCCATTAGCTGTGTTTGAGGGTGATTAACAGGCTGATGGGCGGCAGACCCTGGTCATAGATTCTGTGTACAGCTGACACAGCCTGTGGACGCTCTTTAACACAGAGCGGACCTCCGTGAATGAATTCTTCTCTGCTGGTCTCTAGTTTCAATTGATTACTTTAATTTGGCCTGTGCGCATGCTGCCTGCAATTAGTGTGTGTGTGTGTGTGTGTATTCTTGTGGCCTGTGCTTAATTAATGCAGTGGGTGGATGCTGTGTAACTCGGTAGGATCTTGCAGGGGCATGAGGATCCATATCTGACACTTCTACCCACAATGCACCAGGGTCAGGACACAGCTATAACGTTCTGTGTGAAAAGGACATCTTACTTTTCATCCATCCATTATCTTTACTCGCTCCTTCCTTTTTGGGTAATGGGGTCACTGGTACCCATGTCCAGCAGTCTCTGTGTGAGGGGCGGGGGACACACTGGACAGGTCTCTGGTCCATCACAGGGACACACAGAGACAAACAACCATTCACTCTCTCACTCACACCTAGAGACAATTTAGAGTTACCAATCAGCCTAACATGCATGTTTTTGGTCTGTGGGAGGAAACCGGAGTACACGGAGAAACCCATGCATGCACGGAGAGAACATGCAAACTCCACCCAGAATAGCGCCCCGGCCAGGATTTGAACTAGCGACCTTCTCACTGAGAGGCAACGGCTCTACCAGCTGAGCCACCATGCCGCCCTACTTTTATTCCCTTTTGTTAATTACCATGGACCAAATAGTGAACATGTCTAAGTTTAAAAACTGTAACTCACTGAAATATTTCTTGTCCAAGTAAACATGAAGTGAAGGAACGTGTACTGGAATATTTTGTTAAAGTTTCACATTTGCACTTTTTAAATAAGGTTTTAAATCACAACACTGTGAAATATGACTTTCTCTCTGTTTCTTTCCATTTTGCTTTCCAAGAGCCAAACTTTCTTGGATTTTCTTCACATCAGTCTTCACTATTTCTTCTTCAGTCTTCCTGAAGTTATTTCTTTAAACGTTAGCTGCTTTTTCACCAACTGTTTTAGCTGAGTTGTGCCTGAACGTTTCCCAAAGAATGTATTTTTATGTTTGTTAATTCACTCCAAACCGGTCTTGTTTGGACTCTGTCGGGTTGTTTTAAGGATCAGCCACTGGATGGTCACTTTCTGTGTGCTTTGAACTAAAGCCTAAATAAATGGTGAGGATTGCATCAGGAAGGGTAAACCTGTGGTTTGCTGCCATTCTGGCAGAATCTGGTGTTGTTACACCACATCTCAAACTGGCAGCACAAAGTCTCAGCCCAGATTGTGCTTTGGCTGGACATGTCAGTGTTCCATTTGTTCAGTGGTTCCTACACACTGTGCTTATATGTTTTATTCAGGGTGCCAAAGAAAACTCATTACACTTTTTCACAGGTCCAGATTAAGTTTTAAGATTTTACTCCAAAATATTAAGCTCAGCAGGAAGATGCCACACGCTAAAGTTTGAGCTGTACAAGATTTTCAAATATGCAAATTAACTCTTCTTATTCCCACACGCATCGAAACATAAGCACTTTGTCTGGTTTTTCCACGTTTCTGTGTCTCTCTGCTTTAGGACTTGGTTTTCTGTCAGATCCACCTCAGAGTGCAAAACTCTTAATGTATCTGAACCCAAAACATTCTACTCAAAACTGGAAGTTCAGCGTCTTTTGGTCATATTTCCTACAAAAACTCTGCAGGAACATGAAATGTGATGAGGGTGACGACCAGACGCTTCTGACCGTACAGATCAACACGACTTATAGTTTGAGGCTTACTTTCTACGCTGTTTCTGTCTGCTTGTTTTATGCTGTCAGTTGGTGGGCAACACAGGTGACTTGTTACCATGGTAACCCTTATGCTTTTATGTAATCTTGGTTTTCTTGACACTTCTAGCATTTTATTACAAAAGAACGTCCAGAATTACTATTAGGCTTTAGAGAAGACAGAAGATGAACAGTTAGATTTCCAGCAGAAGCTGCATTGTTTTTATTCTGATGCATGCTCAATAATTCATGCATTGTTTTTAATTCAACATTTCTTCAGAAGTGTCTTGGTCTGACACCACTGTCCTCTACAGGTCTCAGTATTTTATTGAAGACTTTGTTTAAGCAAAGTAACCACAGTTTGTCTCTTAAAACCTTTGAAAAATGAAAGACTGAAGACACTTTAGTTAGCCACAGTTTGAAGGAGATGGGACCAGGAAGACCAACACAAGACATTTAAGTAAAACCCAAAGTGTTAATAATAAAATAAACAGAGGACCGACATGGCAGCAAACACAAACCAAAGGGGAGCGGCGGAGAACCGGACAGGGCATGAAGCACAACGCCTGGCAACATTAGACCTGGGGGGATAAAAAGGCTCAGGCTGACGAGGTAAGTGGAGGCAGGTGAGACCAATGATGACAGGGAACAGGTGTGAGTGGGAGGGGCAGCACTGAAGTGCAGAAAACAGACGAAGAAGAAATTACATGGTGGATTAGGAAAACACAGAGAACCAAGCGTAAAGATTCCAAAACAGAAAATAAACAGGATAGCCAAAAAGGAACTGAACGCCACTGAAAATAACGCACAGAAAACAGGAAAAGAACTTAACAGATGACTGGATGAGTCATTTGTTCATTTTCTTCATGATTAGCCTCGTATTCTCCCTCACTCACAGTACATGTGATGTTTGGTCCTGAAACAAATGACCACACTCACATGAAGACTGAATGATGAAGATGTTCATGTAAATGTTGGATTTGTTTACCAAAGACCCATTAACCAGTTTCTGCTATTAAAGTCAAAGGTCACAATCTGAAGGTGGGTGATAATGTTTTTGCCCCTGTCGATGTAAATGTCTGTTAATAATATATCTTATGGACCAGTGGACATTTTTTTATTGACATATTTACATCTACAACTGATTAACTTTTGGAGTAAACCTGATTAGATGTGTGTACCACAGCCAACTCACATCCAACAAACAGAAATTGCTTTATTTCTGACTTTCTATTGAATTGTGCTAAAACTGGGCTGTAGCTGAGAGTGAGACACAACCAGTGGCAATTTTAGTCTCTTATTGGGGTTGCTAAAGCACTCCTAAATTTTAACTCAGCACCCCTGAAAACAAAGAAAACATCATTAGGATTTTGTAAAGAAACAGTTATTAAACCTTAGATTCACTGACATATTTAATAAATTTGAAATAAAAATGGAATAAATGATGACGCTCTTAAACAGGCCAGTAAAATCTATGATTTATTTTTTGTTGCACAAGTCGGAGCCTCAACGCCTCCTGTCAATCAATCTGGCAGGGCGTGTCAGCAACTGACCAATCAGCGAAAGTGAAACGCCCCTTATCTGCAGGAGCCCCACCCCCTTTTCCACTGACAACATTGTCGAAGTTTTGCATTACGAATGATCTGCAGTCAGAGGAACTTCGTGAAAAATCCATGGAAGAAATGGTTAAATGTTAGTGGAGACTGTAGTTCAGTCAGTGTTATCCTGAGGGTTTAGAGGATGGAATACAGTTTATTTAATTTCCAAAACCTAAACTGAGTGTGGAAAAATGTAAAAGATGATGAAGCCCTGCGAACGACCTCATGATCAGCTGAATACAACAGTGATAAGCAGGAAGTACCACATGTTCATCTGTACCAAGGTAACTGCAGGTACATCCTCCATTTTTGTCATAAACACATTGTACAGTATGCTTAATGGTTAAATTAAAGGTTAATGCTTAAACTTTAAAGCTAGTTGTGTTTTGTTTTGTGTGTGTTAAATGTAGATATATGTTACAACTTCTGGTTGCATACGTTTAGTCTTTGTTTGTTATGATCAGTTAACACCAAACTGGTTTTGTACAAAGCGTTTAATGGTTGTGTAATGTAAAAAGCAGTGCTACGTCTGTAGCATCTTAGCTAGCATGTCTGTATTGCACGCCACTAGCTTAGCTCTACTTCTTGTTGTGCCATTAATTGTAAAATAGTTACTGAATCAAGTGTTTACTTATAGGTAAACAGATGTTTAAAACCCAGATAAAATGCACCAGAATGCAGGAAGTGGCATCTACTCTATTGAAAATTTTCTGGGAGAGGACACCCAGAACCCTCCATCAGTCCCCACCCACCCATCCACCCACCTACCCACCCGTATACACACATTACAAATTCTTCTGATGCCAATGGTCACTGCACTGCAGCAGCAGCTCCCCGGGGGGCATGATGAGGGGTGTTGCAGGTTGGTTTGGTGTGTGCTTCCTCGTCAGTCTGTGGTGAATGTGAATAAATCTTAGCTCTCTCCAATAAACTTTCTGAAAACAGAACCAGACACCGACTCCATCTCACCTCCAGACTGCCAGACCCCCCCATCCATCTCAAGGTCCAGAAGCTGCACATCCTCCACTTTTGTTTAAATCATGTTAACAAGGTGCACCTTCACTCACCTGTCACTCACACGAGTACACTGAAAGCTTTATTGCACCATATGTTTGGAGATTACCAAACCACCTCTGTAATCAGTGTGGAACAGAGCTACACACGCTCTGAGCTGTTCAGCATCTGAATTCATCCATCCATCCATCCATCCATCCATCCATCCATCCATCCAGCCATTATCTTTACCCACCTCTTCCTTTTTTGGTCGCGGGGGTGACTGGTGCCCATGTCCAGCAATCACTGTGTGAGAGGCAGGGTACACCCATGACAGGTCTCCAGTCCATCACAGGGCCACATAGAGACAAACGAGACAAACAACCAGTCACTCTCTATTTCACACCTAGGGACAATTTAGAGTTACCATTCAGCCTAACATGCATGTTTTTAGTCTGTGGGAGAAAACTGGAGTACCTGGAGAAAACCCATGCATGCACGTAACCAGTACAGGCAAAAGAGAGCACATTACACCAGTTTTGGCCTCCCTGCACTGGCTACCCGTTCACCTTCCAAAATACCCTACATTAACCTTAGTTTATCGTAGAAGCACAAAATTTGGTACACTTCTCCAATTCCACAAGATGCACAGAAAACCCTCTGGCACCAATGTTGTACGATAAACAGAAAGGCAGCCATTTTGGAATCCTGACCCAATTTTCACACCAATTAGGTGGTTTATAGCCTCCGCATTTTTCGCTCAATCGTTTTCAAACTTGGTCATTTTGGTCAAGAGGCATGGGCGACGAAAAGTAATCGAAACTGTGCATTTCTGAGCGTGCTGAAGAGGTGGAGCCAGACCTCAAAGTTTAACGAAACGCTAATAGCTCCTACATGAAAACTGTCAGAGACATCAAACTTTCAGAGATTGATCCACATCCTGTCCTCTGCAAGACTGAATGGTCAAATCTTGACATCACTTAAGCCACGCCCCCTGACAACAGGAAGTGTAAAGTTTTACGTTGAACGCCCCAAGGCTGACCCCTGTGATCTAATCACCATGATAGTGTGTCCAGTGACCGAACATGTTGGTGTAACTTGCTTTCCAACACTGACAGTTTTGGGTGGAGCATGTGGGTG
The DNA here is from genome assembly GCF_014905685.2 of Nematolebias whitei. Classification (NCBI taxonomy): domain Eukaryota; kingdom Metazoa; phylum Chordata; class Actinopteri; order Cyprinodontiformes; family Rivulidae; genus Nematolebias; species Nematolebias whitei. The sequence continues at coordinate 42,832,226 of NC_056511.1, forward strand.
GTGTGGTGTGGCGAAGTCAAACGTAATGCCGGAGCCATATGTTTGGCTCTAAATTCCACAGATTTGAGCCGAGGTGCACCAAAATCACTATGATCGATCATTATCCACCCCTTGAACAGGAATCCACGATAAGTGACCAATAGCCTCCACAGCGCCACCTGCCAGTTTTCAAAATACCCTACATTAACCTTAGTTTATCGTAGAAGCACGATATTTGGTACACTTCCCAAATTCCACACTGGCACCAACGTTGTACGATAAACAGAAAGGCGGCCATTTTGGAATCCTGACCCTATTTTCACCACGTTCTCTGAGGTCAGCGGACCAGTTACTTCTCACAGTTCCAGGATCTCGTCTTAAGCGCAGAGGTGACAGGGCCTTCTCTGTAGCAGGACCAAGACTCTGGAACGAGTTGCCTCTGCTTGTCAGACAGACCCCCTCCCTCTCGGTTTTCAAATCCCGCTTTAAAACTTACTACTATTCAGTAGCTTTCAACACCAGATGATTTGGGTTTGAACCTGTATGCTCCACACAGGTTAATCGTTATATTTATTATCTGCAACGCTTTTATGTCTATATTCTGATTTAACTTAATTTTGTATATTGCTTTGTGCGTTATGTTATGCACAGAGAGAACATGCGATCTCCACCCAGAAAGGCCCCAGGCTGGGATTTGAACTGGCAACCTGCTCGCTGAGAGGCAACAGCTCTACCAGCCAACCCCCCACCCCCCCCCCCCCCCCCCCCCCCCGAATTCTCTAAAGATAAAAATTACTGTAAAATTTAAGGGTTAGAGAAGGAAAAAATGCATAACGTCTACCACCTTTCATGCCAGAGTTTTAGACTATAAGCTCGTCTTATGTTGAAAAATGATGGAGATATACAGTAGCTACTTTGGTCCAACCTGATCTCACATGAGCTGGTAGATGTCAGCTACTACCACAACAACTTTTAGCTCGGTATTTGTAAAATGGACTGCGTTATAACCATTTTAGCCCATTATTGCTCTAACTATTTGCTGGGGATCAATCTCTGCTCCAGCACTATATGTTAAGTTAACATCTATAAGTGACTGAAATACAGCCATTGTTGTGTTTTTAAGGTTGATTATCTGCAAAAACCATCTTATATCGTTTTTTTTTTTTTCATTCAACCTTTATTTAGACAGATTAATCCCATTGAGCCTTGGGGACTCATTTACAAGCGAGACCTGATTTTAACAAACAGTGACGACAACAATAGACAATCATAAAGGATGCGTACAAATTGAGAATAACAAGTGAAAATAAAATGGTATTAATTTTTTTTTAAACAAAAAACAGCTAGGTTGTAAGGCGATGTAGAAATCTAAAAACAGGAACATGTCTGCATTGGTTTTTCCCAAGAACTCAGCAGATGTTTGAAGCCACTTAGAGAGGTCAAAGGTCGAGAGCTTCAGGTCTTTTTACAAGATATTCCAGGAAACAGGAGCGGAGTTGAAGAAGACCTTTTTGCCTAGTTCAGTCCTCACTGAGGGAACACTGCAGGTAATGATGTCCTGAGAGCGCACGCTGTAGCTGCACTCACTCAGAGACATGTAGGAGGAGATGTATGAAGGCAGCAGACCAAGAAGTGATTTAAAGATGAAAATATACCAGTGGGAGAGTCTGCGTGAAGTTAATGATGACCAGTTAACCAGTGAATACTGGGTGCAGTGGTGGGTACGATAATCACAGCCAGTTATGAATCTTAGCGCAAAGTTGGCCCCAAACATTGAACAGTTGTAGATATATGCTTTTTATCCTGATGTTATCTGATGTTCACTCTTTGTAGCACTTTGAGATTCATTGTGAATGTAAAGTGCATTATAAATAAAAGTTATTATTATTATTATTTATTATTATATACATTGATCACATTTGTGGCTTAAGACACATACACACATATTCACAGATAAGGGCCAAACCAAGATTATCCACTGTCACCAGATGGCAGCAGGTGATAATGACCTGTTTTAGTTTTCACCACAGACGGTGGCAGTAGATGGTTCCATGTCCTGCTGCTGGTGAACAGGGGACTGTTTCCTCTGCATAGAGTCTTTTTACCTCCAGCAGCCTCCTCGCTGGGATTTAAATGCTCATTATTAGTTGAGAGCAGGTAGACCTCTCAAGCGTGAATACCCATCTTAATATGTGGAAAATGTATTAAAGCAGGGACGGTTAGTGCTTGCCTCATTAATAACAGACTGCAATTATTTGTTCAAAATCTCCCGTCTCCTGTAGGACTAACCTCCACCTCAGCTTAATTATGTTTGAGCTCTTTCATGCTAATTTCAAGTGTAAAGCGGGCTTACTAATGATGTTGTGTGCTTGATTGCTCTAAGTCTCCTCTGCCAGTTGGATGCATATCATTTGCTTCTTTCTGTCATGAAGAAAATAGTCTTATGTTGATTGCTGAAAGCTAATTACAGTAGCCACCGCTGGAATCTTCTGTGCGTCGCAGTAAGACAGCTGTGCAGGTAAAGGAGACGCTCACGTTCTTCACGTTCGTCTTATAATCCTCATGAATACTGCTGACTTTGTCCTGTGGAAACGGGAAGCATATTTCATTTGCTGCACACTCGATTGACCTTGCATCTTTATGCATTTTTATAAGATGGTCCCACAAGAATCTGTGTGCCTTGGAAGATTAAACAGAAATACATCGGTATTGTCAACTGTTTCTGCTCTCAGCCGACTCCGTAATAAAAGATGACATAATAAAAGCACACCACAGGTGAAAAATCTTATTTTCCCTGCAGCGGCTGGTTAATAAAAGTGCACATTATTGGCTCGGAAACAGTAAGTCATGACATTTTCATTTTTCACAGCGTGGCTGCTTATGTTATACAGATCAAGCAGAATAAAATGTGAGAGTATGCAAAGTATCTGAACTCTTGAGTTGTGGTAATCTCAAAATGTAAACGGGGCCTTTTTATTCTGAATATTTATGGACCATTAGTGCTGAAAACCTTGTGATTTGAGCACTTACGTTTGGGTAAGAGATTTTTGAAGCCTTGTAAGGAGATGAGTCAGATCTGCGGTGTGATCCTGTTCTTGAACAGAGTGCAGTGTTCCAGGCTGCTTTCACAGAATGACAAAATGGTCATTATTAAAAAGATAAATGTCCTTTTTTAGTGTGACTGTTGAAGTAGTTGTCATTTGTCAGTATCTTACCTGTCAGAGATAATAGTCAGAGTGATGCCAGTTTGGAGAATCAGGGAGAAAATCTTCTAGGAGCCAAGCTAAGAGCTACAGAGACAAAACAAGAAGAGTTGTTTACAACGTAAACAGCTAGAATTCACAACTTTTCTTGCTGTTTTAAGAAATGCTAAAGCAATGACGTTTGCAGATGTCAGCGTTGTGAACTGAGTGGCCCATGATGGCAATGACCCTTACGCAAGCCAATACAAACAATAAAATACTTTTGACAAGAAGTGTTCGTTTTGGACACATTTTTACGAGGCACCAGACGGTGAGAGCAACACTTAGCTTGAGGACCACACAGAAGAAACACTGAGGAGAACAGGACATGGTATGCGAGACAATAATGCTCATCTGTTGGAAGAGTGAGAACTGAAGGACTAAAAGGACTGAGGCTCATGAGTGGAGTGGCTGCAGCTAGGTACAGGTGGAGGTGGGCGTGGCAGGCTGACTGGGAAAGCACTGCAGGAGAACAACTGGCGGCACAGAGGAAGACGGGGGAACAAAAACTACAAACAAGGGAACAAAACAATGAACCAAAGAAACAGAAAAGAACAAAGAAAGAAACACAAATACTGTCACCAAACAACCTAAAAGACACACATTGTGCTAGTTAGCTAATGTCAAACCTCTACCTTTTAGCTTGTTTGAGTTTGAACAGCACTTGATGTCTCTTGAAGCTGCTGAAAATATCAGTCCACCCTGTTCTAATCTAGACGATCACCACAATCAACGTTAGCAAGAATAAAAATAGTTACAACTTGCTCAGTTTCACAGATTTTGAACCAAATTTCGAAGTGGTAGTAGCTGAGAGTCATTCACAACACATACTCTAAACTCAAACAGATCTAATGCCACATCATGCAAACGTGTAATTTAATTTGTCAACAAACGATAATTTTAGTCTAAATCTCCGGCTACCATGAATATATTTTATTTGGAGACCTAACTGTTTTAACTGGTTGGTTTTAAACCCCCTAATTTTCTTTTACAAATAAAAATACCATATATGTACAGTATTAATCTCCATAGACTTATTTGATAGTACCTTAAAAGCATTAGTTTGACTGAAAGCCTTGCTGAGATGGGCTGTAGCTTCAACATGGAGAATTGCATACTATTTATTTAGAAAGGGCTTTAAAACAGTAGCTCTGATGCGAGACTTATAAAACAGTTGTTGTGAAATGCAACAACGTCATATAATATCTCTAATGTCGCCTCAAAATTTCCAAATATCTTGAAGGATCATAACACAGTTCTTGAATGTCTCCCTGCAGGACATACAACACTCATCTGTCAGCATCTGTTTTCCTCTCACACTCCAGAAGAGTCTGTCGTTATTTCTGAGCATTCACTGGCAGTCCATCTTTTTACTGCTCACAATGAAGACAAATGGCTCCATACAGCTTTCCCCCTTCCTCTTTTATTTGTGTATGTTTGATCCTTTTTATTACCCAGAGCATATTGTTTGTGTCCCAACTGTTGTCATTGTCTTAGATCTTTACCATCAGGGATAATACCCCAGGGATAGTCCTGACCCCGCAAAATGATGACAGAACAGAACTTATTCCTATTTGTAAAGCTTCTTCCCTGTACCAGAGACTGACTGCTCAGTGTATTTACATGAATGAATTTCCTACGCAGGTGGCACAGTGGTGCAGTGTTTAATGCCGTGCCTCACAGCAAAAAGATTTCATGTTCAAATTTTGTCTTGGACCTTTATGTGTTGACTACATGTTCACCCTGAGGATTCCACAGGTTTATCTGACCACCCCACTTTTCTCCCACAGTTCAAGGACACGCATCGCATGTTGGGATAAATGGAGAATGTAAATGGGTGGAACAAAGTCCATGCTCAATAATCCAGGTATACAATCCAACATTTTTC
>NC_056511.1:42837434-42838693 GCF_014905685.2 Nematolebias whitei
TATGTACTGCACATAATCAACAAATACCACACGGGTTGTGTGACAGGTTATTACACAGGTAGTGACATTGAGGTTGAATTATTAGTTAGTTATTGCCAGTTGTTCAGTGTTATTTATCAAGAGTTCAGTAATCTGACAGCTTGTGGATTATAACTGTCCTTTCATCTTTTTGTACGCGATGGCAGACTCCTGTATCGTCTGTCTGAGGGTAGTAGACGGAAGAGTCCTTGTGCTGGGTGGGTGTGGTCCTTAATGATGTTGCGTCTTTACGCAGACATCAGCTCTGGTACATTATGAAATTAAATCGGTTTATTTGGCAAGAACTACTGTATGTAACATAAACTTTGATTCAGTGGGAAAATCTTACGTTTTGTTCTTGTAATGACTATTGGGGAGTGGTGGCGCAGAGGTTAGAAGATGGGCCTGTGATCGGAAAGTCGCAGGTTCACTTCCCGGTACCATCAACATAAAAAAAATGTGGGTGGAAAAGGTGGTATACCCACACCTGCCTCCCCACTCTGGGCCCCTGAGCAAGGCCCTGAACCCCCACCATCTGCTCCCTAAACAGGTCTCTCTTGAAAATGAGTTCTCGTGGCTCAACGAGACTACCTGGATAAATAAAGGGTAAATGAAAAAAATAATAATAATTGAATAAATCGCCCTGAAATTGTCCATAACTGACATAGATCTTTTACATTTGCATTATTATCACATTTATTTAGTTCACACATTTATTTTGTTTAAATAAAGGGAGTAAATTGAGATGAAGTCATGGCTGGAGAGGTACCGTGGCAGGATCCGGGATCAAACCAGCAGCCCTACGATCTGCTTTTCCACCTGATCCATTAATCCTCAGGACTGAAGGTATCTAGAGACAACTGCGCATGTGCAGATAATAATAATGCACTACAGTCATTCAAGTCAAGTCAGTTTCATTTATAAAGCACAAAGCAGCTGTTACCAAAGTGTTTACCAATAAAATCAATGGCGGTTATTAAAGAAAAAAATAACAAAATGTAATTATCATTCATCCATGCATTATCTTTTACCCGCTTCTTCCATTTTGGGTCACGGGGGTCGCCGGTGCCCATGTCCGGCAATCATTGTGCGAGGGGCGGGGGACACCCTGGACAGGTCGCAAGTCCATCACAGGGACACATAGAGACAAACAAGACAAACAATCATTCACTCTCTCACCTAGAGACAATTTAAAGTAACCAATCATCCCAACATGCATGTTTTTAGTCTGTGGGAGGAAA
>NC_056511.1:42838793-42840051 GCF_014905685.2 Nematolebias whitei
CTGGATTAATTTTCTAGCAGAAAGGAGAGTTTAAAGATGAAAATTGAAGTTTGTCTACAGAGAGATGTGTGAGGGAATTTGTCTGTTTTAACCAGAACAACACGCTCCTTCTTTTCCAGCTTGGGCCAACGGTACGCTAGTTGAGATCGACTCTTTACCTTGCAGATGATAGCTTCAGCGTTGGTGTAGAGTTCTCCTTTCAACTTCTTTCAGCGTCTCCGTGAGAACAGCTAGAAACTCCTGGAGTCGTGAGGTCATCCAAACAGAAGTTATAATTCCCAAAATCGTCTCTGGTTCAGCTTGTTTGGTTTAGCAGCATCCATGAATGCCTGCGTTTGCATTCAGGTACTCCCAAACTCTCTGCATTCTGGATTCCAAGAACTCTGAACTCCCTGAACTCTGGGAAGTGCCACATTTAAATGGGCTCTACTTCCGGTTCATTTGAGAGCTTTTTGATTGGTCGATGGACCAAAGCAGAGGTGTGGTTTGTGATGTAAGGTGCTATGGAAAGTCAAGGATTGTTTAAGAACAGACAGAAAGATTGTTGGAGAAAACCAGACTTCGTGGCGTCGCTCCACCAAGTATCTTGCTGTAAAAGTTAAACATGACATTTCTTTTCAGTAAACTTTTAGTTGACCGAAACTTGAACTCCGACACACTTACAACTTCGCTCACTTCAAGGCAGACAATCAAGAAATTGAATCATTACTCTGTAACGTACTCTAACTTGATTTCACTTTGAATTGAGGATTAAAAATCATTACTACTGTTTAAGTAAATAAAAATGAGTAGTTCACTTCAACATGTAAACATTGTTTGAACTAACACAATTTGATTATCAAAACATTTGTAAAATAGTAATGATCATAGAGAATTGTCTTTTCCACTTGATTAATTCAAGACAGAAAGTCTCAGGATGGATCAAACTGTATTTCTGGATTCAAATCAATGAAATGACAGTTTCTGTCCATCTGGTCAGTTTTGACATCAGGCCTAGTCCACTACATTACTGAGGTACTTGTGCTCGTTCTTCCTGTCAGGGTCCGGGGACTGAAGACGTTTGTTCTGAAATGTTAATGTATCATTGCCTTTAGGGCTGTGTGATACACCTGTAAAAAACTGATTTGGAGAAAAGATAAGACCATGTCACAAGACACGTCCTGTGGAAGATGTAGCTCAAAGAGCCAGATTGAGAGTTGTGATTATGTCAGTGACAGTGAGACAGGCTTGCTTTTCATTGCTGATCCCATTTAATTTA
>NC_056511.1:42840151-42842178 GCF_014905685.2 Nematolebias whitei
AGTAACCAATCATCCCAACATGCATGTTTTTAGTCTGTGGGAGGAAACTGGAGTACCTGGAGAAAACCCACACATGCACAAAGAGAACATGCAAACTCCACCCAGAAAGTCCCCCGGACCGGGATTTGAACCGACAACCTTCTCACTGAGAGGCAGCAGCTCTACCAGTTGTGCCACCGTGCTGCCCCTGTAATTATTAATTACATTAATTCTTTTTTTTTTTCATTCAACCTTTATTTATCCAGGTTAATCCCATTGAGCCTCAGGGACTCATGTACAAGAGAGACCAGATTTTAACAAACAACAACAACAACAACAACAACAACAATAGACAGTCATGAAGTTTGCATACATATTAAGAATAACACGTGAAAATAAAATGGTATTAAAAATGTAACAAAAAGAACAGCTAGGTTGTAAGGCAGTGTAGTAATTAATGATGCATTAATTCATAATTAATGTAATTAATAATTACATTATTATTAATTAAATTAATTAATTAATTCAATTTATTTTATTTATGCTTTCATGTGAAAGTTTATTGTTGTGTGTGGCTCATTATGTTCTTTGTTTAAATCAGGTCTCTCTTGCAAATGAGTCCTTTTGACTCAATGAGACTAACCTGTAGAAATAAAGGTTGAATTAAAAACTTACATCAAGTCACAACAGAAGTCGTCTCAGGGCACGATTTAAAAACTAAATAATAAATTAATACATAAGATTATAATAGTAACTGGCTATTGTTTGAAGATTATTATTGTTTGAATTAATTTTTGGTAAAAACGGGCAGATATAAGTTTTCTTTCTTCTTTCTGCCGCCTTTCATTTTATTTGTGATTGTATTTCTTATTGTATATTGACTTGTTTTGTTTAAAAAAAATAAACTTATAAATAAATGTAAAAAATAAATGAAGATGACATTTTTAAATTGTACTTTATGGAGAAATTTAACTCAACTTTTCAGACTGCTTTTACCTAGAGACAAAAAATAAATAAATAAATCAAAAAGCTTCATTTCCAAATCTAAAAGTAGAATGTGGAACTACTCCTTTAATTTTCACCTCGTGGAGTTCTGCTGCTGCGTTTCTCCGCAGGTGAATCCACGCGCACGGACTCCAGCTCGTGCAGGTGCGTCTTGTTTTGACAGTCTCGTGGCAGACTGCTGCGTGTCAGTGTCGGCAGCTTGACGAGTCGTGGTCATGAGGGCTGTAACAACACAAGGCTGAGCCGAAGTGCCGCTGAGCCAGCGCGTGTGGCGCTGCTGAGCAGCACAGTGGATTTCTGTCAAACAAATCTTCACTTACACAGTGCACCACCTAGCGCAGCTAAAGTGGAAATGTACATCCAGGATGCCAACATGTTTATTATGTCTGAAATAGTAAAAAAGGAAACAATGTATATGAAAAATATTTTTAAAAGCTGAAATGAAAATAAGTCATTATTTCTGAGGGATAAATGCGTGACGCGCATAACCTAATTAGTCAAAAGAGTCCAGCTGTGTGTAATTTAATCTCAGAAATCCAGCTGTTCTGTGAGCCTCAGAAGTTTGTTACGGAGCATTGGTGATCAAACAGCATCATGAAGGCCAAGGAATACAGCCGACGGCTCAGGAATATAGTTGTTGAGAAGTTTAAAGCAGGTTTAGATTATAAAACATTATCCTAAGCACTGAATATATTGTGGAGCTCCATTCAGTCAGTCATTAGAAAATGTAAAGAGCTTAACACAGCGGCAAACCAAGACTGTCCACCCATTACTCTGAGAAGATCATGGTAAGTCTGGAGCAGCTGCAGGGATCCACAGCTCAGGTGGGACATTCTGTCCACAGGACAACTATTAGTTGTGCACTCCATAAATATGGACTTTATGGAAGAATGGCGAGAAGAAAATAATAAAAAAAAAAGTCCTGATTGCATTTAACAAGCCACTGGAGCAGAGGTTCACCTTCTAACAGGACAACAGCGTGAAACATCCAGGCAGATCAAAGCATCTTTATGTGTCAAAAAGCCCAGACCTAAATCCTGTCC
>NC_056511.1:42842278-42843680 GCF_014905685.2 Nematolebias whitei
ATCAAAGCATCTTTATGTGTCAAAAAGCCCAGACCTAAATCCTGTCCGTCCAAGTCCAGACAATCCTGCATCTGCAGAAGTTCTGGATGACTCTGTCATTGTGGGCTGCATCACTGGTGACCAGGAAGCTGAATACAGATGTGTGGTGGACAGAACCACCTACATCTCACCGTTGGAAAAACTAAAGAGCTGCAGGTGGACCACAGGAAGAAGACCAGCCCTCCAACCCTATCAACATCAAGGTTACTAAGGTGGACACTGTGGACTGCTACAAGTACCTGGGGGTCCAACTAGACAATAAACTGGACTGGACAGCTAACACCAACTCCCTCTACAAGAAAGGACAGAGTCGCCTTTTTCTTCTGAGGAGACTCTGGTCCTTTAACATCTGCAGGACCATGCTGCAGATGTTTTACCACTCGGTGGTCTCCAGCGTCTTCTTCTGCACTGTGGTGTGCTGGAGCAACAGGGTGAAGAAAGCTGATGCCGACAGACTGGATAAACTCATCAAGAGAGCTGGTTCAGTTCTGGGAGTGGAGCTGCAGTCTCTGACAGAGGTGTCTGAGCAGTGGATGCTGAGGAACCTGCTCCAGATCCTGAACAACAGGTCACCACCCCTGCAGGACACCCTGGACTCTTACCGCAGCACCTTCACCTTTTCAACTCCTCCCCCTTTCTACACAGAAGACAATAAATTCATCCTGAACTACAATAAACACTTTAATGTTTCTGTCTTCACCTGTTTAGAACTTAATTGTTGGTATTTTTATATTCTGTTTATACGTTGTGTGATTTCTTGTGTATCTTCCTTTGTAATGAAACTCTGGCACAACAATTTCCTGGGGGGATCAATAATGTTTTATTTTATGTTAAATATGTGTAAGGTATAAAAAATGATTCACGTTTAGTAGAGCTGAGCATAATTCAGACACGACTCGTATAACGTTAATAGACTGACCCAGCAAAGGTCTGCAGCTGCAGAGTCAGTCTCTAACAAACATGGTCTAAAGTCACACAGCACTTTTTTCACCTCTTTGTTTCAAAATAATGGTAAATGAGTACTTATTTAGCACTTATGTATCTTATTAAGACACTCAAATCTCTTCACAACACAATCTGTGCCCTCATGTGCCCATTCATACAGCTCTATACTAGATCTCTACAAAGAATAATCAGAGCTTTATCACATTCATCCACTGATGGGACACACATCAGAGGCAATGAGGGGTTCAGTGTCTTGCCCAGGGACACTTCAGCATGCGACTGCTGGTGGAATTGAACCCCCAGCTCTTGCATTGGAGGACGACTGCTCTGACCACTCAGCTACAACCGCCCAAAAGAAGAGAAATAAAGTTCAAACTCTCATCAAAGTAATCAAAGAATAATTTTCTTATGTTCTTTT
>NC_056511.1:42843780-42845048 GCF_014905685.2 Nematolebias whitei
CAAACTCTCATCAAAGTAATCAAAGAATAATTTTCTTATGTTCTTTTTGGGGCCACATTTGTCCCACATCATTACTTCAACTATGAGTATAATTGAAGTGACGATGAAGTATAATTGGAAATGATCAGATCATTTTCTTTTCACTGCCTGAGCAACCACTGATCAACCAGCAAGTTGATCAAACAGGAATTTTCAGCCTGGTAGTTTCTGAGCACCAGATCAGGCCTTTAATCCCACCACCTGGCAGATAGCTGTGATAGTGTCCAAGCAGAACATCGGATTTATTCACTCAAGTGCCAACTACAGAACCGCAACACGCTACTGAGTAAAGATTTGACTCACGTTTCACGTGAAATGTTTGTGGAAGATTTACAGAACAGTTCCTTTAGGATTAAAACATCTCTACACATACAGTCTCTGGGATTATTAGTTTAATTTAATTCAATTAGTGATAGTTGAAAGGAAAAAAACACACCAGAAGAGAGGAATGACAAGTATAAAATAGGTCAGGTAAATGTACATTATTGTTTGAAAAGATATATATATATATATATATATATATATATATTTATTTATATATTCATTGTCTAATATGTAAATTAGCTTCTAAATTAAAAACCCAGCCACCTTTTGTGCCAAAGTTTTAAAATGAAATCAGCTTATGCTGAAAAGAGACAGCTTTACAGCCGTTTTGGTCAAACTTTGCAAAAAACTTTATAACCTTTTGCAACATTGTGAGGTGTATTAGAATCAGAATCAGCTTTATTGTCATTGCAGCGAAGCACAACGAATTTACATTTCAGTACAGCCCGTCTGCGAAAAATATAAACAGACATGGAGGGGGGGACGGAGGTGACTGAGGCCGCTGGCCTCGAGAGGCACAGCCCTTTTTTCAAATAAAAAGAAATATGAGGGGGAATGTAGGTGTTAAAAAAAAAAAATCAAATCTCGCAATATGTCCTAGACGCGACACAATGTGAAAGTTGCAAAAAAATGACCTCAGCACATGAAACAGCAACATATTGATGACATCATAATACATTTATGGATGAGGAAGCCGACGAGGGCAGTGAGTTATAAGTGGAGACTGCCAGAAAGTTCCATAGTCCTGACAGGTTCAGTGCTTGGACCAATACTCTTTACTTTATATATGCTTCCATTAGGTAAATTTATTAAACATCATGCGATACAAAAACAGTCCATGCTCAATAATCCAGGTACTGAACATGGACTGTTTTGGTTTTGAACCAGTTTGACATGACTGTCGA
>NC_056511.1:42845148-42846190 GCF_014905685.2 Nematolebias whitei
TCAGGCTCCTCTCTTGTGGAACCAACTTCCAATCTCTGTCCGTGAGGCTGACACATTGTCCAGTTTTAAAACTAGACTTAAGACTTTCCTTTTTGACAAATCCTATAGTTAGGGTTGGCTTGGGTTTCCTGAGGTACCCTTAGTTATGCTGCTATAGGCTCAGACTGCTGGAGGACAAACTGACCACACTTTTCACTCTGCTACTGTCTTTACTTACTCTGCTCAACCTGTTTTGTATTTGTAATTATTTTTTCTATCCTCAACATGTGGTTTTTGTCTTTCAGATACACCTGGACCTACACCTGGACCTACACCTGGACCTACACCTGGACCTGGACCTACACCTGGACCTGGACCTACACCTGGACCTACCATTCTGTGTTCGTCTGTCTCTCCTTCCTGTTCCTCTCAAACCAGCCGGTCAAAGCAGATGGCCACTTGTCCTGATCCTGGTTCTGTTGGAGGTTTCTTCCTGTTAAAAAGGAGTTTTTCTTTCCACTGTTGCCACTGTGCTTGCTCAGGATGGGAGACTGCAACGAAGCCAAGAATCAACTTGTCTGCTGGATTCCTTAGATAGAGAACTTTACTAATTGGCTTTTATGTTTGTGAATGTTCCTGTAAAGTGTCCTGAGACAACTTTGTTGTGATTTGGCGCTATATAAATAAACTGAATTGAATTGAATAAGAGATGGCACAGTGTCTATCACCTGATTCAACTCTGACACAGATCTGCAGATATCCTCGAGAGGGGAGTGATGGGGACGAGGGAGCAGAGCTTCTCGTTCACATAAACAACCAGGAGAAGTTTAAGATAGCTGGTCAAATCAAGGCCTAGTGGAGAAGCCAAATTCAGATAATACAATTATTTTGAGTCAGGCAGACCCTGCTTTAATCTCCATGTCTGCCTTCATGGTTCTGCTGGTACGTCTCACTGGTGATTCCAGACAGCCAAATTTTGTGGGCACACCACCAGACTGAGCTTGTAGCCTTCTCCTAGGTCGATCCCTTCTCGCCACTGAGTGCCAGGAGCCACAAGTGGCCT
>NC_056511.1:42846290-42847527 GCF_014905685.2 Nematolebias whitei
AGGTCGATCCCTTCTCGCCACTGAGTGCCAGGAGCCACAAGTGGCCTGCGGTTCTCAGAAGTTACATCCAGCTTATGTCTCAGCTCATGAGTCTGAGAGCTTGCTGTTTGGTACATTCCTTCATACAAGGCAGGCAGCCTCACAATTGCCAGAACCGCTGCCACCGTCTTCTGAATTTGTTGATAGCCAGATACCCGCCAACTCCAAAAAGCAGAAATCTGTATCATAAATCTAATTATGTATGCATCTTCTACCTCCTCAATGGACTATACAGACAGACACACCATTTTCCACTGCTCCCAGGAATCCATAGTGTATCGGGCTGCGAGTGTCTCTTCAGGGCATGAGGGGTCTCCTTCGCCCTGTCTTCTCATAGAGAAAATTTTATCAATTGCGTTGAGAGACCAGCTGACCAGATCCATAATTTACAATTCGGAGGACATGTAGTGAGCGGCCCCATTAAGAATCACAAGACAAAGAGGAAAGCAGGAGGGAGGCAGAGTGGGAGGGAAAAGCATCCGTCCTCATCGAGAGTAAGCAGGAAAAAAGTACTCCAAGTATATGATGAAGGTGACTCTCAGGTACTATCTCACCCATTTTAGCTCATATCTGTAAAACTGACTGAGTTATACCCATTTTTGTGTTGGCTAAAGCTGAGGTGGCCATCTTGAACTGGACATACTCTAAAAATTAATCAGTCGTATGTTCACTGATTACTTTCTGGGAGTTTCATTGAAATCTGTTCACTTACTCAAAAGATATTTTGCTAAACGTACAGGCAAACAGCATAAACATTATAATTCAGAGTTTGCCTTCAGCAGCAGGCAACAACAAAGCTGAGACTCAGAAATCTTTTCGGTCACAAGAGGTCAGGGGTTGAATTAAAGAGACGGTCAACAGGAGCAGCACTGTCATGTGCTCAGTCTGCAACACTGCTGCATAAATATCACAAACAATGAACATTCATGACAAGCTTTTTTCCTCATGCACAATTTTTAGCTGTTGCAAAATATGCAATAGAATCATTCCATTAAAGCTCTGAATGCAGGTGAGCTTGGAGGTGAATAGAGCTTCTGGTGCACAGATTTGTACAAAAGTGCTCAGAGAAGAGAAACGTTTCATAATATGCTTCTGGACTGTGTTTTCAGGAGTGGACACTTCAAGACTTACTGGGTTTTACCATTTGAACCTTTTTTAGAAAGGAGTTTCCCCTTTTTCTTCTTCTTTTGGCATTTCC
>NC_056511.1:42847627-42851179 GCF_014905685.2 Nematolebias whitei
TTTTTTAGAAAGGAGTTTCCCCTTTTTCTTCTTCTTTTGGCATTTCCCTCGTCAGGGGTCACCACAGCAAGTCATCCTACTCCATCTCACTCTGTCATCTGCATCCTCTGTCCTCACTCCAACTACCTCCATGTCCTCTCTGTATATCTCCACTTTGGCCTTCCTCTTAGTCTTTTTCCTGACAGCTGCATTTCTAACATCCTTCTACCAATAAACCCACTGTCCCTCCTCTGGACATGTTCAAATCATCTCAGTCTGACCTCTCTAACTTTATTTCCCAGTTGTTCAACCTGTGCTGTACCTCTGATGATCTAATTCCTAATCTTATCCATCCTTGTCACTCCTAAGGAGAACCTCAACATCTTCATTTCTACAATTTCTAGTTCTTTCTCCTGTCTTTTTGTCCATGTTTCTGTCTCCAGACTGTTAAAGACGGGAGCTGGCTGCGGGCCACTGGATCTGGAAACCCCTTCCAGCCCACGTCTCTACCCCGGCTCGAACCTTCCTCAGAAGTGGCAACTATACTAATCAATAAATCAAGGAAACGTCAATTAAGTTTTATCAGTTATATTAGAAAAAGGCAGTAAAAGATTACAATTTACAGCGCTGGACTCTATTCAGTCTGTGATGCGTTCACAGACCCGGAAGAAGAGCCCCGATGTCTTGTGTCATCATTAATTTATAGGGCCCTAGACTCCACCTTCCGCAGAAGGAGGAGCTCAACCTGTCAGTGTATGAGGGGGCGGGACTAAGTGTGGTCTTATGTGTACTGAGTGTAAGGAAAACATGAGACGGTGCTTTAAAGCCTTTCTACGTGATGTGGCAAGCTGATTAAACTATTTCTTGACAGATGTTGAATTATCAGGGAGACTCAAGAGTTTGCTGGCCCAGGTTAACCCAGTCAGAACCGGGTCATAATTTCATTATAATCCCGTCTCTGAGCAGATCAAACTCATAAAACCAGTCTAGATTGAAAATATCTTAACAAGACCATACAACATAGCTGGTCTCACCACTGTCTTGTAAACTTTTCCTTTGACCTTTGCTGACACCCTTTTGTTGCAAATCACTCATGGCATTTTCTCCATTCACTCCATCCTGTTCTGTTCTGAACTGTTCCACGTTCTCACCACAGATCACAATATCATCTGCAAACATCATAGTTCATGGGGATTCCTTTCTGACCTCATCCGTTAGTCGGTCCATCACCAGAGCAAACAAGAAGGGGCTCAGAGCTGATCCTTGATGCACTCCCACCTCCACCTTGAAGCTGTCTGTCACTCCTACAGCACATCTCACTACTGTCCTGCTGTCACATGACCTGTACCAGTCTAACATACTTCTTGGGGTTTCCCCTCATTATAATAAAATCTTTAGTCATAATTTTTGTTTTTTTCTTGTTAGTTGCTTAAAGCTCAAATTAATTTCTCTAATCCTGTGATTTAAAAAAAGGCATAATTACAGTTATTTGCCCAGTTATCATGCAAGCTTTTGCTGATTATTTTTTGTATGTTTCTGTTATTTTAAAATGTTACATTTACGTCTAACTACTCGTGCATATTTTGTTTTGAACAGTCAGCTCATTCAGGTGACAATGACTTCTGGTGTTTATAACAGTTGAACTTTATAACTCTGGAATATTTCCCTCTTGATGCACATTAAGATATTTTGAAATCTTTTAAAATTATGTTCATTTTGAAATCCACTGTTTTTAAATTCTTGTGCTACTTTCATCTTTTAGCTAGCCTTTAGCTACAACTTTACAACCTCAAAATTTCAGAAAGCCCTTTGCTACATTTAGTCAGCATGTTGCTGCTTTTAGCTTCTAGCTACTATTTAGCCACATTTAGCTTTTGTTTAGCCTTTTGCTACTTTTAATTTTTAGTTATTTGTTTTGCAACTTTTAGCTTTTAGCCAGCCCTTTACTATTTTTAGATAACAGTTTTCTGCTTTTAGCTTCTTTTTTTTTTACTTTTAGCTTTTGGTAAATGTTTTGCTTGTTTTAGTTTCAACAACTCGGTTTCTGTTTCTTCAGCAGATTTCAGCAAGTCCTTCAGGCCATTCACTCTTCAGTTTTGTTTTATATGATGTAAGCATGACGGTTACGTGCTCAACAATCAAATCCATTGAAAAAAAAACCATTTGTAACGTTTTTTTCCCCTTCAATACCCAAGGGAAGTATTGAGACAGTGCTCCCAGTTTGCAGTCCTTCCCATGAGGACTGGGACACCCAGGATGTGAAGGAGGTGATGACATCATGTCCAGATGCCAGAAACAGCTGGCTGCTCCTACAGGGCTGACGCAGACATGAAGATGTAGCCTGAGGAGAACATGTGAAGAGACTTATCCAGTCCAAAAACTTACCAGAACATATTTGACCAAAATCACATCCACGGGATAAAAACATGTCAGTTATAGTTTTTCCATTTTCAGCACACAAAGCTTTTTAAACAAAGAAACGCCTCAGCCATCTCAGTGTATCGTTGCTTCTTCTGGAGTCGTGTCTGTTACATTTGTTCTTGTTACCAAGCCACAGTGGAGTGTAAATCTTACATGTCAAACATGAGAAATCTTCTAATCTGGATGACACAATCTGATCTAGATCATATTGAGATAATTGCACAACCACAGCACGCGTCAAGAGAATTAGCTTGTGTCATGCAGCCTCAAAGGCCCCACAAAATCAGCTTTGTGTATTTGATCTAATCCTAAAGGACTGAGCAGCATTAAAAACCTTAAATCTCCTCAAATGATGATAATCTCACGTTCTGTGATTTCCTCCTCGTTGATGCAAAAAACAGCAACAGCAGGCTGATTCTGTATGAGACAGAGCAAGACATTTAAAAGTGCAGCAGATGAGCACAACTGTCATGGAGCAGAAAGGGATGTGACCACCTGATCGCTATCGTGGGTTTCCCACATGTATTTCCACATCCCTCTCATCTGAATCCCACAAAGCCCTTCTGGCATGTATATTCAGTTACAGCAGAACTAAAGAAAATGTGGGGAAATGAAAGTCTAATATAGTTTTGACATTTGATTTGACATGCTCTGAGGGTCCTGCGAGTCAGCTTCATGACACTTTGTCAGACAGCGCTGCCCTCCTCACTGTGGTGTGACTAAATCTTTTACAAGAAAAGTGAATAATAAATTTAGCTCCAAAATAAGGAAGCATGGGCTGAATCTATTGTCTGTGCTCAGATACGATGGAAAAACAGAAAACCGAACAAGGGGAAAAGTCAGAGTACAGAACTGACTACAAGCTCAGATCTGTTTTTCTGCATGTATGACCTCAGGTATGTGATGAACAGCGTAGGGACTGAAACATCAAATATTAAGCTACAGTTTACTTGATGAGAGTTGAGACAACAGAGACTTTAAATGCTATTCAGTGCATGACTTCTTTGCTAAACTTTGACATTACTTGTTCCAGTCAACAGTGTCTCTCTGTTAGCAAAGTATCTCATGAACCATGCAATGGATTTCATCCATCCATTCTTCCATTTTGGGTCACGGGACAATGGATTTCAAACTTTAAATTCAATTCAGTTT
>NC_056511.1:42851279-42853146 GCF_014905685.2 Nematolebias whitei
ACCTGGCCCCTGCCCCTGCTGCCAGAAACACCAAAACCTGGTTTGATGCCCGTGCCACAGTGCTTGACTGGCCAGACAACTCGCTGGATCTAAACCCCACTGAGAATCTATGGAGTACTCTCAAGAGGAAAATGAGGGGCATCTATCAGACCCAACAACAAAGAGCTGACGGCATCAAGGAAACCTGGGCGTCCATAACTCCCAGTCACTGCCACAGGCTGATTGCCTCAATGCCACGTCACATCGAGGCAGTGACCAAGACAAAAGGGATCCCCAACCAAGTATTGAAGATTGACATATCGTTTTGAAAGTACCATATTTTGATTGATTTGTTGTGATCCTAATTTTTCTTTTTTTTTCCTTGCAAAAACTGAGAAGTAGTGCGACGTCTTCACAGTATTCTAATTTTTTGAAATCCTGTTTTTGTGAGTCTCATGAGCTGGAAGCTCAAATTATGTAAAAATAAACAAATAAATACTTGAAATTGTTTAAATTGTGGGCCCTGAATCTATTAACTTTTTGAATGGAATTATGGACGTTAAACAATTTTTCCATGATATTATAATCTTTTGTAAAGGGTCTGTATATATATATATTTTTTTTTTTCATTTAGCCTTTATTTATACAAGTAGTCTCATTGAGCCACGAGAACTCATTTTCAAGAGAGACCTGTTTGGGGAGCAGATGGGAGTTGAGGGCTCCTTGCTCATGGGCCCAGGGTGGGGCGAATGAGGGTGGGGGCAGGTGTGGGTGCTTCACCTACCCCACCCACATTTTTGATGTTGTCGGTGCGGGGGCTTGAACCGACGATCTTCCGGTCACAGGCCCACCTCTAGCCTCTCAAGTCAAAGTCACTTTATTGTCAAAAGCTGCAATATGTACAGGATTGAAATTACATTTCTCTCAGACCACGGTGCAACAATAACCATTTAACATTAAAACATTTATTAAACATAAGCATAAAATGAAATAATAAAAGCATGATACTGTCTTAAATTGTACTATACGGTATAAAAATATTAAAAAAAATATATATCTATAAAATAAAATGAAGGTCCTGACAGATATTTGTAGTGAGTGGCAAAGCAAAGTGAATGTACACAGCGTATGTATGAAGTCCTTGATATTGGTGTAGGTAAAGTGACATATGCAATAAGACTAGTAAAAAAATATATTTGTATATCAGCGGTAGTGTAATGTACGCAGCAGTGTGAGTATAAACAGTAGTATGAATAAAAACAGTAGTGCAAATCCACCACTCCCCCAATAATATATATATAACATATAAATATATATATATGTGTATCATGTGCATTTTAGCTTATATTACTACCTTGAAATACTTATTTAATTCAAATTCATTCTGCTGCAGCATTATATTCTACCATGTTGTTGTTTAACGCCTCTCTTTAGGACAGTGTAATATTATAATCTTTCACTCTTTTATACTTTTTTTTTTGTGTGTGTGTGTGTGTGTGTACCCTTATTGTTAGTTTTTGTTTATTCTTGTTTTCACACCTGTTCTTCTCATCCTGAGCATTTCATTGTCCTGCGGACGCTGCTGCACACGAACACAGGTTGAACTTGAACTCAGCCTTTATTGTTCCGGAAGTGCCGCGCGCCGTGTGCGCGCGTGCGTTCGGCCAACTTGACGAGGCTGTGACCAGGAACGAGCCAATCGGCTGCGCGAGGCAGAGTTGTCCCTGTGGCCGCCATTAAAGAAAGGAATCCATGAATTCAAATGGAAACCAACAGGAACCGAGGCTGAAAGAATGACCCAGATGTCGGTCGTGTCGCAGGCCGGCGCCTGATTCACACGGTTCTCCACGATGGACTTCGTTTTTAAGCTCAGTTTGACCACGGAGGA
>NC_056511.1:42853246-42860485 GCF_014905685.2 Nematolebias whitei
GTTCCTGTTTTTAGTTTTCTACATTCGCATTAGAATCTAGCTGTTTTTTGTTACTTTTCGTTTTTTTTAGCCATCCACTTTGTTAAAAAAAATAATCTGTATGACTTTTTATAATTGTCCATTGTTGTCATATTTCTTTGTTGAAATCAGGTCTCTCTTGTAAATGAGTCCTCGAGGCTCAATGGGATTTACCTGTTTAAATAAAGGTTGAATGAATAGAGAGCGGAGTCACCGCAAAGGATCACACGAGCTGCAGACCCGTTGAAGCAGGCGAGGCCAGACCCCGAGCCCCGGCCTTGCCTGCTCATAAAGGCCGGCTTCTGAGCCCTGGCAGGCAGGAGGACCGGGACGGAGGGTGGAAACATTTTTTATTATTTTTTTTACATTTCATGTATAAAAAATAATGTTTTTTTTTTATCATTGAAGAATAAAAATAAATAAACGGTGTTGGATTTATCATGAAATCTTGTTTTCACTTTGACTTTATTAAATAATCTGTTAATTAAAATTAACTCAGCATAAAGTTGAACTAAAGGCTGTGTCTCTTCTTTAAACATATTTGAGGGAAATATTCCTGAGAGATCCAATAATTTTGTCTTTTTATGATTTTTCAGCCTACACATATACAAATCACAAAACAAGAATTACACTTTAAATCAAAACTAAAATAAAATCTGTATACAAGAAACAAAACCACATATATAAATTTAACAATAGAAGTAGACACGAGTGCAAATACATCAAATGAAGAAAAATACATAAGTTTAAATATAGATGTTTTTGTACAATCTGGTTCATCAGATTTAATTCAGTTTATTTATAAAGCGCCAAGTCACAACAGAAGTCGTCTCAGGGCACTGAACAGAAACATTCATATTTAAAAATAATAATTGAACATTATTTATCTGAGCAGCAGACTGCTTTGAGTTTAACTCATTGCAGAACTCTCTCTCTTAATGGTGAACTAAAGTTCATTAAAAGTTCATTAGCAGGATTTTGGATTCTGGACACGGCTCCAGAACTGGTCCTGAAGTGCGGTGGAAATCCAGGCTGATCTGAGCAGGGCTGAGCAGGAGTAGTGCAAAAGGGGCATTTCTGGTTTATGTGTATCCACTCCACTGATCCGTGTTATGAGCCCTCCTCAAGGTCAATCCCAACGTGCTGACGAGTCCTAGGAGCCGCAGGTGGCCTGCGATTCTCACAAACCGCCTCCATCTTACGGTTTAGCTCATAAATCAGCTGATTTGAGTACTCGGGGCGCAAATCAAACCTTCACACTGACTTGGAAGCTTTGACATGACCGAAACTGTTGTCGATGTCTTCTTCAAAAGTTGATAAAACAGAGCCCCGCCCATGCCAAAGAGCAGAACTCCTGCTATAAATCCAAATATATAAACGTCTTCTGCGTCCACCTGAGACACAACTGAGAGACACATCAGCTGCCAAACTCCCTAACGATCTCTGATGTCCCCCGCAGTGTGAGTCTCAGCTGCACAACAGGGTTCTCCAGGACCTTGTGGATTTGTTGAAAAGATTTGGTCGATTTTGTTGAAAGTCCAGCTCACCAGATCCATAATCATATTTTTCAGGAGTTTCAAACTCACAGAGAGCAAAGCAGGAGAAAGGAGAACAGGGGGAGGGAGAGCAGGAGCATCCGCCTCGAGCAAGAGCCAGAGTAGAAAGTTAGAAGCATAACTAAGGAATCGCTCAAGAAACCCAAGCCAACCCTAACTATAGGATTCATCAAAAAAGAAAGACTTAAGTCCATTTTTAAAACTGGACAATGTGTCAGCATCACGGACAGAAACTGGAAGTTGGTTCCACAAGAGAGGAGCCTGAGAACTGAAAGATCTTCCTCCCATTCTGCTTTTGAAAACTCTAGGAACCACAAGTAAACCTGCAGTCTGAGAGAAAGTAATAATTGGATGTATATCAACAAATCATTGACATTTGGAGCAAGCCCAGTTCAAGATGGCTGCTATGGCTAATTTACCTTTGCCAACACAAAAGTTGCTTTGATTTAGTGAATTTTACAAATATTGAACTAAATTTGGTGTTATATGAAAGTCGTATACTCCAAATGCTAACATGTCTTGTGATCTCACAATATAGCATGAGACTGTGCATAATATTTACCAGAATCGATCAAAATGGCTAAAATAGTATCTCTATTTAGCAACAGATAATTTTTGATTAAAACTCTGGCTTGAAAGTCAGCCAGTGATGTTGATTCCTTCAAGGGACGCTACGTCTTTAACTGAAATGGTTCTCTTGAATCAGTGGAGCTGACGACCCAGAGAGAAAGTTTTATTTTTAGCTTCACAACTGAGGCATCCAGCAACTAGGAGCATGGCTCAGCGGACCACAGGTCAACAACATAACTTGTGTTTACAGAGGCTAAGTGGTAATATCCTAGTGTTCACCTCGGCAGTGGAGGGACAGTTATGAAGAGGGTTAACAACCCTGCTGTGACCCTGAAGCAGCCCTCTTCCTTGCAGCTGAGCAAACGCACTTTGAGATGTGTGCTCTTCACTTTTCCTCCATCATCACTGCCTGTTACATACACAAACAGATACATGCAGGGTATTTTAGGCATTCCTATCCAAACATCCACCAACCTCATCTGCATCAATGGGCTGAGAAGCACTTTTAAAATAAAACACCAAGAAACACTTGCATTCATTGAATAAGATCATTTGGCACCAACTGCGGATTTAATAAATGGGGAATAAACATCCTGACAGCCAAGGTTGTGCTTACGTTAAAATAATATGTTATAAAAACAGGAGGATTGGTTTAAATATGAGCATGTGAGACTCAACATGTTACTGTAGCTGTCACCTGTTCAAATAATAATTAGCTTTTTTTCTGACAGTGATAAAAAAGTATATACAAACAACTTATATTTTTGTTTTTTAAAACAGCTGCTTAAACCAAGTGAACCGATCTTTGTATACATGTAAATATAATTAGTCTAGCAGTGGTGTTACATCATCATAGGGTAAAAAAAACACCATTATTCCAAAGATGCACTCATTCACTCTTGAACATTCTTTAAAAATTGGGTGTTTTGAATTGCTATAAATAAAATATCATATTATGGAAATATTTAGACAATAAAAACTCGTACACAAATACACTTAATGAAAACAAACAAACATTAAGTTTCCAAAAGGAATAGTCAAATTCAGATGTAATTTATTCCACATGCAAATCAGTGAGGGGTCTGTAAATAATGTGATTTGCAAGGTGCTGGCACATCTTTAAACTGACACCAGAGGACACAAGTTATACCTTCACAGGAGGAATGAAAGCATTATCAGGCAACTGCCTGATAACACTCAGTCAGTCAACACAGTTAGAGATGATCAACAGACACAGAAGGCGCCTCGTAGACACATTAGACAACATTAGCAGCACTTTTTGAACGTTCATAGAGGTCACAAAACGGCGTTGCATGAGGTCAGTTGTATTGTGTAGTTGTCTGGCATAAGATGAGAAAGAAATTTATCGATCCCACAGGAAATTGTTGTGCCAGAGTTTCAGTACAAAGGAACAAACACAAGGAATCACACAAGATATGAAAAAAACCCCAGAAAAATACCAACAGGTCAGGTGCAGACAGAAACATTAAAGTGTTTATGGGATTACTTTCATGTGAGACATTCAGCTGTTATAGTGGTTTGATATTTGAACCAATGGGTAACCATGATGGTTTTGGTCACCCAAGACAGACCACAATAAGAGAGGATTATTGCACTTTGCTCTGAGCACATGATCATCATGACATTTCCACGTGCCATCCAGACAGACATTTTGCAACACCTTGTGTCATCTCGCACCGTCTCAGTGACTGGTATCAGTCAACTACAGGTTCATCATCATCCCACGTAGAGGCTGCCATAACTACCGGAGCAGAGACAGCTGCTTTTGGAGTGGCCAGTGTTGAGATGAGGCATGACGGTGTTTCTCCCAGCACCTTGGAAAGATGAGCCACTGAGTATGACTTCAGGGCACTTCTGGTTGGGGTTTGGTGACTCTGACAGCACAGAGCTATGACAGCAACATCCTGCATCCCCATGTCTTACCCCCCCGAGAAAGCACCTTTCAACAAGACAACACCCGTTCACACATGACACACGTGTCTATAGACCAGGCGTGGGCAACATTTTTACCCAGAGGGCAAAGGGCCACATAGAGAATTGAAAAATTATTTTTCTTAAAGATGGATAATCTGGAAGATAATGTTTAGGATTGACAAGCAAGCTTGATAAAGATAAAGTCTCCCGGATGCTCTTTAGGAATATAAGACATACTCTCTGTAAACTGGCTCTTGTGACGATATATTTGTTAGCTTAAAAAATACATGGTTTTTTTTTAATGTTTTTGGGAGCCTTTAAAATTCACTCTAATCCTGGAACAACAACAACAACTTAAAAAAAGCAAAGTTTAGCTCATCTTAACCCAAAGGCTTTTGACGTATTTGTCCAAGATGTTTAATGTAGACTTCCTTTAATTGATAAAATGCAAGTTTTCATTAACTTATGCAAAAGTTGTTTTCTTTCCAGTTAAGGCTAATGGTGGCCAGAGAGAGAGCTTCCAAGGGCCACATTTGGCCCACTGACCATATATTACCCACTTCTGTTACAGACTGCCTGATCAGCTCAGAGATCAACTCTGACCCATTATCTGCTGGATCTTAAAGTCTAATCTCAACAGTTGTGGACCGACTTGATTTGTATCACTTCATTCTGCACTGAACAACTACTTGTATTCACCCTACTGACACGGTGTCAGGATTTGGTAGTCAGGGACGAATCCAGTTGTGCAGACAGGACTCAACTCGGCAGATTATAAAAATAAATATTTTAATGGTGGATAAAGCACAAAAATAAACAGCTGACGTGGCAGCAAAACTTACGTGAACACAGAAGACTCATAGGGAAACTCAGGAAGGACTCAGGGAGCTCAGGGGAGACGCAGGAGAACGCAGGAGAACACAGAGACCCAACGAATACGACCCGACGAGGAACAAAACAGAACAGGTGGCTTAAATACATGGACAAGACGAGACGTGATTACAAACAGCTGTGACGAGACAAGGGTGGCACCAATTAAACTGAAGAGGAGACACTAGGGAAACACAGACACAAACAGAACCAACAAATGGTACCATCCTTACACACGGGACCAGCAGAGAGCCTTTACTGCAAACTGTTAAACACTCAATCTGATATTTTAATCAGTGCAAAGCAGTCACAAGTCCTTTCAAGACGTCTGGTTTCATTACATTCTCCCTACTCTCTTTGCATGCTTAACTTTTTGTCAGTGAGTGTAAAATAATCAAAAACTGGGAATTTGTTGAAATGGATCATTTGAAGCTCTTCTTAACCCATCTGACATGCTTTTTGAAGAGAAAACAGTTTGAAGACTCAGCTGAGGAGTTACTCATCACAACTGGTGTTACTGAGGTAATTGTGCTCGTTCTTCCTGTCAGGGTCCGGGGGCTGAAGACGTTTGTTCTGAAATGTTAATGTATCATTGCCTTTAGGGCTGTGTGATACACCTGTAAAAAACTGATTTGGAGAAAAGATAAGACCATGTCACAAGACACGTCCTGTGGAAGATGTAGCTCAAAGAGCCAGATTGAGAGTTGTGATTATATCACTGACAGTGAGACAGGCTTGCTTTTCATTGCTGATCCCATTTAATTTACAAATAGACATTTTTTGGCACAATTGAAAGGCAGTGTGTTTTCAATTTGTGAGCTCATGATTGCTTCTGAAATTCATTTTTATAAATATTGATTCTTGCCATGCTTCACTGTGTGCTATCAGCTTGCACTTAAACAGTAAGCTGCTGGAAAGTCAAGCAGACAGTGTAAAAATGGCACATGAAGAATTGACTGTAAACCACGATTCTCAAGCATAAAATGTAGTCTGCCCATTCTGGGTTGGGAATAAATGGCTCAGTCAAGTGGCCAAGCTGTAGGTTCTTCTTCAGTTCACTACTGTGCTGATATCCGCAGATATGAAATGTCTGTTTTTGTGAAACATGAAATAATCCAAGCAGCAAAGTTGTCAATCTACTAATCCATATTTCCCCCAGTATCATAGATCTGTGTTAGAAAACCATCAGGCAAGAACAGCTGGACTCTTCAAGAACCATGAGCTCACTAGTCAGTTGAGATCAAGTGAAAGGGAGAGGAGCACTAGCAAAGAGCAACAGCACCTCAGGTCAGTGCAACAAGCTCTGGGAGGTTTCAGGTAAATCACAAAAACCATGAACGTTGGCGATAAAACTCATCAGGGTGATGGTTCAATCAGGTGTCAACTGGTGCGCTGACAAGATTTTCCGAAGGCAGTGAGGGTGACTGGACAGGTGTCAGCTGGCAAGAAGTGAGTTGGCAGTGAAGTTCAGCTACTCCTACTAGTTCACTGCTCCACATGGAGGGGAAGAAAAGAGACCAACAAGATGGAAAGAGAGGAGATATCTGAGGAAGGCAGGGATCCTGACATACGGCTATAGGCTGACAGAACAAGACCGCAGACACTAAGGCTTTAATTATCTTCCTTTGAAGTTTGTTTGAGCTCAAGAGCTCACCCAGAGAATGAACACGACAACCTGAAGGTGGCAGGTTTGAAGATGTCTGTCACCAGAACATACTTGGTTGGTCACCACTCAGGCACAATACATGATGATGTCGATGATAATGATGGGTGGGTAGTAGATAGATAGATTTAATTCAATTCACTTTATTTATATAGCGCCAAATCACAACAAAGTTGTCTCAGGGCACTTTACAGGAACATTCACAAACATAAAAGCCAATTAGTAAAGTTCTCTATCTAAGGAATCCAGCAGACAAGTTGAATCTTGGCTTCGTTGCAGTCTCCCATCCTGAGCAAGCACAGTGGAGACAGTGGAAAGAAAAACTCCCTTTTAACAAGAAGAAACCTCCAGCAGAACCAGGCTCAGGACAAGAGACCATCTGCTTTGACCGGCTGGTTGAGAGGACAGGAAGGAGAGACAGACGAACACAGAATGGTAGGTCCAGGTGTAGGTCCAGGTCCAGGTGTAGGTCCAGGTGTAGGTCCAGGTGTAGGTCCAGGTGTATCTGAAAGACAAAAAACACATGTTAAGGATAGAAAAAATAATTACAAATACAAAACAGGTTGAGCAGAGTAAGTAAAGACAGTAGCAGAGTGAAAATTGTGGTCAGTTTGTCCTCCAGCAGTC
>NC_056511.1:42860585-42886594 GCF_014905685.2 Nematolebias whitei
GAAAAATGTTGGATTGTATACCTGGATTATTGAGCATGGACTTTGTTGTTTTCAACCAGTTTGACACGACTGTCAACAAGGAAGAGGGCCGGCAATGGAGGAGGGGCGTACCAAAGACACCATCTTAGCACCAACAAAACTGGTTTGTTCCACTTTGGAGTAAGCTGTTGGAGGGAAGGATCAGTTTTGTGTTGTGCGCTTCCTTGACTGATGAAGTCTTCCGGATCAAAAGTGAAACGTTTCAGCACACAAGAAAAAAAGAAACTGTCCAGATGACCGGACTGAGAAATGTTGTAAATGGGTGGAGTTCGCATGCTCTCTCCAGTCATGCGTGGGTTTTCTCCGGGTACTCCGGTTTCCTCCCACAGACCAAAAACATGCACGTTAGGCTGATAGGTAACTCCAAATTGTCCCTAGGTGTGAGTGAGAGAGTGAATGGTTGTCTCATCTGTGTCGTAGTTCTAACATTCGAGCACCAGAGGGCGCCATACTTACACACCTGCAATCAGTACAGCTGATGAGATTCCTGGGTGTGTATAAAGATGATGCTGGAGCGTTACCCTGCTATGGTTGGTGCTCTCAGCCCCTTGTGTATCACTTGAGCCTTGTGATTACTTACCTGTGCTTTATGATCTTTCCAGTGAATCACCTGACACTTACCTGTGCCCTCAGATCTCCACATGAACCTCTGGAACTCACCTTTGCCCCTTTCAGCTGTCCTCTGTCTCCAGTCTCATGCTCTCTTGCGATCTCTGGATTTTCTTGTTGCTACAAAGGATTCAGGAACCCAAACCTTCAACCACCATCTACCAGTAAGAACCTTGTATATTCAGAGCCAAATCCCTTGAGTCTCATTCTGGACCTAAACCCATCTCCTTGCTCCACAGGGTTCCTGTTTAATCCTGAAGTATTAAGCACTGTTAATAAAAGCACTAATTTGAATTTCCTGTGTCTGAGTAGTTCATCCTCGGTCCTTTCATACTGGTTGGGTTTCGGGTTTGGGTTAGAAATGACAGCTCTAACACCAACTGTCCCCAGCTTGTGCAGATTGCTGCTGAAACTGTTGCCCATCTTTGAGTCGTGGATTCAATAAAAATGTCTTTTGTGTCCTGAAGTATTAAAACTGTCCATCAGCTGGGGTCTGAAGCGTAAACCCTGACTGAAACACCTGAATTCAACATTTCACAGGCGTGTCTAAATACTTTTGACATATAGTGCATGTTCAGCGATTACCTGAAAGAAGCTTAAGTAGCACGTTTTTTTTTCCCTAGTCTGTAATCTGGATTCTGCTTTTATTTTCTCTGTGTGTTTCATCCTGGTTGACATCGTCACGATACAGAGAGGAAATTATAGAAGTAAATTAAATTACTTATAGCATAAAATTTCCCAGATGTGCATACAAAAAGTTGCAATATCTTCCCTTTGAGGGAAACAGTCTGTAACCATGGTGACAGACTCAGTGTTTCTTACCTCTGTAACCATCACGTGTAGATATTTTCTTAACGGCATCAAAACAATGCTTCCCCCGTGCTTCTTGTTTTGTTGTGCCAGTGGGATAGATATCAGAAACCTACAGCTTCTCTGTTCATGGAGGCAAAGCAAGGACTGAAAGCAGAAATAGAATAATAAAAAAAGAATCAAATAGGGTATTTGTTTAAAAAGCTGACGGAGGGGGAGTCAGGAAAATATATTCAAATTTCACCAAGAACATCCATGAGGAGGGAGCATCTGTGCACAATAATTGAACTCTTTAAAAAGACAACATTTATTTGCTGTCTTGAATAAACAATTTTTGGTAAATGTGAACATAATTCTTCAGTTTTTTTCAGAGAATTTTCAGCTTGCTTTATGAAAACGTTCTTGAAGCGTGAACAGTTTATTTTCATAGAAAATACCTTACTGAAATATGGATGCCATACTCCCATTCTTTCTTTAAAAAACATTATACTGCACAGTTCTATCTGTGCTAAGTTTTGATAAACTGTCATGAAGAAGTTCAAACACCAGACAGCAGGTAGGTGAAAACAAGTGACAGGAATTCCAGCGTTTTCTGGACCATTTTGTTGAGCTCACCAAAAAGAGAAGCTTCTTTTGTCTCTCTGACATGAGCTGTCGTTTGTAAAGTTACACAGTCAAAAACTAACAGCAACATTTAGGTTCATTTAGACTTTCATAAGAAAAAAGCCCGATTTTCACAATGTTATTTATACGTCATAGTTCCAAACTAAATATTTAATTTACAAGCTAAATATTTAGTTTACAAACTAAATAGTGAACTTGCAAGTTAAATATTTTATTAGCTACCTAAATATTTAGTTCCATGCTAAATATTTAGTTTACAAACTAAATGTGTATGTCCAAGCTAAATGTTTAATTTACAAACTACATATTTAACTTGCAGGTTAAATATTTAGTTTGTGAACTACATATTTAGGTTTAAATTAAATATTTAATTTCTAAGCTAAACATTTAATTCTACACTAAATATTTAATTAGCAAATTAAATGTTTAGCTCAGACCTAAATATTCATTTTCCAAACTAAACATTTAATTTCCAAAATAAATATTTAATTTGTTAACTAAATATTTAGCTCTGACCTAAATATTTAACTTGCTAGCTAAATATTTAACTTACAAGTTAAATATTTAAGTCCGAACAAAATGTTTAGTTAGCAAATAAAATTTTTTTTTTGGAAATTCAATATTTATCTGGGAAAATAATTATTTAGGTTGGAGATAAATATTTAATAAGCAAATTAAATATTTAGTTTAGGAATTAAATGTTTAACTTAGAAATTAACTGTTTAGATTGGAAAATAAATGTTTAGTTGTGAAAATAAATATTTAACTTTTGAAATTAAATATTTAATTTACACATAAAAATTTAGTTCTAAATGTTTAATTTACAAGTTAAATATTTAGTTTGTAAATTAAACATTTAGCTTGGATGTAAACATTTAGTTTGTAAACTAAATATTCGGTGTCGAGCTAAATATTTAGCTTGCTAACTAATAATATTTAACTTGCAAGTTAAATATTTACTTTTAAACTAAATATTTATCTTGTAAAATAAATATTTAGTTTGAAACTATGACATTTAGAAATGTATGCATAATATGTTGAAAATATAACTTTGAATGAAAAATCATATTTTTTTCTTTTGAAAAGCTAAATAAACCAAAATATTGCTGTTAAATTTTGACTGTGTAACTTTACAAACGGCAGCCTATACTGGGATGGCTCTTCACAAGAATGATTAAACAAAAAGCCATTTACTGATCCAGTTGAGAGAAAGCATATGCTGCGGGAGGTGATGGCAAATCTGATGCAGGTGTGACTATCACCAACCAAGAACAGGTGGGGCAGAAGATCAGAGCCAGGAAAACTCACAGAGACACAAACCTGCAGAAGAAAACAAAAAATATCTGGAATAATACAGAACAGAACTAATTCATATTAACCATAAGAACCTTATAAACTCAAAAACATTAATTCAAAAACCAAATTACTAAATAAAAAGAAGTAAAATGAAAGGGCGTCATTGTATGTAATGCCTGAAAATCTGTATCAGTTTTATAACGATCTCAACTCTGAAACAAATGCCTACATTTTGAATTATAAACTGTAGAAGTGTAAAGAAAACCAAGAAATAAAGAAATGTTAAACCATGGTAACCACATTCCTGTGTTTCACTCCCTGACTGCAAAGTTAACAGGCAAACAGAAACAGACTGAAAATGGTCCAAGGTAAGAAGCAATTCCAGTTTTCAAGAAAACAAATTTGAGCTAAAATGTTTTTGAAGATTGTGGAAACCTTGGAGTGTAGTCACATTTTGGAGGAATAATAAAAAAGTCCTTTAGCAGCAAGAGAGACACTGTGGAAAAATAAAATAAAAAATCCCACGATTTGAAGTTTAAATTCAAAGGTTGTGGAAGTAAAAAGAGGCTGCAAAGGTTTTGACACTTTTCGAAATTTAGGAGTTAGTGTGACATCAGCACCTGCAGGATGAACGTTTCATGGAAAAATCATCCAGAATAATAAAACTTTAAAGTGATTTAAATCCCAGTCCGTACATGTTAAACATGTACGGACTGGGATTTAAACTTTTAATGAATTTCTACTGTGATGTATGTCTGAACTTTAGAGCGCCAAACAAAGCTGGGATTTCTCATTTATTTCAACAAATTTCCGTTGTTCTCCACTGGAAGTTTTCTGCACCTTTTTTTTTTTCAGGAATTTTGTCTTTTGTCTACAACGCACAGATACCAAACGTCATGGCACCCCAGTCCCTATTGAACTGCATGCTATGATGTACAACTTGCATTTTTTAAATTTCAAAGCAACGAGATAGAGGACGACATTTTTTAACAGATTTAATAATAAGTGTGCGTTGACACGCTTGATAAAAATAAAAAAAACTAACCTACAGATCATAGCGTCCTAATAAAATATAAGGCAATCAAATATAGTGTTTAATAATGCTGCATGGTTTCCTAAAGCCTGCTAAAGAGAACGATTGCACATACAGTACTTCAGCTGCAGCAGCAATGCAGTGACAGCGTTAGTAACACCTTGTACACGCATGCACCTTTGTGGTCACATTTATGGATACACACTGGCACACACACACAAACATGTGGAACTGCATGTACAAATCATATATGTATACGTGTGCCGCTTCTTTTTTATGCTTCGTTTCAACCCACCCTGTATTTTTTACAGTTCTGTTGGTATAAGCAGAATATTTTTACCTCTGAGACCTGGTCCATCCAGTCTCCAGCTGTGGGACCTTAACCCAAGCTGCTGCAGGCTGTTTGACCCAGCACAGCAAATCTGCACATAAACAAAGGCATGCATCTCTGAACATAGATATTAAGCTCTTATTTATACAATCAGTGCATCTCAATTTACATACATTAACATAGATCATACGTGTAAAGCCTCCTGCAAGGTCACAGCAGAAAAGCTCCCTTCATGTAGATAGCATGTATGACAGCTGCAGCTGTACACTCTAAATTTACTTTGGGAAATATAGTGCCTGAGGTTTGACACTGCACTGTTCCACCCCTGCGCTGTCCCTGCTGCCAGCTCTGACACGTGAAATACATGGACCTCATTATCACATAATTGTAGGGTGCACCAGTGAGGATGTCTCTCTCACTGTATAAGAACCCTTAAAGCTAAACAATGGCTCCTCCGTTTCCTCTGTGGAGGTATGTGATGGCACGAAGAAATGGGGGGTGGGACGGAGCCAGTGATGTCTTTCTCACCCCCCTTCTCCCATTCTTTCCCTGCTGCTCCACTGCTTAATATGCATTTCATTACACAACCGTGCTTTTTTGACACACACACACATGCACATGCACACGCACTCCTGGCTTCCTCCAGGATTGGATGTAATGATTCTACAAGATGGCAGCAGATCTAAGCCCACTTCTCACTTTGCATTCTCACAGTGGGAAAACTGTGGATAATTTGCCTCTCCTCACTCCATGGTCTCTAACTGAGATGGATGTAGATGAGCTTTTCTTTACCTCTCACTGCATGTGTGTGTATGTGTGTGTGTATTTGTGGAGAAGAAGCATGCCTTAAGCAATAAATGGATTGGTCCGTGCCGTTTGACTGGGTCCAATGAGGCAGGGGGAGAGTATAATCTGATTGAAAGCATGCCATGGATTGGGAATAATTTCCTCGTTACCTCCACCCCACATTTAATTTAACATGAACAAGGAGAATGTTCATGTATTTATGCACGTGTGCATGTGACACATATGTTGAAAATAGTCTCATATCTTTCTGCTTGAGGAGGAAAGGATCATTCCTTGCATCCTTCGTCCCTCTCTTTGCCTCCCTCTCCGACTCCCTGAGAGCTACAGCTGTCACAGTGACACTTTCCCATCTATAATTGAGGAGTGTGCGCTGCACAAAGCTCATGAAACCATGTCAACCACCGCCAGTTGCTCCTGTTAAATAATCAGGCAGAACCAACAGCACCAGGGGGGTATGCTTGTGCTGCTGCTTGTAGAATCAGTCTCACCCCCTCATCATGTTAGACCTTATAAGACATAAAAAAACAACACCCACTCAATGTTCCATTTCCTAGACTTATTTAGTGCAACTCAGACCTTTAAAAGCTGTACTACAACCCAAGTGCATGGTTGATGAATATTCTATTCCTTAGTTTATTACTCAACCTTGTTGGTGGATGCCATGAATGAAAAACCCCATCTGTGCTGCATAAGGAAAAACAAACACTTACTGTATATTAACTTTTTCACAATCACTAACCCACATGACATACGAAAAATCTGGCACCACACCCCAAATACAGTCGGTTCTACCTATTTCCTGTCAGCGCTAATCTCTGTTGGTTTGGCTCTTTACAAATTTTTTGCTGTCGATTATATACAAACATGTTTGTAAATTTGTTTTATTGGTATTTTAAGTGGGGTGCCATGGTGGCGCAGTTGGTAGAACTGTTGCCTCTCAACAAGAAGGTCACCAGTTCAAATCCCGGCCTGAGACCCCTCTGGGTGAAGCTTTCATGTTCTCGCCGTGCATGCATGGTTTTACTCCAGTTTCTTCCCACAAACCAAAAACATGCATGTTAGGCTGATTGGTAACTCTAAATTGTCCCTAGGTGAGAGAGTGAATGGTTGTTTGTCTCGTTTGTCTCTATGTGGCCCTGTGTCTTTCTTTCTGTTCAGGGTGTCCCCCGCCTCTCGCACAGTGATGGATGGACATGAGTATCAGTGACCACCGCGACCCAAAAAGTAAGAAGCGGTGTGTGTTTGTTTCATCTGAAGTCCATGACCAACTCCTTTGTCTTCTTCACATTGATGTGAAGGTTGTTCTTCCTGCACCAGCTCTCCAGGTGTTCCACCTCCTGCCTGTAGCTGGACTCATCAGTGTTTGTGATGCATCCCACCACCGCTGTATTGTCAGCAAACTTTACAATGTGGCAGCCTGGATGGGTAGGTGCGCAGTCATACGTGAGCAGAGTGAACAGGAGGGGTTCAACAAAATATCTCATGAACCACTGGACAAATTTTTGTGAATCTTTCAGGAAATTAACATTTCATGTGCATATATAACCTGTTAACTTTTATAGCCATCCAGTTTCAAGATTGCTGTCTCACAACAGAGTCGGGGAGCATTGAGTCTGAGTGGGCGATGTACTGTGCCTGCATTGTCAAGGCTGCTGCCGTGAGCTGTAGCTGCAAAGTTGTTGGTGCCTCTCATGATGGCCATCCTAGAACTTGGTGAATGACATCCTGGGTGAGGGAGGACATCAAGCAACCAAGGTCCTATCAGTC
The DNA here is from genome assembly GCF_014905685.2 of Nematolebias whitei. Taxonomy (NCBI): domain Eukaryota; kingdom Metazoa; phylum Chordata; class Actinopteri; order Cyprinodontiformes; family Rivulidae; genus Nematolebias; species Nematolebias whitei. Next base: position 42,867,902 of record NC_056511.1, read on the forward strand.
CTTGTTAACTGGTAAGACTCCACAGGCATCTAAGGAGTATCAGCAGATCAAGCAATCTGCAGCCTTGGCTGTTACTGAAGGCTTGCATGTGGGAGGGATTTGGTTGGGTCTTGGATAATGACTCTCAATTGTCTCTAAGAACACCATGGTAATCTGTCAGGTGGTTGAGGAGGAGGAAGCAGCCTTGAACCAACACCATTTATAATGAAGGTGAAGTGCTGTTAATCTCAACCAGTGATGTTGGAGGGCGGTAGAATATATGTTTATTTAACCTTTATTTATACAAGTAGTCTCAATGAGTCACAAGGACTCCTTTTCAAGAGAGACCTTCATACTTCAAGGACCTTTTCACACCCATCTTCCTTGGACAAAGCTAAGTCTGAGGACTTTGTGGTGGGTCTATCCTTGTCATCAAGGTTGTTAAAAACTCAATGGCAGCAGGGCTCCAAGGGTGAACGAGATCTGCTCTGAGTTCTTCAAGGCTCTGGATTGTTGCTCAACTGTCTTAGCTGATATGCCTTTGCAACAGTGCATGGACATTGTGGGTAGTACCCCATTGGCAGACAATAGTGTAAATTCCACTTTTCAAGAAGTGGAACAAGAGGGTACAGTACATTCCAATTACAGGCTCCTTAGCCTCCCCAGTAAGGTCTATTCAGGGATGATGGAGAAGACGGTACGGTCAATAGTCAAACCTCAAAATCAAGAGGAAAAATATGGATTCCTTTTGTTGCTGTGGAACACTGGACCAGCCATTTACCTTAGCCAGGATACTCAAAGGGCAATAGGGGGCAGGTTTTGTGGACCTGGAGAAAGAATTCAACTGTGTTCCCTAGGCTACCCTGTATGGGGTGCTCTGTGTGTATGGGAATTGGGGTCTGCTGCTATGGGCCATTCAGTCCATACAAAAATTGTGCCAGCGTCTGATTTGCATTGTTGGAAGTAGGCTAGAACTTATCAGTGTGAAAGTCTGACATCCCCAGGGCTTCCTGTTTCATGGAATCTGTTCATAATTTACCGACCAGTCTATGTTTCTACCCTACCAACTTTGATTAATGACCAGAATAATGAAATCACAGATACAGGCGGTTGAAATTAATTTTCTTTGCAGTGTAGCTTTGATTTCTTTTACAGATCAGGTGAGAAGTTCAGTTCAGCTGCTGCTCCCCCACAAGAGGAAGGTGGTTCGAGCAACTGGTAAGGATGTCCCTTGGATGCCTCCCTAGTGAGGTTTTTCTGGCATATCAAACTGGAAGGAGACAACAGGGAAGACCCAGGACTTGCTGGAGAGACTATGTCTCTCAGCTTGTCTGGGAATACTGTGGAACCTTCCCAGAGGAGCTGAACGATTGTTATGGAAAGAGATGTCTGGACTTTGCTGCTCAAGCTGTTGCCCCCACAACCCAACTCTGGACTGAACATAAGATAATGGATTGTTTTCATAGGGAAGTTTATAATTAAAAACCTTTGTTGTTCATCCCAAGACAATTACTCAAAAAAGAAAAAAAAAAGAAAACATTTGGACAAGTAGATGGAGCTAAAGTATATTTTTGAAACGATGTGGAGAAAAGCAATAAATTCCAAATATCTCAATTGTGATGCTATAGGTCCTCCTTATTGCTGCAAGCCTCCTTTTGTCACAAGGCCCAGGCCTCCATTGCAAAAGAGATCTGTGATCTCAATGGGATTTGCTTGAGACTACCTTAAACCATTTGGCTGTTAACATTTGCCAACTTACAGGCAGGTACTAGCTTGATATTATTGCAATAAACAAACAAACAAACAAACAAAGAAAACAAAAACAATGTCTGTGCAAACTCTATTCAGTGCTAAGACGAAATGAATACTGAGCTTCAGACTCTGCTCTCCATGGAGGTTGTCTGGGGTAATTTAATCACTGTCAGTGCTCTGATCAGTTACACACCATAGTGAAATGTGGGCTTTTTCACCTCTTTGTGCCTTGTCTTCTTCTCTATCAGCATCTCTCTGCTCCCATTTTACTCACCCCTGCCCCTCCTTGCTCCTGACCTCCCCTCTCTTTGTCTCTTCTAATGGGGAGGTTCTTTCTGGTATCTCACAGTGTCACGAATCAAAGCAGGCGGACAGCTCTCGAAGGCATGAGGCGTGCAGTTATACAGGCACTAGGCTTCCACCTTCACCCTCCCACCATCACCCACACGCTCCTCCCAATCCTTGTATAAATGAACATCTCCACCTTCCCTCTTGAACTGCTGTGACTCACTCTGATCGTTGATACAGCATCTATTAGGAATACCACCTACCCAGATGACTATCAGATGCAAACTTCACTTTCAAAGCGAGGCTGCTTGTTAGAATGTGTTCAGACAGGAAGAAAAAAGTGAGCCGGCTGAGATGTTTGTCATGAAAGCAAACCTCAAACCAATTCAAACTGCAGAAAAAGGCTCACTTTTAGAAAAATACACAGTTCTGCCTGGGTAGGAAGTGAATAAAAACCACTTGTATCCAGAAACTATCTTGTGAGGGCATGTTTGTGTTGTATGATCAAGAGATGTACACAGGATGTTAAAGTGGTTAGTCCTGAATTTGTAGTGAACATTAATGGTAACCTCCCACTAACGAGGCGTCAGAATTGTGAATTACTTCATGTAACGTGATTCTCTGATTTGACTCCTAAAATACAGAACGAGTTGCAATGTTCATCCCTCTTGGTGTTCTTTCTCTTTTGCAGCCTTAAGTTACAACACTGACTTTAAATAAATGATGAAATTGTTTTAAGGAAAAATTCTAGAAAGCACTTCAAATGAATGAAAAATGTAAGGGGAAAAAAATCTTGTTTTGAATAACACTAGAAAATACAAAACATAAAAAAAAGGTACATGCATATGTGTTCATTCCCCAAAACTTCAACGTGTCTAGAAACACTTTTTGCAGCAGTGACAGCAGCAAGACTCTTCTGGTCCGTCTTTATGATTTGGGTCCATCTAATCAACTGCTTGTGTCCAACAATCTCCCTAAACCAGCTGTGTTGCTTCAGCGGTGTGTTCAGGGTCATTGTCCTGCTGGAAGGTGAACCTCTGTCCCAGTTTGAAATCTCTGGAAGACTCAAGTTTATGTCTAGATTGTATCTGTTTTGTTCCATCCATCTTTCTTTTAACTTTGACCAGTCTCCCAGTCCCTGTTGATGAAAAAACATCCCCTCAGCATGACGCTGCCACCACCGTGTTCTCAGCTTCATCCCTTCATCTCCTAATAATTGGTTTCAGTGGTGCTCTGTGGCACGATAAGGGTTCTGGAAAGTTATTTATTTATTTGTTTTTAATAAACCAATCCTGAGCTGTACTTCTTCAAAACTTTGTCTCGAGTTCCTTGGTCTTCATGATGTATCTTGCTTGGTGGTAGACGTTACTACTTAGAAGTGCTCCAGTTGTGTTGATTCGGGTGCATTCACACCAGCCCTGTTTAGTCCGCTTTAATCGAACTCTAGTCCTAGAAAGTCCGGTTTGTTTGGGGAGGTGCGAATGCACAATCAAACTGATATGAACCAAAAAAGTGAACTCTGGTCCGCCTAAAAATCTAGGTCTCGGTTCGGTTGAAGTGAACCCTGCCGCGGTTCGAATGCAGTGTGAATGCAAGCGGACCGGAGACCGCTCCAAAAGCAGGAAGGGGTCTAAAGCACAGGGCATTCTGGGTAAATACAACCAAACAAACTTGTGTGAAAAACAACATTCTCTATGGTCTTCTGCCTCATCTTCAGCTCATGCTGAGGCCATTGTTGAAAAATGTTTGTTTGGCACATGAGCCACAGACAAAACAGAAATCCTAAAACTGCTAAAATTTGACACCACTTCGTTTTTGTTTTTATTTCCAGAAGAAGCAGAAAAAGTGTCTTCTTCAGAGGTTTTTGTGTTGTTTCCTTCAGTAGTTGTTGGTGCAGCGCCACCACAGGCGAAGGGAGGTGGGGGGAACAGGTTGGCTCGACTCACTCAGTGCAGTGTGAATGCAAATTGCACCAGCTGATAATGTAGACAAATGTTCTGAATATTTCAGTGCCATCAGAATCCGTGTGTATCATTTGACAGGTGATCATTTGGATCGCTCACAATGTTATTTAACTGAACTTGTCTTTTCCTGTTTAAATGTTCTGTTTACAGCGGTCCAATCTCCTCAAACAAAAACTGTTAAAAAATGTGGTCAAAAATTTGACTCACTTTCATAAATCAAGTTCACGTTGTGTTTATTTGTCGCAAGGTTAACACGGGGTTAACGGTACAATGAAATGCTTAGGATGAGAAGAACTGATCTGACTCGCTAAAATAATCAAAGAACAAATAAACAAGAAAGACTAAAAGCATGAAATAAGGGTACACAAAAAAGTACCAAAAAGTGAGAAAGTAATTATACTATTTACAAGGTCCTAAAGAGAGATATTGAACAACAACATGGTAAAATATAACGGTGCAGCAGGATGAATTTGAATGAATAAGTATTTCAAGGTGGTAATATAATCTAAAATGCACATTATATTTTAGCTTATATATTATTTTAGCTTAATGCACACCAAAAACCTTCAAAATTCACACTCTTCAGTTTTAAATACCGGTATATATATATTTTTTATTATATAAAACAATATTTTTTCACATTTACCTTAAGCAATGAGGAGTTTGGGGAACTTTGTTGCTTTTAATCAAATTAGAAACCCTTGTAAATCCTAGGCAGGAACAAGGTTACCAAGGGGGGTGCATACTTTGCTACCTGTGCCAAATCCAGACATTTCAGCGTCATCAGAGGGAAGGATGTTATCTGCTGCTGAACCGGCTGCCTCTCCGCTCCTGAAATAAATCCTTGTGTTTGAAGCACACTGGGCATATTTTCTGAGACAGAAAGACTTTATTTATTCACTTCTCAACCCTGACAAGCGTCATAGTAAACTGAATGTAACCAGCAACATGTTTGCTTCTTTTCACATTGAAGTAAAGAGCGTGTCTTATAGTTGCAGCTTTCACAGGATCTCTCACGCCACTTTAATAAAACCCTTTGACTCCACCATCTTTGACATACTTGACATTACTACAGGCACCGTTCCTTGTTGGGCACTAAATTTCTCTGCTATTTACTCAGCCGTGTAATCTGAATGATGATGGGCTGCACTGGACCACGGTGCCTGCTTTGCCAAGCTGCTTTGTTGTTGTTTGCACTGACACATGCACGGACTGGAAAAGGTCAATTGCTTTTCTCGTAGTGAGAAACAGGAGACCCCTTGGATCATAACTTCTGCATATCTATGAGTCAGTCAGAGTGGCTGTGACTCATCTCCGTGGATTTATTGACTTGTGTACAAGCTTAAAATGGGGAGTCATAATTGTGTGGAGATGAAGGAATCCAAGCAGGCTAAATTATGTTAATGTGGCATCTGCTAGATGAGAACAGACCGTACAAGTATCTGTGTTCCTGTGCAACTTAGCCTGCCTCTAACAACAACAAAAAAAGTCAACATCAAGCTTTTCCATTTCTGTATGAGCTAATCAGAGCTACTCATCTATGACTGCCCCCTGAGCAGAGCTTTGTCTGCAGGACCGACTACATAAACTTAAGGAACGACTGGGTGTGGAATTTCAAATTAAAGGCCTAACATTCCTTAAATGAATGCAAATTGCGCACTGTCGTCCGTTCCAGAGTTTTAAACTAAAATCATGCTGTGATGAGAACTGGTGGAGTTATGAACATTTTGATCAAACGTCAACGATAAAGGATTGCTTGACCTTTAACCTTTAACCTTGTTGAGTAAACATGTTTCATATTTAAAAAGGCAGTTTTTGTCGTCATGATTCTTCATTGGCCTGCATGGACTGAACTCTACAGACCTGTTTGGCTCCACGGGGAAAACCTTGGATGTTCTCTGTGTTCTGGACCCGGTTCTGGAGGACGGTCTGGGAGGGCAGCTACTGCGGTCTTTATTATCATCAAGATGCTAACGCTGCTAATGCTGCTAACACTGCTAACGCTGCTAACGCTGCTAACGCTGCTAACACTGTTAATGCTGCTAACACTGCTAATGCTGTTAATGCTGCTAACACTGCTAACACTGCAAATGCTGCTAACACTGTTAATGCTGCTAACACTGCTAATGCTGCTAACACTGCTAACATTGCTAACACTGCTAACACTGTTAATGCTGCTAACACTGCTAATGCTGTTAATGCTGCTAACACTGCTAACTCTGCTAACACTGCTAACACTGCTAATGCTGTTAATGCTGCTAACACTGCTAATGCTGCTAACACTGCTAACACTGCTAATGCTGCTAACACTGCTAACACTGTTAATGCTGCTAACACTGCTAATGCTGCTAACACTGCTAACATTGCTAACACTGCTAACACTGTTAATGCTGCTAACACTGCTAATGCTGCTAACACCGCTAACGATGCTAACACTGCTAACACTGTTAATGCTGCTAACACTGCTAACGCTTTTAATGCTGCTAACACTGCTACCACTGCTAACACTGTTAATGCTGCTAACACTGCTAACACTGTTAATGCTGCTAACACTGCTAACGATGCTAACACTGCTAACACTGTTAATGCTGCTAACACTGCTAACGCTAGCTTCCATCTGCCTGAACGGACCAAACTCTACGGACTCGTTCGGTTCTGCGGGGAAACCTGGGATGTTCTCTGTCTTCCAGACCCGGTTCTGGACTGTGGTCAGTGAGGACAGCTGCTGCGGTCCTTATTAACATACGGACCAAACCTGCTAGCAGGACCTGCTCAGCTGCTAACAGAACAGAACCATGATGTTGAAAGAACCTCACTGCTAACAGAATCACACAGGTATTTTTTTTTTTCAACTTTGACGCCTTGTTTTTTTAGTATTTTAGTAGTATTTTTAATATGTGTTTTAGTACTTTTTAGTATGTTTTTAGTATTTTTGCTTCATGCTTTGATATTTCTTGTTGTTGGTTTCTTTTTTTTTTTTGCGACTCGAGACGGTTCTTCTCGTCCTAAGCATTTCATTGCATTGTTGACCTATTTTGCACATGACAGATAAACCTAACCTGTTTCTTTGGGTGTTACTGACTGACTATATTGGTGTGATTTTGACACTCAAAGTTGCAAAGTTTCATACCAAACATTTAAAACATTGTGATCCGTTATGTTTGTGTGTGTGACTGAAAAGAAGGATTCCATATATGCACCTAATAATCTACCTACGTTATCACTCTTTTATTTCTGTATGGTCTGTGTGCGCCTGCAGTGCTGAAATCCCATCCCCTGCTGCAGCACATGCTGGCCCAGCCTCTGTTCCTCAGACATCTTGTGCGTCTCTGGTGAATAATCAGGTAATTGATCATGGAGACAGGTAATTATTCCTGTGCCAGGCTCGCTGGCAAATGGAAAGTCCGGCAAAAAGCATCCGTCTCATCCAACACAGCCTGTGGAAAGAGGACAAGAGAGGTGTAAAATTGGACTGTGGGAGGATAAATGACCGAATGAAAAGACCTTGGATCACGAGCTTTTCTCTTGATTATTATTATTTTAATGCAGTTAGGTCTTGGCAGATTAGACGGCTGTCTGTTCCAGATTTTTCTGGGATAGCTAAAAAAAATAAAAGCCCAGTATTTCTAGAATAAAAGAGTGTTTCATGTCACCTTCCAAATCAATTAGGCTTGGATAACCTTGAGGAACAATGATTTTGATTAAACTTTGTAAATTATATTTTGCACAATTGTATGAGATCTGTTACTGCTCAGAATATGTGTTGAGGATGACTTTCATCTACTACCACACCTAACTTTAACTCAGTATATTTAAACTTACTAGAGTTATATATCCAATATTGTGTTGGCCCATGTTGGTTACTGTGGCAGCCATCTTAAATAGATGTTTTTGTCAAAATCTATAAGGTCCTCTGGATGGATTCGAAAACATTTAAAATTTAAATCTTGTTGAAACGTTTCATCTTTTATCCAGAAGACTTCTTCAGTCTGAGGAGCTGCAATAAGTCTCATAAATAGTGCCTTATCATAGTGGATCAATTTGTGGTTTATTAATTTAATTTAATTTTATTTTTTTATCCATCCAGAGGACCTGTTAGATTTTTCTACTGGGATTATTGCGCATGCATCAGGTTATTGTCAAAAATTAATCAGTTGTAGATGCATGATTACTTAATGATTACTTTCTGAGTTTTATTAAAATATGTCCAGTGATTCATAAGATATTTTGCTAACAGACAAATATGGTTGACTCCAAAAGTTAGTGTCAAATTTTTAAGCAAAAACACTGCACAATGTAAAGTACTCTGAATATGTGTTTGGTATTATACTCAACTACTACTACCGTATTTTTCAGCCTATAAGTTGCAGTTTTTTTGAATAATTTACATGACCCACAACTTATAGGACGAAGCGATATATTTATGGATTTTTCCCCATATTCATAAACTATATTTTTTGGCTGAGATATGACTGTTTTCATTCATTCTGACTGGGGAAAAAAAATAACAGTACCACTTTCAGCCACTTGATGGCAGCAGAGTATTGATAAGTGTATGGCAGGCTGTTGTATCGTGTAATAGGTAAACATGGCTATAATGACAAATTCAAAAAAGTTCAAGACAATAACAACTGGACTTTATTTATTATACTATACTTTATTGGGTTTTTTTTATTGAACTTTTTAGAACTTACCATGTCCTGGATGACTGAGAATCTTCACCAGCTTTTAATGACACAATCGGCCTGCCATATCATCCACACCTTCTTTCTGCTCTCTGCTTGGAACCGTCAAAACAGCTGCACCATCCCGGCGAAATGCAGCTAACATGACCATTAAAGTGCATTTATTAAGCAAACGTTAGACAGAGACACACATTTACTAGAATTTTGAGCAAACCAATTGTTTTTAAGTGTTAATCTTGTTACATTCTAAAGTCCTCCCGTGCACGCTCCCACGGTTGCCTTTTGGCAGGTTTTTGGCACAACACCGGTCCACATTTCCGGGTTGTCAGCGGTGACGCATAATAGATGTGACGTATACGACGAAGCGACATATTTATGGATTTTTTGTACTTTATTAGACAAATACGGACTGATGTGACTTATAGGGCGGAGCGACGTGTACGGTGGAAAATACGGTACATCAAATTGTATATTTTTAATTGAATTTTGTTTTCTGTGGTTGCCATTTTGACATGAACAGACTCCAATTGTTAATGAGTTGGAGATGCATGTCCAGTCATTACTCTCTGACATTTTCATTAAAATCTGTCAGGTAGATATTTTGCTAACAGACAAATATGGTTGACTCCAAAAGTTAATGTTAAAGTTTTAAGCAGAAATAATGTGTGATGAGTCGTGCTCAGAATATATGTTGCCGACGATGCTCAGCTATCACCACACCTAATTTTATCTCAAAATAAAAAATACTGGTTGAATTACAGCCATTGCTGCTTCCAAGGGTCCGTTAGCTGTAAAGCCTATCTAGAATTTAATTGACTACTAAAGTTAATTAGCTGCAGAATTAGGCAAACATTTTTTTACAAGTGTTTCATTAAATTGTGTCCAGTGGCTCATGAGATATTATGCTAACAGACAGAGTTTTGTATAATAAACTCTAAAGAACAGACACAATCAGTTAGGGCTTGAAGGGCTGTTAGGTGTAATCCTCAGCTACTACCACTCCAAATTTTAGCTTATAACTTGTTAAAATACCTGAGTTAAATATGTTTTTGTGTTTGCTAAGGAAGCTTAGCAGTGACGGCCATCTTTAATGACTTTCAACTTCAAAAGTTAATCATATAAAACCTAAAAAATAAATTAGAAGTTGTGCTAAAACCATGATGGTGTGATCGAACAGTTAAATGTTATATAGTGTCTCCTGATGCATGCTCAATAATAGAAAAATATAACAAAGTTAAGTCCGGTCCTCTGGATGGATTAAAATAACAATAATAGGTTTTTCTTTAAAAATAATAAATAAATAAATAAAACAGCTTTGGTGATGAACAAGTTTACGATCCTATGGTCAAAATGGGTGTCCTATGTTAGCCAAACACAAAAAGCAAGAATATTTAATTGATTAATAAGAAATGGTAATAAGGAGCAGGTTCATTTTGCTATCTAATCTCCTCATGGTAATGATTAAGTACATACAAGTATATTTTCAAATTAATTCCCTCTTATTCTTTTTTTATTTTGTATTTTTGTCTGTCTGATTTTTGGTTGTTGTTTGTTTGATGTTGGAAATGGAAATGATAAAGAGAAGGAATGTTGACGAGTGGAACGATGACCCTGAGGCGATAACAAGCTCTTGTAATCTTCTAAATGATTCAAAAATAAATAATAATAATAAAAAAAAAAAAATTAAAATCTTAAAAACTAAAAAAAATAGTTGTTTTTAATGTTTTAGTATATATTTTTTTAAATCCGTGCAGAGGGCCTGGCTCACATAGAGTGTTTGCGTCTCGGGGTCATGAAAGTCGAGCCAGTGTTGGTGTGACAGACTGTAGAGGCAGAATTTTACATACACCTTCTTCCTACAGTTGTGATCTAGATCGCTTGCTTCATTGGTGTCATTTAGGTTCGTTCTGGAGCAGTGAGTAAACCAATCTTCTTACATACACCCCTGTCTGCAGTTTGTCCTGATTTATGAACGGGGAATAACTGAGCTGAACTCCAGGCTCATTTGTCACCTGTCGTTAAGATGTACTGGTCAGGTGTTTTCCTCCCACAAACAGCCACCCTCAGCCTTCTCAGTCTCTGGGCTGTTGATGCTGCTTCTGGGGCCCGTGTGAAGAGCAGCAGCAGAAGAAAGGAGCCCTCGCTGCCTCACCAGCTGTGTGTGTGTGTGTGTACCTCACAGATAAAAAACAGAAAAAGAACGGCATTATGTGTTGTTGAGTTTGTCTGCTGGAAGATCTCTTCCCCCCTCACGGCGATCACTCATTGTCATTTTTCATTTTCGCAAGTGTGTGCACAATGTCCCTCCCCACCCCTCTTTGCTTCCCCTCCATCTTTCTTGCGCACCCCTCCGCCACGCTCAGAAGTGGTTGAGCTCTTGTGGGCTGAAACTCCCACAGGAGACAGACACTTATTTGGCTCCAGGATGAAGCTAGATGTGTGCTGAATTGAAATGCTAAGTCTAGCATGAAACTCCGAGGGCTATGGGAGACTAATCAGTTGTTGAAAGACAAATAATGAAATAAATATAGGTGGTTTACAGCTCTAATATAGTCTGATCATGTGCTGTTGCAGTTTCTGTTCCTGACTGCCGCTGAAACCTCAGTTGTAAAACAGGCAAGTGGATGAACTGCAACAAGCCCCCTCCTGACACTCACAAACACACATGCCACCCTCTCCAGCCACCACTTTTGTCTTGTTATGGACAGAGTGAAAGGAAGGGTAATGTCCCTTCTTAGCACTCAGTCTATCCCTGGAGAGGTTCAGAGGGGAAGCTTTAAAGACGCAGTTGCAGATGTCATTAAATATGTATTTTCCTCAGCAGAAAGCCCTCTAAACACACAACCTACATTAATTACCGGTACTTTGAGATGTATGTTGGGAGAGAAGACATGGAGGATCAGTAACGGGGGTGCTGCTTCGGTCTGCTGTAGCCCAAAATAAAAGTTCTTCATTTGTGGACTCATCTAATTTACATCCCTCACCTATGTAAGACGTGGATCATGACTAAAAGAACAAGATCCTGGACATGAGCAACTGAAATGAGTTTCCTTCAAACAGAGGACAGTGATGGATCGACTAACAGATGAGGTCAAGAAGGAATTCCTGTGGACGATGATGTTTGCAGATGACATTGTGATCTGTGGTGAGAACGGAACAGGTGGAAGAGAACTTGGAGAGGTGGAGGTATGCACTTGAAAGAAGAGGAATGAAAGTCAGCCGTAGTAAGACAGAGTCCATGTGTGTGAATGAGAGGGAGGAGGTGGAACAGTGAGGCTACAAGGAGCAGAGGTCACAAAGGAGCAGGACTTCAAGGACTTGGGGTCCACTGTCCAGGAAAATGAGGAGTGTGGTAAAGAGGTGAAGAAGAGAGTCCAGGCAGGATGGAGTGGGTGTAGAAAAGTTTCAGGAGTGATTTATTACAAAAGGGTGTCAGCAAAGGTCAAAGGAAAAGTTTACAAGACAGTGGTGAGACCAGCTATGTTGTATGGTCTGGAGACAGAGACATGGACAAAAAGACAGGAGAAAGAACTGGAAGTGGCAGAAATGAAGATGTTGAGGTTCTTCTTAGGAGAGACAAGGATGGAGAAGATTAGGAATGAGATCATCAGAGGTACAGCACAGGTTGAACAACTGGGAGGTAAAATTAGAGAGGTCAGACTGAGATGGTTTGGACATGTCCAGAGGAGGGACAGTGGATATATTGGTAGAAGGATGTTAGAAATGCAGCTGCCAGGAAAAAGACAAAAAGGAGATGTATGGATGCAGTTAGAGAGGACATGCAGGTAGTTGGAGTGAGGACAGAGGACGCAGAGGACAGAGTGAGATGGAGGAGGATGACTCGCTGTGGCGACCTCTGAAGAACGAACAGCTGAAAGATAAAATGAAAACTGTTACTCAGCTCTATAGAATTGCATTCAGGGAACAAATTGTATTCTGAATGGTGTTTCAAAATCAATTACAGACATTGTGTGCTTCCTAGACAATCACTGTGATCTCTTGCAAATGTAATAAATAAAGACGAAAATGGGACTTTAATGTCGCCCTCAGCCTCGTTATGACACTATATATTGAAATCACGACTCTGTATTCTGAATGTTAAATGGTAACATTTGGATTTTGCAATCACTTTTTGACAAGTTATTTGTAGATGCAACAATGTATGATGGTAGATCATACATTTCCAAGCATGCCTGCCTTCTTTTTGCAAAGACAGCAGTGCAGCAAATTGCTCCTTATCTTCTGCTTTTTATTTGTGAATTCAAAAACTGTGAGGATATGGTAAATACTGGATTCAAACCAGGGCTTAATTTGAGTCGGATCCTGCCGGAACAGGATCCGGGAACTCTCTTTTATTTTGATAGGGTGCATTACAGTAACAGTTTGTTTGGATCGGTAACTCTCAGGCTTAGTAATAATAAAGTTATGAACAAATATGACTGCCCTGAACAAATAAAACTTATACTGGATATGTAAACTGACAATAATTACATAAACACTAATTTTAAACACAACAGCCACTTACAAATTCTTAATATCACATACGAGCTGCCAACTTCAAGTAGCATTTCCACCTCTACACTTAAAAAATCTCGGCCCCTAAAAGAGTGGTGAGGGAGAGTGCCGAGCTAACCAGACAGTCGTACACGGTCAGGAGCTCAAAGGCAGCTGCCATGAACAGACAGAGGAGGCGCATGGAGGTTTCACATGTGGAGTCGGACAGAGAATTCAGCGGAGAAGAGTCAGGCGTGGAACTGTCAAGTGGTGGTGGGGGGGAGGGTGTAGAATGCTTGACAGATGTTTACAAATGTAGTTGAACAAGGATGTTTAACAACTCGTTAAAATACACCAACATTCAGGAAATTGTATCTACTTAATTCAAGATTTTCTGGGGAAAGACCCACTGCCAAACCACCCACTCCGCACCCCACTCCCCCCAGCCGGGCCACCCACTATTGCATTCTGGCATCAGCCGGTTTACAAATTAAGCCCTGATTCAAACTGCATGTCAACAAGGGAGCTAGTCTTTAAGGAGTGGCATTTTACATTAATGTGGTTTTCCTTTAAATACTTGCTTATTTAAATATGGGCTTATTGTTCTAGTTCAGGGAGATGTTTGGTTGGCCGAGTTTTTAGAAGTGCAAGTCTCACATTCTAAGTAGTTTGAATGTACAAAATCATTTGTACCTGCAAAAAAGGCTCAATCTGTTGATGGATCTGGGCCTTAATGCAACCATAGCGTTTAGAATTGAGCTCGTGTGTTTGCAAGAGTCTACAAAACATTTTAGCACAGAAAGCATTTTGATGAAGCAATATGAGAAAATGTTCTTACATGGAGGTTAATTCCAAAACAGGTTTGGAAAGATTTAATGGCATTACTAAGCGCCACGTTTGAACTGGATATTCATTCAACCTTTATTTCTACAGGCTAGACTCAATATGACCTTGACCTCTTTAAGTGGCTGTTGAGCTCCTGGCAAAAACCAATGCAGACATGTTTCTATTTTTAGTATTCTACACTGCCTTGTAATGTAGTCCCCCCCCCCCCCTCCCCTGGCTACCTTTCCTAATTATCATTTTATTTTCATTTGTTTAAAAAAAAAATTGTATGCATCCTTTATGATTGTCTATTGTTGTTGTTGTCCACTGTTGTCATCACTCTGTTAAAATTCAGGTCTCTCTTGTAAATGAGTCCCCAAGGCTCAATGGGATTAGCCTGAATAAAATAAAGGTAAAAGTTTTGTAGATGGAGCCAGAGAGGGGGGAGAGAACGAGGTCCTGGGTTTCCAAAAGATGGAAGGTGATCCAGAAGAGGCGAGTGTCGTTGGAGAGGAAAACAGGTTGAAGGTGCTCAGTAGGTTCAAATTCAGGTTGATGTTTGGTAGTTGCAGGAACAAGGTGATGATAGGTTGAAGTCACAAGGAGCAAGAAGTTCTTGCAAGAAACAGATGTGGAGGACTTGTAAGTCACAAGAGAAATCACAAGGTTAGTCAAAATTTCATGAAGCATTTTTACCGGCTGTCCGTTATTTTCCATGAGGCATCATAATGTTCCAGCGTAGGAGGAACGTCTGGCAGAAGTTTAAATACTTAGCAGAGCCGTCTTCCAAATCAAGTGCACAAGTGGAGCGGTGGATGATTATGATGAACGGCAGCTGTGGAGAAAATGGTTGTGGCTGGAAACCAAGGAATCCCACAGTTAGAATCTCAGTCAAAGTGTATCAATGTTGTTGTTCATTCTATTCAAATCAGAACCATCTCCATCCCTGAACATCCATCCATTCATTTTGTAAAACCCTCTTTTCTTTTCCAAGTTGCAGGTGGAGCTGGTTCAAGTTCAAGTCAATTTTATTGTCATTCACATCGCATGTGGTACACGAAGTGGAACAAAATTATGTACCCAGTTACACCCAACCATAGCAAATACATAAAGTATAAAAAGAAACAGTAAATAAGATAGAGATATACGCTAAATGATCTAAGATATATACTCTTCCTATCTCCAGCTGTCACCCTGGACATGTCTCCAGTCCATTACAGGGACACATAGAGACAAATCAGACAAAAAATATATATTTCACACCCGGGACATATTAGTTACAATTGAAATAACATAAATGATTTAAAGAAGATAATCTACGATCTGCCAGCTGTTACCGTTGAGAAGATACTGTTTACAGAGACCTTGAAAGCTACACTTGGGAAACCTATTGACAAGTAATAATTATGTCCAAATATACCCTGCACATGGTTATTGACCAGCATCCCATACATTATTGATGAATTTGTTGGGTTGGAGACCTGAATCTAAATTTGTGTTTGTTTTCCTGCAGATGAATGAATGAGTGGATATAATTCAAATTGACCCAAACGTATTAAAATTAACATTTTCAATAAATCGAGTTTGTAGCTTTGTTGTCAAATAGGGGAAAGCTAATAATGCTTATTTGCAAAATCCAGATAATCAGCCTGAGCTGCTGTGATCTTTGCTTCTTCGTACTCTGTCAAAACTTGATTTATTCATATATTAAGACACTGACGTTTTCATTTTGATTCAAGACTATAATGATATTGAATTTTTGTTTCATTTTGCTATGATGATTTCATTAGTTATCATTCTGGCAATGAACATTTTTAATTAACATAATGTAGTTTGATTAATTTCTCACATTTGTGCATCACACCAGCAGGATCTGACCCTGTTGCCCATTTTACTTGTTTTCTCCACAGTGATGCTCATGTTGAGGCTTTTATGAGCTTAAAATTGAGCTGAGATTTGGGCCTGATGTGTTAAGTGACTCAAACAAGGTTCGTTGTGTCTCACATCGGTTGTTACTATGAAATACACGGCGGTGTTATCCATCAATTACATTGGCACTTTAATTTACACATTTCTGCAAGTGTTGCAATTTTTTTTTTTACATGATCAACTAATGTAATGAGCTCAGTGCGGGATGCTAAAGAGCAAAGTAAGATTTGGAGGGTGTATCATGTGTGCTGGTGTTAGTGCTGATGGAGCAATCAGATCCCATCAAGAGGACTGGAGTTGGCAGGGAGGTAAACGGACCACTGTGTTAATCAGCTGACTAGGAAGGGGAGCACACTTTTGTAGCCGCTGCCATCCCACACACAACCTCTAATTAAACAATCAGGGGGCCACTCAGCGTTGAATCATAACTGGTTCTGCTCCACAACGCCTTCAGTAGTATTCTCAGCACTGTTGACTCCCCACTTGCTGCAACTGACCGTGCCCTTGAGCTGAACTTTCCACCTTTGTGTCACTCTGGCTGCTTCTCCTTTTCTCCATAACAGCCCATATGAGTGACGGGGAAACTGCAGCGTCTGCAAACCAGTGAGTGCTGTGGCTCTTCTAAGTTCTTTTGTTCATAGCGGGGGCATCTAGAAGACCAAGAATTCAGGATTGCATTGCAACAACAGACTCTAAGTCTAGAAACAGCTGTTTTATTCATTAAAGTTTTTTTTTTTCCTGCTACACATTAAAATGCTACTTTCTCTCCTGTGGCCCATTCCTGTGTGTCCTTTAAAAGAATGACAAAGCACCATCTCACAGAGGAATGTTCTGGCCGTTCACCCAGGTCAGCTGTCTGA
Source organism: Nematolebias whitei (assembly GCF_014905685.2). NCBI lineage: Eukaryota > Metazoa > Chordata > Actinopteri > Cyprinodontiformes > Rivulidae > Nematolebias > Nematolebias whitei. The sequence continues at coordinate 42,884,678 of NC_056511.1, forward strand.
CAGCAGACCAGTTTAGTCGCCTGCTAAGGCCTAATTGTGACAATGATCTGATTCTCTCCTTCTTCCTGCCTCATTTCAAAGAGTTCTGTGCTGAGCCTTCTTCCAAGTGGCTGGCAGTCAGCAGGGCGAGATGGGGGTGCACATTTCATTAGCCTTCAATTCATGTTGAATTTATTAGTCCCATGCTGGTTCTGCAGGCTGGGAGACTGCATGAGGGGGGGAAATATATTCTGAATAGACACCTTTTCCTCCATCTGCTTGCAACGTGTGTGCAAAATGACAGCAAGAAGGGAGGGGAGTGAACAGGATGGGGAGAGACGGGGGAATAGGGAGCGAAAGAACCAAGAAGGCGGGAAAAGAGAGGGGGGAGTAAGAACAACCGCCTGACAACAAGGGCTTGTGAAAAGACTGTAGCGGGTAAAAGTGTGTCAGATCATTTACCAGCAGGGATGCATAACTTGATCTTTGTAAAGGCAGAAGCCCTGCAGAAAGGCACTTGTCTAGTCAGCACTGCAACAAAGGCATAGCTATGGCTTTATTTGTGCGCCTGGAATGTTCCTGTGTGCACATGGGCAGCGTCTGAACAACTAACCTCCGCTCCGTCAGGGGAGGGAACATGGTGCTAACATCAACCAGACAGATAGAGAAGCCAAACAATGTTGCACAAGCTGATCTGACAAGCTCTTCGCACTATTTAACTACAGAAGTGACTGAACAAAGAGCAGCTTTCTGTGTGGCTGCCTCTGAATAACACGCTCTGGAAAGATTTATGTTGTAGTGCAATGGTCTTCTTGCAAGGCAGGCTGTGCAGCTAAATTTGAGCAAGTGTTACCTGACAAGGAAAGTCCATCCATTCTTTGTAAAGACAGCATACACGGTTTCTTTATGCTATGCCTTGTTGCTCTGCGATGCTAACGAGAAATGTTATCCGCTCAGTCAGCTCGTACACAATTTGTCTGAGGTATTCAGGCGGAGGCTGTAGGGGCACCACGCCAAACACATCTTCCAGGGCAAATATACTCCAACAAACCTTTGAACTTAGCTGCAGCAATACAATAACAACATGAAACACCATTCAAAGTGTATTTGTTCTTCATTCAACAGAACTTTTTTATAAACCTTAAAACCAGTATTTATCTGAACTCCTAGTCAGCTCACTCCTGTGTCACATTATTTCTAATGGAAAGGAAACAAGCCCAACAATTCTTTAACCTGTGGGTGGGTGGCGTCCGTCCGTCCATCTATATAATGTTAAAAATCTTGGTGTTATTTTTGATCAGGACATGTCTTTTATCCCCCACATTAAAAACGTTACTAGAACCTCCTTCTTCCACCTGCGTAATATCACTAACATTAGAAACATCTGATCTAAAGATGATGCAGAAAAACTGGTCCATGCATTTGTCACGTCTAGACTGGACTATTGCAATGGTTTATTATCTGGGTGTCCAAATACTTCTTTAAAACGTCTTCAGTTGATCCAAAATGCTGCTGCTAGGGTCTTAACTGGAGTTACTGGGAGAGATCATATCTCTCCAGTTTTAGCTTCTCTCCATTGGCTCCCTGTCAAATCCAGAATAGAATTCAAAATCTTACTTCTAACCTACAAAGCTCTCAACAACCTAGCTCCATCTTATATTACAGATCTTATTGTTCCATATTTTCCTAACAGAGCACTTCGCTCTCAGGCTGCAGGTTTACTTGTGGTTCCTAGAATTTACAAAAACAGAATGGGAGGAAGATCTTTCAGTTATCAGGCTCCTCTCTTGTGGAACCAACTTCCAATCTCTGTCCGTGAGGCTGACACATTGTCCAGTTTTAAGACTTTCCTTTATGATAAATCCTATAGTTAGGGTCGGCTTAGGTTTCCTGAGCTGTCCCTTAGTTATGCTGCTATAGGCTCAGACTGCTGGAGGA
>NC_056511.1:42906594-42927517 GCF_014905685.2 Nematolebias whitei
TTCTCCACGATGGACTTCGTTTTTAAGCTCAGTTTGACCACGGAGGAGAGAGACGAAGCGCTCGGAGTATTTTCTCTTTAAAGCGGACACGGTGTCGGGCTCCAGGGGGGAGGAGTGTGTGGGGGGGGGGGGGAGCTGCTTCTTTTGCTCTCCTTTTTGTTTTACGAACATTGTTGCACTTGTTTTAAGAAGACGCTGCGCACTTTTCGAGATGCCCGTGTAGACACGGTCCCCGTGGTGTCCGCGTTCAGCTCCGGCGGAGGGAAACTGCAGTCGGAAGGTTGTTGAATTAACTCTCCTCCAAAAAAAAATACTTCTCGCTGATCAGGCTTGGACATCACCGTAAACACCGATCGGCAAAAACAAACACGCCAATTAAAAAAATATATATATATATTTCCCCGGACGTGAAAAGATGGAGAGCTGGATCTCGCTGTGAGGAAGGATGACTTCTTGTTTTGTACCGAACGGGGCCAGCTTGGAGGATTGCCATTCCAATCTATTCTGTCTGGTAAGAGATTTAAAACTAAGGAAAGCAGCCATTTTTAACTAGCCGAGCGGGCTAAGCTAACGTTAGCCGCCGTTAGCCAGGCTTGCGGCCTGTCGCGCTGACACCAGTTTTAGGACAAGCTCGGCTAAATGTTTATTTCAGCCGTTGTGCGCTGCTTTGAACTTTCCCTTTTCCACCTGTTCACAAACAAAAGCGCTCCCCGCTTTTCAAACTTCAACATGTTTAAGACCCGGAACAGTTCCGCAGCACCTTCTCTGGTTCGCCGTGTTTGTTGTGAACTGAAGGTTTAGTTGTTGCGGGACTTGGGTCCACTTGATGCACGCCAAGAAGTTAAACACAAACCTGTTCGTTATTATCAAGCGCTGCTCGGCTCGTCCACACGTGCCTCCGCAGGGTTGCTGTCACGTTAACCTAATTGTTTTTACACTGTTTATTTGCAGGTGTTTATATTCTATTTGCACCCACTGGGCTTCATTATATAATCTGTGGCATCCCCTGTCAGTCCAAATAGCCACTGGTATAAACTGGGAGGGAATTTGTAATGTACTATAACATGATGTGGAAGGTTGACATCACCCTGAATAGCTGTGGTTGGACCCAGTTGGTATTCTTTAAATCCCACGTGAGGGTTCATTAAGAGTAATAGCACATTTTAGCCTGGACAGCAAACGTAGATTGCCTGCTCAAGTGTTCTGTCCCTCTTCTCACCAGATAATCAAGAGCACAGTCCGAGTGTTTGTTGTTGCAGTTAATTGGCTTGTCAACAGGCTTAACTACACTTGTATGGCGGACTGACAGGCTGATGCGCTCCCCTTCAACGTCGTGCTTCCCAGTAGGAAGGCCTTAATGGGATGTGAAGAGCCCTAAACGCAGCCGCCTCTTACACGTTGAAAGATTTCATGAGCTGCGATGAAAATGCCTTGACCTTAGATGCGTTTTGCAAATACGAACGAAGACGTGTAGTAACGCTGACATTAAATGCGCTGATGATAACAATATAGTGGGAATACTGGACTGCTCACAGTGCAGACTGACACAGCTTCCACGCCGTCCGCCCTCTTCAAGGTAACATTTCATTGCGGAGGATGCCCGCTCTCTTCAGGACTGCTCCTTTGGGTCAATCGTGTGCGCTGAACTCGTAATTACAATGTTTGCGACGGTGCTTGAAGGCAGCGCAGTGGACGGACTCGATGACGGCTGGTAGTTGTGGTGCTGTGCCCGTCTGGCTGACATTTTCCTGCACACTGAGACTAAGCATAACACCGCTGCTGTTATGACTCACTTGCTGAACAGAGTCCACTTTGTGGTTTTATGGCAAAAGAATGTGAGCACACTGTGGTAGTTTACCCCCCTCCGCTCTTCTGTGGAAAGTCCTTTGGAGCATAATATTGTACGCTCTTATTTTAGTGGAGATGAACCTGGAGCTCAGTTTATTTATATCTAGGTTGGCATACACACTTGTAGCTGCTTTGTTAGTAGTTGTACGTTTTTCTGCTGTTTTTATGAAAGCATCCAAATTCAGTGAATAACCAAAAAGTACATGTAGCTCAAATGAAACTGCCTAAATTTGCGTTTCTGTTAAGAAGAACATGCAAATGCACAGTTGTTGGTTTCATGTTGACTTCATGATGGAGCTAACGGTCGGTGAGTCGTGACAGGCAGAGACGGAAACGCAGACTTGGTAAAATGGAGCATCTGTGGCACGATTTGAGCAGCTTCACCTGTTGTTTCATATCTTAAAAAGCAGGAAGGCAGCTGTTTGTACACACTGTACCCTATTCAGACCCAGAGCTCGAGGTTGCCAGAGGGAAGGTGAGCAGCTGGCAGAACCAGAGGTCACAACCCCTGGCTGAAGCGTGCGTCACCTCAGGAAAACGTCTTGCCTGTCTGTATCCAGTGACTTCGGCCTGAGACTCTCCGCTCATGCACCGGTGTGAGTTTTGGCTTTGGCGTAAAGAAATCTAAAACGGCTCATGACCAGCATTGCTCACCCTGCTGGGACATTTTCTGAGTAGTTGCTCGCATACCTGAGCATTTACTCAGACACAGTCAGGAAGGAAAACAGAGTGGGTTCACAGTGCATAAGATGTTGGAAGCATGCGCCCAGCCTGTGAAACATAGTCGTCTGGGGGAAATACTCAGGATTCCTTGGCATTCAGCTTTTTTATACACAGTCTGTGAGTAATTTGTTTAAAAAGGACAAACGGCACAATAGCACAAGGCACCATTCTCGACAGAGCACTCCGCTTCTCTGATATTGCTGATTTGGAAGCAGAATGGTGACATTCAGCGCTTGTATATTATTAATAAATCTATATTTTATTCTTTCTCTTTAAACCTAGGGGGATGTAAGGACATACTGATTTAGATGCGTCATGTTTTAGATGAATAGACGAGCCGTAAAAAGCAGTTACAAAAACTAAAACGTGCAGATAAAAACATGTACATGTAGGAATAAGTACCCAGAACTGAGATTATTTGATTTTAGCAACAATATAATTTATTACAAATAGAATTTACTGAACATACTTAAATCATTTAAACAGCGTTCAATTTCAAAAAAGAGTTTTGTGTGTTTGCGTGTATTAAAAAGAAAAGTGTTTAGGTGCACAGTCTGGCTGCAGGACACCTGTAAGTTCAATAATTCTTGGTTTTGATCTTTTCCTTGCCGTTCTGTTTGAGAAGCTTCACATCGGCTGTGGCTGAGTGCTTAGAGCAGTCGTCCTCCATTGCAAGAGTTGGGGGTTTAATTCCACCAGCAGTCACATGCCGAAGTGTCCCTGGGCAAGACACTGATCATTGCCTCCGATGTGTGTCCCATTAATGTATGAATGTGATAAAGCTCTGACTAGTCTTTGTATAGATCTAGTATAGAGCTGTATGAATGGGTACACGAGGGCACAGATTGTAGTGTAAAGAGCTCTGAGTATCTTGATAAGATAGAAAGTGTATATAAGTACAGTCCATTTACGATTAATCAGTGCAACATAAACTTTTACAAAATCATCTCTGTGCACATTTAATTGCAGTCGCGTCTGGTGCTGCTCACAGATCATCAGTAAAACAAAGCAACAACTTGACTAACTTCATATTGAAATGATTTTACTCGAGTTCTTTCAGAAAGGCAACGGTTTCATAATAAAAGTGACTTTGGACAAACTTCTCTAATTCCATCAGATACGGATGCTTGACTTAACAATGTAGAGCTACTGGATCAAATCACTCCATTTTCCCATTCAGTTTCCGTCCACCTTTGGCACTTTGCCACAGTCTCAGCTGTCATCGGTTCCACCACACACCGCACCAGTTAAGGGTCTGCCCTCTGTCGGCACCCAACGCACTCTGCCCGGTTTATGGGTCCATCTTTATTCGTGGTTCCAAGCAAACTGCTCCGAGGTGATGATTTAGTTGTAAGCAGACGGCAGCCGTTGATTGGCCAGTAGAGCTACGCCACTGGATGACCTGCCCTTTAAAACTGGAAGCTACCTCTATCTCCATTTCGTCTCTGATCGTGTTGAGTGTGTGTTGTTTTGCCAGTGTCTGGTATGGAAGCTCCAAAAATCATGCTATGGACCAGTGACGAGGTACAGACCTTCCTAACTTTATTGGCCAAAGTTAGGATTCAGCGCGAGACGGCGCCACACGGAGTGAGCACATTTCCAATTGAAGTCCGATAATGGTGCGATTAAGAACCACAATGGGTGGAGTGGCTCAAACATGACCTGTTACGATCCCGCCCACTTTACACTGACGATCCCGCCCACAGAGCGGGGAAACGAGTCACGGTGTTAATTCACCTCCACCTGAGAAGAGCCGATTAGACCAGGTCTCTCTTGTAAATGAGTCTCCGAGGCTCAGTGAGATAAATCTTGTGGTAGTAGTTGAGAGTCGTTCACAACAAATACTCCAGCGCTAACGGATCATACGAGATCACGAGCATGACATCGCATATAATATTAACAACTGTAATTCTGTAGTTTCTCCTTGTAAGATGATCTCTGTTTAAAACGGTGCCGTCAGAGATACGCATTGCTTTTTGCAAGGCAAGACTTGATTCACTGAAGTGTCAGGACTTAAAGTAAAATTTGCAGACGTTGTGTGAAGAAGAGCTCAGGACGGTAAAGTCAGTGACATTTGACAAGTTCACGATGCAGATTCTGCAGTTTGCATTAGTTGTCACTTTGGAAAACATTTTTTTCAATAATTATTTTTCTTGGTTGTAGTCTTGATAATCTGCTGCTCTGCTAGCAATCTAAACTAAGAGCTGATGGCAAACACCGTTTCTCCTGAAGATCAAGTCGGTTATAGCAGAGTAATTCAACGTTTCCTTTGGCTACTCCCTTCTTCAGGGGTTGCCATTTACGTTTTTGACGCAACCTGGCTTCGAACCCGCAACCTCAGCGTTACAAGACAACTGAATACTGAGCTACTGCACCCCCCTAAGAGTATTAAACAATATTATTTAGTTATTAGATTTTTCTTTCCTTTCAGAACGTAACGCAAATCATTCAGCTCCGCTCTGGCACGGTTTAAAGAGAATGAACGATTTGTAAAGCGCTCAAGTGCCTTCTCTGCAGAAAAGTCCAGTAATGATGCAGATGTCCTGATGGCATCAGAAACGAGGACGGAAAAGGTCACGACTGAAGCTGTAATGTAAGATGAGGAGGGCAGCCTGCTGCTCCCTTAAGTTAACAGCACAGCAGCAGCTGTAGCAGCAACATCAATCTCAGTATTTTAGCTGTGACTGCTGCAACTGTGGCTTAATATCAGCAATGAACCTGGTCGAACTTTCTGTGCCCACAGGATTTGGTCAGTCGCTCCGTTGTGCAGAGTCACTGCTGCGCGTGTGCCATTTTAGAAGACGCCTAGTCCATCAGACGGTTCAGCTTTGTCTTAATTAGTTTCACTCAGAAACGCATGCTTTATGAGAAAGTTCATAAAATAAGCTTTTCATGTTAAATATGGTTACGGACAGGAGTAGATGGGTCAAAAATGGACCACTGGCAGCAGAGCAACACATCCACAGGTGGCTGCAAACAGTGAAATAATTCGAACACAAAATTTAAATAAAAAAGTGCTACTTTTAAATAAACGGCTGTAAATGTTTAGCTCTTTGCCAGCTGTTGACATTGTGCTAAACCCCAGTGATACTTTAGCAGAAAAATCAGAGTGGATCAAATAACTTTTTTCTGTTTAACACACTCCTTTTGTTGCTCCCGCCTTTGAAAGCTGATATGTTTTGTTCTCTGGCTGATAAAACTCTCCTAGTGGAGGATCTTATATGTAAACTAAAAATCTACACATTTATTTACCCACACCAGGTCAAAAAAAAAAACAACAACCTGTGAACGATGAATAAAACAGAATGCAATGATTTGCTAATCTAAACCCATCTTTTAATCACAGTGGAACATTTTAAGCGCATTAAATCCTGAAACTGAGAAACTGCATCATTTTTTAGACATTAAAGGTAATTTAGACGTTCATGGTTGCAACACATCTCAACAGTTGTTCCAGGTCCATCTTCTTTGAGCAGTGCGTAAACATCTATAGGAACACGAGGCGACCAGCTCTAAGGTGAAGGACTTCATGCTGGGACACGTTGTCCTCCTTGTCTGATGGATAGAAGGTTGTGTTCAAGCATCCCAAGTGAACACGTTTTTAAAAGTGAAGTGATCAGAATGGAACAAGTTCATCTTTAGAAAATGAAGTATTTATTAGGATGTTTGTATTGATTTTTTTAAAGGAGTTATCTGAGCCCACGTCTACACTGGGAAGCATTAAAAGATGAGCTCGTCTGACCAGAGTGCATGTGCTTTTTATATGCCTCTGTTAACGAACCATTTCTACACAACTTACATTTCGACACATCAACTCTGATCCTGCTGCAGATCTTCTTTTTTTTTCACCTGAGCTTTGTAAGAAAGTTTAGAATCGACTACAACTCCCAAAATCCCCTTTACTGTTTAGATGCAATATATAGCCCTTCTCATTTTGAACTAAAACCATCTGGGAAGTTAGTACTTTCTTAACTAATCCATAAACTTTTTATTTACTTCAGACTACGACTGCTTAGGTGCAGTACTCAAATTGCTCAAAATTACGCTTTTATGTTCTTCTAAACGTTGTTTTTATAGAAAGTACACATAATTTGAAGGATTTCTGTATAGGAGCCTTTTAATCCTGCGTGCGTATAAATACAAGAAGGGCTTTATCTTTTAATGTCAAGTAATTACTTTCTGCTTTTGTTCTCTGCCATTAAGATGTGAATGGTAAAAGCAACGTTAATATGCATCTTTCAACTTCCGCTCCTCGGTTACGCTCGAGTCATCGTAACGATGGTTGAGATTTATCCTAAACTGCAAGAAAACTGGGTTTGGCTGGAAGAAGAGTCACTTATGCAAAACAATTTCGGGCATGAGCGTGAAGCCGACTTCGAAGTGAAAAGAGTAACCGAAACACTTATTTGAATAAGAGTCTTGGGGTTTTATTTTATTTATTTTTTTAACTTTTTGTGTCAGTACTTTGAAAGCAGCCTGTCTTTCACCGTGCAGCACGTACATGCACCGAGAAGTGCAGGAAACTGATCAAATCTGCGAGCCAGTGAAGAAACAACATCCTGTGTAAGATAAAACATTTGGACATGGTCACCAAGCTGATGGGGGGGTGTCCACCTTGCAGTACTTGCGATCTGATTTCACAGTGAACCGTTGGTTCCACCCTCCTTTTCCATTGTGCGCACAGATGTTTCCGAGCAAGATGCAGGTGTAAAGTCGTGCTTCTCGCGCTGCAGCAGGAAGGAGCAGCCTGCCGCTGCACGCAGACTCGACTCTGAGCTGGTTCTGTGCATGTGGAGCGGCTTTAGAAATCCTCAGGAACCCACCTAGTTCATCAGAGATCTTGTTTGGATCACGCTCACGGACAAAAACTGTGATTTTTCATGAAACAAGACTAATGGAGCCCAAGTGTTCCTGTCGTTACTTGCAGCTTTTCTTTTACCTTCAGCTGTTGTGGGTAGCAAATTAAACGCACGCTTTGTGGTTTTATGATGATGCGTAGAGGATTTGTATTTACCCGTGACAGTTATGGGATGCTGGCCTTTTTTCACAGACGGTGCTTTATAGAAGTGGTTGCAGATATACAGTGGAAACACTCTGATTCTTGCTATCTTCATCTACTGCTCAATACCATCTTGCCAATAACACTCTTTTTTTTTAATTGTTACTGCTGCAGGTTTTTGATAGTTTTGCTCAGTAAACCTTGAAGCTTCCTTAAAATAATTTCATCAATATACTCAAGCAGATTTCTCTATAAATCTTTTTTTACAGATACTCTCAGAACACAAATGTCAAAGTAGCAGCTTCCCTTTGTTTGCTACTGACAAGTATATTTTAGTCTCTGTGAACTCCCATGTCCTGTCACTGCTGATTTAAAATATGGAACAAAATCTAAATAAACATTTGATTTTTGTTTCATTGGTATAAAGTTTAGACGAGATTTAGCCAAGACTGTGGTCTGATTTATGTTTTTAAACTAATAAGACAAGTTTATTTAGCTACATGAGGCTTTCCAAAATGGTCTGACTGGAATTTAAAAAAAATTTCAGATGATCTCTTTAATAAATTTAGTAATCATTAGTATAAAATATTGGGAGTAATTTTCCCAGGTTGGATGTTTTGTGCTTGGTACATTATGGGCATATGATGGGATCATAAAAATGGAGCAGGAACAATGTTATTGTTCCATCCTGTGGCTTTCCAACCTGTTGTTGTGGTCCACATTTGCTCCAGCCGACAGCACCGTACTAATTTGACAGTCCCCAACGCCTCCACCACCATTTCTTCTAACACCACAAATCTCTCAGCTTAGTCCTAGTCAGTGAAAAGACTACTGCTTTGCCACAACTACGAGTAATCACTTTTTACGCTCGATGCCTTTGCACTTGAGTTAAGATATCCCCTGAATTGTAATTGATTAATTGGTTGAATTTACACAGGGATGGCTCGCTAACTCTGCCGGAGCCAAACGGGAGCAAACGGCTGCATAATGAACAGTCCATGTTCCTACAGATTACTTGAAATGCCTACAAGGATAAATCGAGGAGCAGGGATGCTGGTGTAAATAAATGTGTGTTGTAATGTTGTTGGCATGTGTATGTGCATTTGTTTAGGTAGACATGGGCAGTCTGGTTGATGAGCAGCAGCACAAGCCAGCAGTGGAGCGTAATGCTCCTGTTTTAACACTTAATAACCCTGCTAGTGATTTACTGCCTATGAGGCTTTTTCCTGTGGGTTTTGTTCTCTGTATAAAAGCCAGACAGCGTTTAGAGAAAGACAAACCATCCCCCTCCAGCACTCACCAATAATGAGGATTAAGGCAGTGAGACCATATTAACCAGCGTTTGGTTTTTTTCTAATGTGTGTTTTGAACATGTTGCTTGTTGTAACATTAATAGCACCTAAAAAACTCGCACACAGTCCTTTTGCATAAACAAACAAACAAACGTCCCAATTTTTGGAGCCATTAAATATTTGAATGCGTCACGTTTCAGTCTTTGTTTCTGCTTGATGGCTTGGATAGAAATGGGGTGAACTGTCCCACCGAAGAGGATTAATAATTGCCCTTAACACTTCTGAGCACATATTTTCAGCGAAGTGCTGAGTAGACCCTGAACTAGTGCCTCCTCACTCAATCTCACCCCCCTCTCTTTCTTTCATTGCAGGCTGACCTGACAGGAATCAAATGGAAGAGGTTTGTGTGGCAGGGTCCCACCTCTGCCCCCTTCCTCTTCCCGGTGACCGAGGAAGACCCCATCCTGTGCAGCTTCAGCCGCTGCCTGAAAGCTGACGTGCTGAGCGTGTGGCGGCGCAGCCAACGGCAGGGCTGGAGGGAGCTATGGCTCTTCTGGTGGGGGGACGAGCCGAACTTCGCTGACCTCATCCACCACGAGCTTGCAGGTGACGTGCATTTGGCTTGCCACGCCAGTTAAAAACAAAAGAAACGTCTCGTTCTTTGTTTAGCTCCGTTGGTTTATCCTCTTTACGTTGACTCTTCACTTTAAGGAGGTCAACTCTAGTGCAATGCCCAAGGTGCTTGTAGTTTTACTGTAAAGTCAATGAAACTGAGCAGTTTGACAAAGAGATGGTCTTTAAGAGCATATCGTTTATCCTGCTGTTGCAAGAGCACATTATTTTTTCACATTTTTATTCATTTATGAATATATAAAATGTATCTACCTGTCGGTGGACCTTTCTTAGATTCACCCACGGTGATGTTGCTTCAAAAGAACGACGGCTGTAAAGATAAAACGTATAGAGCCCACAGCTTGTGTATAGGAAAACTTCAACGTGCATCCCCGTGTCAAGATATATTATTGATTGCACCTCAGAAAAATGATTTCAGTGGCTATTATCAGTATCAGAGGGATGCCCTGTAAGTCAGAGCCGTAGATGTGTTGGTTTTAATATAATCTGATACCTCCATCACACCCCGGTATTCACCTCTGTGCTGACTGATGGTGTAACCAGCCATTCTGCCTGTGCCAACATCTGCAGGGCATCTCATGCTCCTCTGAGACTCTGGGCATCACGCTGTGTTAATCTGCCTGCGTGCTTATGACAGGGTTAACGTATCTAAGTGGCTGGCACTCTGTTGCAGATGAAGCAGTTCCTCGCGTTCCAGTAAGGAGTAGACAAAGAATCCTTGTGGTCACGTGTCACTACTCTTGAGAAAATGAACGGGGGTAGTGGTGGCGGTGGGGGAGTTAGCATAAAAGAGACCGATCATAACTTGAGTGAGAAGCACAGTATGCACGAGCAGCCAAGCAGAAATGAGGCAAATGCATCTACTACCCGCTTTCTCCTTTTGAGTAACAGTAGCATTAGTGGTGGAAGATGGAAAAACGCCATCTTTATGCACATTCCCTGCCGTGTAGATGGAATTTTGACTTCTCAGTCTGAGCCAAACGCAGACGCTCTGTGACCCTCCTTCATTATGGGACGTTGTGCCTGAAGTGGACTAGAAACGGGAGCCGAAGGCTACGACGGGCTGCTCGTTCAAGCCTAACGGGCCCTGGTAATAACCTGGAGCGGTTCGCTCAGGCCCTCTGATGGAGTGTGCTACATTTCAAGCAGGCGGGGGGCGTTATGGAGAGTCTATATTTGGAAATTGTTCAAGATGTTGCTATGTTCTCGTGTCAGCTTTTACGGTTTCAGGTGATATAATTTAGCTAATTGACCCAACTGTATCTGAACGCAGAACGCTGTGTAAGCTGTATAAACACCATAAGCTCACCAGCTGCCTCCTGGGGCTTTTTAACACACCTGATAACTGCATAGATAATAATTTGTAATTGCGCTGCTGTCCTCTGAATCGTAATCGAATTGTACCACAAGATTCTCACGTCTAGTGAATAGTTGTGAAATTGTTGAGGCTTTGTTGGTACCTTGCTTTTTCTTGTTTCTTTGTATCTGCCGTTGTAGTAAATCAAAACAGACCTGGTATCCCCTTCTGTTCTGATCCAGTAGCTGAAAGTGTTTACTTCAGCAGAGAAGCGTTAAAAGAATCTGCTAGCTTTTGGTCATGGTGATTGTGAACTTTGGTCAGGGACCATCGTGCACCCTGTTGTTGTTCCTCCAACACAGATGAAAGATTGACAGAACCTATCGAGAGAATTTTATTTTCATTTTTTTTACCAAAGTTTGGGAATCCATGTGTTCAGTTAAACGCTACTTTTCTGTTCAAGAAGCTTTTAATGCAAAATATTTCCAAATCAGTTCCTGGATCTTTGTTTTATTCTCTTTTGAGCGTTTGTCTTCTGCTGCTGAGTAATGTCACATTTATATTAACAGGATAGTAAATGATTTGCATTTTAAGCACAAGATGGCTGACAGCTGATCTTTTACTCAAACATTGAACGCTGATGATTTTTATTATGTGCTTGTAGCTCTTCTTGGGTGCTTTGCCTGTAAAGTGCAAGTTGATAAATGCTAACTGGTCATGGGTCCTGCTCGTGCACGCAACAGAAATGTCACAAGTCTGTCAACAACCACCCATGTTCTGCTACTTGCTTGGGTTTTATTTTAACTTTAGTCTTATCCTTTTGGGGATTTCCGAGAGTTTTCTTTTCTTTTTGTGTTCTTCAGCCTCATTTTTGTGTTTAGGGCAATGTTGGCGGTAAACATGAAAATCCATTCTTATCCTTTCATTTCGGCAGCCGAAATGCTGCTTTGCTCATTCCCCACATCCCCTTTCCACCCTCATTAGATTAGCAGCCTGTGAAAGTCTTTTAATTTTGAGCAAGTGCCATTTGTGCGTACCAGTGTGCCAGTAATCCCCTCTCTCCAGGGAGACGAGGGGAGAAGGAGTGAGCCGGAGAGATGGGAGTAGTGAAGGGCGGAAAACTTGAGGGATCTTTTAACGTCAGGCTCTTAATCACCACTGAAGCAATGCAAGGGGAACAAACCACCGTGCCTTTTTTCTGTGATGTCGGACAACCCGCCCTGCTCGCGCTAACACGACCAGAAAACCAATTCTAATCTTCCTCTGGCCATGCACAGAAATTACTCCCAACAAGCAAATGCTATCGCTGAATTAAATAGTTTGCCTCCCGCATCTCAGCTGTTGAGTAAAGTCATGTATTTTTATGCAAATGATCTGCTCATCGCTCTCTTCACTGCAAAGACTCCTGACCAGGGGCATGCAACAAGAAAGACGAATGGCTGACAGTTTAAAAAAACAACTTTTTTTATAGACATGCGTTTTTAAATAATTGAAATTGGACGTGAGTGTTTTATCTGTGACGGGGGGAATTTTAGATTAAAAAACAAAAATTATTTCTTCCTAACTAGCTCCCTTCAGGTCCAGCACTGCCCATGTTGCTGTTTGTCTGACATCATATTTTTTTAGGGCTGTTGTAAATAAATATTGTAGTAATCGAGTAATCTATAGATTATTCTGGCGATTAATCGATAACAGAATCTGTCAGGTTCTGCAGTAACTACCGTACTCATTTTATGAGAAATACACAAAAAAAGAACATTAAATAAACAACCCATTTAATTCCTGTTTTTAAAATATGTCATTGCTTAAGTTGAATTATTTTTAACCATCACATAAAAATCTAAATGCTGTAAATAATTTTTATGGATTGGAAAACTGAATGAAATCTTTATGTTAGAAACTGAGTAAGATAGATAATGTAAAGTTAGAGTTTGTACATTGAGTTCTGCAGACTGTATTATTATTTATTATTATTATTTAGTCTTCATTGCTGAGCTATAAACAAATATGACGGTAGTAATAAATGCAGATTAATCCCAGTTTTCAGTCATAAACGGTAGAAAGATGAAAAAAATCCTGCTAACTCATGTAAATACACTTACACTTGACATATTCACCTTAAATATCTGATTTTAGTCAGGATGGAAGTACAGCAGTAAATAAATGCATCAATCTGTTGCTGCTTTGATCTTTAACAAACTTGCATCAAGTCCTGCACAGTTTGTTCCTCACGCAACGTCCAGACGCTGCCAGGAAGCCTCTACGATCAGTCAGTAGAGTTAACGTTAGCAGAAATAAGCCTCGTTTACATCTAGAACATGACAGATTGTCACACATTTAGTTTAACGTATTTTACAAAGAGAACATGATCCCTGTTGCAGCTGCGGACAGTTTGATGCTACAGCGGCTGTTTTCTCTTCAGACGCTGCAACATGGACGACGTGCTGTTTCTCCAGTTCTGTTTGCACTGGAAGCAATGGGCTGCGTCGTCTGTTCTATTTAGCCGAACATGTTCCCACACTTTGACAGTTCTTGTTGTTTTCGGGCTCTTCTTCTACGCAATCTCCGTTCCCTCCATAGCTACAAACTTAGCACATACACGTTAGCGGAAGCGCTAGCGTTGTGTGACACAAAAACCTTCCGGCTAGACCACAGTGCTCTGAATAGTTTAACGAAGCTTCGAGGCAGATACGTTTGCCTCCAGGATTTTTTCTAATCGAGGTCCTCGAATCATTCGAGGTCCTCGAATGATTCGAGGACCTCGAATGATTCGAGGACCTCGAATGATTCGAGGAACCGTTTCAGCTCTAATATTTTTCCACCTGATTGTCACTCTTGACTGCTTTGCTCCACATTAAAACTATTCTATCCAGCCGCTTCTTCCATTTTGGGTCACGGGGGTCGCCGGTGCCCATGTCCGGCAATCATTGTGCGAGGGGCGGGGTACACCCTGGACAGGTCTCCAGTCCATCACAGGGACACATGGAGACAAACGAGACAAACCACGTTACCAGTCAGTCTAACATGCATGTTTTTGGTCTGCGGGTGGAAACTGGAGTACCCGGAGAAAATCCACGCATGCACGGAGAGAACATGCAAACTCCACCCAGAAAGGCCTCCGAGCCGGGATTTGAACCGGGGACCTGCGCGCAGCAGTTCTACCAGTTGCGCCACCGTGCTGCCCCTATTCTTTGCATTTATTTTTTATATTTTATTTGGCTTAAAGGCACAGCATACATTACAGCTCGTGTCTCACTGCACTGTGACTAGTTGGTTACAAACAAGTCTCCAACATTTGCCAGTGTTTGTGGGGCGTCTTAACTGTCTGGTGGTTCATGAATTAATATACATGTATAACGCAACATGGGTCCGCACAACTGTTTAAAGGCAGAGGAGGCATTTTAACGAGTGCTAATTTTAGCTGCCGCTTTATGTTTTAGGACCGTTTCCTGTTGCATGTTTTTGCTGATAAATCAGAGTCCACACCGTTGAAGAAAAGTTTAATTTACTCACCACATATGCTGCCGCTGAAAAACTGGTGAAACACATCCTGCTGCTAATTCTGCTAGTCCAGACTCTTTATATTTCTTTATTTTCACTAGTCCAGTGGATCAATGCGAGTGGAAATGCTTGGACTCGGACAGTAAATTAAGCGAACTCAAATCATAGTTTCCTCGTTCATTTAAAAAAAAAACTTTCTATATAAACTCAATAGTGGAAATACTTTGGGATACTCAGTCCTTTACTTTGGTAACGGGGTAAGAAGAAGATCTGGACTGGAAAAGCGTCATGAGGAAAGAACTTGATGTGACACTACCAAGTATAAAAGGGACTAAAGTGTTGTTTCTTTGAATTTGCTTCATTTTAAAATTTTAATTAGACTTAAATGAAATATTTGTAAATCACTGCCACCCCTAGCCTACTGAGATGCTACCAACTCCAAAACTCGGTATGAGAGTTTTAGAATGGGATGTCATCTCTTCAGTGTGAAGTAGTAAAGCTGAGGGATTATACAGGAAAGGTCAAAAGAAAGAGACAGTCATCTGCTGCCCAACAGGTTATCATTGCCTCATCTCTACTGTGGTCATTGGAGTCCCACATGTATTTATAACCCGGTTGGAGTCGGTCTCTGGAGAGCTGCCAGAAGGCTGGTGGAGGAGGTGGAAGAAGACCACATTTAAAACGTCCATCTCCTCCACCACCACTTTGATGAGCATTGTTTGATATTCTTGCAGTGATGGAGAAAAAGACGAGCTAATTTTAGCTGTGCCGCCTGATGTTGTTTTGACATCATCAGACATTTGTTACCGTCTTTGTCGGCGTGCAGTAGATTGTGGAATTTATCTAGCTTTGTTGGGTCCACTCTCTTTTTTTTTTTTTTTTTTAAAGTTTAATTTGTGTTATGATTTGCTTTTGTGCATTTGAATCAAGAATGAAATAAAAGCAAGCGTCTCTTGCACCTCAAGGCAGAACATCCAGTTCCAAAGGGCATATTTCAGTAGTCTGTGAGGAGTATGTTGGCTGAAAGTTTCACTTTCTGACAGGTCAGCCTGCTTTTTTTTCTGTTCTTTGAAGATCTTTCAACTTAAAAAAAATACTGAACGGCTTTCATGTCAGCAAGAAATGTTGTTTGAAGCTCTAGTTGTAGCATAGATGTTTGTTGACAGGAAATATAGTAAGATTTATAGTAACCAAGACCATAACCTTTCCCCAGTGCACAAACAGGACATGGCTTTACTGTTTGAGGCACATTATTTTTAAAAAAATGTATTTATTTTTTCTTTTGCCATTACATTCTGTGCCTAAAAGGGAAACACCTTCTGAGTTGGAAATAAAATGCATTAATTGAGCAAAATTAATTTTGGAAAGACAAATCACGCAGACTTGCTAGTGTTTGGTTTAAATCGTAGAATGTCCTTTTTGAAATTATTGAGTATGCTAATTTGTATGCTGTATGATATGCTGATGCATTTTTTTAATAAGCTGTATTAGAGATGCACCGATCTGATAACCATATTGGTATTGGTACCAATATAAAAAAACCAAAAACTTCTTGATCGGGTATTGGTGACAATGTGACCAGTCCATGACTGGGCAGATCTATTCACTCTAACTCTATGCTTTGTGCTCTGAGTGACGTCATGCACTAGCGTACTGACTGAACAAATTAAAGTTGTGTTGTTTTTACACGTTTGACCAAGCTTGTGACGCTCTTGGTGTGTTTGTGCTGTTATGGTGCAGAGTTTTCAATAAATTTGTAATTCAGTACATTCATGAACTTGACTGGCCTGCACAGAGTCCTGACCTCAACCAGACAGAACACCTTTGGGATGAGTTAGAGCGGAGACTGAGAGCCAGGCCTTCTCATCAGTATGTGACCTCACAAATGCGCTTCTGGAAGAATGGTCAAAAATCCCCATAAACACACTCCTAAACCTGTGGACAGCCTTCTCAGAAGAGTTGAAGCTGTTCTAGCTGCAAAGGGTGGACCAACATCATATTGAACCCTATGGATTAGGAATGGGATGTTACTTAAGCTCATATGTGAGCCAAGGCAGGTGAGCGAATACTTTTGGCAAGGTAGTGTATGACTGAGGTGGCCAGAAGGCATCTAAGGTCCTGGCTTGATGCTATGAGTCACAGAAATGACTAAATTAAAACTAAACACTAAGTTTTGAATAAACTATTCAATGGCTAAACTGTCTGTTAGTAAAATATTTCCTGAGCCTTTAGAGAGATTTTAAAGAGCACCAATTATTTACAATTAAAAAACACTTTTGGAGTTAAGCAAATTCAAGATGGCTGACCTTTAGAAAACACAAAAATGGCTATAATTTAACCAGTTTTACTAACGTTGAGCCAAAATGTAGTGTGAAGTAATTGAGTTGTTCCTAACACGTCCTTGTGCGTTAGTTATTATTTTTCTGTAAAAGCTTTACATCGACTGCTGCCAGCAAAATATTTCATGAACCACTGAACAGAGTTTAATGAAACTTGCAGAAAGTAGTCACTAGTTGTACATCTACAACTGATTAATTCTTCAGTCGTGATTTACAGCTGGTTGAGACATTCTCTGAGGGTTAACATATCTTTCCAGATCGCACAATATTGCATGGGATTGCACATAACATCATTTATGAAGTTTAATCAAAACGGATCTGTTACAACTCCATTCCTTTGCAGCATAAAATGATTTTAGTTGAAACCTCTGGCATGACAAGTGTTTTTCATCAGCCTGAAGCACATCAGTACTTGTAAGCATTACAAAATGTTCAGATTTTTTTATACCCTTCTTTTTCAGATTTTATATTAAAAAAAATTGGGCAATGTGAAAACCTAGGCTGGTATTTTGACTAACGGTCAAAATCTTCAAGTAAAATGTCAGACATCTGGTTCGTGAATGTCTGACTCAGCTCTCGCCATCCCATTTTACAGACTGTGACGACATATGTGCTCTCTGAAAACTGGCAGCAGTGTTGACGCACGTCAACGTCTGCGATACAGATTCAGCCCTGCGATGATGTAATGCACATTGTAAGTCCTGCAAATGCCCTAGGCAAGAATTCAGGAAGGAGAAATGCCACTCACTCTTTACGACTCCCAAATGTTATTGACTTGAGACGGCATGTGAGAGTTGAGCTGGGTGTTTGAATCTCCAAACATAAGCTGCTGATGAAAACAAAATGTGCTCTGGAGCTCCGAGTGGAGTCTTTACTGTGTGGATTGTCCTCCTCTGTTCTTGTGAGGCTGAGGATGTGTATCAAAAACAATTAGGCGCACGTAGTTAACCTTAGCCCAGGAATGTCTGTGCTTCTTTTCTTCCCCACCTTTTCAAAAATGGTTGGAAACTCCAGTGTGTAATTCAGAGATTGATGAGTTGATAAACCCAGACCAGCTCTTGGGGAGAAAAAAGTGGAGGAGACCAATGGCTTTTGTGCCGGGGGATCAATTTTCCAGGGCTAATCTCCTGCCCGTGAACCACCCTCGGCTTTCCTCTGTTCCTCCTGCTCCCGCTCGCTCTGATGGATCTCCATTGGCTGGCACAGTGCTGAGACTCGGCCATGCATGCAGCTCTGGCCCGTGGGTGCAGTCTCCGTCTCCCCTCTCGTATCTCTTTCTTCCTCTCTTCCCTCTCTTGCTGAGGAAATATTCTTCTATTAGTAATGGAGGCTTCACAGAGTCCTCGCTCTTTCCCCCCTCTTGCAGATAAGGAGGAATAGAGGGATGAAGTGGAGGAGAGCAGAAAACCTTTTGGCCAGTCCCTCTGAGCACAGTTGATCACAAGGCATTAATCTTTCTGTTTAATGACTGACTGCTGCTCTAATTGCTTATACACAGATGAGCAACTGTAGGGAGAGATACTCTTATGTTGTTTTTGTTCAGCATTTTTGAAACACGTCTTTTGTTTAGAGTTTAAAAAACTCCTACTCCTCCTGGCATGTTCTGAATTTGTTTAGGTGCTTGTTGTGATTCCAGCCTGTAGATGTGAGTATTCTTTATAGAGCTGCTGTGCCCGAGCATTTTTATTTATAAAGGTCAACTCATCTGGGTTGACTTCACAGGAGGCAGAAACATGAAAGTGTCCCAGCCATCACCTGAGCCCATAAATCTTTGTCTAAGTGAGACCACTCATCTTTCACCCCTCACACTTCCCACCTCCCTCTGATCTGTGGGCAAACTGGAATTTAAGACATTCACAATCACAACAGAGCACAATAGGGGACAAAAGTAGGCGTATTTTTGCTGCTTTACACCTTTAGCCGTGACCTGCTGTCCTTCAAGAGCTTCAAGAAGAAGCAATCCCTTCACATAGTTTATAAGACACACTGCTTTATTAAATTGACATTATTTATTATCTTTATCTGAGGGAAACTTAAGTCCCTGTTTAGGCAACCCTCATGAGCGGCTGCATGTTTACATGCTTGATGTGGATTAACGTTAATACGAGCTAAGGCTTCTGTTCTTGCGTTTTTCCCAGAGAAGGCTAATGCGCGTTACTCAGGGACTGGAGCAGATGAGTGCTATAAGGTCATCAAACACGTTCAAGGGATTCAAGATTGTAAAGTGTTTTAGAGTTAACGTTGTTCCCTTTTCCTGCTCACCTCCCCCCCCCCCGCAGTTCTTAGGTTGTGGTTGGAGCAGAGACGCGTCTACCAGAACAAAAACACACACGTCCAAATCAAATCTGCAAAGTACAATTTGCCCTGCAGTCACACTTACCTTGGGTGCTTGAGTTAGTTTTTCTTTTTTGCCTTTTTAAATATAATTTTTTCATGTATTGTCATTTATGAGTGTCGTGTTGTTTGTGTGAAAACAAAAGCTGGTTCTCGGATCGTTTGTGTCCGTCTGGAGTGGAGAGGGTTGCAGAGGGCCTCGGAGAGTCAGCACAAGGCTGTTAGGAACACTTGATGTAAACCAGGCGCCTGTTTTAGAGCTTCTTCTTACTGGAGGGAGGGGTCTGGGGTGTAGCAGGCGACTGGGAGGGCCAGATACGAGGCAGATGTGGTCTTGGCAGGGAACGGAGGTTAATGTAGGGAGGTTTCTGCCAGGTTCCACAGGAGAAACCACGCAGGACTGCAGAAGTGCTGAAAGTTTAACTGTAGGTTTTATGCGTATGCCGTCATATCCTGTCATGAGAGTCACGCTTCCACTTCTGTTGAGTGTTATCAGACGCACGGTCTTTTGAATCAAAGAATTTGGCCCATTCTCCACCTCTCTCCTTTTTCTCCGTGCATCACGAGAGCCCCAGGAGACTAACTTTCTATGCTTGTTGACTTTTTGCCCTTCTACCTGCCATGCGTCTCAGGATGGCCACACCAGCTGTTAAACCATTTAACTCGAGCTTAGTGTAAAAAAACCAGTCCTGACTCTGATGGATCTGTTCACAGGCCCAGTTTCAACAAAGTTAAATAGCTTCATGCTGTTGTTATATTGCAGTTACTGTAAATACGTAATGAGTAATTGCTGTTTTCCTGCCGTTGTTCTGCTCGTTTGCGTTCTTGATATGTTTGCACCTGAGCGATCGCTTTCTCTCAAAATTATTGATGCAGCTTGTATTTGTTGGCAGCTAGCCTGAGGTTGTTTTTCCTTAAGTTCTATGTAATGGTTTAATGGCAACCTTTTAGCTGCTGTGTCACATAAAAGTGCAGGATTTGAAAATAAGTTCAGTGAGGCTCCATTAGAAAATTTAGATGCACCATTTCCCCCAGTGTCGACCTAAACAAACCTTTTCTACCTACGAAGATGGTACAGGGCGTGTGAGCCTCACTAGAGGGAAAACTCGGCTATTTTCCTCCCGTAGGTCTTGGAATGTGTTAGGATGTAAAAACAAGAGTTTGGTTATCTCAAACTATGCAAATGAGGTGAAGTCACTTTTTGCGAGAGTAAAAAAAATAGTCACTTATTTTTAAACCTAAAAATCTGCCATTTTTTCTGATTTTTGATATTTTAACACTAATTGTCACCAATTTATGCATTGCAACAGCCAACTGAGAGTTGCCATAATACATCAATAAAATGTTGATTGTTTTACACCTAAACGAGACAAGGAGCGGGTCACTCTCCTGTTTATTTTCCTGCACTCGTGCAGAACCAGCGTTCTTGGAGCTGTTTACTGCAGACTCTACTGAAAGGAGCTGAAGTGCTGTAAGATGCGAGCAGTCTAATAAGATTAGACCTGAATGGGATTCAGAAGCAAGTCTGATACGGCTTTAATGGTACACTTCTTTATCCTGAGCAGCAAGACGGTTTGTTGAATAGTTTGTTTCAGTCCAGTGTGATGTATGAAGTAATTCTAGTCCTGTCATTTTAGTAGAACTTGCAGAAATTCAAGTCACATCTAGGATAGGCCCTGAGATGATTCTGTTGTGACTTGGAACTATATAAATAAACTGAATTGAATTAAATAGGATTTAATTGAACCTTTTGTCAGGAAAAAAATAACTTTTTTTTTAAGATGTGTGCAGGGTTGCAAAGGGCGGAGGATCATTTGAAACTTTCCATGGGATGTTGAGCTGGGGAATTTTGAGAATATTTTCTATGAAAAACTTTCCATTGGAATTTATGGGAATTGACGAGAAATTAGGGGCAGTTTGAACAAACTGTATCATACCTGAATAAAGGTGTCCGACC